>NC_134314.1:56148860-56779908 GCF_964195595.1 Calonectris borealis
TCAAATGTAGACGGCAGAAGTCTGAGCCTAAAAGGTTATGATAACCCCTGAAAGGGTGCTGAGTCCTTGTAATTCCCGGGTGAGCAGGATGCTGCGTGAGAAAGGCAGAAGCTGCAGGGACTCAGATCCTCTCTAGAGACAAGAGGTATGTCTTTCCACTGCAGGACTATACCAGGTAATTATTACCAGGGTTAGTTTTGTCCTGGTTTGAGCCACCACCAGCACAGCTTTAGCTGTGGCTGACTGCATCAGCACGGTGCTCACCATCTGGGATTCTGGGTGTGCACCCTGCATCCTTTTGTGCCGCGCTAAGCCAAGCCGCCCCACAGCGTCTTCTCTGTGAAGCTGCCTGTTTCTCTGGGCACATGAGGAACTGTGGCTGGGTAGTGGGGATTGAGGCAGGGACTTTGGCCACACACAGGTATTCTCTGCCAGGATTGGCCATGCCACCTGAAGGTTTTCTTGTTCCTCTCCGCTCAGCGTTGTTCATCAGATGAAGCCAGCTGGGTTCACTCAAACCTTTTAAGCCACTGTGGACATATGTGTATAAAAAAGGTAAGAAAACACATCTACTGCAGGGCCTTTAGAGTTGGAACTCAACATGCCCAGGCAGCAAGAGCTAGAAATGAAGATTAAGCGGTGAAGTTGCTCACCCGGTGAAAGCCTGGCCCTGGCCCTTATGTCTGCCATCGGCACAGGCAAGCAGCCCACAGGAGGTGAATTCCCGGTCTGAATCCACATAGGCAGTCAGCCTGACCCCGCCACCCTGCACCAAAAACACCACCATGCTCAAGGGAAGAAGGGCAAATCACATCCGATTTTGGTGGACAAATGCCATACTGGGTATAGAGGAAACAATTAAAATACAGGCTGAATTTAAGTCTAGGAGGCAGACCTAACTAGGTCTCAACTACATATATCACATTTTGAAAAAGGCCTTTAGGACCATTTGTGAACCCCAGGGCCAAGAACAACCACCAGGATGCATGTCTAGAATAACTAAGAATACAGTACCTTTAATGAAAAGAAGTAGACAGAAGGTTGCCAAAAGCTCTTACTTTGGGAAGGAATATTATACTGTCCACATAAACCTTACTTTAAGTGATAAAAATTCTCAATTATTGATCATTTATTATGTTATGAGGAATGAATGTTTAAAACCGATTTGGATGTTCACCTACCTGCTACATTTACTTTCTGTTGTCCAGTTATCTTTGACAAGGAACCTAAGGTAGGCTCTAAATTTTTTTATTTCATACACAGGCACAATAATACACTGAATACTACAATTAAAATATGAGAAAATATTCAAACTCAAGCCCATATTTTTTGGAAATTATTTAAAAAAAGGCACAAAGGTCTTTCCAAAGACAGATGACATTTGATCAGGTTTTTACATTTCATAAATAGCCTGGCCTTAAAAGCAATTGACAGTGAACCCTCAAATTATATATACAGTTGTAATCCACAGCTGTGACAGTTATGAATTACAAGAATTTGACCTTGTAATTCATTGGTGTAATGCCCCAATGCTATGTGGAAAAGTTGCACAAGAAGCTTTTTCTCCCCACTTAATGATTATTGCAGATTTATGACCCATGCTTCCACTATGCATAACTGACTGACTTCTTTCAAGCTCCCGAAGAGTGCAGACTTCCATAGGGCCCAAAGTAAGCACAGGGAGGGGGGAGGGAGCACGGTCCCACACGTCACTAATTACTAAATTAATAAGCATGATTCCCATCCCTCTCCCTTCAAAGAAATCAACTGAAGGGAAAGAAGGCCATCTCTGGACTTATTTTTCAACCCCTGAGGCTTTCTGCCTGAGTTCAGATCACACCCTGTGAGAAAACTGCAACATGGCATGAACATATGAAATCAGGAAGAAGGGCTAGATCTGGTGTAAACTGGATGATATTTGTTAAATCAGCTCACATTTGTATTTGCTTTCAGGCCTCTAAGCTCTTACTCGTATAGCCAGTGGTATAGTGACCAATAAAACAGTATGTAAACTGCTCTCTCTAGTATACATGAGAGTAAATGCCACACTCACTCTATTAGAAATGGGTAAACTCTGCTTACTTGCATTCACCTTGCATTACTCTGCACTTTTTTTGGAAGAATATAACTAGACCGATTGCTGTCTTTATTAAAAAGGCATGTGATTCAAACATAATTGGTTATTCCTGGAAGTGACCACGGGACTGCTTCATATTTTGCACAAGTAATTTCTTAGCTCCTACTTGGATGCAGCCTCATAAACATGAGTAAATGATTAAGACTACTTGTTTCTTGTGGAAAAAAATGCAGACTATGCAAATTCAGCTGTGAACTCCCCCTCAAAAAAAAAAACCATGCTACAGTTAAAAATTGCATACTACTTATGTATTAAGGGGAAAAAGTTGGGGTTTTTTTAAATGTACGAGGACTAATACCTTACAGAAACAGGACAATTCATAAAAACACCTATAAAAAGCAATGAGAGTTTCGTCACTGACAAATTGATCAAGGATGCTGCCAGCTAGACAGTTATAAAATAGAAGGCTCTGTTTTGACAAAGAGTGTCATGAATCTTTAGATCACAATATTTTTCAAGACAACGCTAAAACAATATGTTTAAATGAAAAGGAACATTCTGCCCCATATTTCTTGACAGAATTTAAGACGGCAGCATGGCACGTCTGGTTGATTATCTTCAAAATCCAGATGATTAGCAACTTTATATCATTTTGCTTGAAAGTAAGACAAATTATGACCTAAGACTACCAAGCAGTTGTGAGAAACTGCAAAATATGTGGCAGTGGGACAAATGATTAGTCTTCAGCTTGATCTCATAATTACATCATAATAGGTGACATGATTGGATAGGTTACAGTAATTAAAGTGATGAAAAGTGCACATTCATCCCCTATATGGCTCTCATTAGAGTTACACCCAACTGCTGCTGTTGTAGTGAATGAGGCTGCGTATCCTCCTTAGCATCCAATTATCCCATAGGCATCCCCTGCCAGCGCTGGTAAGGGCCCTGCTAGCAGTCCCGCCCAGACAAGAGCTATTGTTCTCTGCTGCTGAAAATAAAAGACAAAAGTCTTGAAGCCTGCTGCAGATTGGTTTTCTCTCCCAGAGATTATTACCCAAATTTATTGCCCACAATTTCTTCTTCCATGTTCTTAAGGTCTAAGAATATTTATGGTCCCTCCCCCCTGGGGATTTTTGCCACCAGTGTAATTGCATAATGCCAGTATTAGTTCCAACTCATCCGTGTGGGTGTGGGCAGTGACCTGTGCCAGCGCAAGTTAAACTGTTTCTTCTATCTGAAGTTTTTTTTCTGTCTGATTTTTGCCTCATGTTTCCCTTAAAGTAATGAAGCACTCAGTCGTGATATCCTCTTAGTTACTTGCTTAGAACTACTTGAAAAGTGGAAATGTTATTTTACTAGCTCCTTCACTCCTGTACGTTTTCACACCTGGAGAGGGATGCTTACAGTAAGCAAGGATGGAGGTTGCTAACGTGAGCCTGACCAGAACCAAGGCTGGCTCTGACAAGGAGAGTCCAGTCCCGCAGTCTGCTACAAACGGAGAAGACCTTTTTAGCAGCAGTAGTTAGGTGAATATCCAGAAGCCCAGAGGAGTCCTGGAGGTCAGTCCATCTCCAGCTGGTTTAATGGTATGCAGACCTTAATAGAGGGTGGCATTATACAGACTGAAATGTCTTTGCTGCTCCATGGGCATAGCCCTAGCCTTCCAATGACACAAACAGGGCACAGTACGCTGTCTCCATTAAACACTCTACATATACAGAATAATTCAGGTGTGTCTCAAGGAACTTGCTAGATTTTCTAAGCCATGCCACAGCCTTGCAGCAGCACTGACTTTGCTGTAGTCTAACCATTTTTAACAGGGAGGGCTCCTCACATATCATATACAAATGTTGAATCTAGACACATTTCAGGCTTTTACTTTGTATGTTTCATTTTCTGATTTTTTATGCAACCACCACATACACTTCTGGCAGAACACAGTACCTGAATACACAGAGATCAGCAACCAGAGCATTTTGTTCTCAGCTTTATCCTGTAAATCCATTATACTATTTGCTTTGCACCAATGAAAATGCAAAACCTGGCCCATGTATAAAGACCGTTAAAAGACCTCTCAATTGGCAAGCTATCCTTTTGCTAAATGACGAGATTAACATAGCTCTCAATGTCTAGAATTGTTCTGGCACTTTGTGATTTGTGACCTCGGGTCCTCTTGACTTCAGTGTGCCTTACGATTCCTCCCCCTACTTCTACACAGCCAGCAAAGACAGTGCTTACAACTTCTGAAGAACAGGAACTTTCTGGTTAGCTGCGAAAATGTAAGGCTGCTCCAATAAGATGAAACTTAAACCTCTTTGGACAAATTGGGGTTTTGGCTTCTTTTTTTTTTTCCCCTAGAACAAATGTACTAAACAAGATGCTTTTGAAAGAAAGTATGTATACAGTGTCAAGCTTGCAAGATAAGCTTAGGTAAACTCTTCAGTGTGTTTTTCCTTCCTCCTCTCCCCCTTCCCTTAGACAAACTACCAGCTTAGCATCACACAAGGCACACAAGGACTCATTACGTGCTTTAGGTCTGCTTAGAAGAAGCTCTTTCAGTGTATGTTACATACAAGCATGTAACAGTATATAACAAGTACAGTTAAGCAGGTAAATCCATGAAGCTGTAGACTGTACAAACCTATAAATAAAACCTGGGTATGTCCCCACCATACTGACCAACCACCTTCCAAAGTGTTTTGAGCTGATTTTGTCCTGAAGTCCTGTCCTGCTGTTCATCCTGAGGTCAGACATCCATGGAGTAAAAACATAATTTCTCATTTGCAGGTGGCTGCACAGTAAAGGTATCCATATAATGAATGCTAGATGAGATACATTATCTAGTTGTAGGTGACTCGGTTAATACCATTTGCATTAAACACACAAAATACTCCTAACTGGTATGCTTGGAAAACTAACTGTAAAGGAAGGGCATGTGCTCATGCTAAAAAATAACCTGTCTACATCCTTAGGTGAATCTTGTCTCTTCCAAATTAAGTCAGTGTTAGTGACCCAAATCAGCTGCATTAAGCTGTCAGAAGTGCTCTGCCAGGGAGTTTTCATGTTGTGAAACTCCCATTGTGTGACATCACCACAAGTTATTAGTAGGGCTCAATGTGTGCCTTCTTTCTGAATTAATCTTTTGCTTTGACCCAAAGCCCTTGCCTTTAAAACTGTATTTATTTAAAAGCTGGTTTTAATTCTCCTCCTTACAAAGGGAAATTTGGAAAAGTACACATGAACCAATGTAGCAATGTGACAGGGGTTACACAAGTCCTTGAATAACAGCTTTGAGAGCTATAGACTACTTCATTCATCTTAATGATTATTTAATCTTGGAAGCTGACAGTAAGTTCCTTGCCTACAGCATATTGAAAACTGACAGGGAGAAGGCATTATAAAGTAATGTGAATTTAATAGCAAAATAAATAATAGAGAATCTGCTGCACTGATTGCGTTATTCATTATCCAACTGAAGTCAATAGGTAAGCCATGCTTCCAACACCTTCTGGAAGAGATGAAGTTTCCACCTGAACATTATAGACATTTGCAACAGGAAATACGTGGCCTTGGACAAGCAACCAGCTTCTGCTGAGCCCTCACCGCTGAGGGCAGTGAGAAGATTGAAAAGGCAATCTTCCTGTACAGTAAAGTCCTTCACCAATTGCAAAAGGAAAACAAATACCACCCCCAGATATTTTACAGCCCCGGTCTCAAGGGCATGACTTAGCATTTTACTACAAATTGTTGGAATAAAAATAACTGTGAAAGGAATTATTCTCTAGCTATCTGTCCCAGAGTATACCAAGCCTCCAATGCCCAGGAGAAGGAGAAAGCTTCCTTTCCTGGTGTCTGCCAACACATCTTCCTCCTCCTTATGAGCCTTCTAAAGGTGTGTGGCAGGCAAAAACCATTTTGGCCTTCCAAGGCTGCTAACTTGCCTGTACCAACTACCACCCCAGTTCTGCTGAGAGCTCAGTGCTAGCAACATTGCCTGCAAGCACCATGGCAGAGGTTTTTGCATATTAAATTGCCCGAGATCACCAGACTCAGTTTATTGCAGCACTGCCTCCATAAAGTTACTTGGGATCGACTCGCAGGACTTTCTGCCAATATTTATCATGAACCTTAACAAATACAACTAAAAACTGGCCTATTATTAAAGAATATATTCTAGATCTCAGCTGATGGAATGCAAATCAGTATAATTCCCAGTACCAACCCGTGTATGACTGACTGGTTTTGATTGCCCACTGAAACTGATACAAAATAATGTATGCTATCATGTTGTTACATTGCTTTTCAATAACTGCAACTCTTTCACAAGTGATACATGTTTTGCAACACCTGTATTGTCCTATCTATTTCTCTCCCTCATGTTTTCATTTATGTTGGGTCTCATTTGTAGGTTTTGACCCAGTATTTGGTATTGGAGAAGCTCTTTTCTATGACCATAATATTTTTACCAATTCTGTGTTCTTTTTAAATCCAGTCTTGAGGCTGTTGCAGAGTTTGACTTTCTCGCCCCTTCCCCTCCATAATCACCCTCGTTTGTATGGATTTGTTCCTGACAATCTGTGAGACAAATACAGTAACAGGCCACTTTTATTCGCATGGACATATCCTCTTTAAAAGCTTCTCAGCCTTCAGATTATTGAAGCGAGTGACACACCACAACCTCCTTCAGCCAGAAGGATGCTGGCATTCGCTGACGAGGTCCAGCGAGGATTGGTCTGACTGCTAAACTGCTGCAGTAAGGAACGCTCTGCCTTACACCGTGTCTAATGTTTTAGTCTAGATTTCAAGCTCCCCTTTGCAAAGAAGGGGTAAGTCTCAACTACTAAAACCTGTATTAAACATAAACACATATACCAAGAATGCAGTGTACCAAGTACTTGGTGAAAAATATGCCCGGTCACATATGGTGTCTGAAAAGTTAAAAACCAGACATCAACACTTACAAAACAAGAGCTCAATTAGAATAAAAGTTTACTAAACTTGACTTTTTCTAAAATACTATAAAATCTAACAATTACCAGTCATCTCTAGGACATGCAAGTTAATTATGTACTTCAGTTTAGCATAGGAGCACACTATTTCTGACCTGCCAGCAGTGTGAATCTACCCACCTCATAGCAACCCATCCACCAAAAGGCTGTCCAGGGTCAGACAGGCTACTTTGAATTCTCCAGCATACTTTTAAAAGGCCAACCGCTGGGGCATGTTTAATGTGAGCGCCTCCTGCGGCTGCTGGCACTGCAGCCATTTCCTTACCACGCACCTGCGTCCTCCCCTGTGCCACAGGTCTTCTCCAGAGCCGGGCAGCTGAGGCCGTCCCACCCGGTCAGAGAGCTGCCCACAGCATCCTTAAAAAAAATCCGTAATTAATCAGCGTAGAACTTCAATGCACAAAAGCTTGCACATGTCAAACCTGCATTTTGCACCCCTGCGCGAAGATACCACCCCAGGGGCAGGTTACAGGGGCGGGAAGCCCCAACATGACCCCAGCTCTGCTGCCGGGGCCGGACGCTCCCGTATGCCCCGTCCGGCTGCGCGCCCGTCGACCCCACTCGTGTCTGCCCCCACACAGGCACTCCGCGGCGTCCCCGCGCACCCCACCGCGCCCCTTCTCGCTGTGGCAGCGGGAGCGCCGCCTGGGAATTAGCCTGCATCGGCAAAATAATCCTGTTTGCTTAAAAATATGCGTGTAGGTACATGTGTGTATGTGTATATATGCATATATATGGCCTGCCAACTTCTGGGGCTCGCAGGCGATGCTCGGGGCTGCGCGGGTGTGGGGTAACCTCCCGGCCCGCAGCGCAGCGGGGAGCACCCCAACCGTGGGGAGCCCCCCGGCCCCGGTGCAGCACCCCAGAGCAGCGGCGGGTGGGAGACGCAGCACCAGGGGAGGGGAAGGGAGGGGGGAGGGAGGGAGGAGGAGGGGGCGGCTGGGCCGAGCCGGCCCCTCGGTCTACGGCAGGAGGAGGAGATACCCCGCGCTGCAGCCCAATGGGAGCAGTGGCGCTTCCCTTTCTCCCGCTTCCTTTCTCCACCCCCAGCCCCGGGCTGGGGAGGCGGGAGGCGGCCGCGCTGCAGCCCGGCCACCGGCGGGGAGCGGGGCCAGAGGCAGCCCCGCACGGCCCCTTCTCCGCCTCCGCAGAAACACCTGCGGGGGGGGGAAGGATGCCGGGGAGCGGCCGCCCCCCTCCGCGGGAGCGCGGGCTGGCCCCCGAGCCGCCCCGGCGAGGAGGAGGAGGAAGAGGAGAGGAAGAGAAAGGAGCAGGAGGGAAGTGGGGAAGTTGTGCCTTGCCCGCCCCGCCGAGAGCCGGAGCCATGGGCCCTGCCGGGAGGGCGCGGGCCGCCCCCTCGCTGCTGCTCTCGCTGCTGCTCGGAGCCTCGGCCCCGCTCTGGCTGCGGGCGGAGAAGCTGGGTGAGTCCGGGGGCGGGGAGGGGGTCCAACAGGAACGGCCCCCGGGGGGGTCCACCCCGCGCTGGGGGCGAGCGGCGGGGTGCTGGGGGGGTCCCCGCCGTCCTCGCCTCGTTGCTCCGCGGGATCGCAGCCTGAGCTGCTCGCGGGGCTGTATATAGTTGACCTGGTTAATCCTGGCCGGGTTTATCCCCGTGCCTGAGTGGCTGCGAGATTAAAGTGGTAACCGGCCTTACGGTATATGTATACTACGGCTTTCTTAATCTGTCGTTATTTGGGACTTTTTTTTGTTTTTTTTTTAAAATCAAATAAGTGGAGAAAAGTCTCCGGCAAGTTGCAGGCAGGAGGCAGGGAGCGGCTCCGGCGGTTCCCGCTGCCACCTGGGCGCCTGGCTCCGGCCGCGCCTCATCAGCCCCGGCGGGAGCCCCGGACGCGGCGGCCGGCGCTCGGCCACTGGCAGCACCTCTTCTGCTCCGGCCGGGGCCGGGGCTGGGGCCGGGGCCGGCAGCCCCTGTCCCACAGGTAGATACAGGCAGGTCTGCTCGCCTACTGCCTCGCTGAGAAAGAGAAATGCCCTTACATGTGCCGGGACAAAGTTCCGTAGGAATCTCAAGGGGACCTTGCAAGCCCTTTGGTGATACTGCAGTTTGCTAAAATGAGTGCCCAGGTACTATTCTCTTTACCTTGTGTTTTTATGCAGCTCACGGTGAAGCTTCCTGTGTAAATTATAAGTACAGGTGACTTCTACTGAGAAGTTGCAACCTTATGGCTGTGGCATTGCATGGCCTGATGCATCCATCTTAGAAAAGTTCACTGACAGCTGCTGGTAAAATAGTTAACACTGGAAATTAAGCATCATAATGAGCTCGACAATGCATCCAGATAAATTAATAGTCCCCATGGTTCCAACTTGGCTGCAAATTCCAAAACCCAGCGCTGTGCATTAGCATTGCATCCAGGCCGTGGTACAAAGTACTTTGGCTGATTTATACCTGTTTTTCCCATAACTTCCTATTACCGGAGATTCCTGATACGGATCTCCACAGAAGGGAAAATTTGGTATGAGTTGTGTGGCCTTTCCACTTGTCGGCTTCATGCGGTATCCTTTTTCCCTTGAAGCTTTGCTATTCTGTCCTCAATATGTTTCCCCATTTTGAGACTCCAATTTTATATGCTCCAAGAAACATGTATGCAGGAAAAAAAATTCCCTCAGTCCCCTCTTTTCATCAGTGTTTTGGTTTTGTTTGTTTCTTCTTTCACCAATGTTTGTCTCACACATGATGACATCAAGGAGAAAGTCATTTGGAGAGTCAGTTGAAATAGTTAAGTTTGCTGGGATTTCTGGGGGTTTTAGTGCATAAAGTGACAGGAAGCAGTAAGTATGAATCCTATACCTTGTCTGTATTCCCAAATTAATTGGTAAAGGCACTTATGTTTTATTTGTGTTCAAAATATCTCTACCATCAAACCAACAGCATGAAAACACGAAGGAATATTTTACCTGGTTCTCTTTGGACCAAACTCAAATTTACAAGATAGTCTGTCCAGTGTCTAGAAAGCACAAGAGGTTTTGACCCCTGTCTGTCTTTTCTCCTCAGGGGGCAGTTATTCTATTTGTTGGTTTATTGATATTACCCTATAAATTAGTGGCTAAGTGTTCTAAAGTCACACCAGTGGAGAAAGGAGATAAGGATAAGTGGATACAAACTTCCTGTTACACAAGCTTCTTGACTTGATTTAAAAGTTGTAATGGAGCACGAGAAGTGCCAGAGTGAATCAGGCTTGAGTTTCAGCTAATTCTGCATCTTGTCACCACTGGTGTCTCCCACCAGCTGGTTCAAAGAAGGATGCGCTGGTTTAAATATATTGATTTAAAAATACTCATTTTTAAAAATAAAGTAGTACATTTTTCTGGCTTCTCATGAGCTGGCTGCGCAACCTGCTTTTTTTCACAACCAGCTCACCTTCCTCTTCAATTTTTCCTAAGGGATGCTACAGAACAAGGATGAAGCTGCTGTTATAGCTTCTGTTCTCTTACTTAAGTTTTAAATTAAGGAAAGGCCTCTTTTTTCACTGTGACTTGGTTACTTCATAGCATGGCTCGTATCTGAGTGTGACTGTGCAGAGCCCAGATGTCAGCTCTTTTTCTGCTCTTGAAAATATGTTAAACTTGTGTGTTGTCCGAGGACATCTATGAAACATGGAATTTTGTTGTTCATAGAATGATGATAGGAAAGGCTGAGCGTTTAGAGAACTAATTTTAATTAAAACATATTTATAAGCTTAGTAGGTCTCACCTGGGGACAAATACCACATCTATGACTGTCCATGAGTAATAAACAGCTTTGGGGTTTATAATAAAAGGTTCTTCTTTTCCCTTTTTATTCTGCTGTACGCTGATCTTAACTTCTCTTGTGGTTTCAATTGCCAGTTCTTTGCTGACAACTACAAAACATATCTTGTTCCCCACCTGCCAACCTCACACAGCCATGCCTGACCTGGTATCTCTTCTCAAAATCTCCTTCCAATGATTTGAACCCAAGGCAGAAGGAAGGCAAACCTGAACACATTATGTTTGCCTTTCACCGTTCTCTGTTGTTTCTTCTGGTCTCATTGAGCAAGACCTTGAACCATGTAATTCTGGGCAGCAGAAATCAGAGTTGAATCTGAGTCTTTCTTCTCAGAGTTTTGAGTCATCTTCTGTTACATTTCTGGCCAGTAGGACTTAAAACTGACCTGGGGGTTGGTTGTTTGTGGGAAGGCATAAGAGGAATGGGGATTTTACTCTATTAAGAACAAGATTTAAGCCACTGCTCTTGCTGCAGCTCATTTATTTTCACTTCAAATAAAGCACAGCAATGGAACTAGTTCATGTGGGATTTGCAGATCAGCATCCGAACGTGAACTCTGCTTGTAGTATTCCTGAGTCTGTTGACAGTTGCGCCCAATGCCCAGTTGAAAGAATTGATGGGCAGTAGACTTTTAAACATTTTGAGGCAAGGCTGTTATTTAACGTGACAACAGCATACGCAGTAACTATGAGAGATTATGCGTGTTCTCAGGGGCTTGTACAAAATCTGTACCAAAGAATATTGGTGTGATCATGCTAATCCACTTTGCACGCCCATTTCCAGCAGTTTGAAATGCAGATAGAGATTAATCTTTCTTGTACCTCCCCCCTCCAGTTTCTGAATATAAGCGATTGGTAAATGTTCAGTTTGTTTGCGTTTCGTCCTTATGTCTGCTTCCTTCCTTGGCTCCCTCTATCTTGCCTTGTGGATGCTGACTAGAATCACTAAAGAGGGAACCAACAGTTTTCCGGTTGCAGTTCATAAGCAATGCGTGTACCCACCACATGAAAACTGCAATGTTTGCAGTCACACGGACTTTGCTGTAAATAGCTCTAAGCCCTTTATATGTACTTCTCTTTAGGTTATAAGGGAACATATTTCAAACAAAATCAGAGACAGGGAGGCCACTGGGAGTCTCACTGAGAAAGGAGGGAGAGAAAGATGGCTTGGGAAAGTTGTTACGTGCACATGCACATAACATGCATGGCTGTTGAATCATATTTCATGCAAATTATTTGTTGATTTGCATATGCAAAATATATCCATTTATATTTATCAAAACTGTGTCACCTTTAGTCCACTTGAGCTACATGTGTAGCACAGTAAAAATTAGTTTGAAAAACACTGACTTTGAGGATGCTTATTCTACTGTATAGAGATTCCTAAGGTACCTTCTCAAAGCCATTTTAGGTACCAGAAGCAGTGTAGTTTTGAAAGCCCCTCTGAGCTAACACACCATGCCAAGAAGTGTGGTCCTGAGTGGTGGCAGGCACTGAAGTCCTCAGCATAGACATCGCTGTAGTTTGGGGCCAGCTGTATCATATCAGATGCTCTCCTGTGGCATGTACTCATCAACACATGGGTTTGCACCATCTGCTAAGAATAAAACAAGCCAGACAAAATCAAAATAAAATCATTCTGACTGGATTCAGTGGAATGGCATTGGATCCCAACTATCTGCAATAAAAAATCTTAATAGCAATGCATAAGAATGAGCACGCAACTTCCCCAAAAGGTTTAATTAGCTTTACAACTGGGAGTAGGAAACTTCAAACTGGGACAATCTACTAGTGATGTTTAAATAAAAAAGGATAGTAGTTTGACTAGTTTTAAGAGTATACAGATATCTTAATTTTTGCTTTCAGAATAAATTATGAACTATCTAATTAAACTGATTTTTGTCTGTGAAAATTGTGTGAGTGCTAAACACATATTTTTGAGGTTGGCTGGACGCTTGCACATAGAGAGACTGCCAGTAGTTATGGTTAGGATTGTTGATCCTGTATAATTAAGCCTGGGAGCTGAGAGTGTTAGGTGGAGGAAACACTTTGGTCTTTCATTCCCTCTCTCCCTGTCTCTTCTTTTGACAGAGCCAGGACCTGCCTCTTGGGAGTTTCCTTCCAAGATGTGAAGGCTTAGTTTGGTGGTGGTGGGACTTCCTCGTCCCCCCTGAGCAGGATTTACTCATTATTCCCGTTTCCCCGATGGGATGGGGTTGCAGTCTGGTGGCAGCAGCTGCCTGTGTGGCAGCTCCGCGCTGCTCCTCTACGTAGGCAGAGGGAAGGACGAGGGTGCCCAGGCTGCGATCTCGTTGCCCATCTCCAAAGAGCTTCAGTAAAGGTGTTTTCAAGCACCATAAAGACGGACAAGAGAATAAATGGGGAAAGCAGAGCAGGGCAAGGCTAGAAACACAGCCCCAAGGCCTCCTACAAGACCAAGGTCTTCATTTTGATATGTAGTATCACACATTTAGGTTCAAGTTGCTACTGTAATTACAATAATGTTCATCAGGCATGTAGTAAAGCTCTAAAATGTTGTTTCTTTCCTCAGCTGCTGCAGAAACCTTGTTTCTATCACAGTTTTAATCTGTGATGTTCAAGTTTCTGGCACTTCCACCACAAATTGTTCAACGATATTGGATTTCAGTCTAACGCTTTGACATTAAAGTTGAAGTCATGTTGATGTCATCTTCCAGATGTTCATGTCTACTGAATAAAAATTGTGTTTATTTGTTTTATTTCAAATTACAAAAACACATGGGGAATTCTGGATGCAATCCCTCATGTTATACAAAGGCCCGTGTGTCCTGTCAGAAATCAAACAAAACTTTTCTTTATGGTGTAGTAGGAGAGACCACAAAACACTGGAAACATAGGTGGATTTCTTCACCCATCCGAACAGAATGGCTTTGTTACGTGCCTGAGCCTTGTTGTTGCAGCTGCGGTAACTGCGCAGAAGGGGGATGTGTGGCATCTGCCCGAAACTACTGACTTGTATTTGCTCTGGTGCCACACCAGTTCTGTGTTGGTGGGTTGCTTTGACTTAACAGTCAGCTATGCTTCATTTGTAAAATGAGCTTGTAACAAAAAAAGTCTATTTTGTCCTCCGAGTATGAAAAAATATATTTTAACCTGTAAAATAAATTCAAGAATCCTGCGAGTCCCTCTCCACCAGGAGGCTTTGGCAGCAAGGTCCATAGCTAATGCCAGAGCTGTTGCCCTCCCTGTTGTCTCCACTTACCAAGGCCAGGGGTTTGTATCATCCCATGTTTCTTGTGCCAGCACGGTACAGGGGGATTGAAGTTGAAATGCCTGGGAGCCATAGAGCTGAAGGCTTTAAAACAGAATTTCAATAGATAAGCCGTAATTGTGCCATGTGCGATGTGCACTTGGGTGGTTGTAAGTGGTAACATTTTCAAACCCAAGGAGGAGTCAGCACTTGTTGATCTATTAATATTGTCACAGACAGAAGGGCATAGTTAAACTCATGGTCCTTAAAACAGGTAACTCACAACATACTGATTTTCAACAAGTGCTAATGCTTGTGTTTTGAAAATGAATCTGCTATTTTTTTAGATGAAATTCAGTCCCTGTGTTCTCTAGGTGGAAAGCAAAATAATATTGCATCAAAATAAATTGAGCAGTTACACTGAGCTATTCGCTCTTGAGATGAGTGAAAAACTCTTCAGACCTTTCTGCTGCACGCTGTTTCAAAACTTGAGAACATGATTGTTTGATACTACTGCCAATCAAAAAATCCAGTCAAATAAAATGAAATTATGGAGTTTCAGTATAAGTGGTGTACACAGAGTGGCATAAGACATTCTCTTTTGCGCTATTTTTCACATCCATTTGCAAATACCTTCTATGCAGTCTCATATTAACGTGTCACAGAAGACACAGAAATGACACTTGGATCATATACAGTGCCACAGCCAACACTGTAGTACTTAAGTAATGGTGTGGCTGCTTTCCTTTCTATTTTTTTAATTTCAAATATCTTTCACAGCAACTATATGTCACCACAATGAACCAGAGAGATCACAAAATTTCCTGGTTTACGCAGCCTCTGAGCATACTGTTCTGGGTAATACCCTGATGACGAGTATCAGGCAGGCTGGTCATATAAGAATACTGAAAAAAGGCATTTATTGCTTTCAGTGCTGCAGGTCAGAAGCCTGATGTAGCTCTTTGGCCCTATCTTCATCTTATTTCAGTTAATTTTTCCTTCCATTTCTACTGGAGTTGTAAGGAACCGCTTCTTGTTAGATTGCAATAACCATGGAGGAAATAGCTAGTCTCCTGGAAGTTGAGTTTACTGAGTCAAAAGGCAAAACAGAAAATTGCGTCTTGCTAATAAATGGCAATTATTGTTTCCATCACAAACCAATTAATTTTCTCTTGAGATATTTGTTAATTTATACCTTGGGGATAATGGGGGGTTCGCATAATTTGCTTTGAGAAAAGTGGTGTGCTTTCTGTTCTCCTTTCTTACTAACAAATCACATATTCCACCTAGGCATACAGGTAAAAAATGTGAATGTGATTTTTTCAAGTAAGCTGGGACAGGTTTGATTTCAAGAAAAAAGACCACCCTTCATCATTGATAACTGTCAATCTTGCTCGACTTGTATCACACTAACAAGGGGATTATGTTTGTGTTGGTTTTGGCTGGGATAGAGTTAATTTTCTTCACAGTAGCTAGTATGGGGCTGTGTTTTGGATTTCTGCTGAAAACAGCGTTGATAACTCAGGGATGTTCTCGTTACTGCTGAGCAGTGCTGACACAGAGTCAAGGCCTTTTCTGTTCCTCACCCCACCCCACCAGCAAGCAGGCTGGGGGTGCACAAGAAGCTGGGAGGGGACACAGCCGGGACAGCTGACCCCAACTGACCAAAGGGATATCCCATACCATATGACGTCATGCTCAGCACATAAAGCTGGGGGAAGAAGGAGGAAGGGGGGATTGTTCGGAGTGTTGGCGTTTGTCTTCCCAAGTAACCGTTACGCGTGATGGAGCCCTGCTTTCCTGGAGATGGCTGAACACCTGCCTTCTGATGGGAAGTAGTGAATTAATTCCTTATTTTGCTTTGCTTGCATGTGCGGCTTTTTCTTTCCCTATCAAACTGTCTTTATCCAACCCACGGGTTTGCTCACTTTGACCCTTCTGATTCTGTCCCCCATCCCACTGTGAGGGGAGTGAGCAAGTGGCTGTGTGGGGCTTAGTTGCCGGCTGGGGTTAAACCACGACAACATTAAAAAAAGTGTGGTGGTGGTTTCAGTAATTTCCTCTTACCCAAATTAAAGCTGTTTTGAAATCTTGCCTTCCCACCTGCTACTGTAACTGGAACAGCTCTGCTTCAGCTTCTCCTTACCCTGGTGTCTCTGAATTTCCCATCCCTGTGGGTTTGTCAGTCCTTTACATTGCTGTGAATATTCCTATTCCTGTGCAACCCAATATTCAAGTCTGGCCCTGAGCTTGCAGCATATGTTTCCCACACAGTCCAAATTCGGTGCAATGTACTGTAAGTTAATCTCCAGTAAAGCATAGCAAAGAGAAAAACCTGGGAAAAAAACAGATGGAGAAAGTAGAGCAAATGATTTGCATATATATGATATGTCTCTCAGTTAAGATTAGCATTTCCTATTTCGCCTGAAAAGCCCTTAATACAAATCCAACTGCCTGTTTGCCCCAAATCAGCAGAATCAGAGGAGATGCCCTAATGGCACAATGTCCCCCCCAACCCAGGGGGAGCCCAGCATGGGGTGGGAGGGGGCTCCATCTCCCGCTGTGGCCCCATATCCCTGCCACATTACTGGGATGCTGTGGGCAGAGGGACAGGGAAGAAACCTCTATCTGTGGGATATTTTTTCCCCATAACCTTTATAGCACTGAAGCTTCACCAGGGTCCTGAGTTACTCTACGTGGGTGGCTGGTGGAGGAGCACAACCATCTTCCTATTTATTTACGGTCCTTCAAAGTTTCTTCTGAGCATGCAGTTACCACAAGTGCTTGGGAATGAACTTCTTGGTGCCTTCTCTGCAATTGAGGGGTGTAATGTGGACATGTATCTTAAAGTAGGCAGGTATTCGTTAGAAAACAAAAAATCAACTTCCCTTTTGCAAAAAGGGGACCCTACACTTAAGATTCCTCTGAAATTTCCATACATGTGTAGCTCTGTTCTCATATCTGTTTCCAAAAACACACAGACCAATAAAATGTTGAGGTGGTCAATCACAGCAAAATGCCACCTCCATAAAAGAAAAGCATTGGCAAATATTAAAGGTAGCTATGCGGGAAATAAATAAATAAATTTAAAAGTACAAATCTCTTTTGTTGCAGCAGTTAAAAAGGCATAGAATTTTTCTCACACCCACAAGCTCGAGAGTGCTGTATTTAGAGTGCTGAAAAGCAAATTCCAGTGCTGAAACTTGCTTCTCTGGAGGACTACATTTGGGTATACTGCCTAAGTCCTGGAAGCAGTGACTAAAACATACTTATTTTTGCCATGTACTCCGGTACTGTCTGTCTTTCATAGATTGTGACGGAACCAGATAGTGATCCTGAAAAGCAAAGGCAAACATAGTTTGCTACTCTTTGCGTATTTAATAGAAGCAAAGCAAGAAAAATGTATGATGCTATTTACATTTTTGTGTAAACCTTGCCTTTTACATGTTGCAGGATCTTGTTCTTTACAGAATGCAGCAGTTTCTTAATCCTGTGTCCTCATAAATAATTCATAGCAAAGGGACTACCAGGCTGTAGCTGCTGTTCTCTCCTTTTGGCACTGTGCTTTCTACGATAATCTGAATCGTCTTGTCACTGAGATCTCATGCATAAATGTAGCCAGGTAGTGTTAGGTTTCATCCTGACACAAGTCCCTAAGATGTATATGCAGATGAGATGGTTGCTCTCCAGAAGGTTATTTGATTAAGCAGCAAAATTAATCAAGGCTTTATGGGTGCAGTGAAACTGGAGAAGTTTCAGTGTGTGAGTTTCTGGTTCACATTTGTGTTAGTTTAAGTAAGACTTACTCTACTACTTGTTAAGGTTGCAAACCTGAATGCTGAGTGTAAAGTTCCCTTTTCAGTGGAACATGGCTTCTTGTTGATGGAGGAAGTTGCTTGTATGGAGATTTCTGCTTTCTTTTGGCATTCTAGCAGCTAAATAAATAAAATCTCAGATCTCGCTAGGTTTTTGTCTTTGCAAACTTCTGCAAATGTGGGAGGTTTCTAGGGTAGTAAAGGCTGCCCAGGTTGGTTGTGGCAATCCAGCGAAGTCACTGCCATGTAGGTCAGCACAGCTGGAAAGAATTCCCGGGCTACTGCCATATGGCTGTGCCTGCAATTGCTAAAAAACTCTTTAACTTTGAAAAATGGTAGTACAGATGTAAGCTACTTTGCTAGATAAGACACTTAGAATGCTTGTCAGGGATTTTTTTCTATACTTGATGATGGCGATCCAACTGGTTACCAAAGTAACTTCTTATAAGTTCGAGGCAGAGCGTCTCCTGAGGCTGGCTGCAGGGAGGAAAGCCAGCCCCCAGCCGCAGCCCGAATGGCTGGAGGGGTGATCGCAGCTGGGCGCATGGTGGGAATCTGTGATTTATGGGACCGCTGCGGAACCAATTGGAGATCATTTGCTGCTTTCTCATTCCTACTTTAAGAGGGACATTACAGTAAATAATGTCTGTGAAGAGGAGGGAAAAACACGCTGTGGTTTATTTGACCTCCTTCTCCTTTTGCATCCCTTTGAAGTTGGTAAGTAAATAATTTGGGCAACGAAATCAGCACTCCACAATGTTCCTTTGTTTCTTCTGCTGCTTTACCTTCCCTTCCTCCTCTCAGCCCTCCTCCCAGCCACTGCTTGGTTAGCTTGGGCAGCAAAAATAGTGTCCTGAGGAACTGCTGCAGCACAGGGGTTAAAATGTTTCCCAGGAACCTAATGGAGTCAAACAAATGAAAATGTAATTCAAAGAAAAAGTTTGCACACTGTTTATTTTTCCTTTTGCAGTAGGGCATACTGCAAAGTGGGGGACTTCTTCCCTTGGAAAGATACTAATACTAACTTAAAGGCCATGGAAGATTGCATCACTGTTTTTTCAGATGATTATAGACTTGCCTTAATTTTCAGTGGTTTCTTTCATTATTTGAAAATAGTTTTTGCTGTATCCACAACATATTGTGAAGAATGTAAAGCTGGGCTTCTGAAGAAAACTGCTGTGGATTTATATACTTCTTTAGATGCAGGGCTCAGCCAGCTGCTCAGCTGGCATAAATGGCATCTGCCCTGAAATTGGTGGTTTGTGAAATCCCCAAATGCGTGGTCACCCCCCGACGGCCCCCCGTGATGCCTGGGCCCCAGCGCAGGGGGGGAGGAGGACTGGGTGTGCTCGCCTGCCCTGCGATGCCTCAGACCCGCGATGTTGCCCTTCATTTTTGTTACCTGCTTGAGCCCACTGCCAGGAAAAGCCCAGAGGTCTGACATCTTTATCATTCTCTGGAGAAGTGATGGGTTTAGGTCCCGGTTGCACGATGGTCTCTCTCTTCCATTATAATGGCACAGTAAAGAGCTGATGCTCTCGACCCAGGTTTGGCAGCGGAGAGGTGAGAGATGAAGCGCTTGGCGCTGGATTTTACTCCACCACCTCAGAAAAAAGTGAAGGTACAAACCCGTTCGTGTTTGCAGCGTGCACGATTCTGTTAGTGATGGAGGTCAGAGTAGCTGTATGAAAACCTAAAGTGTTGTCAAACCACACCGGTGGATTTGGATGGCATCTGGCAAAAAACTTGTTTTTTCCCTGGTCATTACTCCTATCCCACATGAGCAGGGAGGGCACAGGTTTGACTGGAAAGAGTTGATTTTTTTTTTTAGATACTTATCTGTTTTTATGCATAACAAATCTTCTTTCAAATATAGGTGCAGAACTCCTTCTTGACTCAGTTATTATTGTATCTTTTAATAAGCTGGAGTTATTACTTCAGGGAAAGAGACGAGACGAATCTGATTTCTCCTTGTGGGGCTTCTCGTCAGAACTCGCAAGGCCGTACCCTCGACTCAGTGGTGTTTTCTTCGCTTTGGCTGTGTCCATTTGCAGCTGTGGCTCTTCAGAAAATGCTGATTTTTGGCTGAATCCAAAATTTAGGTATACAAACTCAGTTTTCTGCTCTGTCCTCTCAAGGGAAGGAGAAGTGGGAAGGAAGAAGGACAGGCTGGCAGCTCCCTGCCGGCTCTGCTCCCTGGCCTCCACGCAGGGTAGGGGGAGCACACCTTGCCCTGAGCACCACCATGAAGGTGGGCGTACAAAAGGATGTCAAATTGGGAGAGACGAGGGAGAGAGGGGAATCAGGTTGCTTTGGGAGTCTTTTTCCCGGTGGGAAGAGATCGGCAGCTGAGGGGCAGCAGGTAGCGGGAGCCTGTAGTCAGAGAGGCCGAGAGAGAAATGCTGGTGCCCGAAGGGGCTCGCACGGCGGGGTGGAAGAGGGCAGGGAGCCGCTGCTGTGTGCATGAGCACGCCTAGGTATAACACGTATTTAGCACTGGAGCAAGTCCAAGTTCTCCGTTATTAATTGCTCAGTGAGGGTGAATCAGAAGGATGAAAAAGGCAGCTCTTTGCTGCCAGGATATTGTAGCAATGCTTTTGAAAATGTACTTTGATATCAGGCTATGTAACCGTTTTGTAGTTGGTGGTATAAACACGTTTAGTGAAAGGTGCAGGACATGGAAACTTTTTACAGCACTTATTTGAAAAACTGTAGCCTCTTCCCTAACTCAGAGGGTGATGTGCTGCGCGCAGCCACTCGTGCGTGTGAGCAAGGGGTGGAAAAGCCCGGGGAGCGCAGGAGTAAGAGGCCAGGGCTTGGCTTGTGCACTGGGCTTTGGAGGAGACGGGAGGAGAGATTCAGCCCATCCAGGTGGTTTTGGGTGGCAGGAGGATACCTCAAGGAACGAGCATCGTTTTCAGAGATCTCTAACTCTGCTGCTTCTGGGACCACCACTGTTTTGCTAAAGCCACAGTATCTGTCAAGGGCTGTGTCTGGGGCAGCTCATGGCGTGGGGCCAGAGCTTGTTCCTGGGCACTGATTTCATCACCTACATGCTTCCCGGGCAGCTGCAATCCTGGAGAGGGCCCTCCTGCCCACGAGTCAGCAGCCATGGTCAGACCCAGCCCAGCACAGCTGCCTGCAGATACTCCTTCAACTTGTCCTGCACACATTCATCCTGCATGTGCCTGAGGATGGGAAATGTGCTACCCACCAGCCACCTGGTACCTCCTCTCGCCCTCTCCGTGGGGAGATGCACTGGTGTCTTCTGGTGAGGTCCCAGGTTTGGTTTTACACGCATGTGTTGCTCTCGGTGAGCGCCGTGTGAGAGAGGGCAAGGTGCAAGCAGCGTGCCCTGCTGCTGCGGCAGAAGGTGCCAGTCGTGGTTCTCACTTCTTGGGGAGTTATTTCCATTTCCAGAGGACTATTTTTAACTGTGGTAAACAGCCTTAATTCCAGCGCTGTGTGATCTTTGGTACAACCTAAGCGTAGGCCAACGGGCAGGCGCCTGCGATCCAGAGACCACGGTCTTGATCTTGGTTCAAATGCCCGTGGGAACTCAGAAAGCATGTTTGATGTGCTTTTAGTAACTCCTGGTGCTGAGGAGAGATTTTATTAAATCTAAGCATGTTTAGACTTTCTGGCTGCTGAATACCTTGTGCTCAAATATTTTGCTTTGCTCCCGTCCAGTGAGGAGTGATGAAACCTGGATATCTGAGGCAAGGCTGCCAGCTTCTTGCCAAATGTGGTGATAGAAAGTGGTTCTCAGAAGTAAAGCTAAGTGAAAATTTAGTGTTAGCAAGAAGTCCTGCATTGAACTGACCGGTTGAATACACATATTTCCAGCCAGAAGGGTTGTGCCTATAGAAAACAATGCGACATCAGGTATTTAAATGATAGTTTTCATAAGGACATGCAGTTGTGTTTTAAGCTCAATGTATTTGAGGTTTGGCCAACACATTTCTACTGAAAATCAAAATTTCACATGGAAAATAATGATAAGAACAAAACTAATAGTAGTATTGTTCACATTTTTCATTTGAAAATGTGAACAGGGGTACATTTTAAATTCCTTACAATTTGCCTCCATTTCTGAGCCCTTAGTATATAGTGGGGTTATATTTATAAGTTTTTCACTACATGTAGTCATTGAATCTCTCTTTGCATGAATTATCAGATCCTGAGTTTTATTCTACTTTCCCTTCAGACTCCTTCCCTAGGGTGCATTTTCCAGCAAATTTCAGCGTAAGATTTTTCTTTGCTCTTGCTGAGAAACTCAAAACTTAGACCTGCAATCAGGCTTCTCTGTAAGAAGCAATAGTTACTAGGATTTGGTCTGACTTTTTGGACATTGCTTTGGTTCTTGTGGCGAACAAGCTTTTGTCATGACCTTTTCCTTTGAGGCAGGCAGGCAGAACAGAGGCAGCAAGGGACATTACAGGTGCAGGATGATGCTGCGCTTGCCTCTCATCAGCAGGAGTGTTTGAATGACCGTGCTCCACCAGTGAACAGTCGGAAAATAGCATTTATGCTTTCTTAGCTCAAAAGATGTTTTAACGCTGACTCAAAGGCAGATTTTAAAAAAAGGAGTTTCCCTGGGAACAAGACCTCGTATAACCTCGACAGAGGAGGATGGCAGGCTGAGGTCTCTGGTGCACAGTTTTGCCTGTACACTTTCTGCAGAAGTATAATGCTCTGTGACCTGGACAGTTGTCAGGGTCTTACCATGATACCGATGTCTTTTAATCTTTTTGAGGAGAGTTTTGTACCGCAAAGGATCCTCGGGATTGTACTGAGGTGACACAAGCCAGAACATAGCCCAGCAAGAGGAAGACTATGTGAAGACTAGACTTTTCATTTTAAGGAGTTCATCCCTATGACATTTTGTTGTGGTTGTGTAACTTTTCCTTTTGTTTTCCCTTTTCTTTCCCAATAAGGATAAGTTGCAAACCAAGCTCCAGATTGTGGTTACTTTATTTCTATCAGCCCAGCTAAAGTAAATGCTTACAGTTAGAAACATGCAGTTTAAATTAAAGGCCAGGGGCAGTTCTTTTTTACTACACAGCAGTCGGCTACACAGGCAGCAAGTTTGTGCTGTGTCCTGCTGGAGGTGGTCTGGTTTTATGCTGTCTGGACCTCTGTGGACCCCTCTCTGGGTTCAGAAAGTTGATAGCTCATGTAGTGTATTGCTTCTTATATTTTTATTCCTGCTGCAGAAAGTTTCCATTAAAAAGATGATTCGCTCAAGAGGCCAGTTTGCCTTTCATCTTGAGTATATTCCTATGCATTCTGAAATCAATAGAGCTTGGATAACAAACTTGAACAACAGATGTTTTTTAAAGGATGTGAACCAGGAGACCTGAAAAACAATATTTAATATGTTTTATGGTGATACGATTTTGGATCTGTGTCTCCTCTTCACCTCTATTCCAAGCATGAACCTGCGACAAAATTAAATAGCAGGGAACAAAGCTAGTAATAATGATAAAGCTTCAAAATAAATGCTGTTCTTGTGAAAAAACAGTTGAGTGAGTTGGATGAAATGGCAGTGTAATTACATAGTAACGAGTCAAAGTTTGATAGCTTGGAGCTTATCTTCGCACAGCATGCCACTTTCTCCCCAGCCCCCAATATGGCACATTTCTTTATCAACACTTCATTTCTAGTTGTTCACCTTTAAATAATCTTACCAAATCTTAAATTTGTTCCTCCTAGTAATTGTGGAAGGAAATTCAGAAAGTAAATAAAATGAACAGACCAAAACAGTTTAACCAAAATATCCCCAAAAGTAAAATTTTTGGTAGTTAAAGTGAACATTGTGAATTCCCAGCTCTGCAGGATTCTTTATTTTATGAACACTTCTAGGACTAACTTCAATTTTGCAGTGATAAAGGGTAAACAGTATACAAGACTCATATGTAAAGAGTGCCTATGCCCCAACTGACCTAAAACTGAGGACTGCCTGTTATATGCATGTACATATGGCACTAGTTCCACTATTGCAATAGTTTCCATTATTTGGAAGATTCAGCAGAATGAAATGGCTTAAGCTTTAATATATCAATTTTAATGTACTAGTACACTTTTAAATAGCTCACTAAAAATTGCTTCCTTTACTAGTCAAGGTCTCTTATCTGATACCGCTTCCTTCCCCTCTGTGGATGCTTCCTGTTTTCCATGTCAGTCCCCACATCCCCCCATGTATTTCCATGCGCCTTTTCCTGTTGTCATACGTTCTGCTGCAGCTGCTCCTCAGATGCCTCTCCACCAACGAAAGACTCCAAAGCTGAGCTGGCTCCTACACGGCGCCACGAAGAAACACTTTGCTGGTGCCTACCCTCACCTCTTGAGCAAGGAGACAGCAGCACTTACATCTCCAGGCATGCTACCGGGAAGTAGCCTGCGTATCATTAACGATGCATGTCCCACTTTTGAAGTCCCTCTGGTGTCTTTTCCTTGTCCCCTGTGCTTTTTATGTTGTGCAAGTGGCGCAAGAAAACCAACAGGAAAGTAAGATGAGTCAGGTCCATCATAGTACGTAGTTAAATCATGTCTGTGCTTTCATGTACGATTCAGTTACCCTCTCCCTGATGGCTCTTTCTATGGAAATAAAATGTGGAATGATAATTTGGAGAAAACTGTTTAAGGAAGGATCCTACCTATTACATGTGGATTGCATCTTCAGGGTTTCAGTGGGATTTGGCTGTAAAACAGAAAGCCAGAGAGACTCTGTACAGGACTATTAAATACATCTTAGTTCCTGAGTGTTTCTAACCCTCCTTTCTATGGCTTTACAAGAGAAATATGACTGTATTTATTTTAGTTACCTATGTTCCAACAACAGCATAGCTGAGGTGAAGTATTACAAAATACTTTTTTAAAAGCTGGAAGTGCACGTGAGACACGATTATGTGGCCAGTTTTTCTTACACATTTTTTATTGAGGAATATGTTTTGTTTCTCTTCCTTGTTTCTTCTCCTATTGCAGGGGATGGATGTGGGCACACGGTGATGTATCAAGACAGCGGGACCCTGGCATCCAAGAACTATCCTGGGACGTACCCAAATTACACTCTTTGTGAAAAGAAAATCCAAGTGCCTCTGGGAAAACGCCTGATCTTAAAAATTGGAGACCTGGATATCGAATCACAGAAATGCGAATCCAGCTACCTTACCATCCAGAGCTCTTCAACATTGCACGGTATGTAAAAGATAAGGCAATGGCCGATACATGGACTGGTAAGAGTGTGAGCAAAAGCCAGCTCAGCAAAATGCAAGAAATGTTGGCCTGTGTCCTTTCCTTCTCCTTTTCATATTCAGGTATGTCGTTCTCAGTGCGGGAGGCCATTGCCCCTCACACCGTGTGTTGTTCTGCCAAAGCTGGGGGTGCTGCCATGCTGCACTGCGGAGGGGCCACGGGGGCTTGTGCCCGGCTCTGGCACATCCACCCCGAGGGCTGTGCCCTCAGACCTGCGGAGCTGTACTATCACAGCTTTAGTACAGCAAGTACGTGGATCTATATCAGCCCTGTACCCTTCTCGGGTAGGGGAAGAGCTGGCTCACTAACCAGACAGAAAAGAGATGAAAAATTGGAATCAACGATCCTGCATGTCTCTATTTCCTAGGCAGTTCAGACCTGGGAGAGGAGATAACCTTCATTATTGCTCGTTGGTTATAGCTAGATAACCTTTATTATTGCTATTATTGCTAGTCACTGATAACCTTTGCTAATGTACAGGCTTTAATACTTGTAGATATTGAACACATGCAGCCAGCCTGCACTCCTGCAAGAGATTTGCACAGGAAGATAAGTGAGTAAATATGCTACAGGTGTGCATTTAGAACAATCGTAACAACAACAGGATCCTCCCCAGGGAGAATCTGAGGCCTTCCTCAAATTGGTTCTCCCAATCTGTTGTTGCTGAAACTTTAACCTGCTCTCTCTATAAGAGTCAACCCAATTTTCAAGTCAGTGTGCCCTTTTTCAGAAGCCAGATTTAAATCCAGGCAGAGGCATGGGGCTGCAGGGACTTCCACAATGCAGAAATAAACGCATCGCCAGTTTGTAAAATTTTGCCTGCTGGGAGTGGGCTGTAGCCCTTTGGTCAGCTGAGGCTGTGCTGTACTGGACTTTACAGGCAGAATGGATTCAATGGGAAAAGACGAAGATGAAGAGATGAGCTACACAGAGCTGCTGCAGGTTTTCCAGGTCACCCAGCTCATCGCTTGGCTCAGTGAAGTGTGTGGTTCTCCTAAGCTCAGGGCTCATAAGATACCTTAGTAGTAAGGAGGGATGATTGCCTTTCATTCATGAGCATGATAGGCCTATCACTCATCTGGTAAGATAAGATCAAGTGAGGTATTACAACCTTGCTCGCAAACGAAGGTAAAGGTAATTATTGCTCTCATGAAGGAGGTATTACATTTTGAAACAGCCTTCACCAAGAGTGGGCAGTGACATGTTGATAGCTAAGCTTTGCGTAGAGCTTGATTTGAGGCATAAGGAACGTTATTGTTCGTGTGTGTTGGGATTTTTTTATGTTGTTTACCTCATTTCAGAACTGTAAGTGATGAGTTGTGTTCACCTGAAGCAGTCTGTCTGTACTTGGCAGTAAGGGATAGGCGGTTAGTATTGCATTATCATATCTTTGAATAATTTTTATTGATGCTATCTTGACATTTCTAATCAAAGGCTTTTCTAGGAAACAAGGGTAAATCAATATATTGTTTTCTGAAGTGAAAAATGAAACTTGGATGTTGATTGAAATTCTGGCTCCTTACACATCAGCCTGAAGACATCTTCACATAGTTCAGTCCTGCAATTATTCAGCCTATAAACACAGAATACCTGTGTGTTATGCAATCAGCTCCACATAATGAATTTCTTTAAAGTATTCCCACACCCATTTTCAGACCTGATTGGTAATGTCTGATGCATGTGGACTATAATTTGCATTCTCAGTAACGAACTGCACAATTAGCAGATTTTGTTCATCTGATTAAACAAGTTTTATAGCTTAGGCATACATACCATCTGTAATGGTTTTTGTGGTCTGCAGCTCACTGTAGACTTTCCCACTAGCATACCTACAGAGTCTGTGCTCTACATTCAGGTAATCAGTGTGGAAATCATGCTATATGCATAAATTCGTGATATCTCTTGTGTTTTAAAAGACACAGGAATTAATAGATGAGATTAGAGCTTCTCTAATTCAGTTGTTTCAATAGTTTTGCTATAGCTCTGGGTTTTAATATGCATTTATGTAAGCAAAAGAAGCTCTGTGAGTAAGCACTGCTAACTCCATTCAGTCTGCTAAGTGTCCTTTTAGGTAGCTCTTTCTGAGTCTAGATCTCCTCTCCACATCCCTCCCCTCTTCATGAACATCTACAGGCAGGTCAACATCTTCCCTTTGGCCAAGAAGATCCTGACCTTTGGCATCGAAATTCTTTCACAGGATGATGGAGAGTTGAAAAGATTTTGCAGGCATTGAAAACATCTGAGCAATTAAAAACTAATCTTCACATGTTTTTTCTGTATTTGACCTGGGTTTAAAAAGGAAAACCTAAAAAGCTAAGTATGAAAGCTGGCAGTGTGAATATTACTCATGTTTCAAATTAGCCGAGCAGCCTTTGCTCTTTATTTAAGAGATTTGCAATTATAAGACAATAAGGTCCAAAGGGAAATATGTTTTAAATACCAGGCTGATCTCTTCAACTCTACAGAAAACAAGAGAGTGAATGTCAGTATGCATACAAACATCTCTTGAGGAGTGTATCTGAAGCTTAGAAAATTGGTCAGAGGCAAAATCTAGATTATGCACATAAATATAAAATAAGTGTAAATAAGTCTTCGGATGAAAAAGTATTGTTCTCCTTTCAGATTTCTCCCACATGTTGTCTTTACATATAACTGTGATTCATTCATCGTTATAAACTTCTGCTGGGATTCATGCAATACAGCAAGGAGTAACTCACAATTCATGTTTGGGTATTTATGTTCCATGCTGTAAAAAGAATGGGTTAATTTGATTTATGTTAGCCATAACATTGATTTCTTCACATTCGTTAAGTCGGTGACTACAGATTAGACCACTTACATGCAAGTTTTATTTAAGTTTAGGACATTCCTCAAATTTTGTGGGCTTACACGAGAGTACTGTGAATCTAATTCCTACCTAGAAAAGTGTGTAGCATTGTTGCCCATGCCGATCTACTGAAGCCTCCCTGCTCAACTGGGTCACAAACGTGACACTACAGTTCTTCTCACCTTTGATATTTCTCAGCTTTGATGGACCTGTGAAGGTAACCATTGCATTTAGATTTCTGCAATATTGACCATCGAAAGATGGTCATTAAATAATCTTAATGAAGTGGCTGAACGCTGTATGTCTGGGTTATTACTCTGCACACTATTTTCTTCAGTGTTCTCTGGAGGAAAAACGCTGTAGCAAGTCTTTTCTTTCAAACTGTTAGCTTCGTATCCAGACTTAGATGTGAACATATTAATCATCAGTCAGCAAAGGTAGTCTAACACCAGTTTTGGTGAAACTGAGTCAGCTTTGTCTGACACACCTTTAAATATTAACACAGCTTTGCACGTGTTGTCTCTAGGAGAAATAAATAGATGATAATATTCTCTTTCAAAGGAATAGCTTTGGATGAAAATATGGGGGGTTTTGTCCCATAAATGGAATCTAGAATAAAAATTAATATGAAGCACGATCTCACAGTGTAGACAAGGTGCAACCTTTACTAAAATGCTTTTCTTCTCGAGTTAATTACTTTATCTGAGCATATTAAAAATACTGAGCTCTGAATAAGAGCTTCTGATTTTTTAATTAGTTAAAGGGATATGTGAAAACAAGATTAACCATGTGGACCCTGTAGTTCTCAAGAACACAACTTGCACTGCTTATGAAGGTGTAACATAAATGTTTCAAAAGTTCAATAGGAACTGCTCTTAGTCAGCTTCTTTTCATGTCTTTATCAGATTTCTGTACCTCTTTTGATGCTTTTTTCTTGCTTTTTTCCCCTCTCTTTCCCCAACTAATGGCTTAGTATTTTTTCCCTTAATTTTGTGAGATGATCATCAGTCTTGACTGGAGAGATAGATTAAAGAAGAGATAAGTGCCTACTTACTTTCCATTCGCTTGCAGTCAGTAGGAGGTTGATGTGTTCCTCTGGGGTGGATGTCAGATCTGCTGAGTGACTAGTAATAATTTGGAGAGTTAGTGCAGTTAACTTGTTCTTGCATAATTTACAGCCTGTAACTAGGGTGAAATAGATAGAGAAATTACTGAAAATGCTTTCTCCTCCCCGCACCCCGTCACTAAGGGTCGTTAGACAAATGATGTGTGAGTGTCTGATGGCTGCTGAGAGTGAGTGCGCGCGCGTGTGTGTGCGGGTGTGCAGGAGAACCAAGCGCCTTCGGATGCCTCCTACCTGTCATTATGATTTGAGGGGATTCATCAATCCAGTCTTTTCTTATTGTGTATTCTAACAAATATCTTGCTTGAATAAAGGGTGTGTCTAGGTTTCTTTTTCGCCCCTCAAAGGAAACTTGTTATTACAGTATTGTTTCTGGTATTTCAGGAAATCCAGTGAAATGCCCAGACAAGTTCTCGCTGAAGATCAAGTCGAGCAGTTTCTTAACAGTCAGAACTCTTCTAACAGTTGGGTTTTGCCTGAGTGGTTGCAGTATCCCAAGATTTCAGCTTTGCAAAGATTCATGCAACAAAGAATGTCTGCTTTTCTTTTATCGAATGAACTCCTTTTTCCTCTTAGCTGCATAAAGCGTATTGTGTATTTTTCTGTGGTTTTTGTTAAACAGTTACAGCTCTTTACTAACGATTCTTAACCGTTGCTGTGCTTCTGTCTTTGGGTTTGGCTAAAACCACAGGCATGTTAGAAGTGGGGGATCTCACCTGAGGTCAAGCAGGCAGACCTACAGCTGGTGCGGGTGGCCCAGACCCTCCCTTTTTAAATTGTAATTACTTCTCCAGCGTGACTCTACTTGGATGCCTTTTTTTTTCCTTTATTGCAGTCTTTGGCAACGCTTTGGAAACGCTAACTGAAAGGTGGGGTTTTTTTTCCTAAAACAAGAAATGCTTGCCGCTCAGTCTGTGGTCAGACTGTGTTGCACAGAGTTAAATGTTGAATAACTGGGCTGTGTCATCCTGACTAACAAATGTGACTACTCTGTCAACTCATATCTACTGAGTATTAAACACCACCTTCCCCATGTCCTGCAAAAAAGGGCATAGAGCAGCACTTTTCATCTCCTGGCGCGTCCTTGCAGGGTGACGCTGGTTATCCCTGTGTGGCAGGGTTGGAGCAAAGAAGAGGCCTCTCCTCTCTCCTCTCCTCCTTGATAGGGGGAGAGGAAGAGTTACTGCTGATAAAAGTGAAGCATTTGTGTGAACGTGGGATGGAGACGAATTTCAAGAATGCAGATGTTTTCATACAACAGATCCTTGCTGGTTTTGTGAGCTGTTTGTGAAAATCTCGCGCTCTGACTGAGTTTTTAGCTCTGAAGTGAAGCAAGCGTAATCCGTGTTCATCACACCCCCTGTCCTTCCCCAGCTACTGAGGTACTTCCAAATTGCTTTATTTGAGAAAAGGCTACTGAATTTAAGGGTCACAATTTAAAACATTGTTTTCCCCAGACAAACTCCTTAGGAAATGATAATCCTGGAGAGGCAGATCCATGGGATCGTTGCTACACCTTGCTCACCAGCCATGCCTTACTCTGCAAAACTAATGTTAAAGAAAGGGGAGAAGATTCCCTGTTGAAGAGGGGATGTTACAAGTTGATATCTAAACTGAGTTTCTTAAAGACCTCCGCAGATGTTAAACTGCAGATTTCAAATGACGTTGAAATGAATTTGGAAATTCATTTGGAATTTTCAAATTCCAAGGGATTTGAAAGCAGAACGAGCAGAATGAACTGGATATGCAGTAGCTGAAGAGGGACAGAATTGCTTTTAAAAGGAAGTAAAAGTCTTACAGAAGAGGCAGAAAGTATTAGGAACCACAGAAACAAACGGCATGTAGGCATTGCCAGCTGGTGTGAGAGAAGAGTCCTCTAGGCACAGCGCTTCTTAAGGGAAGTAGAAAAAATGAAGAAACATAATTCAACAAAGCAATTTCAGGAAATCTGCCAGAGCCTGGTTGACAGTAGAAGTAAACTAGACTTCATAAAACCAGACAATGCTGTAAAGACCATCAGATTTGCAAAACAACACTATTATGAAAAAGACAAAAGCAGCAGACTATTGCTAACATTTAAAAAATAAACAACACGTAAAATAATCTCTTCAGTCTCCAGGCGAGCCAGCCAAAGGATATCCACGAGACAATTTACCATGTATCTTGCAGGATGTTAATACTGCTTGGAGACAGTGATTCCAAAATAAAAGTATTTCATTTAAGCCACTTAAACTATACCAACAGATCAGGAATTCTGGGTGAAAGGCATTAAATGTTAATGTAATTATAGAGAATATTAAATTAGGTACATTCAAAATCCCTAGGCCTGTAATAGCTCTCCTGCAGAATTTAAAAAAAAAAAAATATATATATATATAAAAGAATCTGGAATCACAGTTGGGTCAACTCATTAATGAGACACAGAAAGAAGAAAAGGCCCTGGCATCTAGATGTAGTAATACTGAAATATGGAGAACACCTACTCAGTTTCATGACACGTAACACATCTGTTTATTAAATCAAACTCTTTTCTTTGTTCTTAGTAAACAAACCAAATAATCCTGCCTACTTACCATAGCAGAGCTCCAGCCAAGTCACTTTAACAGAAACAGGGAGAGGGATCAGCATTCATGACTTTTTTTCAAGCCGAATATGCAAAACAACCCACCTCACAACTAACATTAGAAGATGAAAAACTGATAACGTGATCTGGCAGTTCTCAAAAGGGATCTTAAAAAACTTTTGGCTTAGTCCCAGGTTTAGGAATTAAATATTTATCCAGAGTCAAATCCAAATGCTGCAGGAAAAGTTAACAGGGCCCTATAAACAAATTTCTCCCTTTCATACCAGACATAAACCAAGGCTTCTTCCATCATCCCTCCTCTCCACTATGGTTGTGCGGTATTCATATAGACAGCCTGGGGAATTCAATAAATCCTAGGTGGAATGGACAGAGAAGACAGGGAGCATGTATGAGTTTTAAAAGTAAATGATAAACTAGTGTTTTTGTCACCTCAATTGCAAGTGGAAAATACTGACTAGTAAGTATAGTTTTCAGATGAACTCTAATGTCTACAGATGCTGATAGGTTTTAATCTTTTAATGGTTATAAAATCTCACAATATATGTATTCAAGGTAATAGGTAAGTAAATGGAGAGCAATTGCTGGGTGTTACTCTGTATATAAAAAGTGCATCAATTCGGGCATACCACAAGCTGAAATGCAGGGACCCTGGGAGACTATCCTTTCGCTTTTGGCTTTACAACGTTAAAGTAAATGGAGGACTGCTGTATGGAAGTGCATAGGAAAGAGTACTTATGGTTAAAAACAGAGACATTATTTTTATAAAGAAAATTAGAAAACAGATGAAAGCATAAAATTCTCTCATCAGTCAAAACCAAGCCCAAATAATTGTCTTGACCCTGAATCAGTTTTATTTTCTAAGAATTGCTAGTTGTCCCCTTGGGGAATTTCTCAATTCAATGTAAAATAAATTGATCAGGGGGATCAATTGATCAGTCAATGTAAAATAAATTGATCATGGGGAAGATGAGAATTTGAGGTTAAAAAGGCCACTTTGCAAAAACTTGGCAAAATGGAGAGAGGTGCTGCTAAACCTAAAACAATATTATTGGGTAAATCAAATCAGAAAGGTGCTTACACTAGAAATTTTAAACACAATAAGCACTGAAAATAACACCTTTTTCTAAAAACAGACTGCACATGTCTCTAGTTCTTTCAGGTAGAAAAGAACCTCTAAGCCAAATGGGTATCTGATCGGTTTCTCTAAGAACAGCAATAGAGGGGTGAGATAATGCTTATACTTTTTTCTAAACCCTACCTCTCGGTGCTCATTTCTGTATTTGATAGCTAGATCTCAGGCAAGTCTGAAGACCTGGCAGTGTAGTGCTGATATGGTATTACCTGAATTATTGAGAAGAAATGTGTTGAAATATTTTCCAAGGCTTCCTCAGTTTGCAATACAAGAACAAGTGAATATTTTGTAGTATTAATAGATGCCTCTTTTTTTTTTTTCCCCCAAATCTATGCAGAAAACTGATAAACTTTTGGAAAATATTCCTTCTTTCAGTGGATTCTGTTTCTTGCTTCTATATGCTTTAAGGAATTAGTCCTAGGCCCCCTTAGATTTCAGCTACCTATGGGAGTCTCTCAGTGCACCAGAACTGCTCATGGCAGAAGATAATCATAGCCTGGTAACCCTTCCTGGATTTATTACTTAACAGTAGAAACTTGTCTTTAGGCATTGCATGCTGATTTCTTAAGCTGATTGTTTCTGAATTTTTGGCTTTCATTTGGATTGTACAACTCTATGTGTCTAGACTATTTTATTTTATTTTATTTTATTTTATTTTATTTTATTTTATTGTTTTTGTTTATGACATGTGTGATTTGTTTGTACAATTACCTGGAACGTATGTAGACTTGCTGCTGGAGGAGCCCTGATCCAGCCAGTGTGTGGCTGAGTGAATCAGCCATCTAAATTATACCTACAGAGTAGATAGGTCACTGCCAATCGCTGTGAGGGAGAAAGCCAAAGAGCACTTGTGAGAAAATATGTAGAGACAGTCCTTGAGAGAAGAGGAGGACTAAAGCCTTCTCAGGTGTTTTATTTTGAAGAAATGCAATGCCTCGCTGTCTTCTTCCCCTTTCTTTCTCTCTGGGAAAAAAAAAATCTAAGTTAGCACTTTACTGCAATCTGACACAAAAGACCTTCTCAAATAAATCACTTGTGCAGTTGTCTGGTATGACACAGTGTCAGATGCTGTCTTTTTGATAAGTTCATTTCCTAAGCAATTTGTTTAACCCTTTTTATAGACATTGTTTTCTCTGACTAAGTCGTGAGTCATTTTCAACACATAAGTACTCCAGGGAAATGTCACACTCGTCGCTTTTCTCTCTGCCTGCCTTGCTTCACCGCGTGATTTTTGTAAGCCAAAAGACAGAGTTCCTCCTTTGGTTTGTCCCATTCTGCTGGCTGTCATTGGCTCCAATTGGGCTACTCTATAGGCTGATCTTATAGTTGGTATAAGGCCGGTGAAGTATTTGGGAAAGACCCCCCCAAGAGTATCAAGCAAAATGAAGAGGCTCTTAGGAGCCCGTTAGGAAGGGTACCACTCATCAAATTCGTGCTGTGATTGTAATTTCTTGTATCTCAGAAGTCAGTTCCAAGTTGCCCTAAAGTAGCCACCACCAATAAAATGAGGTTGTCTAGGAAAAAACAAAGTGATCCTTTTTCCTCCCAAGGACTTGCTTTAGGAACCAAAAGCTGTCATTCTCCAGAACAGATGGGCCGAGGGCTTGTAAAGGGCCTTGTTTGTTTTTTCTCTAGGGCAAAAAAAACCTGTTTGCCATTTTACAAAAACCTCTTCTTATTTATATTGTAAGCATCCTCATAAATTCAAAAAAGTATACCCTAACTACTTTGGATTTTCTGTGTCATCTGTGCCTGAGGGCAGCCAGGGACAAGTGTTTGCACCCAGGTGTGGTGACAGAAGACAAGAGCAAAGACTGTGGCAATCTCAAAAGAAAGCTCCCCTTGGGAACTGACTTCTGGAGAAGCAAATGTAATTATTGAGAGTCCTGGGCACGCCTGCTGTCACAAGAAAGGAGTGTCCCAAAGACTGTTCCAAGATACTGCAGTTGGTAGCTATAAAAACCTTATCTCGTTCAATGTAAGCACAAGGCTCTTGTCCCCCTGACCTACTCCCTTCATCTTCCCCTTTCTCGCCCTCTCTTTTTTGTTTAAAACTCGAGACTTGAACTGTATACTTCAATGGTCTGGTGATGTTTTCAAAAGGAAAATAAATTAAGACATTTTCTGGGTAAAGTGGTACTTCCTTGTAGTACAATTTGGCTTGTGGGACACGTATCCTTGAAAACCAGGTACCCTCTCTGTGATCTTAATCTTTCCTGAATGGCTGCTGTGCTACAGAGCTGTACGCGTCTGGTGAGTTTATCTAAGGGACCCTGTGTAGATCCCTTGGATTGCCTTTGAATGTTCTGTTCTTTTCTCTAATGAGTTACTGCTGGTTGTAAGCATGCTGTACTTCAAAGGCCGAAGGGCATTAATCATTCTCTTAAGGCTTATGTGATGAGAGACGTGGATGCTGGAATTGCTACCATGGAGAGACAATTGGATCCTGGCCACTCCTTGTCAGGGTAACTTTGGAGTTCATACCCAGAAAGGACTGAAGCCAAAACCCTTTTGTCAACATTTGGATTGGTACTGAAGGAGAATGAGTGTGTTATGAAACTCTTTGCTAATCGTGAGAATATTCCAGCCTAATTATGTCATCTAAACTTTTGAAATCTTCTTTGTTCTGTCTGCAGGGCCATACTGTGGTAATGTGATGCCCGTCCCCAAAGAAATCATTCTGGATAGCAACGAAGCAACTATTCACTTTGAGAGTGGATCCCACGTGTCAGGACGAGGCTTTCTGTTGTCCTATGCCAGTAGTGATCATCCAGGTAAAGTGAAGTCCAAAAGTACTAAAGGATTCGTGGCATAGTCCGCGCTATTTCATTATCTTCTCTACGCACATAGACTTTAGCCCAAATGTTTGGTCCTAAATAATTCTAGATTAGCATGAACTATGATATTTTTAATAGCATGTGTGGAAGAAACAGTTGTAACATTAACCAGATATAATAGCTGCTGAAATCTTACCTGTATGATTTGCAATACAGGCCCAGTGAAAGAGAAAATGAGTACCTTCTCCTTGAAGCTCCACTATATTCTGGGCTCCAGCATCTACCACACAGTGATAGGATGAAAGGATAGGAGAGATTAAGATTTGATTTCTACATTTAATATTCTAGGGGTCTGTGCAACTTTGTTGAAGGTGTAAAACTTAAGAAGAGTAGAAGAGGGAGATGAAAAGAATGAGGGAAAACGATAGCTGTTGCTTTGTATCTAATAAAATTGTTTAAGTATTATACAGAGAGATCTTTAAATGTAATTTCATGTGTAGCCAAATACTTGTCTGTATTTCTATGTCCTGCAATGGGGATTGACATTGGTAAACTTTTCACAGATCTAATCACATGTTTGGAACGAGCGAACCACTACACAAAGGCTGAATACAGGTAAAGAGGGTTTGCAGCTCTTTGCGCTGTAGCTGTCATCTGGTCCAATTGTTAGAAAATGTCATGTAAGGCAGGTACAGTCTTGGTTTTCTGGAGAAGTAAATGTTTTTGAGCTCCGATGCTATAATAGTCCAAGGCCCAGTTGTGAGAAGCAGTAGTGCAGAATGGAATTCTGCAGCCCAGAAAAACGAGGGAATAGAATTACAGAGCAAGTCTCATTTGGGCATACATATACATGGTATATGTAAAAAGAGTTTCCACTTTGAAATTCGAAGTAGCCTCAAATTCCAGTGCTGCTCCTGAGAGCAGATCACGCCCTAGCTGATACAAGATTATCTGAGGACAAGCTATAATTTCTTGGTTCCTTGAACCTTGTGATAGGATTTGAAATGGTAATAAATTGTGCTCTTCTGGCTGCTGTCTGGATGTGCATGTAGGCTTCTTATCAGGGCTGTGCTGAAAATCGTGTGGTAGCATTTCTAGAACAAGAGAATTAAACAGAAATGCCCTTGCAAATCTGCTTTTCTGGTTCTTTGTGTGCCGCTATGTGCAGTCCACTCATGAACTCAAGGGCCCATTTATTTACCTCCTAGACTCACTAACAGACCATCAGCCAGAACTTACTGCTAAAATATTTACTGGTTTCAGAGCATTTCTTTTTTAAGAGTCTGTTTCTGTGTATTGTCACTACAGTTCATGTTTTAAACAAGCCTCTCTCCTCTCACTACAGCAGATATTGTCCTGCTGGCTGCAGAGACATAGCAGGTGACATTTCTGGGAATATCGGAGAAGGATACAGAGATGTAAGTACACAGGATAATGAGGGGAAATTTAAAAAAAGACAGAAGAGAGAAGCATAGCACAACGGGTTTTCAACTTCTGCTGCTTGACTTTTGTCAGTAATTCTTCCCAGCTGTGTTAGATATACCTTTTATTATCAGTATATGAGTATGTTATCAGTATATAAGCACATGGAGATACTTTTCAAACAGACAAATCAATTGTGTGAGAACAAAGTCCACTGATTGTCAAATACACCTACTGACTTGTGGTTTCTGGCTTTCTGGAAAAACCCTGCATAGGGTTTGTCCCTGTAGAGGGAATGCTCATCCATGTACTAAATATTCCTACGACTTCAGCTTTTACTTGTTTGGAGTCCATGTGAGTTTCTTTTCTAAAGTTATGTCTTGTGGGGAAAAAAATACATTTTGGTAACACGCAGGTTTTCTTTAAGATTATGCCTGCAGTATCCCAGCGATCTGCTCTGAGATGAAACAAATATTATACACTCCCTAATCACATCCCACTGATAAATACCAACCTCTTGGGTTGTTTTAACTGCTTGTTCTTTAAAGCGAAGAAGTTGCCTGAGTGGTTGCATTTATCCACAGTTCATATCACACAGTGCTCTGCCCTCTCTGTGCCCCTCACCCTGGACTCTCCTCCCGTCATGCCTGTGAAACCTTTACGTCTCTCACGGAGGAGTAAGCTTAATCACACCACTGAAGTAAAATCCCACCCTATCACAAATATAGCAGTTGCTGAGTTTCCAAAAAGTCAGTGTTCACGTTTAACCTGTTCATCCAGTTATGCGAGCACACCGCTCCAGCCTGGAAAGTGGCAGAGCTGAAGCAGCGAAGAAATGCCACGTTACATTCTCATTAGCTGGAGTTATTCCTGCCCTTCGTTCGGGTGATTAGGAAAGAAAAGCAGCACATGGCATGACCTCATGCAGATCTTATCTGCGCTGAGGAATTTTTGAAAGAAATTTTCCCTCCACCGCTAAGGGGGATTTAGCTTTTCTGATGGGAAGGACCTGCGGGGCTCCCCTGGAGCCCCGCTGCCTTTGTGTCCCCACCCCTCCCAGCCCGCCCCGGAGGGGACAGCCCAGCACCCCAGCTTGTCGAGTAGTGTAGCCCAAGCTGGGCCCGTCTGAACAAGACCAACCTCTGCCAGCAGCCCCTGGGAATGTCTCCTCTGCACCTTTCCACCAGCCCTTCTCTGCTCTGTCCTAGCCCAGTGGTACGTCATTGCCACCTACTTGGCACACAAGTTGTCCTGCCTGTATTTTTCAGCATTATCCCACCTGAGATACGGGCAAATGGGCTATACTTAAAACCCAGCAGCAGCTAGTTGACACATAGCCAAATCCCCTAACGTATGGCATGACTCAAATCCTAAGGCGCAGTAATAGATAGGTCTGCTTCAGGCAAGTCCATCAAGTAATTACCATTTTCTCTTTGCAAAGAAGAGTTGCCTTGCCTTTGATTTTGTTTTCCCGAGGAGTGACACAATACTTGTTAGGTTAAAATCTTACCTTCTCAGAAGCAGATTATTTGCTTTTTCATTTGAAAAAAAAAAGGTGACTTTTGGAAACGTGTTTTTTTCAAGGATTACTCTTCTTTCTCCCTCCCCTGCCTCTTACTCCTCTTGAGCCCGTGCCGGATTTTATGAGCTGTAACACCTGTATATTAGTGGCTTGGAAGTGAAAGCATTAGCAGTTTGTCAGATTGATCCTCTGACCTTTGGCTTCTGATGGCTTCTGCCTTTCAGACCTCGCTGCTGTGCAAGTCGGCGATACATGCAGGCGTTATCGCGGACGAGCTGGGCGGTCAGATCAGCGTCACCCAGCAGAAGGGCATCAGCCGCTACGAAGGTGTCGTCGCCAACGGCGTCCCCTCGCACGAGTGAGTACCGCTGGCCGGGCTGGCGCCGGGAGCCACCCCCGGGGTACAGCGCACTGCCCTGATCAGCAGAAGCAGGTGGGGACGCGCCTTTGGGGAGGAAAAGACGTTAGTTGTGGGTCTAGGGGTTTTTGGGCTTTGTTTCTATGGCTTTATTAAAATGGTGTTGGCATTGGATGTAAGAAAATGTTACAAGTTTTCAGTGGCTCTATACCATGTAGGGTGGTATTTTCTTTTTCTTTTTTTTTCTTCTTTTCCGTCCAAAACATATTTGCAAATTACTTTGTTAGCAGATACATGAAAGTACGATGTTCTGCAACAAACACCTTTAATCAATGTGCTAATAAATCATGATAAATTAATGTTAAAGTTTAAAAAAAGCTAGGAAGAATGAATAAATAAAAAGTGCCATTGAGCCATAGGGGATTTAACTTCTTAAACATTGTGCGTTTGACATGTTCAGAGTTTTTCTCTTTTAGAATATTTATAGCAAGGGTGTTACATTTACCACTTATCTTCTGACTTTTAATTGTACTGTTGTTGAAGTAGAAATATATCCTCTAATCTCTATCCAGCACGTAAGCCCTTCCAGCAACTGCCTCCGTCATTCCTGTTGGTTTCTATTTTTTTAATTTTCAAACGTTATCTGGGTTTTACATGAGGCGTTTTTTTTTTTTTGTAGGAAGGGAAATCTCCTCAGTCCCATAGCCTACGAGAGCTAAGGGAATATGTCTTTTTCATACTTTTTTCCTGTTTTCCCCATGATTTCTCCACATCATCCTGACAATTTTACAGTCATGTTTTCATTCATGAAGAAGAAAAAAAAGCAGTCATTTGGTCTGTTGCTGTGCTTAAACTTCATCACAGATTGAAATGCTTTATACATGATGGCACTGGACTATACAAAGCTGGGTAGCATGTAGACCACTAGTGGAAGGCCTGTAAAGCCTAAATATTATCTATTTTTCTTACACAAGAATTAATTGCCTACGAAAATAAATATAAACTTGTCTCAAGCAAAGCACGACTAAGAGCTCAGCTCAGGCACCAAGCCCTTCCATAAAACAAATAATACAAATTCTTTCCATCACACATGTCAGCTTAGTGAAACCCTAAATTAAATATTTTGTGCCTTAACTAAAGATATTACAGAACTGTTTACATACATTCGTATGCTCATGATCCTTGAGAATCCCGGAAGGAGTAACTCAGACAGTAGCACATAAAATGTTGTAATGAAAGGCAGCTGGGATTCCCATTTGTGTTTTTTTCACAGCACAAGAGCTAGTGGGCAACGAATGAAGCATAGAAGGCATCAAATGTACACGTGCTGGGGGAAAACAGCATTTCCATAATTAACCCATCACCTTAACTGCCAGGCGTCCTTTTAATGTTGCTATTCACAAAATATCCTATACGTTTCACGTGAGTAACAGAAGTACCCACAGAGATGCAAACTTGTCTCTATTACATCAAGCGGGAAAACTCCTGTTTACTTGAAGGAGAGCTGAAACGTGTGCTTCCAGGCCGAAGCCAGCCTCCAGGGCTCGGATTCAGCCCATTTAATGCGAGTCCCCTGAGAGAGCACCCTAACGAGGAGTGCAGCCCCCTCAGCTCTCCTGCGCACCGGGGCAGACAGAGGCACTCCTCGAGCATGATGCACATCTCGAAGGGGCTGAATTGCCCCGAGGAGACAACCGCCGCTTTCTACAGATTATACAGGGAGCCATAGGTAAACAGGCTCGTGCTGTGTCGGATGCCTGCAAACTAGATGGCACAGATTTTGAGAAAAACGGGAGTGTGAGCACAGTGCTTCCCGGGATGCTTCTGCTGCTCCTGGCAGCTGGGACAATCCCGGGAGCAGATGAACTGCTGGTGTGAGCCCATTTCCCGGGAGAGGGAAACTGGAGGATGCAGGGAAATAATTTTATTTCAAAACATGAAAAAGTGTTCCTAGAAACAGTGGGCCTATTTACTAAGAAAATGAACCAGTGCCTTTCATGCTTTAAAAAGGCTTTTGTAAGAAGTATTTCCAAAGCTGGATGATGTCCCTGTCCTCGGGATACCTACATGCTGCAAGAAATTCCTGTGGAGCAGCCAGCGCTGGCGAGAAAAAAACAATGCTTAGACAGCACTGCTTTAAGAGCTTTTTAGACTCCCTTAAATAAAAGCTTACTCAAGTTTTTAAAATCTCATTTGTAGTGGATTTCAGTATTAAAGACTTAAATTATTTAGTGACTTGAGCTGAAATCGACCTCAGCAAAACTGCTGGAGTGCATTGAGCTGTTAAATATCTGCACTGTAATGTGGCGGTGGAGTTACGGCTCGCTCGCTCATCAGCCCTCAAGAGCTGACCTTGGTCTCCCTGACTCCATTTTTCAGTGCGCTTGTTGCGCTTCGGCATCTGTGAGGTTTTTGGTTCTCATGATCCATGCGTGGACCTGTACCCGCGAATGCTATAATGAAGATCAAGTGGCTGAACAAATATATGGGTGTTTAACTTTGTAATGTGGCCTGGCCTGTGACTGTACGCCCACGCACGTGAAATCATTTGTCTTTGAAAATGGAAGAGACCGCATGCTCGTGAATTGTGAAAGATGAGATTTGGGGTTAACCTGCGCTGCTTATAAAAAGCTTGCTTGAGACCGACTCTGAAAAAAAAAAGGATTTGATGCTAACAGAAGTTTATTATGGGAAGCAGCATCCTTTTTTTGCAGAGCTACTGGCACAGGTCTCCCGTGCAGTCCTGCCACCAGTTCTGTTGGCTAGGCAGGATCCTGAAGGTTGTCAGGAAAATGAGGAGCACGGGGTGATACCATCCCTTAAAGGACAAAGTGAAATTTGTGTGACAAATGCCACCTGTCACATTAGGAAACTGATGAATTACCACTTACTGAATTAGTTTGGCCTCTTCAGTGACTTGCAGAATTATAGCAGAAATATTTCAGCTTGATTTCATAGCTTTATATACCTTAGAAATGCTAACCTCCTCCCTTTCTTTGCTAAAATTGCAGACCTCTGTTTGAAAGGGATCTCGGTGACTTTTTTATTACAAAGCGTTATCTCATAAATAAGTATTTGTGGAGCACTGTGATTTCTGTTTTGGGTAGGTTTTACTGATCACCATGGGTTTTTATTTCCTTCTTTCCTCTTGAAATGGATTGCTTTCTATTCACTAAGAAGGCAGAAATTGTTTGGGCTGTAATGTCAAACTGGTTTGCAGTGAGCAGAGCACATCTGATCGCCCCTGAGGCTTGCCTGGGGGGAAGATGTGGGAGGGAGAGCTTGGCTTTTTCCTTCTAGCTACTCTACCGCCTACATGCCCGAATAAATCAGCTCCCTCCCAGTGCTCTCCGTCGTCTCTGAAGGGCTTCATTTGCCTGTAGTCATTAGTTTTCCCCCAGGGACAAAAAGAGGAGTGTTTTTATTGACCTTGACATGGGACCACTTTCCTATTCCCCGTTTGCAGGGCTCTCAAACCATACAGCCGTGCTGTTAGCCCACAGATGGTACCTCGGGGAAAATTTTCCTGGCCAACAACAAAGGGCAGCCTGAAAGGGAGCTGTCTTGATGCTTAAGTGCAGACGTTGTTTTACTGCTCAGTCATGCTGGCCAAGGCTTTTCAAAAGGGGCAAGTGATGCGTGCAGCTAATCAAAGCGACGTTGAAGGGGTCAGATTTTCAAGAAATCCAAACTAATTTCACGTTAAAACGCGGGCTTTTATTTTTATTAGGCAGCCAGTCAGCGTCATCACTTCTGGAATGAAACCTCAGGGGCTTCCCGTTGGGAATCAGAAAGTGGCTTCACGGGAGGCCAAGGAAACCTCAACTCTTCCTTACTGCGGTGATTTTATCTTGTCCTGCATTGTGCAGGGCTGTACGGAGTGGCCCAAGAAATGGCTTTTCTCCTGAAGCAAAGCAGTCCATGTCAGAAGGAGGAAGAAAAGGGGAGCCACAGATGTGGTCCTGTTAATGGAGCAAGAAGAACCATTCCTGATGGGAACTCTTGGTCGTGGTTATAAGAGAACCAGTTCCCACCCAGATTAAAACAAGGGGTAGTTTTCATTCAGTCTGGCTGTGATACACCTGTACACAGAGTAGGAACGGTGAGAGCTCACGTGGTTTAGTCACCATCAAGCGGTGGTTGCCACCATGGTGCTTAAGGCTGGATTTTCTTCAAACTAGACGTTTGAAACTAGACTTAGACTACTAGAAAGTCATTTATTTCAGTGAAGTTGCTCTAATTTAAGCTACTGTAGGTGAGAAGAGACCTGGGCCCGGTGCTGGAGCAGTCCACCGCCGGTAGCTCCTGGCCCTGTTAGCTTTCCCGTTCCTGGCTCTTTTGAATGCTCTTGGGTTGCTGGTCTGAGGAGCAGAAGGGGTAGGCTTCCCCACAGCGGTACGCGGCCTGTGCAGAGGAGAAAAGCAGAAGCATGCAGCAAGAGTAACAGGCTGATGGGACGGGGAGTCACTTTAAAGCGTAACAAATGCTCAAAACCATTAAAAAACTGATCTGAATTCAGTCACGGTGAGAGATGCACAAGAGTGCTCTTACTGGGGTCGGTAACCAGCCAGCAAAGAAGGCGGCTATCTGGCCAGGGGTACTTCCCCAGATAAACAGTGATTCTGAAACCGTACCTCAGTGTTCCCGTGACTGCCTCCGAAAGGCTCAATCACCTTTTTCTTTTCTTACAGTGGTTCGCTGTCAGATAAGCGGTTTATATTTACTTCAAATGGTAAGAATAATGGCTTTATTTTTAGCTATTCAAATTTTACCTTTTTATTTAAGTATTTTCTGTAAAAGTTTTGAAAAGTAACCAGGAGAATGTCAGAATCCTTCCTGTGTCTAGGAAGGATATTTCAGGACAGCGATTTTTTAAAATTGGCAAGTTGAATAAAAAAGTTGAAGGGATGTGAAGTGAGCTAGAAAAAAACACAGAATAGGAATAGGTCATACGCACACAGATGAGAAACAGAAATAGTACTCTGCTGTTACATTTCTGGTGCCAACATATGAAAAATGGCAATCAGATAATCCCATTTTTATGTACTTTAGGCGGCAGAAAATGAAAGCAGTTTTTCTTCAGACATTTATAAATTCCATCTTCGTTACACAAGAAGAGAATGAAAGCATAGAGAGGAATGAAAATATATTTACATTGCACTGATACAGAACGAGTTTTTGTTTATGACTTTCCAAGATGCAAAAGTGTCTTTAATCTGTCAAGCTGTTCATTTGCATAAAACATAGCAAAGGGGGGGGGGAAATTTGCAGTCGTTCATTTGAATTATATTTCAGTCATCTGAGATAAAATCATTTACTATTCCACTGAAAACTGTAGAGCATGTAAAGGCCTTTGAAACTGCCAGGGAATTATTTTTAACTTCATTGAAACCTTATTCCACTGGCCTGTTTTCTCTGAAGAACCTTGATGTGCAGAAATTTTGCGGGTTCTTTGTGGAGTTTGTAATACTTACCTGCAGCTATTATCTTCATGATATCACCTCTTGGCAGCAGTATCAAGGAGCTTCTCTAATGAGTAACTTTCCTAGGCCTAATTGCAGGTGAGAATCATGAAATATTTACAGTAAAGTGTTCCTTTCAGTACAGTGCCTTCATCTGAGAAATGTTTTGTACAGCAAAATTAGTTAATGCCAATCTCGAAACATAAATATTATGTTTCAGAAGGAAAATTTAAAAATATAAGAAGTCTTCACAGGAATGAGAAAAAACTGCAGAGATTAAAAAACAAAATGGCAAAAATAGCAGATGCAGTCAGAAGGTGTCATGTATGTAGGAGTTAAATTGGTAAAGGAGAGGGATGGCAGCACTCTGGTACTGGATCATCCACTACAAAGTGACTAGCAAACACCACAGCTAGTGGATAGCATCAGGCTAGCACTAGATTAAGCAACATCTGACTTTGCTGTTGTGGGTGGTCTTCACATGTTGCTAGCCTAATATATAAAAATATGCTGTGAAAACGCAAAATAACTCCTATGTCTGTCTGTGTGGGGACTCCTAGGCTGCAACAAATCTCTCAGTCTGGAAGAGGGATTCCTCTCCAAGAGCCAGGTTACCGCATCTTCCTACTGGGAGGAGACCAACGAATTTGGGCAACTATTCCAGTGGTCCCCCGACAAGGCTTGGCTTCAAGTCCCGGGATTGGCTTGGGCCTCTAACCACAGCAGCAATCGGGAATGGTTGGAGATAGACTTGGGAGAGAAGAAGAGAATAACAGGTATGTCACTGTCTGGTTATTAGAAGCTGGGGTTTCACCCGGAGAAGAAACTGAGTGCAGCTGGAAAGGTAATAATGCACGAATGCAATGTTTCTTTCATGAAATGTAATGAAATGTTCTGCATTGAAGAATATTATTTTCCTATTTAAAAAATCATGGCTATTTACACGACTGGTCTTCCTGTAGGGATATAGGATTCCACTCAACTGTCATGCATGCCTGATGTGTAAACATGCTGTTAGGCTCAGGACAAAATACTCGCACAGGGACCAGTAGAGTCTGGATGGATGATAAATTGCTTAGGATCTATTAATCTAGTTCTGGAATCAGTAAGAAACATTAAAGTCATAGGCTTTGAAACAATGGCCCAGGTGAAAGAAATTCCTGTTTCCGGCTCCTGGTTTAGTTGTAAAAATGTAAATTACAGTTGCTGCTAAAGATGGAAAGACTGCTGATATGGACCATAATATCAAAAAGCAATTACCGTTTCTGGAGTCATTAATTTGGGCTCTGTTAAAAATTCTGTTGCTCTAAATTCACAATTTAAAACTGATTTCCATTCTTCACCCAACTTTTAAACTCAATTCCAACATAGTTTGAAAAATAAATTAAGACTTTGAAGGCAAAGCTCACAAATTATTTTGGCTTCTGTGTTCGCGTTTGAAAATGTTCCTTTAAAACAGACATCTAACAAATGAAAATGTATTTTGCATTTTGTTAAAAGGGATTAAGACCACAGGTTCTGGATCCACGATGCTGAATTTCAACTTCTACGTAAAGACATTTACAATGAACTACAAAAATAACAACTCTAAATGGAGAACTTACAAAGGGATTCTGAGCAATGAAGAAAAGGTAAGGGAAAGTGGGAGGGGTAGGAAAAGACAGAGCAATAATGCGTACGCTGCCTTGACATTGAAGGGCAGGCTTTCACTGTCAAGAAAGATTAGGAGTTTCAGACTTGTCTAGACTTGGGTTGTCTTCACCAGTGTAATTTACGGCCATGGAGTAGATAGCGAGCTTGTTGAAACAAGGAAGTTATCCAGGGCTTGCTGAAGTGGTGAGGCACGCAGGGAGGCATGTGTATGTGTATATCCTTCTTTTAAAAAAACGGTGACATGAAAGCTGTACAACAGGCTGTTTGGGCAAGTCTTTAGCTCAGCTCAGTGCTTGCCCATGCTAGGAACGCTGTACCAGTGCAGAAGCGTTGGTCGGTACAGCACCAGTAAAGCCGAGTGTCAGCTTCAGATGCACCGGGATGGTCAACCCACCCCCCACAAGCGAAACAACCGACTTGGGTAAAAGCACAGCGCTGCTGGTGGAGCTGCGCCGGCGGACCAAGCTCCTGCTCGGCTGTGTTACGGTCACCAGGGACTGCACCCGTCCTCGCTGGCGGGACTCTTCTGACCCAAGTCTGTGGGCACAGCCTACGTCTGTTAGGAATCGATGTAACTGGACTTAAAATAAATGCTCTTACACCAATATACCTGTCCACACAACAGCTTTCACAGACTCTGAGTGACTTTAACTGTGAACAGATAAAAGCAGCGCAACTAGTCCCTGCAGACAAAGGATGTGCTGCACAGGTTTGTCTGGTAACATTTTCCCCTGAAAACCTCATGTTTCCTTTCAAACAACCAAAAAACCCACCTCCCTGCCCCCACAGCCTTCAAAGTCAGACCGTCACTCGTCATTTCTGAGGGACCTCAGCTTGCCTCAGGATAAGGCTCTACCCGATCCTCAGTCCTGATGGCAGTTTTTAAAAACTTGGTAGAGCTGTAGAGGGATTTCCTACTAGCTCTGATTTTCTTAGCTTGTATGGCAAGGAATTTCACTGTGCAACGTTAAACTGGTTTAGGATTTTTTAAATGTTAAACGGAGGTGGTGTTGGCCCAAAAACTGACAAATCAACTTAGTAGTGGCTGAACTGTGAAGGCTAGCTATTTAAAATCTGCAGGTTTGCAGTTTTCCACAATGACTTGTTATTTACAAATAATCTTACGAAAGTCTTATATATGACCTTAGTTTCAGCTAAGGTGCATGACAAAACCTGTCCCATCAGAATCCCATGTGGCCTGGCATTTTATCTGAGATATGGTGAGCTTACTTCCCTATCTCATCAAGCTTTTAAGCTCCCCTACCATTTCCACGAACTAATTTTGCAAGGACTACTGTTCTGCACATGGGCTCAGCTGATTCTGGGAAATACTGTGTAAGTGTAGGGAAAAGGAGACACAACTACATAGTTAATAATCACTTTTCAAGCTTGATACAGAAAACTGACCATTTTACTAAAATGTCTAGAAATATTTCACTTCAATTTTTTCTTCTTACATTTTTATCCCCTGTTGCCCAGGTAAGGGTGCTGCAGTGCTATTAAATAAAAAATGATAGCATTATACCGGCATACATTAACTAGAAGTTACACAGAATTGAAACAGAGTGATAATCTTTCTTCTCCGAGCTAACAGAAAAATGTGATCATCTGTCAGAACTGAAAAGATTATTTCTTTCTGGAACTCTCAATTCCAAAAATCTTGTGGCTGCATCCCAGTTTTAGGATAATGAAAATCTTTGAAGTTGGATCTCAGGAGCACTTTGAAGAACGAGACTTTTAAAACAGAGCAAACAACGTGCTTACGTTTCGTTGCAGGTATTCCAAGGCAACTCCAACTCTGGTGACATAGTACGCAATAACTTCATCCCTCCAATAGTGGCCCGTTACGTGCGAATTATTCCTCAAACTTGGAACCAAAGAATAGCATTGAAGCTCGAGCTGATGGGTTGTCGAATAATGCAAGGTATGGGGTAAGCAGCGCTCCCCAGGCATGGTGCCTCCAAAGCCCCCTGTGCTACCACAGTGCCACTGATGTCCCCTTCTCTTTTGCAGCCAATAGTTCATTTACGCATTCAATGTGGCAGAAACCAAGTCAGAGCACAGAAACCTCCCTTGGAAAAGAAGACAGGACTGTTACGGAGCCCATCCCGTCAGAAGAAACTAATTTGGGTAACACTACCTAGCGCTGCATTTTCTCTAGGATGCATCATGTCTTCAGCCCAGCCTGAGTGAACTTTAAACTTTCTCACAAATCAAAACTTTTTTTTTCCCTTTAGACTTTATTAAAGGTTAACAACAGAGAGAAGAGGGAGGAGCATAGGTTCTTTTTGTCTTAAGGCACAGAAATAGATTGAAAGCCTTCATTTTCTTTGATGTGTGAAACATCAGGCTTTGGTTTCCCTGTCGTATTGGTTTATTTGGCGTGCTTGGTAGGTGGCTCAAGGAACTATACTGAGCACTCATCAGCATTTTTTGGAGGAGCTCTTCCTCACCCTCTTCCTATATTTTATAATTTTTTTAACACGAGGCAGTGGTCTCACAAAAATGTTACCTTCTCTCTACGCAACCGTGACTCCTCCCAGAGCAGGTCCCCAGCTATAAGCAACATACAATAGCGCATGGTTGGGTAATTAACACTTTATCACAATGCCTATGTTCACAGGGGCTCAGAAAACCTTAATTTTCATACTTCTGTCCTGAATATGCAATCTTCATCCTTTAATGTTGCAGAGCTAATTTCTTAGATCTTAAAAAACAAGCAAAAAAAAAAAATTGTTGCTTATACTGACTGTTTGGTGGACCCATAGCCAGGCAGGAATTACCGGACCCACCACATCAAACACTGCTACCCATTAGGTAGCTGATAGTTGTAGGAACATCTCTGTAAAAAACTGGTTGTAAGAAGCAATCACTGTAAGAAAAAAAGCTCTTCTGAAACTGCATTGCTCTTGCCAAGAGCAAGCTCAGTTCATCTGTGCAGTGGTATGGGTAAATCGTATCCATGTTCACTGAAAACGAAATCTACTGAGATTTCATCTGCTAAATTGTAAATACCCTGTGGACACGTGTACTACCTTATTCTCACAGCCTGGTTAGTGTCTGTAGGAATAGCGAATGGCGCATTCCTGACACAAGAGCTGCCCCACTGCTGATTTCCAAATCCCTGCTCTAAACCGTGTTGTGTTAGAATATAACAGGGGCTAAACAGTTTTTTTTCCTTAGCTCCACTCCTGGAAATCTTTGGACTGTTTTGACTGAAATGTTTCAACCAGTTCAGCATGAGCCAGATACTCGGCATGTAAAATTGCAGCCTTGTTTGGCAGTTTTATAAGCAACTGAAGGCAGAGTTGTTATAAGTGGCTTTTTAAAAGTTACCTTGTGCGTAATAAGAAAGAACTGCTCTTTGTAAGGATGCATATAGATATTAAGCCAAGGGTCAGCCTTGAGAAAGCATATTTAACTCTCTTGTCTCAACACTGTTCCACATAGGTACATGGCAATTAAGTACGGCTGAGGACCGGTCTTGCGGTTTTATAGTTTTTCATGCTCTCTTGCAAGGAGTGTTCCTGCAAGATTATCTGCCTTTTGCTGCATCCTCTGTAGTAAAAATTATCAGCCTCAGAGTAATTTGCCTTTTTAACTTTTATCCCTTTTTTTTCCCTCATGCAGGCTTAAAGCTTACAGCTATAATTGTCCCCGTCCTCATCGTGCTGTGTCTGTTCCTGTTCTCTGGAATCTGTATCTGTGCAGCCCTAAGGAAGTAAGATACTGTCTTTTCTCATAGGAGGTATTTGTGGCTACCTAGCTGGCACATCCAAATGTGCCCTCTTTCCAGAGCCTCTTTACCAGGGAGCTGGAAATTGATACGGTTTGGCAATCTTCCTTTTAAGTAGAACTCATGTTGTGTCTTTGTAAATTATATTTCTCATTGTACGTCTCCCCTAGTTGGACAAAAACAGAGGTGAAGAAGGTCAGAATTGCACACCCCAATTTACAGTCCAATGTAACCAGCTGCTCTCTTCAGCCTACGTACACCCACAAATACTAAGGTGTAAAGCAATTGAAGACGGAATAATTTCCACACCAAAGCCAAGTAAAAATTCAGTGAAGGGAGGATTTGAGCTACCTATCTGGATCATTTTCTTTCTTTTTCCTCCTATTGTGTTTCTGCTTCCCGGTCCCTTAAGTTAGAGCACTTAACCTAGTGGCTAAGTGCTCTAAGCAGAGCCCAGCTGTAAGGAGTTGCAGGCAGACACAGCTAAAACTAAGCCACTTCATTTCACAAGTCAGAGGACTGGAAGAAGCACTGCTAACGGTGGTTCCTGCTAGATGTCCATTCATACCAACCTGCCCTTGCGTGTAGAGCAGAGAAATGCTTCTGTCGGCAGATGGGGATTTGGAAGTACAAGCAATGCTCTGGTGATGTTGCTTCATCACTAGCGGTACCCAGCTCTGCCCTGGATTGCCAGTAAATCTATAAACTAGCCAAAGAATTCAGAAGAGCAGACCCAAAACATAACCTGGAGTGATGCATATGGATGTGGACACATCAAACTGATGAGTGCCAGACACAAGAAATTTGAACACCTGCACTCACAACTTGCATGCAGATGGGGAAAAACGAAATGTCGAAACCCCGGGTTGCATGCCTTATGTTCTAGTAAACACTGGCCTCCAGGAACTCAAAGGTGAAGCGTTGTCCTCAGCCACTAAACACAAAGGCTCTCTCTGCTGGAGCTAAGGTATGAAGCTGAAATGCTGTGAGTGCAGATGTTTATAAATGCTTTCTTCTCCTCGCAGGCGAGAAGCCAAAGGACTTTCTTACGGATTATCCAGCGCTCAAAAATCAGGTTAGTGGAGAATCATGCGCTTTGTCCTGTCCTGTCCATTGGGCCAACGGGAAGGAGTTTATGCAACTAAGCATGAAATGCTTATGAAATAGCATCCACGTTTCCTTGTTCAAATTCACTTCTTCATACAAGGCAAATGATAGTCCCACTTGTGTCATCCTAGCACAGTGCCCTGAGAAACAATATAATTTGGTTTCTATGACAGAAAGGCAATTAGCAAAAGATCTATTATACAAAGCGCATAAATTAGCATGTAAGAGTGCTCCCAGGTGCCCTCCCTTTCCTTCCCTCCTCAAAAATACCTATTTTGCAGAAAATTGCTGCTTTCCTTTTCTTTTCCCCACAGCAGAGGGGATTGCCTTTCTCCAAGAGAGCAAGGGCTAATAATTTTTTATGGCTTTAATATTTCCATCTTGCTGCCCTCCCTTGTTGGGACTGTATTTATAAAGCCTAACAATACTGAATTGTATTTCATGTGTAAAATCTGAATAGGGGATTGGCTTGAGGACTCACTTTAGGAGATGCCTGTAAAACCCCAGTGAAATAGGTTCTTTGTCTTGCTCAGTAACGTTTTCTAGAGTGGGGTCTCCCATCAACTTGGAAGTTGGGGTTTAGCTGTTTTTCCTGGCCAGCCAATTCTATAGAGGAATATCTTTCTGAATCCCGGCTTTCGATAAAAAAAAGAAATCACTAAGCAATTCACATGTCTCTTGACAAGTGCCTTGCAATAGCTCAGCTCCGAAATTTCATCCCTCCGCAGGTGCTGACGTCAGTGAAAGGAATGCTGCTACCCACTGCAGCTCGCCCTCATTAGAAAATTAATTTGTACTTAGCATCATATTTGCTAACATGATTTTTCAAGGTCATATCATAATCCTTTCTCACTTGCTAATAAGGACAAATCCCAAGAAATTGGAGACAGCCTCTTACCCAGTCAGTTCATTTGTTGCGTGTGTGCTTCATAAATCAAGCTCCTAAGCCCTTGTGAACCAGGCTTGGGACTTAGAAAGCTGGGAACCGAACCCACCTCTCCACAGACCTCCTGTCGCAGGCTCCAGGCAAGTCCCTGACACTCTGGATTTTTTCTTTTCTGTCTCACAATGGTGTTGTGAGAACAAATTAATTGATGAGTGCAGGTGCTCAGATATCAAGAAAATGGAAGCCATACTAGTCTACTGAAAAAAAGAAATTTTAAGCATTATTTTTGCCATATAAGCAATGGCAAAACATGTAACTGATTTAAAGCTGATATTTTACTGATATCCTTTGTTAAGGCATCAGTGCAGGCACCTACGGAGTTTGAGCCCTTCTTGCCAAGAAAATCCTCTATAAATTTGCATTTTCACTTGGAAATCCCAGTTGATGATTCATTTTTTCCCTTTCACCCTCCAAATTTAGGGGGCTTTTTTTTACAAACAGCCCATTTTAGTCTTGCTTTTTAACTACTTTAATATATTGACAGCAATGAGTACACCAAAAATTAAACTTTCTGATAAGTCTTCTGATTGTAAGCATTTAGCTTGCTGATAAGCCTTCTATTTTTATTTCTTCATCATAGGTTGTTGGAAACAAATCAAGCAGCCCTTCACTCGACATCAGTCAACTGAATTTACCATCAGCTATAATAATGAGAAGGAGACCCCACAAAAACTAGATCTGGTCACCAGTGACATGGCAGGTAACAATTGCTCCCCCTGTGATGCCTTCATTTTACTCTGCGTGCAGAGCAGGTAACGGAGAGGGACGGGCCAGCAATGTTAAAAGCTCCAGCTCTCATGCAAGCTGAGACCCAGGAACAGATTTATCTGTGTTCATCCCAGATGTAGAATGAAACAGCTAAATATATCAGTGGAAAAAAAACCCACTATTTTGGAAATTTTTTCTTGGAGTTGTCGGGAAGGATTTCCCGACTCTGAAGTAGTTACAGCCGAAGGTAACCACGGAAGGCAGTCAGGCATGGATGCAGTCCAAGCATGTGCCTCGGATAGGATAGTTTGGCTTTGCCGACTGATTTTTGTGTTTCTATGTAAACACAAATGTCTCTGGAAATGGAACAAAATACAATGCCCCCTGCTGCTGAGCAAATAGGAGAATTACTTATTTGGTATGTGGTGGGATTTCACGCCCGGCTGGAAGTCGTGCGAAGATCCCTGTGCAGCCTTCCTGGTGCCTGAACTATTTTGGAGATGAGGCCCCCTGAAGTGGAAGCAGGTAGATGAGCGTGCTTCTCTCCTGTGCTACCTTGGCTCCAGATCACTGTTTGGATAGAGCAAATCCCCGCATCAGTACTATTTGCATCCCAAAGGGATGGTTTTTTAACTCATCCTCTTAGCACATCTTATCCCTGCCTAGTTTAGTCTGTCTGGAAACGCTAGTGAGACCAGCCATTTCATGGGATCAGTGATCAGCAATCTTCCAGAAAGATTCATTTGCTCTTTCCAGCCTCTAGATCTTAGGAATTCCTTAGAATTTCTCCAATGCATTTGGCAGAGAAATACATTTAAAAAACAAATGGATGGTTACTGTAATTCCATATGGTGCTACCCTGGATATCTTTCAAAGACGGTTCCAGAAACTTTCAATATAAATATGCAGAGACGTATAAAGCAGTTTTATTTCATGAAGGAAAGGGAGTGAATAAAGGTTGCTCACAAATCATGGTTATCCGGCTCCCCCGGCCGTGTCTGGGGAGCCTCTGCTCTCTCCATCCTCTGCCATGTGTGGGAAGTCTTAACTCGCAGTCCGACCAGGCAGCTCCCCAGCCTTAGCGTTTCACCTACAGTCTCCTTAAAAATAATAATCATGAAATAAAAATGTGACCGCAGCCCAGAAACGTGCCATTTAATAATTTAATTGCAGAGGGCATGCAACTTGCATGCAGCTTAACATGCTACAGGAAATTCCCCCCCTTTGAGTCACCTGCTGCCAGTTCTCAAAGGCAGCCGGGAGTGAGTCGAGATGCTTCATCCTGAGCGAGGGAGATTGCTGGGGATGGCAGCAGCGATGCCGGGGAGAGCTGCACCACTTGCTTAGTGAAATATCATAACACCTTCACCCTACATGCTGAAGTTTGGGAAGCAGCCAGGAACTGCCAAAAAGATTCACAGGACATATGGGATCGAATTCAACGCTCATGTCAGATGAACCAGGATGCCAGAACAGAAACTGAGCTAACTTCTTTGCGCCTGCCTCAAAACATGATACTTTAGCAGTGTCATTTACTAGAGCTGTTCAGGCCACCGTATGTATCCGTAAGAAATTGTCACTAGCACTGAAGTGAGAAAGTTAGAACGCTGAATTTTCTCATAATGGTTTTACTGGATTTTTTTAAAACCTTTTTAGTCCAGATCTCCTTCTTACACGGCAGCCTGGCATCCACCTCGACTAGAGGTGCAAACACACGCTTCCTGAGGCCGCATTTCCTCCATCTCGCTCCTTGCTCCTGCTCAGGCCATTTGCCCATCCCCAGCTCTGTCCCTGCCATCCCCCTTGACCAGGGCAACCACCCGGTTCCTCCGGCAGCACCGGTCCCACTTCTCCTGCGGCCCGTCCCCCCTCACGCGCCCGCAGCGGTGCTGAGCTGGTTTAGCGCGTTTCACACTTCCCTTGACTCTCTTGGCTGCCGTTCCATCTAACTTCATCCTTCTTGTCAGTCAGCTACTGCGAGATGCCTTTTAAATAAAGCCGGCGCTTGGTCAGGCTCATTAAGAATCCTCCGGGCATTTTAATTATTCCTAAAGTGGAACACTTGTTTTGGAGAACTTCTGGTTTGTAGATCTTCATGCAATGTCCTTTGTCCAGTTCGTTGCTAATATTTTGTTGACTTCTCTCATTTTTTAGAGCTTTTGAGTATACTCCAGAATTGGTGTTAATTTATTTGTGTGGGTAGGAGGGGAAAGGGATGGAGGGAATAAGAAAAGGGGTGGCAGATTGGAGCTGCTCTGTGGAAGAGCTTCTGCCGCATTCTGCAACACTAGCTCGCTGAAGGAGGTTACAGGAGCATTGAGGCAAGGTTTCCTCACATCCCTGATAACCGTGCGTTTGATACAATAACCGAGTCATTTTTCAACATAAAATACTTATCGATGCGCAAGTATTGCATACAAAAGATAACCCGTCTGTGCCTTATTGAGCAGTTCATGCTTCCTTTTAGATTATCAGCAGCCTCTCATGATCGGGACTGGGATGGTAACACGGAAAGGATCTACTTTTCGACCCATGGACACCGAAGACGAGGGAAGAAGGGGGAGTTCGGAGTTCGAAAATCACTACCACTGTCCGCACAGAGCTAACCGGCACGAATATGCTCTGCCCCTGACCAGCCAAGAGCCCGAATATGCCACCCCCATCATAGAGCGGCACATAGCAAGAGAAAATGATTTTCCCTCTGAAAATGGCTACAACGTACCTGTCGTCTCATCCCAGAAACACTCCCTTTCTGCCGGCAGCTTCTCTAGTTCGTGTAAGACCGATACCAGGAACGGAGACTATCAGACACCCCAGAGTGTCACAAAATACGACAAACCCAAAGTTAACGGTGCTCTGACCTCCGTGAGCTACAGCACGGACTACCAGAAGCCTCAGCCCAATGCCCTCGGGAGCGAGGGTTACTCAACGCCCAGAGACTGCCTAAAACCAATAAGCCAGACAGCAATGACAGCTCTCTTGTGATCTGCCGAGCAGGAGAGACGCGGTGCGCAGGAACGTCGCTGCACAGCTTTCTGAAGCGAAAACAGAGTTTGGAGGGACTCTGCTGCAGGAGGCAGAAGGCAAACAAGCCCTGTGTACATAATATTGCAGTCTTGCTGGGTTCTGACATCTGAAGAAAGCATATGCTGTTTATCACTGTTTGTAGCAAGAGAGATGTTATCAGTGAAGACTGTACATCTTATTTTCTGTAACTGATCTCAGTGCTCCATTTGCAATGTGTGCAATTTGTACATAGCTTTTATTTAAGGAGAATTTCTTAAGTTTCCTTTTCACCTGGGGGATTGAAAGGATTGCAGAAATGCCTATTTAAGAAAAACAAGCCTCCTCCTCCTTCTTTATTTTACCTGCTGTTGTACTGGCAGCTGTAAATGGTGTATCTTACGGTTGTGGTGATTCATCTCCTTTCCTACGATAACTGAAGATAGGGCATCACTGTAGTTCTCACTGGGAGGGTAGAAGAAGTAAAACTACTTGAAGCATAACGTGCACAAGAGAAGGCAGCTGAGCATTTAAACACTGTGCTCAAACCCACCTTCCCAGCTGCTTTTTTAGCAGCAATTCTTACATGCTTGAATTTGATCTAGCATATGAGCTGAGCCTGTCGAACTTGCTATTCATATTAGAAACAGGTAGAAAGGCTGAAATCAGTTTTGGGTTCAAGACATAGTGATCACTCGGCAATAGGAAAAAAAAAAAACACCAAACAACCAACAAACCCAATACCTGTCAATCTGTTTTTTTTTTTTTTCAAGAAGTGTGTTTGGAACCAAAATGTGAATTTACAGCTGAGAATTAAATCCCATTCAAGGCCTAGCTGATGTTTTTGCTGCTTAACTGTAAGGAAATTTGTTCCTTGGCACAAAGCAGCAAACTTCCCCAACGCTTCATTGCTCCACTAGGTATTTTTCTGTCTTACAAATTTAGTGTAACATTTCTATTTGAAATATTTCGACTAAGTAAAACACAGTGTGTGTATGGCTTACTGTTGCAGTTAAATTTGCAAGGCAGCAGACCAGCACAGTTGTTTTCAAATAGTTTTTCTTTTGCAGCTAATGTTGCCCTTAATTCTGTTTTTGGACAAACTTGCAAACGCGTGGGGATGGGTGCAATGTATCACACAGTAGCTGGCTCCTCTTTCAGCAGAGGCGTTGTTGAAGCGAAACAGCTTCTGGTAGCAGCTGGGACTGTCCGCTGCCCTTCTACCTGCAGTGCTTGGAGCGTCACTTTGAATTCAAAAGCTTGTCCTAAAATGTCAAGGAGCAATATACTTCTGGGAAGGAAGGATGGTGCTATATTTAAAGCACAAGGGAAACACGACCAGTAAAACCTGAGATCTCAGAAAGTCGCTATCTGAAGGCCCTCCGTTTCCTTGCGTGTAAACTGGGGATAATTTGCAAAGGATGCAAAAAAGATTTGTGGTCTGTTGGCAAAGTGCTTTCAGATCCTTGGGTGGAAAGTGCTGTCAGAGTACAGACTAGTTGCAGTGATAGGACTCACAAATATTGCTAACTCCAGCCATATCCGACCTTTAGGCAAGCTCTTAGTGGGTTCTTTCCATACGCTTGTTTTGTGGCCTCAGGTGGTGCCATTCCCTCACGCTGCCGCACCGTGCATGCGATTCCCGTGCACAGAAGAGAGTCAAGGTAACCTCGTAGCCTTCCTGTGTTTGCTGTCAATACAGTTTCTGTGAAATGTCTGAAACACCTCAGGTCCTGAAGTGAAACAGCAGCAGCCTGTTTGTTAGACCGAGCTGGGCGGTGTTGTTTACCTTCTGTTGTTTACATGTCTGTGTAAATAAAGAACACTGGTATTTGTAAATCAGTCACACAGGCCTGCTACTTAACTCGGTGACTTGATCATCGCTGAACGCCCACTCTTGTCGCATATCCCGCAGGGTGAGAAAAGAAGCGTTCCTTACGCCCTGCAAAAGTGCCAGTTGTGCTGCTGCAATTCACGGTCCCAGCATGACAGGCTAAAAAAAGATTCTCGCAGTGCCCCATTTAGCCTGGTTTTTCTGTCCTAAGCTCCAGAGAAGCAGCACCCACGAACAAACGTCTGCGCCCAACCCAGCTGCTAGATGCATATAATTGAGGAAAGGATGAGGATGCCCTCCTGTTGAGTCTGAAACCAATACTCCACCCACAAGGCTAATTAGCCTGACTTGTCACTGTACAAACAAGCAGTGTTCAGTAATCAGGGCTACTCCCCAGCTAACGAGGCACCTGGATAATGCAGCACTGCAATGGGACCAGGCAGCAGATGACACTGCTTGCATTATAATAAAACTTTTTGCACGCCTCCGCCACATGCTTTGCTCATCTGCAGCATGCTACAAGCGTCAAAGGGTTCTTGGTAGCATGTGCCCATTTCTGCTGCTGTTCAAACCCATCTTAACACAGCTGTTTTAGCCTAATGAAAAGTTGGGTCTCAACTTGCACCTTGCCTCCATCCCCACCCCCCTCAAAAAAAAACCCTGCAAAAAGATGGCTTAAAATAAATCCCCAAACATCTCCATCCTCCCTGTGTCACAGTGGCTTGGTGCTGACGGGGGCGGAGGCAGCGCAGCAGCTCTGTAGTCGCTCACAGCTCCCGGTCACTGCCATGGTGGAGGGTGGTGAGCACAAAGAGCCTTGGGCTTCTCCATCTCAGCCCCGGTTTTTAGTGACCCTCGCAGCAGATACGCAAGGGAACTTCCTACCTGCGTAGTCTCTCTCTCCTGATGGTGGTGGAGCTACTAAATCCTGGTGTAGGAAGGTGTCGTGGTTTAATCTGGCAGGCTGCCAAATACCACGCAGCCGCTCACTCACTCCCCCTGCCCCCCAAGTGGGACGGGGAGAGAATCGGAAGGGTAAGAGTGAGAAAAACTCGTGGGTTGAGATAAAGACAGTTTAATAGAACAGAAAAGGGAAAATAATAATAATGATAGAATATACAAGATGAGTGATGCACAATGCAATTGCTCACCACCCGCGCTGACTGATAACCAAGTAGCAATCGGCACTTCCTGGATCACGCCTACCGTTCATATACTGAGCATGACGTCACATGGTATGGAATACCCCATTGGCCAGCTGGGCTGGCTGTCCTGATTATGTTCCCTCCCACCTTGTGTACCTAGCTCAGTCAGTAGCCACGGGAGCTGTCCTTGGACTAGGAGGGCACTTAGCAACAACTGAAAACATCAGTGTGTTATCAACATCCTCCTCATACTAAATCCAAAACACAGCACTAGGAAGAAATTTAACCCTATCCCAGCCAAAACCAGGACAGAAGGAAAGGGGACTGCCTGAATCTTCCTAGTGGTAGTGGCTCATCCTCATGCTCCTCCTCTGAATGGCTTCTTACATACTGGTACATCAAGCTCCAGCTTGTCTACATCAGCCTGTTCTCACCATCAAAACCAGTCACAGGTATAACAAGGCAGCCTTATCAAACATCACACATTTAAAAACCTTCCTTCCACAGTGAAAGTTAGAGCATGCACCATTTTGAGACATTTACACACTTGGAAGGGCTGCATTAGCTCTGGGTCTCTCCAATGTCTCTGAGATTGTGTGAGAGCAGAGTCTGACCTTCTGGTTGATGGAGACTTTCAACAGCGTTTCCGTACCAAACTTCTTTCCGGAGCTGGCACTCCCAGTAGGCTGGAATGGTAAAACCAAGCCAGAGTTCACAAGAAGGTTAAATATTAACTGATCATAGCACCCAGTTGCAGGTGACGACAAGCCTCTGACTTTGCCAGGAACAGGGTCACGCACTTTAACTGTGCGTGGCTCTGACCAAGGGAATTGAAGAAGGCTCTTGAGGTAAGAAAGAGTAAAAGATGATGCATGCTACCTACAACTGAAAACAAAAAATGACAGCTTAACATGCGTTTCCAGCTGGTGCCTTATATTTAAAAAACAAAACAAAAAAACCCCACAAAAAACAACTACAACAAAAGTTCCCAAAACACCACAGCAAAAATACAAATGTTCTTTGCTCTCACCTCCTAAGGAGGAAATCTATTTTTCCTTAGGAAATAGATGGTGAATTCTTATTTCTTCTGTCAAGTACCTTTCCAACGCTCAATACAAAAGCTTTTTTTTTCCCTATCAAGTGTAATTCTAAATAGTATTTCCCTATTTCTTTCAGTTTCTAGAGTTTTAACATCAGATATTAAACCCTACCTTAGTACCTACCGGAATCTTTACATCCTACAGGCAACAGATTAAAATTAGTCCTTGACTTGCAGGCTGGAACTAGGATTTCCCCAGCTCCATGGATGTCCTACTCACTCACAGCATCACCTGCTCTCTTTTACTGTCTTTCTCTAGATCAAGCACTTGGCCTCACCTCCCTCTCCAGACACCATCCACAGGATGGGTTCAACCAGCTCAGTAGCCCAATGGCTACGGCAGTCGCTGCGTAGATGGGGGAAGGCAGGAAAAGCACCGAGGCCAACCTGCATCCCCTGCGTCTGAGGAGCATTGTAACCACGGAGCTAACACGGCAGCGGTCACAGCAGCGCCTCTAGCACCCGTGTGTTTTAAAATGAGGGATCCCTGCTTCATTCTTTAAAAAAAAAAAACCACGAGGTTGGATTCCAGCCATGAGAAGCAGGTTGTGAATCCCATGGCTTGTGTGCATTATTGGCATGGCTAAGCCCCGGGAAGACTGAGTTTTTAACGCAGACTTTTTTCAGATTTTTCCCACCGACTGTTCTCCCCTCCGTGGGCAGATTTTAGTGGAGCCCTGTCTGAGGCACGAAATATTCCCTACACAGAATGGGAATGTCAGGCTGTAGGTCCTGTTACAGGAGCAGACACTTAACTGTGCTTAACTGTTTGGTGGATCACTATCATTAATACACGTATGATTTGGTTTTCCGCGGTGCTGGAGACTCCTATCCCATGCAGACATATGGCAAGGATTGCTGCACCCTCCCCAGCGCCGCTCCATCATTGCCAGACTCTATGGAGACGTTACCAGAAGCTGAGCTGCCCCAGGACTCATCCCCATTGCCCTGGAGGAAAATGGTCTTGTGGCCATGCGGAAAATTGCAGAAGGCACCAGGGGCCTTTCAGGGCTCAGGTGACCCAACCTGCATCTCCAACACAGAGCAAACCAGGTGACCAGTATCAGCAACCGGTAGAGCCCCTGCCTCTGACCTACACCCACTGTTGAACTCAGGAGAAGAGTTAAGGGGAACCCCCAGGTCGGCTCTGTTGTGACATCCTCAGTAAGCCCCAATTTTGTATCCGTATAATACAGGTGGCAATCATCGGACATGAGGACTCACTCATTCGCTATTTCTGAGGGATCTAAAAACCACAGCAGGGAAGCACTATTGCCATAACAAATTACACTGTTTACGCTAAGTTACACTAACATCCTTTGACCTTAAAACAGTAGTGTTGCATTTCAGCAACACCTTCAAAAACGTGCATATAAATTCACCACGGTGGTAGTTAATAAAAACTAAATGAAGTGCAATTATTTGTCTGTGTCCTGGCTTTTGCCAAAGGGAAGGCAAGCCAGTAATTTTTCTCCAGGAAGTTCTAATTCCATTCAGGAGGGCAAGTAACAAAAAGCAAGAAAATGAGCAGGAGTTTTGTGACCTCTAAGAAAGAAGTCAGTGGTCTCACAGAAGTCCTGCGGGGCTGGGCACCCACTGAAAAGTAACCTTGTAGAAATCCATCAGTATTCTTCTGTTCACCCTCTCTCTAAAACCAGGTTAGGTTTGCTCAGGGAGTGGATGTCTTAAGGGTGCCCCTAGCCTGTAATCAGTCCAGACCCCAGGAATGACAAGGTCACGTTGTTGCATTCCTTATTATTTTCCATAATAAAAATTCTATATTGCCCTTGTCTTTCCAATGTCAGCTATGATGTAAGCTTGTACTGATCTCCAGCCTCTGCTGCGACAGTACAGCATAGGGTAAATGAAAGCAGAATTTATCGTTTCATTTGAAACGCATCAGTGTGGTTGATACCTATACTGAAAATTACCCTGCCATAGCTGTGTGGGCTTAACAAGACTAACAACGTTAGGAAGAAGCAGCAGCAATGCCTATGAATTATTGAAGACTGAGTAAGTTTCAAGGAACATGTTTATTTAAAGGGAAGGTGCCATTTCTGCACGATCACTTTCAAACTTAAAATAGGAACCTCTCCTGAGGGTTTCTTTTTTTGAAGCCTCCCCGGTACAGTCCTACCATCCATAAAGGACATGCGAGAAGGGGTCAGATACAGTATTTCTAAACTAGATAAAGACAAGAGGGAAGACATCCTTAGTTGGGGAAAACTCATGTTATCCATGATAAGGAGGACGCCTAGCATCTGACTTTCTGTGCTATCTCATTGTATAGTCTGGACATGAGAATTTGGAGACTTTTTCATTCAAACTTCACTGTTTTTGTTTAGGCTTGGCCTCACATTATGCATCTGCAAGTCCTGAAGAACATTTGCCATCTACAGTATACAGAGGTTACTCAGTAACCTCTTGTCCTGGGCTGAGTTAATTCATTATTTATTCAGCCACTTGCAACACAGCTACTGAGCTGCCATGTGACATCCAAGAGGTTATCATCCCATTTATTTTTATACAGTCACAGGTGTCAAAAAGAGAAATCCAGGAAGGAGACAAGTTGATTAAGTTAAAGCACAACAACATTTTTCAGCCTAGCAAAAAATATAAGCCAACATGTATGGTTACTGTTACTAAGGCTTTTGTGTCCTGATTAACCACCCTGATCTGACCTCAGGAATCCATAATTTTGACTAGACACAAAATTTTTAACAGACTTTACTGAAAAAGCTCCCTTAATGATCTGCATTATCTGCTCACCCAAAGAGGACCAATATCCCTGAATATCCAGCATTTCCTCCTGTCAGTCTGAGCTGATAAGAGGAGTGAGAAAGCTTACAAGATAACAAATTGTTCAAAACCTGTGACGTTCTCTTAGCCAGCTCAGATGACAACAGACAATAACAGACTTTAAAAACACAGGTATGTTGCCTACTAGAAGGTAGCCAAAAAAGTAATGCCAAAATTCTAGGCTTAAAAGAAACACCAGGAACAATTTAATACAAACAATACAGAAACATACAGCAATGGCTGAAGCCTGTCCCACGACAGGGAGCTTATCAGAAGACCTCCTCCATGAGAAGTGGCAGATAGCAGAGAAGACGGTGATGCTTGCCATAAAAGAAGGGGAGAAAAGGCCATAGAAAGACAGTAAGTTACATTAGCCACTACCCAGCCTCTGGTCTGAACAATTTAACGCCTTGAGCACGTACTAGAAACTTCAGCCTTTACGAACGTATTTTACACATCTTAATTTTTGTGGCCAAGGCAACCATTCCACAGATGGGCAAACTGAGCCAGACAGATATGCTGCCACTTGTCCAGAGCTGTAGCAACAAATCAAGCCCACCCAAAAATGTAAAGGCCTTTGAAAACAGCAATCGCAAACCTGTGAAAAGTCCTCTGTCACACAGAGAGAGAAGACAGAGGTGATAAAGACTACGACACGCTAGCGGACCTCACTTGAAGAGGCAGCTTTTCTTCACATCTGTGGCTAAGCTTTTTATCCTTAAGTGACACCATCTGTTCTGACAGACAGTTTTATGAAGTTTGAATAAGGTGACCTGGATAAAGCATGCCTGTTACATGGAAATGCCAGAGTAGTACGTGGACGTGGAAAGGTTGTGGACAGCTCATGCAACTTCTTTTAAACAGATATTCAAGCGCTTTCAGCATCTCGTCATAAAAGGCAGCATGAGTCTTTTTTGACACCCCAGAACACAAAGCAAGCCACGCTTTTGGTAACAATGCCGCAATAACTTTTCTACTACCTTACAAATGCCTGGCAGGCAGCATTCATAAAGATATCCCTTTAGAGGATGTATTTCATTTATATAGGTAAATTTTTGACAGATGAAGTCACACCCCATCCTCCCCTCGTTTATACTACAATCACTTCACTGTGTAAGGACCAACATCAAGGGCATAAATATTTTATGCCATAGAACATTTGGCTGACAAGTTCACTGATCACCTGGTTAACGACAGCAAACAAGGTTTGGAGACTGCACTACCATTTGGTGGTCACTGGAAACCAGCAGCAGTAGAGAAAAAATGATGGTGGGTCAATGTGAACTGATCTTCCTCTTTCATCTGACTGAGAAGCTTCTGTCTGAAACTGGACTAGAGCAAAATGTAAGCATCACTCCCTTTTTTTCACTTCTCACCACCACAGTCTGACATGCCCATGGGCAGCCTCAGTTCCGGCAAAGATCCCGGGAATGTGACAAGGCTGGCTGCATATCACGATTGAAGGGCACGGGCAAAGCGCAGGCAGGAGAGTTTACAAGCCTACTCGATACCTCATTTCACATTTTATCAGTGTATTTGGTGCCTTCTTTTGGAAAGACTTAATCTGCCCACAAACAGATAAAAAATTTCACTGCTTGGGTGTGAGCTTGTAGGAGAGCAGAGCACTCATTTTTAAAGTAATTGATGGGGATATTTAAGCATTCTTTAACAAGTCATGAATCCATGAAATTATAATTGTATGTGTGTTCATGTGTGCTTGTACATACGCTACACAGACAGAGAGGACAATTTTTACCATAAGATGTGTCACCTGCAAAGTACATGCCACAGGATGTGAACTAGACAGGATTGTTATCTTAAGAGTACATGTTACTAGAAATAGAAAAAAACCTTTATTCATTAGAACTATTTTTTAAATTAAAAAAAAAAACAACAACCACCAAACAACCCACAAAACAATAGGTTCTAGTTCTCCAAGTCTGGTTAACGCTGAAGATTTGAAGGAAGCTGCTGCCCCCTTTTGGCACTAAATACACATGCAAATACTTAGCACTAAAAACTTCAGGATTCTGATCACAAATTGCAATTACTAAGTAATAAACAAGTTTTGATTTTGAAAATAGCATAAAACTGAGATAGCTCAAAATATATTTGCCTATTTTAACCAGATGACTCAAGACAACCACGTTAACTTACTATAATGCATCGCGGTCTTGCTAATATAGAAGTGTCCGTGTCCTTCATTTTAACATAAAATTAGTTTCAAAGTTAGTAATACGTGACCTGGATTTCGAATAACCACTTTAGGAGCACAACAGCTCTGAAAAATTTCTGCTAGGACCCTGAACTGTCTTATGACACCCCACATCTGTCGTAAATTAGCAAAACGCCTCAACTGTCACACTAGACAAAAAGGAAAATCAAATAAATAGGAAGCTGTGCAGTAACACTCACTTGATAGCTATAAAAAAATCCCCATTTGTCATATATAAAAAGTCCATTCCTCAGTTTCAAGCTCAAAGCTGCCAACGCTCAACAGCTGAGGCGCGTATCCATTGAAGGGTTTAAGTCATAGCGCCCATGGGGAATCCCTTCCCACAGAACCATAAATAACCATGTAAATTATAAATGAAACCAAGAGAAAATGGTGCCTTTGTGGCTGTAACCCAAAGGCTCTGATCCTGTAAGAGGATCAGCACGGACAACCCACAGCAGTTGTCTTCACCCACCCTTAGCTGAGGAAGGGTCAACAGCGGCAAACTCACCACGGGTTGTTCCAACAGGGAGTGGACTGGGGCATCCCATTTCTTGTCGGAAGGAAAGCGTTCAGGGCAAGGACGTTTCCAGCAGTGTAAGCCCAGTGGACTGGATACATAACTACTCTGGTTCAGCAGCGTGACTGTTAATGCTTTCATTCCCCTAAACAAATCGATAATAAATATAAACACTTAGACAACAGCAAATAAAATATCATTCAATAAAAATATTTTCGTGCTGTTTTATTCCATTTTACAGAAGTAATAGCTGTGCAAATATTTAGATGGTTAATAGGAAAATTAAGATTTAATCAACAGGACTTATGGAGATTTATAGATATATTTATTAACAATTCGAAGACTTGCAATTCAATAGAAAAGTTACCAGATGTCTCCCAAGCACTCCTGACTTCCAGCACTACGGGCAATCAAAACATGTCTGTGAATGCCTGTACTTTCGCTTTGCTTGTTTCTACATGTTCCTAACCTCCTGTTTGAGACCCAGCCATTGAAAAGCAGGCAACAGACGGCCCTGCAGATGATGGAGGGGATGCTGGGGAGATGGCTCAGGCTGCAGCACCGAGGAGCAGTGCTTCAGCATTTCAAAAAGGAAAATTTGAAGAAATAGAAAGTGCCAAAAACTTAATGAGGGAAACGCGATCATTATCTCCGGTAGAAAGTTACAAAGGAAAAACAGCACAATTTAAACCGGTTTTCCTGGATTCTTTTTTAGGGATCAACGCACTTCTAACATACCTCTCACGGGGGACTGGAAGAGCATCCCCCTGCAGAGCCTCCACAACACCCGCAGCCCCGCTGCTTCCCCTCGGCACAGCTGGGAGAAACACGACTGGGCACACTAAGCAGAAGGCTGACAAAGAGACAGCAAACAATTTTGACAGCTGATGGAATTAAACACCCTTAAAGTCTGTGGAAATTCCACCCAAGTGACTCAAATCTTCTCTTAAAAAGGGAAAACCGTTGAAAAATGCCGCTTGGCATTATTCAGTCATTTGGCCTTATAAGTCCTGTTTGTGTCCCACGTCGCAGAGGTGTGGGCACCAGGAGCGGATACCAAAGTACCTGTGGCAGGGGTACACCAGGCAAACACAGGCAAGGCAAGGCTACTCTGAAGCATAAGAAGCAACAACTGCCTGGCTGAGAGAAGAAAAACCAAAGTTGTTGAGTATTTTTCTTGCAAAGCCAGCACGTTTGCTGCTTCTCAACTCCTGGGTTCCCCTCCAACTGTGAAACTTCTACAGTTTCTCAAGAATTCGAAATCACATCGTATTGGAAAAGACACACTCTGGACAAAAGGCAAGCTTAAAATATTTTAGATCATTTGCTTTTCAGGCCATTGAGCTGAGGTTTTAACCGGCAAAAACGGACTGCGTACACCTTTAAAGAGACCTTTGAAGGTCCCTTCCAACCCAAACTATTCTATGATTCTATTATTCTATATCCTGAGTCGTCTTCTCTGTCATGTGTGGATCTCTGGAAAAAAATGCAGAGGACTATTCGGTGACCATGGTCACTGGGAGCAGCCTCTGAGGTCCTTCAGTCAGGCACCGAGACACAAAGAAATTTTGAATGATCTTCCTTAACCCCAGCTGACATAAAGAATTTTTTTTCCCTCCTCTTTCCATCCATTTCCATCTTCATTCATAGCTGCCTCTAATCCTCTGCTTATGGCAGCTCAGCCAAGTGTAAGTTTTCTCTCCTTTCCATCTTCCTTCCATCTGTTGAAGTCACCCATATCTAAACCCTCCTAAAATTTGTATAGAGCTAAAAACCAAATACTTGCAGTTCTAGCCCTCACCAATTGTGCATTATACATCTTTTCATCCAAGGTGACTCACCCTTGTCTATTGAGTTCATACCCTCACAATCTGCTACTCTCTACTTACACATTCTCTGTAAATCCTTAAGTATTACCACAATTATACTATTACCACAGTTACCATACCGTTACCTTTCGTTTGAGCTCTCTGTTCATCCAGATGAATTTGATAATTTAGGGCAAGACGACCACTCAAGTATAGGCAAGACATGATTTTTAAAAAAAATGTAATTTGTCATTTAAAACACAAAACAGACACTTAATCTGAACAAAAAGACTGTAATATCAGGACTAAAAATTCTATCTTAAAAATAAGTGTTTTGTAACTTCAGTGGAAAAATCTGAATATACCTATATCCCTATATATATACCTATATTATATTCCTATATATATATATATACCTATATATTCCTATATATATATACCTATATTCCTAATCCATGGAAAACAAACAAACAAAGACAGAAAAAAGAAAAACGGCAGTTTCCACAATTTTACCCAAATGACTTAATCCTTTGACAGGTTTGGGTCTTTACAGCTCTTCTTAGCCAAAGGCTTCAGAATATTTATTGTATTATTATACAGCCAGACACTGCAAATATTTCCTTTTTTTGATTTTATTGAAAAACACTCAGCAGAAAATGCATCCCAAATAATGAAATTTGAGACATGTCTTTAACTCTATCTTTTTAAAAATGTACTTGGCTATTAACCATTGCTAGCCAAGACTGGATTAGTGTCAAGCTTCATGTTATGTAGTTTTGGTTTTCCTCATATTAGCTTTTTGGCTGGGTGTGGACTACATGCTTAACAGAAGAAGATCACAGAGAGGGTTAGGTGTCTGTACTTATATATAAAAACAAAAGAAAATTAAATACCAGTCTGAATTAGGTGGAGAAATCACTGCAATGCAGACGACTACATTTATTTACAGGCTAATAAAAATATATTATATTCAGCGTAACTAGATGTATACATTTCTTGCAAAATGTTCTATCTGCTACAGAAATGAGATTAATCCATGAAGTAATAATGTTTGGACAGATACAATAAATACCTGAATTTTGTTTGATACAACTGTGGATTAACATATATTGAGACGGATACAAACCTTCTTCACTGCCAAGAATACACTTCTACAAAGGAAATACTACATACAGCCTTTGATCAGAGTTAAATTTATTGCCATAAAGCACTTTCCTTAACTTACATGCTCTTAATTAACATTGGTCCCAGACACCAACAAACACTGTCCACCTTTAGCTTAAAATACAATTGTCTCACTGAAGATCTTTTTTAATAGGCAAGGAATTATCTACCCCAAAAAATTGCAAAATCCTCTTTAGAATATTATTTTATTTTTTTAAGTAAAAATATATATACACACAAGTAAACTGTTTTACACTTTAAAAAATAAAAATGAAGTCTGAATACTGACTTTCCTCGGAAATTCTTTCAAGTCTAATTCATTCAGCCTCTGAGAATCAGCAGGACTGAGTCTTCCAGTTACTGACACAGGGGAGAATACACATTTGTCTACCGAATCTGGAAATCCCAACTTGCAAAACTTTTCTCAGTTGAAATATTAATCTCTAAGCATCTCAGTATAACTACAATAAACCAGTATGTTAAATCAGCTGGTAGGAAGTATGGAGTACATGGAGACAGGCTGTAGTGTCTGACCAAAATACTCCCATTCAGGGCTGTCTAAACAAAGATTATAAAAACTGCAGGAAAGGAAATCTGGTGATAATTTACTGCTACCTGATATGTCTACTTCTAGTCATTTTCCTCAGCAATTGTTCCTTCTATTGATCTCATATATAGGTTAAAAATAGACAAGGTAAGAGCAGAGAAAGGGTCCAGCAACTTCCAGAAGATGAAGAAAAGAGCACAGCATCATGAGAAACTGGTGAACAAGGACTGTTAGGAAAATAACAGTCTAGAAACATTCTCCCACTTCAGGCTAAAACTGATCACAAATATTAAGTGGAAAATAAGGTGTGCCAAGAAGTAAGGAAGAACGAATAAATTAAAAATTTCACTTTTCCCTCAAATAAAGGGAAACTGTACAGACAAAATTAATGCCTTTTTTGAAAGTTACTAGACTAGTTGAATGAGCCTCATTTCTTACAACTGCAGCAAGATTTCATGCAGCGGTGATCTTCAAAGACAAGAAGATCACTACTTGGCTTTGAACTATCCTCTCTGACAAAGAGGACATTGAGTGTCCAGGCCACAAACAGTTTCAGAGTGCACTCTGCTTGAGTAACTGTGGGGAAAACACAAATCTGGAGGTTATGGCAGTGGATTTATCTGCTAACACGTAGCCAATGTGTCCTCAAGTTTCTGAAGCTTCAGAAAAAGAAACATGACTGGGGACCTGTTTCTTCTTCACACAGCTTTATTTTTAAATACTAGTTTCTGTTTGGTGAAAGCTGTACAGCTTTGACCATTTTAAAAACCTTCAACAGTATGCTGTATGACGAGGACTATTATAAAAAATAATAAAGTTAATAACCAAATAATGTTATTCCACTGAGTAAGCGGAACTCATGCGCGCACGCACACACACACACACACAAAACGATCATGTGAATAGCAAAGTTAAGGGATTTATAAATAGCAAAATCTTTGAATAAAGTATATACATTTTTAGGCTTTTTCTATAAACATATATATATAGTGCTCCTAGGAGAGACAAGTAATTGTGTTCTACATCACAATTTAGAACGTAAGATTAGTTGATGTTACTCTAAAGGCCTTTGAGGTTTTTTCTTATGTATGTACATCCTACACAGTAACACTTGCAAATATGTCTTTTCACATTAGTTCCTCTCTCAATGTACAAAACCTTATCTTTTCACATTACAGTTCAACAGCCTGCAGAGCAGTGAACAGGAAAGCCAGCATTGCATGCTGAAATAATAAATGCGATTACAATGTAGAGCTTGCATGTGGAGAAGTGCATGCTGCACTTCACCAAAAGATCTGCAAATGGAGTATGAGAAACTGGCCAAGAAACCATCCTCAACATTCCCATTTGCAGCCATGCTGTGGGCCTTTAGATGTACACCAATTAAAAGCTATTTTAAGATACACTGCTCTTACAAAAGGAGTAACATTTTGTTTCAACAGTAAGACAATTATAGGTTAATACGATTGCCATAACACAAATAGGGCCAGACATCGTATGATTCTGAGCACCTCCTGTAAAGTACTGTGCATTCAACTTTCACTTATTTAAAGATTATTTTAATGTGAAATGATTATGTTCAGTACCCATCAAAAGCACTCAGCATTTCATAAGGTCAAGCTAATGATGACCAACTCAAACCACTCCACATTAGCAGGAACCATATCCATTCAAGAATGAACGCTGAATTGATGATGCTGAGAAAAAAAATACCAAAGGGCCCACATGAGTATTTTTTAAACTAATTTTGCTTTTAAAACCTCATAATACTCTGTTTAAATACTTTTGGAGCAAGTTTCAAATGGAACAACTGGCAGTGAATTCATTGAAACAACAATGCCAAAAATCTCACTCATAAAATGATCATGGGCTGAAGGACCACGATTAGCAAGTACTCCACTGTCCCATTTGGGTTTTGATGGTCTTTGCTCAAATAAAAGCTCTGGTTTTTGCTGTTCGGGGTGGGGCGCGGGGAAGCTTTCTTTTAAAACTTACAGTTCAAAAGTCCTAAGTACAAAACAAATGGATGCAATGTACAATTTCCCCCCCCGCATCCTTCTAGCTTGTTTCACACCAAACTGAACATCAGTTGTCCATTTAAAACATTAAAGGGTCAAAATGAAGCTGGCCACATCTTATTCTACTTCCTTGGGGGCATCAGTGAGATTAAGAGTTGAATGTATTGAGGTTATCCTTTTTAGAAATCCCATGCTTTGGTGCTTATTATTAAAAGAAAATTCATTTCACATGCCACGTGTTAGGTAACTACTGTGTGTCACGCAAAAGACAGTTTTCCACATGTAGAATTGCTCACAATGAAGCCCTGAGGTAACTGCCTTTTTTCCAGGCAACAGTAATACAGTTCCCTTTGACATTTAATCATCCTTTTACAACCTACACTAGTATATGCAACTTGGAGCAGTCAATATTGATTATCGATTGTTCCCAAAGATGGGATCTGTCCAGTTGATTTGTTTGTTTGTTTGTTTTTAGGATAAAGACTCAGCAGAACGGGCTAATTTGGGTGCAGTGTCTTCTAACGGAGCTTCAACTGAATTCCCCAGGTCTCCATTTTCATGTCCATCAATACTTGGTTTCTTATCAAACACTGCAAGTTAAAAAGAAATTTTATTTAAGGAAGAGAAGTAATCTTGGGAAGGACAGATCAGTGAGCCTTATTTCAGAAACTGGGAAGTGTGCTGAAATGACTATTAAAATAAGAGCTAATAGGCTTTTAGCAGAACACAGTATGAGAGGAAAACAGGAACCATTTCTATACCTGATCTAAAAAATGTATTTGAAGAAGCCAATAACATAAAGTGTTAAGGGGAATTAACTACTCCTAGACCAGAGTCAGGAAAAGATAAGAATAAATTTGAATTTCACCCTTTGGGAAAAGGCAATCACAAAAAAAACCCCCACAAATTAATTCAGTTAATTCAGTTGTATCTAAATAAACCAGGCCAATAAGTGAGGGACCAACCAAAAAGGCTGAGAGCCTACTAGTAGGTTAATTGAATTAATAGTAGATTAATTTTACAATGAATATAAAACCAGTGTTTTCCAGAAATTGGTTTGCATATTGACACTTCAGAATTAAACTGCATGGTACACATTTTAGAAGGTTTACCTTGTGAGGGTTTGACATCCACATTTGCATCTTTTCTATTAGAACTTGAATTTGCACCTTCTTCCAATTCATCAAGATATAAACGATATCGGTGTCCACTCTCGTCCTCATATTCTACATTTTCATCATCTGAATCAACTTCTGGAGCAACATACACTACTTCAAATTCAATCTCGCCTCTCTAAAATGCAATGAAAATTACAAATTTACTACTGCATAGCTACGTAATAGGATTACCGAGTTGAGCTAGGTTACTAAAACAAACACATTTTACTGTTGTAAACACATTTACAGTTGTATTGAATATTGTGGATATGTATCTGAATGAAGTTTTTACTGACTAAAGAAGTACAGTTCTATAGCTAAGATTTACCAAAGTTACCTGAATTTCTTAGTTATGTGCCAATACATTTCAAACAGTGACTTCTAATGAGTAAGTTTTCTGATAAATTAACCTCTTAACTGTCTGAAAAGGGGAAGCAAGGGAGGAAGAAGATTATAGACCACAAAGCATATGAGAAACATTGGCTGGAGCTCTCCAGTCATAAAAGAATAAAATGTATGTCACTAAATAATTAGTTCTGTGGGGCAATGTAACAAGCTGATTTCCATCAGCCTTACTGAAGAATCATTAGCCAGTACATGGGTTTAACTGAACCAGTACTGACCCAGCATTTTTCTCCTTAAATCGCAAGACATAAGAGGATTAAGTGTAAGGAGATACAGCTTCAGGAATCGCTGTAGCTTAGCAAAACACTGTGCTTAACAGAAAACATTAAAATTCAAGGTAATTCAACACGCAGAACACAGGAAGCACCTAAATATGCCTATGGATAACAGGTCCCAACTGACCTGCTGGGAAAGAATAGTTACAGCTTCTTTATGTTTTGCATCTCTTAGATTAACTCCATTTACTGCCAGAATAGCATCACCAACATGCAGTCCTCCACATCTATCAGCAGGTTGTCCAGGATGGATTTCAGAAATCAGTATTGGAACACCATGCTCCTTTCCACCCTATTAAAAAAAAAAACAAAACAAAAAAAAAAAAAAAAAAAGTAGATTTTCATTAACTGAGATGTCCATTAGCACAAAATCAACATTCTGGTAGTTGCTCTTAAAGTGCTTATTTCAACTTTTATTATAGAAAATTAGAAAGCATGCTTCAGACAAAAGGAATGCTTAAGAAGAATGCATGAGATGCTTCCCTTAATTCTTCTCCCTACAAAAGAATGGACAAATTTCAAATATATACTCAAAGAGTCAAAGACGACAATTCTGAATAATAATAAAAGTATAAAATTATATACAAGATGATGAGACGACATCAAAACCTTATTAAAAAAGCATATCAGGCAACATATTGACTTGCAAGAAACAATATTCACATTTAGAATAAAAGTATAATAGTCAGAATTTTCAAAATTTGTTATAAAAAGTTAATACAGCTTTTTTTAGGTGTGAGATGCCCATACCAATGCTTTAAAGAAAAAGTTAGAATGACAACAGCTAAGCTTTGGAAATTAGTTCTCAGATTGTTTCTGCTCTTCTACAGTCTTACCACCCCTGAAATTCACCACTGGCTAATCTGCTAAAGTGTCTATACCCTAAACATAAGTTGAAATCACAAGTTTTACATAAAGTTGCAGTTATCTATTTCCTAATCTATCAAAATGAGTCTTGAAGTTCTATGACCATAGCTATGGATTTGGTCCATAAAAAAATATGTTTTTTCATATGTTCGAACAATACATTCACTGATCCACTTATTTTACAGAAGTACAAATAAAAATTTAAATTGCTTCTTCTGTGTCATGGAAAATAAATGCAAGTATTTACTGTGATTGAAATTCCTAGTCCTTCATGGTCTTCTTTAACTAGCAAAACTTTTCTGATTGGACCAACTCCTTGACTCTTCTTTAAGGCATCAGGATCCTAGTTTGATAAAAAACAAACATAGCATAAATATAAATGTGTGAACCAAAAAGTGATGCACTTCTCCGTTTTGCTTTGGTTTTTTTAATTGCATACAGGCAGTATACCAGCAACAGAGTTTTAGACTAGCTCCAAGCAGGACAAACTTACAGTGCCCCTTTACAGACAGGGTATGAAATCAGGAAAGATTCCTCACTAGGCACTCCTGATGAGAATAATTATTTCAATTATTTCAGTGCTGAGTGATGCACAACACAGAACTTAACTTCAAAAGAAGGAAATCAGCCACATATTAAAAATATAAGAGACTACATGGAGGAATGCTGATCACTGCTGAAAAGTTGTATGACGTAAACTGCAATTTAAAACTAATCAAATAATAGAACAAGATGTAATACAGTCCCAAAGAAGAGGCTGCTTGCTCAAATTTATTTTTATTATAATAAAAATAAACATATCAAAAGCCATTCAACTCAAAACTAAAAGAGAGACTAAACAAATCAAGGTATTTATTTTGCCTTTGTTAAGCCGCTGTTGCCATTATGCATACCCTTAAAATCACACATACACATATTTATCCACCAATATTTTATATGCAATTAGCAACATAAGCAGTAAGATCCACCTGACCAACTAAGGTATTTTAGAACAGATCAAAGTAAAGCACTTTCCTGAAAATGTTTGGGTTTATGCACTGAACACTGGGGTGATTAACAGGTCACGTGCCAAGCTGGGCGAGTTCTACCAAGGCTAACCACAGTGAAATGCCTTTTAAAGGTTTTATTTTAAAAAGTACCTTTTTTGGGGGGGTGGGGGCGTGGGGGGGGGATCAATTATTTTACAGAGCGTCAATTTATCTGGCCTTTAAAAAAAATTTTTAAAAATGGATTTCAGTTCAATCTAATCCTAAAAATGTTATTCTTTTCTTGTTTTTTGTAAATAAGTTAGCTCCACATTTTGAAACCTAGGTAACAGAATTACACTGTTAAATTCATATTTATACACACACATAGCAGAGGCTCAGTTTTCAAAAGGACTGAGCGTTCCTAGGTAAGTCAAAGGAATTGTATCATCTTTCATGGTCATTTATGGGGACACGCTACTAATAATGGAACTGTCCTTCAGCATACAGAAGAATTATATATTTAGAAGTGACATTTGAAAGAACATAATATTGAAGTGAAAACAATCACAAAAATGAATAAATAACTCGTATCTATTTTCCACAAATGCTGGAGGAACAGCTCATCTTTTCAACTTACATGTCCTGGTGGTGCTTGCATTGGTCGTTTTAGATCATTCCGACCTCGACAAGCTCTAATAACAGTTTTGTGACGGTGAAGGTGTATTTCTGCTTCAAGTTGATTCCAGAGCTTGTCATGAGCAGGTCCCTTCATATCTCGGCCCAGTAACTGAATCTGCTGGACCCTACATAATGACAAAGAGAGTAAAACAACATGCTATATTACAACTGAACGATGAATGCATTGTACAACTCATACGCTTCACCTGGCTACAGCACACAGTCACACAGCAACTAGCACAAGTGCAATAAACTGTGGGGATTTTTTGTTTCTTCCTTTTGTTCAATTAACTGCAAATGTGAGACTTTTCCTCCTTAGTCTTAACTTTAGAACTGCCTCTGGGGATGCAAAAACATCACATGCTAAGGGACATGGATTGACTTTACATACCTTCCAGCTAGTTCCTTATCTAAATACTTGGCTGCCAATCTTGCTCCATAAACCTCAGCTTGAAGCACAGCTATGTGTCGACGAAGAGCTTCATTTTCCTTCCTCAGCAACTTCACCTCAGCTTCCAGCTGAGCTTCTTTCACTTTTTCTTTCTTGTTAGCTTCAAGTTCTCTCTCCTTAAAAAAAAACAAACAAAAAAAAAGAAGTTGAAAGCTTTCATCAAAGCTAATAATGAAAGAGCACTTACTGTTTCTGCACACACAATGTGTATTAACTCTCCTGTGTACAGGACATGCATGCAGGAAAAAAATGAAAGCAGGGACTCTGGCACTGCAGCTAGTGGTTTGCATGCTCCCCTCTGGGGAGAGGAGACCTTGCATTCAACTTTGTGCTCCTGACATGACTTTTATCCATCTTACAACTCCTTAACATAAAATGCATATACTGGCTCAAAGTACAAGGACTGAAACTAGCAACAGTGCTTCTCCCTGTCACACATAGGTGGCAAAATTCAAGTAGCCTGAATATCGTCCTTATTTTTTCCTGTGTTCAAATGGAAGATTCATACAATGAGAGAAAAGATTATTTTAAAAATGAAAATCACTAAATATTTCAATTTGATAATATACTTTAACTATTTTAATACAATTTTTAATATGACCAGATGTCAAGGAAATGTTCTTTAACTCTGTATATCCTTAAAATTACAATTATTTTCATGCAAACAACCAAGAAATGTCCAGCCAAGGACATTTCCAAATCAGACTCTGAAGACCACAAAAATAAAGCCAGAGATTCTGCACATGAAGATGCTTACCCTGACAAAACTTAAAAGATAAGTTAGTGCAAAATAGCTTTGTTAAAAAAAAAAAAAAACAGCAAAAAAACCCCCAAAACAAACCCCAAACCAAAAACCACCCCCACACACACACAAAAACCACTCTAAGAAATGTACCTTCCCCACCCCCCTACCCCCTAAAAAAGGAATTATGGAAATACAAATTACTTCCATAGTAGTCCATCTCAAATGTACAGAAAATGCATAGTCGTTATCTTTTCTAATATTCAGAGTACTGGAGTCAAAGGAATTAGTATGCTCAACTCACATTGCTATTCTACAAAATCTACTTTAAGAAAAGCACATTTGATTACTTGTATATTTTATATCTTTTTTATATCCCTTTTACAAAGTGGGGGAAAAAACCCCACTGCAAGCCAGGAAAATAGTAGAGACACAGGATCTATTACTGTTCCCTTCTAAAAATGTCTGTCAACTGAAATAGCAATAAAAACTAAGTTCACCATAACACATTTTTGAAGACATTTGAGTACCTTAGAAGTGTTCTTTGTACTTGTACCAATTACATTATTAAACAAATAAAACCAGGAGGTGCCTCTAAAGAAGCGATAGGACAGAAATAAAATTTTACAGAACTGGCAAGACAAATCTGTTATCGAATTGTGAATATGCTTATTCACTATTCCAAGCCCGGATATAAAACCATGAATATGGCTGGTATTACCACATTTGAGATATTAAGCAAGGTCGGTCCTTCCAGAGAGAGGTATTTTCACAATAGGTATATGTAGGCATTCATAGCTATTTGCCAGAAAGACAACTCTGAATTTGATGGGCTCTACTATTTCCCTCATCTGTTAAGTATTTGTATCAGGTTAAATGAATGGAGTACGTTACACGTATATACACGTTGGCCACAAATTGCCTAGCATACTGCTCAGGAGGAGTGGCACAAAGATCACTTGAAATCGCTGGCATTTCACCTCCTGTAATTCCCATATTGACCCAGTTTCCGATCAGGTTTGACTCCACATGCACGTTAGAAAACCTGTCACACAAAGCCTCTTCTGGTCTCTGGCCTTTGAGTTGGAGGCTGTCTTGTGAGATGACTCTTCAACAAATCTCTTTCTGTACTGCAGGATCACTCCTAAGCCAAGAATTTTGACTAATCTACATTTGAAGAAAAGGAGTTTCTAAAATTATACCAATTCTCTCTATTATTATGATGGGCTTGGGCTATTTTAATTCACATCTACTGCCAGTAGCCAAAGGGCAATTACAAGAATTCAAGAGTGCCAACACGCTGCGTTGCCTCTGCCACCCACTTTAGCTGTAAGAAGGGTCACAGTGCAGACATAACGCTCATTCTACAGTAGCTGGAGAGTCCGTATACAGGTACAGTGTTCCCGGTACACTTATGTTAGCTATGTACACATTGCCAATATTGCTCTAAATAGTATAGGCCCCCTGTTTGTGTATGTACGCACTTTTAGAACATCTTTTATTTGACAAATATAAAAAGACAAAGACTAGAATTTGACAAACATATGAAGGTACATTAATGATACCCAAACCTCCATTTTCTTCCTCATTGGATATTTTTATGATTTATTTACTGAATAAAAAGTCACAAACTAAAAATTCATAATATCTTTGCCAATAATTTGTTCGAATGTACCAGTCCTGTTTTCTATTCAGAAAAAAGCCTCAGAGGTGTACAAGTTCCTTGATGTATCTGAAATACACCTTGGGAGAAGAATTCCAACCTCCCCCAGAAAAGTGAATTGCTAAAGTGATCCAAGATATTTGCTTACCCTAGCAAATTCCATGTAGCACACTTGTATTTATACGAAGTAGCCAGCTTAAAAACTCTCATCAAGACTGAAATTTTCCATTTATTTTCTCTGAATCTGATTCATTATTTAAATTAAAGTTAAACAGAAAGTCAAATGTTGTATTTCTAAGTGGAATCACTTTTAGTCATGCATTTTAGATGTAATACCTAAAATATGAGGAACAATGTAATCACATAGAATTGTTTTTTTCCTATTTTCTCCATTATTATGACTATTATTCTGTGACTGAGGTGGAAAATTACACCCAGAAGCCATTTTTAACGCTACTCTGGACTGTCTCCAACTGATCACCACGAAGAAAAATCAAAGATTTGCAATACACAATATCTGAAGATGTACTAAAAGAACACGTCTTTTTTTGACTGACTGTCATGAGATGCGATAAGTCTCCAAAAATCTTTAAAAAAACTGAGGAAGTTACAGAATCGTTTCATGCTTTCTAGTGTTCATAGTATTGCATAGCTTCTGCAAAACAGAAGAAAATGTATTTTCTGTTGGTAATATAAAAAAAACACCAAACGAAAAATGCAACTGCGATGTTGAAGATCAAAGCTTACAGTTACCAGCTATCCTGTGGCTTTTCAAAGAGCAAACATTAGCAATGATAATGAGGAATATAACATAATAAAAGTGGAAAAGTTGTTTAAAATCCTTTCAAGTCTATCACTGTGAAAGACCGAAAGATAAAACTTAACTTTGCATCGTTTTTTCTTCTTATCTATGTATTATTGAGTTTATATGCTTTGACCTGTTACACAAGCCAGTAAATCATATTAAATCATGCCCATAAAAAGAACTGAGAAAAGGGAAAACAAGGGAAAATTGACAGGATTCTTTTTTTTAAATATAATATATAAAATACTTCATATTACACAGATAGATGTGTACAGTATTTATGCTTTAGAAATTGTATAACATCTTAAAAATTTTTGAGATACCGCCAGAACAATCTTTCAGAATGTCAAGCTGTCAGATATTACCTTAAATGAGCTATAACAATAATAAATAAAACACACACAGGCTTAGGAAAGAGGGCACCAAAACTAGAAAACGAAAACTAAAATGCAAAGAAAATTCTTTACACCGCATCTTGCCAACAGACAGGAAGAAGGAAAAAGCCAGATCTGTTTTGCCAGTTCCTGACGCCAACATACAGAAGTTGTTGCACAAAACAAAAACACTGCTTAAACATAAAAAAAAGGCAATCAGCATACTTACCATTTCATCCACAGAAAGGACAGACTTAAGACAGAAGAAAAAAGTTCCATAATTAGAGAAACAGGCAATAGGAACTTCAAGAAAATGCAACAACATAAATGACTTATTCCAAAAGAAATTTATCAGCAGATTGTGTATTTCATTAGAAGGCATAAAGAACAAGTACATTGCTATAATTGTACTTAGCAGCAATTTTGGTATTTTGCAGGGAAGTTATTAAAAATCTTATTAAAAATTTTAAACTTATTGTAGTATTGAAAACAATACTTTCTCCTAAAATAAGAATCTCTACAAAGAATAGCAAGATAATGTGAAATTCATGAAAGCAGTTTTGAAAGTCTCATAGAAAATATCTTCTGTAATAACATCTGTTATACAGATAACAGATTTTTTTTTTCCTTTCAGAAAGAATAACAAAATATGTACTACAAGAGGGACATAAAGGAAGGGAGAAGTAGCAAAAAACATCTATCAACTGCAAAACTCAAGAAAAAAAATTCCACTAGGCAACTTCATACTCTTACAAAGAAAGAGTTATTGTGCCTGGACTAAGCAGATGCATCACTCCTAAATCAGGGATTCAGCCTAAACTACATGATGTTATCAATTGCTTAGCAATCTGAAACATTTAAAAATGTCTTGGTTCACCACTATGTACAATTTTACAGCCTGCAGAGTATACATTTATCCTGAGTCTACACACAAAAGAAGAGGGGTTGTTGTTAAAAAGAAAGCAGGAAGTTAACTAGTACAGGACTTTATTTCCCCATTGCGTATTATGCTGACACAGTCCCTCTTTGCACTCAGAGGCTTTCTGATTGCCAGGTCAGCACCACAGTTTTTATTTACCTAAAACTCAGACTTCCCATTTTATTGTCATTTAAGCAGCTTCAGTTTTGCTTGTTCAAGCTGCCCAAACCTTTATAGCTTTCTGTATCTAGAACAGTTTAAAAGTGAGTTTCTCTTCATTAGAACTGTGATATCCCTAAAGGTAAAGTAAAGCAAACGCAAAAGCTTAGCCCTTATGTTTACAAAAAAGGAGGAACTAACTGGAATTAAGCAGAGATCATCAGTCTAGGCTGTTAATAAATTCAACACAGATAAAATCTGAAACAATGTAAGTAAAATGTATTTAGTGTCACCTGTGGGAAAAAGACTGCTGTCAATAGCATGGAGATTTAACATATCTTTAGAAATTGTTTATAACAAGTAAGGAGAAACAAAAAGGTTAAAAGTATTACTCTCTCTGTCACTCAGCAGTTAAGCCTCACTAATAAAATTTAGGGACCGAAATCACTCACAGTGATGTGTTGGCTGAAAAAAATTTGCTACATGTAAACCTGCAGCTTAACACTTAAAAAATGCTGGTGATATTTAACTAATGCTTATTTATAGGGCCATAAAAATTATTAACAGCTCTGAAGAAACTTCATCATGCTTAAGCTATAATTCAATACAGAATAAATTATGTGCAGACAATCCAGAAAATGTTATTCTTATACTGAATATGCAAGCATGTAGACCTAGGAACATAGTTTTAATTCAATTACAGCTTTTGGACCTGAAACGGGAAGATTTTGGGTTACTCCTGTTATTCAGTGATTAGCCTAGATAGCCTTTAAGCCTTATAGCCTGTTACTGTGTTTTATTATACATTAATTAACAGGATAAAATAGCAGAGGAGACTAATCTAATGTTCCACATATGTTGGGACTAGGTATTTGCAACCAACCTGTGAAGCAATTTTTAAAAACAGCCAGAGAGCTAGACTTTGATTTATGCCAACGGTTAGAAACGACAATCTATGCAACATTGCTTTACTTTTCTGATTTACAAAGTCTCAGTATTAGAGCCTGAATCTGTGGCTAGTAACAAGGCAGACTACACTCTGGTTATCAGTCAATGCCAACTAATTGCACAGATTAATTACTGTTAACTTTTGGTGGGCTTTGTAAAGGTCTAAGTTTCTAAAAAACGTATCGTGCAAAATTATCAGTGGTTTATAGAGTTCTTTTATGACAGTCTGCTGCATGTAGCAATGGATAGCGCTGTAGATGCATCTGCAGCATTCTTAAAGAGAAAGAATGACAATAGAGAGAGGACTGTGGTGCCATCTACCCCCTCTTTGTATGGCAAACAATCCCATTCTTACTCTTATCAGGGTATAACTACAATAAAAACAATAGATTTACCTCACTTTAGGCTTTTTTAAGATACATGAAAATTTGATTGTGTGTGTATATTGGAAGCTATTATCTTCTGCAACTTCTGTTTCCAGAAAAGCTTTATTAAGCACCAAAATATTTTCTTATTCTACTTTAAGAAACCACTAAAAAACGGTTTATGTAAAAACAACTTCTTAAATTCTTATTCATTACTCGGATGTTATTTGTATTATTTTTAATGGTTGCTAACAACCAACCGTAAACATTATTTAAAAAAGAAAAAGTTAACTCTCTCTAGCATTTTTAAAGTGAAAATTTGTAACCAGCTTATTCGCACCTTCCAAGGAAGAACTTCAGCCAGGAGAGGGAAAAGTATCATATAATCCTCCATTCAAGCTCCATACTCACCAGTTTTGCCTTAATAGCCCCAGAATCAACACTCTGACCAGTTTTGGCATGTAGCTGAAGTTGAACAGCGTGGAGTTGCAAAAGCTGATCATGCACTTCCTTTTCCAATACCGCTTTCTCTGCCTGCGTTTCTGTCAGTTCAGACTTCAGATCAACTAACTGCGCCTGTGAAGATATAATCCACCATGGTAATTAGACCAACGATTAAATGGGTTCATCAGAACTGTGATACATAGACACATCATTTGCTGGTACGTATATGCTACACACGGTGTAATACAGAGAAGAGTACATGCTGTCACAAGTTCCTCTGTAGCCCAACTTAAGCACTGGATCATTTGCAGGCTTTTCCCCAACTGCCGCCAAATTCACTCATCCACAGACCCAGCGCCAAACAACCATACTGCTGAAAGTAAGACTAGCTGGGTTCTTCCTCACGCAGACAATGGCATGTGATGCTGACGTCCACTCCAAAACAGGGCAATGGCATTAAACCTATGTAGGACTTAGAACCATAGCAATGTAAACACAATTTAAAGCTTTAAAATTATTAAATCTTATTGAAAAAAATTATTGATCAAAGTTAAATGACAATTATTAATGCAATGCTGAAATCTAATAACCCAATTTAAAATTGGTCTGTTATCAACAGCTTAAATGAAATAGTAAATGAGATGGGCAAACCAGAAGCCATAAATTAACAAGCTCCTAAAATGCATTTGTAGAAAACCAGGAGTAGTTATTAACTCTTAAAAAAGTGGTTTTGAAACATTTTAAATACAGTTTACATGTAGTATGTACATCTGGAATAAAAGAAGAAGTTCTAACATCTTTACCAGGTTACTTGTTATCCTTAAGTTCAAGTAGCATTTTATAAGATAAACATTTATATATATAAATATATATATATTTAAAAAAAAAAAAACATTTATATAAGCTTTAAAGCTACTATTTGCCCAAAAAAACACAGAAGATGATCTCAGGGGAGGGGAATTTTGAGCATGCTTAATATTTTTAGGTAAATTCCCAGATCATATTTTTGCTTCCAAAAATTTGGAACTAAAAAGCAAAAGAGAAAAGCCACTGATTCTTCAAAGAAAAATCTCTCATATTAAAGTAGGGTATTTTAGATAATTTAATAACATTATACTAACGTTCAAATTTGCACTGAATATCACATTGCAAGCCAACAATCAACCCATTCAACTACATAAATCACTGCTTTAAAAGGTCTGTATCAGTGGGGAGAAAAAAAAAAAAGCAGGAAGGATTTGACTATCAGTGGGGAGTACTTACTGGGTCTAACTTTAGGTAATAATAGGTAATAATTTAGATGGACAGCCTCCTTAAGCTTCCAGCATAACTATCAGACATAAGTAGGCTCTTCCAGAGGTGATTCAGAGCACCTAAATTAAGAGTGCAAGCTGATGAGATGGGTCAAGCCAATCTCCAGCTTGCTGCTGCCAAGAAGAATGACCTCCCTGCCTGCCCCCAGCCATGCCGCCACATCTCCGGGACCGGAGGGAGGGAGACGCCCTGCCCATGAGCTCTGCTGATTTCAGACCAGACTCCCCAGAACAGAGCAGAATCACCTCTCTCTGTCTGCTTAGATGGAGCCACAACAGACCAGGTTAGCATTTACTTTTTGTCAAAGAATGGGGCTGCATGCATTTCCACCTTCCAACTGCCAGAATGACAACAAACTTGAATAATTTGTAAACCCTTGCAGAACTCTAAAGCAGAAATTGCCTTCTACAGTAAGATGGTATTTAAATAAAGCCATATAAAATACCATAAAGCCATATAATTTTAGAGAAATGGGTTACTTACAAAACTGCATTGTTCTCCTTAATGACCAGCCACTGCTAAAGTCTCTCTGCTATGGATTATCTATCCTCAAACAAAAGCAGACACACATCCCTGAACTAAAGTAGCAAAAAAAAAAAAAAAAAATCTCCAGCATAAGAGGTGATGATATAGTACAGAGCAGATAACTAAGACCTTAATAATGAAGCACAGTTTGACCTAGTCACAATTTCACATAATGTATAACAATATTACTTCTACTTTGTTATTATTTGTTATTATTATTATATAATGTATAATGATATTACTTCTACTTTTAAAAAAGACCACTAATGCCTTCCTTCTTTCAAACAGGTACTAACAGCTAACATACTAACTTTTATTACTCTTTTCTATACACACACACTCATCCATTCTAATCTGAAATGCCTGGAGAAGCAAAAGTGGCAGAACAGGTAAAGTACACCAGTTCAATATTGTCCAGCCTCACCTAGTAGAGAATGGCATATAAGGAACAGCATAGAGTTCTGGCAAAAAAAAAAAAAAATTCCCTCTGCAAATTACAAAGCAGCAAGAATGATGGCTACCAGTTTTGCGACATGCATGATGCTCCAAAGGGATCACAAAGAGACTGTCAAACTCATAATAAAAAAAACAGTACTCTGCATATGACCTAGGATTTAAATTTGTATCCTACTGTTTTGATAAAGAGAGCAAAATGAGAAATGGTATGAGCACACATCATGGAAGTAATCTATTTACACATTATGAAAAGCCATAAATCTATCCCCAGGAACAGATGCAGATACAAGAGTCACACCGAAAAGCAATAAGCTGGTTTCAAATCTTGTGATCTACTTCTATGAAGGCTGACAAATCTTTACATTATTTCACAGAAGTTCTGCCTTTCTCAGCTTGGCCAGCTCACTTAATTCTCCTTTATATTACTCTTACTAGCACTGTTTTTTATCTACACTCCCTCACTTTGTTATAAAGGAATCACATGGAAAGACCACTGGAAATTCAACAGCCCTACATTCAATTTTGGAAGCTACTCGGAGAGGGGGCAGAGACAGAGGGGGAAGTGATGAGCACAAACAAGCACAATTGGTAAGGCCATGCCATCCAAAAGCACCGTTCACTGCATGAGGCAGGGGTTCTACAGAAAAAGATGGTGCCAGATCATATAATTATAATGTTTCAATTTGCATAAGCACAACAAGGATAAATTAATGTTGCATAAGCAACTGTACCAATCCTTTTATTGGCAGCTTTCTGAATGTACTTTCCAACCAGACTGTCAAACAAGAGATGTCACGTATTTTGAAGGTCACCTGCGACTGTTCCAGAATTTGTGAAGCCAGTTGCGGCAGAAGTAACAAACACCCGCTCACAGGAGACCATTGAGCTTCACGGTTAGGAGAGATTAGGAAGAGCCACCAAACAACAAATAGAGAACAGAAACTTTCATTGGGGAACAATAAAGGGCAGAGGTTGAAGAGAAGGTAGTATGTTTACTTTCATAACATCCTTTAACAGCAACTTGCTGATTCAGCCAAAAAAGGAACCCTCCTGTATTTAGGGCCGTACACAACTGTGCAGATAGCAATTATCAAGCATTAGCAAGTATCACACTGCAAGGTAACACCTTAGTTTCTCTCTGCTAACTCATTTGTGAGTCTATGCCCCAGGCAACACATAGTTAGTAGCAGGACTGGACTGTGGCTCATGGAAGTATGATTTAATCATGAAAACCTACATCTAGCCCTATAGCACAGACAGGGAGAGAACTGGAGAATCAAGCAGAGAGGATACAAGAGAGACAGAACTTGCACAGCTTTCTTCCTTTTATTCTGACACCTGTTGGCAACATCAATGCCTCTTGAGATATGCTCATTTGTCTCTGACTCACTGAAGTCTTGGATATTTTTCTCAGACCAAGATCCGTAACTGGAATTTGGTGCCAATGGCAATGGGAAGTGCCCAGTCTGGGCCTTACAACGGAAGCCAAAGCTTACTGAAATCAACCAGAAAATAACAGAGTTTCTTCTTTACCAAAGGAAGTCAGACCATTTCTTTCAATGCCTCACTTTTCCCACCTCTCTTGTCTGGGGACTAACTTTTCCTGAAGTGTTCTGAGAAATGTTTCAGTTCAATACTGGCTGCTAACTGAGAACTCTGAGAAGTTACATAAATGAGAGACTACGGAAAAGACTAAGAAAAAAAGAACAGCATTACTGACAGAATCATTTATTTTTCTAAAGTACCTCATGTGCAAGCATGTTCTCCAATTTATCAATAATTATTAGACACATTACTGTTAATTTCTTTCTATTTACTGTCCCAATTACAATCCATACACTGTCAACTATACAAGACGTACTCCTTGGTTTCTTACCTTTTTTCTCCTCGCTGTTCTGAATAAAAAGCCAAACCAACCTTTAATACTGATCTGATCTGTCTGGGGTGGGAGGAAGAAAGGTAATCCCACAAGTCTGTTTTTTTCTTTTCTTCCGCAAAGTACTAGTAAACACATGCTATTTCAGAAAGACTACCGCTTCAGATTATCACTCCATTGGTCTATAATCAAGCTATTTGTAACTCTAAATAAAAGTCTACAATTCGAGTAAATTGCAGATCTTGGTCAAATTAATCGAATAGTAAAACTCAGTATTTATCTTCCAAACAATCTAACACAGAGATGATACCAGAAGAATAGTTTTGAAAAGCTAACTAAATATATTTACTCAATTTTTGGGCATTTGCCATTTACCGGGTATTTTCTATTTCACAGAGATCTTACACCTATGAAAATTAAAACAAAATTTCAATTGAAATAACTCAAGAATTTATAAATTATTCTTTTTTTCCTTAATATATAAAAGAAAATAAATCATGGCATTAAGCAACAGACAAATATTTATTCCGCAGATCATTCAAAAATATTATTGCAAAAATTAAAAAAAAAATCTCTAGACAAAACAGTCCAGACAGAATGTCCTCCTATTTTTAATCAACTGTTCTTATTTCCTGTTCAAGCAGTTATTAGTTATCAAAAAGTTGTGTTTGATATAAATGATCTTATGCTAAATATGTATTTTAAGCTGTCAATATAATCAATTTCAACTTAAATGCTGGGATTGATTGCACTGACAGTCATGAAGTTCTTGAAGTCTTAATCAGTGTTTTTCTGGGCTTTGAGCCTTAGAAACAAAACAATCATCACTGAGGTTTCTTCCGATTATTTTGTATCATATCTTACCATTTTTTTTTTCATATGTTGGTCTGAACTCTCACAAAAGAACTACTTATTCATCCACCTGTATATGTTTCTGTTATAACAACTACACAAAAATAATTTATTTCTATAAGATCTCAGAGCCATATTCAAAGATCCTATGCTAAGTTTGCACATAATGAAGAATAAAAATGTGGACCTTGCCCTGAACAACTCACCATGTAAAGACATGAAGGAAATGATGAATAAATGTAACATGAAAGAGAAGTAGAGATACAGAGGTATTTGTGTATAGAACTGCACAACAGGAAGTAAACAGATGGCACGGTAAAACCACAAGTTACCATTTCTCATAATCATCACTGCTTGAATGAGGCATTAGAAGATGGCAATATTGAGACCTCTGATATCTAAAGCATCAGAGGGAGCACACACAGACAGAAAATTTCAGAAAGTGGGATGATGGTGACTAACGTACCATGTTGACAGGAAACAATCTACCTCTCACTACTGAAAGGGAAACCAGTAGGTGAGGAGCAAATGGAGAGATGGCGTTGTCAGATAAAATAATGACAATGTTTTTAGCTTTGGGAAAAGCTTTTTTGTTTTCTGAGCTATCGTTCCAATAATTTCTGCAGTACAGACAAGAGTTTTATTTGAGCTAATAGATGTGAAAAAATATCTAAGACTTATCCATTGCCCAGACATGAGGACTCAAATTGGAAAGCTAGGTCATAGGCCTGAATAACCCTAGGACAAGGCAGTGGCATTATTCACCACACCAAATAAAAGTGAGAGAAAGACCCAAATTCCCTCAACATCAAAGTGTAATGAACGCTTTTTGAGGCTTGTAACGATGCACTTTCCGGTATACCAATTTCTACCTCAAAAAAAAGACTAAGCATAATGGACATATTAGAAAACACACAGACTTTTCAGCAAAGGAAAGCTAGATACAAAAATATCCATCATATTACCAACCTCCAGTGACTAAAAGTCATAGCCTCAGCAAATGCCTTTAAAGTAGCAAATATTCTTTAAGGATTTTTTTCATTTTCCTTTCATTTCAGGCCTTTAGGGTACACCTAATTCATTCTCATACCAAGCCTTCTTAACTCATAAAGGTCTGAAAATTGTCTTTTTTAAATTAAAGATTTTTTTTTCCACCACCAGTGAGAGGCTGTGTGGTGCTTAGTTGCCAGCTGGGGTTAAACCACGACGACATTTCTAGATGCCAGGAGCTAGGACTTCAAGAAACATCGAACACAAGCAGACTAGCAACAAAAAACAGCACAAAAACTGGTAACATTTCATCATTTCTATCTTAGCTTCCTAAACAAGGCAGTCTAGTGCCATCATTTTATCTGTATGTGTACATTTCTCCCTATTTTGCCTTCCCTCCCTGCTGATTTTAATTGAATCCATTTTCAAGATTCAAACAAATCCATTAGAGGGGTAAAGGTGTGTATGATTAAAGTTCCTACAACAGGCAAGTTTTGCACAAAACAGCTGCTCAGTAGGAAAGAGCGACAGATTAGTGCCCTCATGGAATGAAAAGCGGGAAGAGTCAGAGCGTAGCTGGTTTGTTTAATCCACCCAGAGACAAGAGCAAACAGCGTGGTGGCTAGGCACCACACGCGCCGTTCTGAGCTAGTGACTGTCCTGCTGCCTCTTCTCCCGCCAATTAACCAAAACCGTAGGTAGATGAAAAGGCAAAGGATGCTGTGGTGTGGAAACTCACAGATCATGGAAGAGAACTGCGTGTGCCTGAATTGGAAGTGACTTGAGAAAGTGCTCGATGTTTGCATCAGGACAAATCATTCCCCACAAATCAGTAGGAAGCGAGATTTCACAAGCTCCATTGATTCTGTTACCAATAAAACACCTCCGGTATGTATATTTTTAATACCTAATTTTACAAGAGAGGTTTTTACAAGAAATCTTGCCATGGGATGAAATCAAAATTCACAGACAAATAAAGTATATGAGGTGTTTTTACTTCTTCAGCAACAATCCTCATGTAATTTATGCTAGACTCCAGAAAGTTTACTGACATACGTGTTTCTGTATTTAAACATTCACTCCTGATCGGGGCTATTAACCTTCTGATTTAAAGACTGAAGGATCTAGGATCATGAAACAGAACAGAGCACACTACAATGCTGCAATTACTCTGTGGCTTCTGCCCCAGTACATGCAAAAAAAGCAATATAAGTATCAAGATACGACACTAGCATATTTGCTTAACATTACATTTTGGGGGCATTTTTTTAAAGACAGAAATGTCGCTTAAAGGCAAAAGTAGTTTTTTAAAAAAACCCTAATTATGCTTTACAAACTATGAAATCATTATTCCTAAGTGTTCCCATAACGTTACACAACTGCAGGATAGAAAACAATTTTTCAGGACGTGACAGCTGTTGCTCCTACAGCCTGAGGCCTAAACATACTCACAGACACTGGATACGCAAGTGTGGTGGTTCAACAACAGAAAAGCCTGTCATGCACAGTTACGAACCACACAGCCCACATACCAGTCAGTTTTCATGGGGACCCCTGACTTTGGCATCAGCCCCCAGATGTGAAGTATCCGAAATTCTTAAGTATTGTGCTTCTCTAATTGCAGGAAGAAAGGATTGTCTCCATTATCTCACCAGTGTCGCTTCACCACTTCGACTACAGCTCTCCAAAAGACAAGAACACTCTCCCCTTCCTCAGTCTTGACTATTCAATTCTTCCTGCGTATTAAGCAGCACTTGCTGCAATTTCTCACACAACCCTATTAAGTTTAATGGACTGGTTTGAATGAGAAACCATGAAACAGATCAGAGCCCTATTAATCTGACTGTGCTCCTTGCAAAACTAAACAATGTGACAGCACTGTACAAAATATGAGTTTCTGAATAAGTGATACTCTTGGGAACCATAATTTTTGTTGATAAAAAAAAACCAATTTCAACACAATCAAAGAATGCTTACCACTTGTCAGTGATGAAAATGAGCGGCCTGTTTCAAGAAATTATTTTAAAAGACTATACTTACAAATTTTTAAATGAAATTTAAAGCCTTTATTTCATTATTATTGTGACCTCAAAAAGGGCATATGTGACTTAAGTTTTTAGTTACAGCTTTAAATTTAACAAAATTATCTTTATCATGTGGCTAATAAGAACATGAATGACAAAATTTATGACTACTGACTCCCTAAACAAACACTACAGTTGTGTAGCTATGTAGGTAGTCTTGGTAAAAATGCAGTGTATGAAACTGAACACACAAGTGAATAATAAATTAATTTAGTCCACCTTTAATATGTCCCATACAGAATACGAAGTACATGAGACATCTACAAATGAATTGCTCCATTTCTCAGATTCCATTCTAGTCCTGACAAAACATTCAGAAGACTGGTCAGCAAATTAAAAGGATGCAAAACAACATTCATAGTTTTTTATCTTCTCTGCTGAAGTCCATTCTGGATACATAATTATTTGCACACTTTTCCTCCCAATGATTAAAAGATAAGGTAATAACAATACATGTAAAGCATCTTAAAAATTTGATTTCCATTTACATAAATGGATACATCAACCAACATTTATACGCCAGTCATCTGATCTTTTTCATCTCTATCATTAAAATACCTGTTACTGCAGCAACCTATTATTGTTTTCACTTTGCTTTACGTACTCTTTCTTGCCACTGTATTACTTTGTATTTGACTGTATCATTCTGTTTGCACGTACTTACAGAAGCACAAATTAATTTTTTTTTTTAAATCACTGCTTGTACGCTTTGCTGCCAGTGCCAAATTTCTGTCTGCCTCACAACATCATTTTTTTCAGGTTGCCTATGCTTCTAATTGTTTATTAAGATGACACAAATCCGTTACTGCCATTATTTTGAAAGTCATACTAGCTATGCAACATAATTCAGTAAACAAAACTAAGAAATATAAACTAAAATACTGGTTCCCTATCACTTACTCCCAACAAATGAGACAGAGAAAAGGAAAACACTTTACTACGTGCTGACTGAAACTAAAGTAAGATAGTTAAACTTGTAGAGAATTCCAGAGCTTCTGATACAGGAAAACATGAATTAAGTATAGGTGACCCCTTTAAAAAGGGCGTAATTATTGTGAGAGAAGTTGTGTGTATCAAACTAATGACAATTTAGTATATAAGCCAACTGGAAAATTTATGCAAACCTGTACTTCCACTTCCTGAATATCTGAAAACTGCTTACATTTTAGGATGTAGAATTAGCTGGATCAAATCTCATTCAATTGATTTTTCCAAAAGCCCACATTCTATCTAGTACCAACAGATTTCTATTCCAAAAGAGAAAAAGTATTCAGAGTTAAAAGTATAATTAATAAAATTTCATCTCAGTAAATACTGGAGATTTTTATGACATTTGAAAAAATTAAACAATTTACTTTTCTTATGAAGTTATTGCAACTATGCTCCCAGTTTTATAGACACATCTGTCATGGGGTAAAGAAATATCTTGGTCTTCAATAGGTGCATTTCTCACTACAAGGCAAAGGAGAGAGGGGGGAAAAAATCTAAACAGACCCTCATAAGAAGGTGTATGGTCCTACCTTGGTTTAAAAAGTACTGCTAAACAACAAAGCAGGACTACAATTCTGCAGTGTGCTCCATAAGATGGACTCGCACACTATATGAAGAGTCCCCACAAACATAAAGCCACCTACATTTAGGTTTTTTTGGTTTTCAGGTTTTTTTTGTTTAACAGGGATCTTCAGATTACCTACATAATACTACATATGCTTTAGCTGATACAGTAACAAGTTACTTACAGAAGAATTCAGCTTACAGGAACATGTTCCTCTAAACCTGCTAACTGATTCCAAGTTCACCAAGGACATAAAACTACATAGGCGATTAACTTCTTAGACATATACTTAAATGTTTTCCTTAACTTTAGCATGTACGTTGGCTTAACACAACTGCCAAGACACAGGGTGTGCTCTACCAGACACTTGTTTCCAGCTTGTTCATTTAAAATTACAGAATCAGATTGGTGGTCAAAGTGCCAGAGTTAAAGTCCAGCTCAGTTTTCACTGGCACATTGACCTACTTCTTTTACTTCTACAAAATTGCACTGTATAGAACACTCTATTTTTTGAAATGGACATTTACACAGCATCATGTAATTTTTTCACCTCAAGTGATAGTCAAACAGGAGAAACGAATCCTGTGAACTTCCTCTCAATTAAAAATCTACTGAAATCTCACACACTGACTGTCAACCTGCATCTGCTGAATTATAACGCATCCCGAGAGACAGAGCATCACAAAAAATCTCCTTTAAAATGGCTGTCATCTCCTTTTGTTCTAAAAGCCTGAGGCCCTTACTGTCTTCCATCAAGATACACTTCTTCATTTGTTCATATTGAAGTGAAGCTGATCTCAGAAAAGAGGTGGCTTCTATCACATACTACTTTTCTTCCTCTTTGATAAGCTACTTAATTCAACTCTGTCCTACTGTGACCAGCAGGAAAAATACGAAAACAAATCCTCCTCCCCTTTTGTTTAATTAGTTTAATATAGGACTGCAAATGTTATTAGCACAGTAGTATGTTTATAACCTTTCACCACCCTGAAGCACAAGTAAATTTAGCTGCATACATCCACCGTGCATCTGCATACTTTCAGCTTCCTTCTAAAAATAACTTACCCCTGAATTGGCAACATACAACTCCCTCTTCTGAAACTACCGTCTTCCTGGAATACTTTTTTCACTATTCAGAAACATCCTTCATACAATATTTTACCTAGACTCATCTGTCTAGCAGTAGGTATACACCAATGATGCCAAAACACTTTTCGCACCAAAGTCGTACAGCAGGAGCTTCCATCCACCAAACCAACTAAGCTGTGCCTCTTAGAGGCAATTGTATCAATCAGAAATGCGTATTAAACTCATAAGGTTGATAAACCCAAGTCTGAACTGCATTTCTTTATTCTTGTCTGTAATATTATAATAAGACCCGAGCATTCTGGTCAAGTAAATGGAACCCACAAACAACAGAATAATATTCATCATTTTTTATTATTAATTTGATTTTCCTTTAGGAAATAATATCACTCACTCAGTAAGACAACAGCAGCAGTAACAGTCTCTTAGCTTTTAACAGTCTCTGACACATCCAGTCAAAGTATTATTTTAATCCAAATACAGGCATATTTCTGAAGATGGATTTAACGTACTGGCTTGAATAAGTGCTTGTACCTAAGTAAACTATGACTAATGACACTTTTATGAATGTGATGAAAGCTTTGTATTAAAATGTACAAACACTATAAAGTTATAATTGTGAGCTATTAAGAAATTACTGCAATTTTTAAAGTTATATGAAATACAGTAACTTGCATTATTAAAAAAAAAAGTAAATTCACTGATCACATCCTAAACTCCAGTATTAATGTCAGTGACTTCTTTCAAAATATGTAACTGTATCCTCCATTTTGGACACTGAGGCTTTTGACTAGACATCTGTGCATGTAAAAAGATAAGACACTCATTCTCAACAGAGCAGCCCCATCTTTTGGAGATTTTAAATGGCAGTTTTCATTTCAAGTTTATGACTCTAATAATCATGAGGTCCTAAAATTAACAACCTTCAAGACAATACTATAACCTTCTAAAGATCTATTTGAAAGATAAAACTTCTTTATAGGTATGAAACCTAATACTAGTATCAGTAATAAAAATATTTCACAAAATAAAAGACTTTTTATTCACTTCTAAAGCACTCACTCTGGATTCTCAGTATCATTTTTATCAAACAATTACTTCATGCACTTAAACATACACAATAATTATGCTATTACAACTACTAACTGTGCTCCTTTGCTCTTCAACACATTCAAGATTGAGGCACAGATCTTCAGTTATTTAGGTGCCCCTGATGATATTAATTAGGTACCGAAATACCTTTCAGGATCTGAGTTTTATCATTTCCTTTCAAAATATTTAAGCTTGAAACAACTTTTCAAAGCAATATTTACCAAGCATCGACTCATTCTCTTAAAATAACCTGAAGACTCATCTGTTTTACAAGTCTGTACACAATACCTACCATCCTTGTGTAATATGCAATAAATACTGATTGTCTACTATAAACTCATAAATCTTATTTTACTACGCCTATACAATTAAGCCTACTGTATAGGTTGATAGTATATATAATAACCAATACTAAAATATATATGACAGCATAGCAATATAAACACAAAGAATACCATAAACATCACTGGTGCTATAAAGACTGCAATGAAAAAAGCTCCTAGCTTAACGAGGTCTTTGTTCTACTCTGAAATATCCTGTTCCTCTGTTAAAGTCCATGGATTATTTTGCATAACAATATCTTCATACCAGGAAGAAACCTGATTAAAACCAAAGCCAATTTACTTACTTTACTTCCTACTGCAAGGCAGACCTTCAGAAGAGCAGGCTACTGCTTGAAGACTCTTAAATTCCTTTAACACAAAGGACTGAAAGAACTGAATTCTGGGGTTTACTTGTCTTTTGAAGTTCTTACAAAGCACATATCTCCATGGTTTTAAAGAAGTTTTTCCCCTTACTCCCATGTATTTAAAAGTTAGTAGAAAAAGCAAGACAACACTAGAAAGCATGGCCTACAAGAGATACTGAAGAAAATGGAGGGTTTTAGCCCAGGGAAAAGCTAACTGAGGGAAGACACAACAAGAATCTTCCAATATGTAACAGAAAGACAAGAGGGCAGTTAACATCCACAGCTGGTGAGGACACAACAAAATGACATCACCTTACTAAACCAAAAACGACTCAGGTTGGACAGTTCTAAAACGACTGTAAAGTTCCCCAGAATCTCCTTCCAGAGCGCTCCAGGTCTTGCGCAAGTCACAGGACCTGCAGCCTTGCCTCTTGAGCAGTATCAGCACCAGCCAGCTTGGCTCCAGCTGATGCTTCTTTCTTCCCACCCTGACTGAAATTCTGGATTAGGCGTGAAGAAAACTTTCCAACAGTAAGGACAGCTCTTATTCTTCTCACAGAATGTGCAATCTTCACATTAATTTTCTGACACTTAGTTTGGCAGAGAGCTATTTGATCTGCCTTGCAGTAGGAAGGGTCGAGAGGACCTGCCTAAGTCCATCCCCAGCCCATTTTTCTGTTTCATTTACTTGTAAGCAGGAATAACGTCCTCATTTTGACTCCTGACTATAGACTTTAAGCATCTTAATCATATGTCTTCCTCCCATTTTTAAAAGCCTTTCCAAATTCTCTAGGGACCTAATGCAAATAGGAGACCAGTCAGCGGCATCTGTTGCTCAAGATTGCCGCTTTCAACATCAAAGAGAACTTTTTTGGCACGCACGGCTTCATGCCCACGGTATAATAACCAAAGCCTGAGGATCGGCACGGCCAGGCCCCAACCCCGCGGGGCTGGACACAGCCTCCCAAAACGCGGAGCCAGGTTAACCCTCCCCAGCTGCTCCCAGCACGGCACCCGGGCCGTGCAGGGCGCGGGAGGGCCTCTGCCTGCCCCCACGGGCAGGGCACGGGCCCCGCCAGCCACCCCGACACTCCCCCGCGGGGCACGGCGGGGGAGGCCCCACCAGACCAGCAGCACCCCGACGGCGGAAGCCCACCGCCCCCACCCCCGAGCAGCGGCCGCCGGGGGCCTCCTCCGTCCCCCCCTCACCTCCAGCTTGTGGTTGATCTGGGACACGGTCTGCGCCTTGTGGCAGAGCTGGGCGAAGCAGGAGCTGAGGCTGGTCATCTTCTGCCGCCCCTCGTAGGTGATGTCGGCCTGGTCGGGGTCGATCTCGCCCAGCAGCAGGTCCACGTCCACGAAGGCCTTGTCGAACTCCTTCTCCAGCACCTCCAGCCAGCGGAACATGGACACCCCGCCGCCCGCCGCCGAGGCCGAGCCAGCCGCGCCCCCCCCGCAGGCCGCGGAGCCCGGCCCGCAGGAACCGCCGCCCGCCGCCGACATGATGCTGCTGCTGCTGCTGCTGCTGCTGCTGCTGCTGCCGCTGCCGCCCCCCCCTCCCCTCGCAAGCTCCGGCCCCCCGGGCAGGGCAGGGCCCGCGCCCCCCGGCTCAGCCCCCGCCCCGCCTCAGCCGCCCCCCGCGGCCCGCTCCCTCCCGCCCCGCAGGACAAGGCGGCGGCGGCAGCAGCAGCAACGGCGGCGGCGGCGGGCCCGGCTCCACCGGGGCAGCCACGCAGGGCAGCAGAGGAATGTGCCCGGCGCGCATGCGCGGCGGCGCTGACAAGCGGCTTCGGAGGCGGCGCGCCGTCGCCCCGCGGCTAGCAGCGCGCGGCTCGTGCTGTCTGCCACAACTCCAAGCGGCGGCAGGCAGCAACGGCCGAGCCCCGAACTCCCGATCGAGGCCGCTGCGCTCCCCAGCCTGCGCCGCCAGGGGGCGCTGTGGGCCGGTCCGCGCGGGACCGTGAGGGGGACGGAGAGGCCTCGGGCCCCGGAGGCGGCTCGGACGCGTCTGCCGGTCCCTGCCTCCCCCACCCCGTGCCGGGCGTCCTGTTTCCACGGTCGGTGAGGCCACCGCTGGGCCTCCGGCGGCAGGCAGGAAGCGTTCAACCCGCGCCTCCCCCCCGCCTGGGAGTGACGGCTCCCCCGCCCTGCCCTCTCCACAAAAAGCCGCTCAACAATGCGCGTGGCGTCTGGCGCGAGCTAAACAAAGATTTTCACTAGGAGAAATGTTATTTTTATGTTGCATTTAGCATTTCTCAACTTTAATCTTCGTGTTGAGGCGCGTCGCCTGCCCCTGAGGGAGCTGGCTGCTCGTTCCTGTGGGTCCCTGCCTGGGAGCGAGCCTGAGGCCATGGTGGGACATGGAGGGGTCGCTTCGACCCGACGGTGTACCTGACAGCGCACCCCGCACAGGCCCTGCCCCGGGGTCGTTTGTATCTTCCAGAAAAGCTCCGCTTTTTGAGGGGAGTTCGAGAGACTGGAGTATCAATAGCTGGAATACCAACAAAATTACTAAAATGTACACATTTCCCTCCTCTGACAGCAGGAGAGGAAAGAGGCGTCTTCACCACTCACCTGCGATGAGCAGGTGCAAACCACGCAGCTGGATTTGCAGTTATACATTCATCACTCATGCTCAGCAAAGATGCAAACTTGCAAGTATTGTATAAAAAGGACTGCCCCAGGCACCTTTGCATCTCCAGAAGCACTGATGAATGCAGTTATACCCATATAAAAAGTATTTGCATTTTTTTAGCTCATTCTGGTTCTGAAAATGAAATAAATTTCAGGGACTAAGCTATCTCTACATGGGTGCTTTCTCCAAGGCACTCACCTTGGTTACAGCTCGTCTCCTCTGAAATACCGTGCTTGATTCTGATGTTGATTTCAGTGAGAGCTTTATTAGCAGGTCTTGTAGAGATCTCATGCAGCTTGGCTTTATTGCATCAAAGTAGTAATTCCGCCTCAAAAGAGAAAAAGGATCATTTTAACCCAGATCAGGACCCTAATCCTGCCTACCACATGGCCCCACAAACTACTCTGCCAGCACAACAGAGGGGAAGCACAGGGGTCCTCCAGCCAGCAGAGGAGTAGATACCAAGAAAACGGACCCCTGCACGCCCTGCCCCTGGGCTGTAGGGCATCCTCGGGTGAGTTTCTTTCCTTGCTCCACTTTGCATAAATAATTGGGACCCAGAGAGACAGAAAGTTACCCCTTTACAGCTCAGTAGTTAGACCGCTCACCTGGAACGTGAAGAGATATGTCAAACCAGGAAAGAACCATATTTTCATCCCTCTGTGCTTTCAGAAAAGCTGGATAAAAGCAAAATTCACCACTAACAGTAGATATCACATTTCCTCTGGAATCTGCTATCGTACGCTTGACAAAAAGCTTACAGATTGTTATTACAAACGTGCTTGTTTGCCCTTTACTGCTTAAATTGTCTGCACTGTAATTGAAGGTAGGTAGTAACAAACTGGGCATCAAACCAGGGTGCTCTTACTGTTGCGTCCATCCAAGATGGAAACAAAAGCTACAAACACCTTTGTATATATCCACAGAAAAAAACCTGGCTCAGTAAGTTGGTGTATTCAGAATAGTAGCTGAGCAAAGGGTTTAAGTCTCTAAAGTTGCCCAAGTGCTTCCGACTGAGCCCAGCTTAACAGGGCATTTGCTTAACCTTCATTCTAACATTCATTCTCCACAGCCATATCGACTGTCTTTTATACACAACAGTGTCTGACGGGGAATCAAAGTATTTGCTATATCAAAAGCTAGACTATTATTATTGTTTAAATTAGTTCAGCCACATAATAAAATTGTTTCAGGACTATCAGTTTCTATGTTAGTTTTGGCTTTGATTCTGTAGATATCACACTGGAGAAGTACCTATAGAATTATGTTACATTCTTTGCCTTTTTTTTTTAATTGAACAGTAATCTATCATTTAGCCAAGCATTAGAATTTTCTGCTAATATATCTCAATCATGCATTTGAACAGTATCTGCTTATCTTGAGAAGGAAGTTTCCCGTAGTTATTACGTAACATATCTATAGCAAATACTGCCTTTAAAAACTTACACTTAATGTAATTCATATATGACTGCTTGTTTTTAAAGAATCACATATTCTCAGTTTTTTAGTGTCCTTTCCCTTTAGCTTAGGGGTTGGTCCAGCTCTATCTTAAATTGTCCTTATCTACAGTGGTATCACAGTTTTGTGGATATTAATTTTAATTCTTTCATCCCTTACCAGTGCTACCTTTGTTTTGCCATGTCCTTACATTTCGCAAGTCAAAAAAAGTTTTGTCTCTGCTTATTCTACTCAAAGATTAGCTTCTCGAATGCAGTTCTTTTAGAAGCCTACCTGCAGTGTAGTATCTGTCTAATACTTGCTGGACTGTCGATAAATGAGAAGGAATGCTATATATTATTAAGAAAATTTGCGGTTGTGACACCAAATCTTAGTACGTGTAGTTATCATTAGGTACTATTTATATTCCTCACCAGAAATACTGTGTAAAAAAGGGGTTGAAATTAAAAGCAGATATCACTGATATAAGGGTAATAATGAATAATGAGTATTTTAATTATCTCAAAACTATACTTGTAGGTCCTGTAGAAAATTCTGATCAATTCCAGTTACCCTTGAAATGCCTCCCAAAAGCCCCCAGATAGTTCTGTAAGCAAGCTGTGCAGTATTTATGGAATTGAACCTAGGAGAGGTTAGAAATTTTGGCCTTCAATTAGATTAAATCGATTTAAAGTAAACTGTAGTATACTCTACCCTGATAACAACAACAAAATAACTGAAGAACATTTAAAGAACAGCAGTAGTTTGAGTCGACTGGTCTAGCAGTAAGAATCCTTTCTACACCCAAGAGACATTTCTAACAATCAAATAGTTGCAGCAAGTTGTATGTCAAGAAGAATTTAAATTTGTTGAGTACTTTTAACGTCAAAAGGACTTCACTGAAAGTTTCCTGATCTGCTCATTTGACCTTATCTATCATGTGGAAGAGCTGGTGAAGCTAATCATCAGCTAATTTCTTCACATATAATTTATGTACATAATTTCAATTATTCTAGACAAGGTGGAGTGTAGAGAATGTGAGGTGTCTGTGTTACTCTGCTATTAAGTACATTTGAGTACAAACAGTACTTTATAAATTTAAACCTAGGTACTTTAACTGATTACTGGAGTACCTGATAAATTATCTGAAAACTTACTTTGTGCTTAAAGTGTGAATGACCTTAAGCATGAGGAGGACACATTTTCATACAAAACAAAGCAAAGTAATACCCAAATCAAAAGGAAAAAAAAAAAGTAATACTTTGATTGACATGACTGCTGCTGTATATTTGGTATCTAGTGTCCATGCCAAGACTGGGAAAGTGTTGTGTGAGTTACTCTACAAACCTCTCGTTAGACCTAGCCTCTGCACAAAGAATTTACAATATAAACACATGTGTTTGCACATGAGGGTTCACTTCACCCGGAAACTTCTGTAATTGCAGCTGCCCAGCTGTGCGTGCCAGGCTGCAGCGTGTGCACAGGTCAAGGCCACCTTCTGTGTGGTTAGCGCTGAAGCATCTTGAGTGTGGGTGTTTGACTGTGTGGGGGGTTGTACAGTCAAAAGTGGGGACACCAAAGGGGAAACGTAGAGAAAACAAAGAATATCTTGCAGTATCAAAGTATGGGAGAAAATTGAAATGATAAAGCAAGATTTTCGTATTCTAAAAAAGGAGTTGGACTAGATTATTAGAATGTGCCTTTCTAAAGCATGTTAGAAAGGAGGAAATTACCCATCCACACTGATACTTAAAGGGACATACATTTTCAGTTGTCATTACAGAAAATTTCTGCTAACAAAACCCAGACTTTTTAGGTTTTTTACATTTTAGGTGATTCCTGCCTTGCAGGCCTAGAGAGTTGGCTGCCTTTTACAGTCCATGCAGTGAGTCCATGGGTGTAACAATTCACTCACTTTGAGGGAGCATTCACTCCTTGTTGGTCTCTTTATACACAAGACAACTTCCCCAAGTTCTTCTTCGCACCAGCTTTTCTTTTTTATAGTGCTTATTGTGGTCTTATTCCCATGCTTATTTCTATCTATACACTTATGCTTAACTATTCTCATTCTGAATTTTTGTTTTCTTTTTTAAAATGAATAAAACACGTGCCAAAAATGTTCAGCTTTTATAGCGTGGAAGAATGAAACCCTCTTGTTGTGCACACAGTGGGTATAATTTTGAAAACTGCTGTTTCAGAGTCCTCATCTTGTTGAAACTGGGCCTGGCAATTTGAACAGTAGACAGTTTTTACTGTTTAAGCTCCATTCTGGTTCTGTTGGATGTGCAAGTCACTAGCAGGCTGCTCTTAAAGGCTAAAGACACCCACAGGAAAGGGAAGGGCCCGGACTAGCTTGCTTCATACAGGACTCTGAAAAACCCTCACAGGTTGTTAACTACTGACCTGAACCACTTTTGTGTGTGCAAAACACTAGGAACAGAATTCTCATGGTTCCAGTATCAATTGGATGATCCATCCAATTGGTGGTACTGCAAGAGTCACGGTCTCACACAGGTTAATTACAGATCTTACATAAATGTTCATATACAAAAGACCCATGTGTTTAAATTCTAGGTTGAGAATGGATTCAGCCATCATATCTGCCCCCTTTATTTTCCCCTCTTCATTCCTTTTGGGACGAACTCAGAATACCATTACTAGAAAACTGTCATCATACCATACCATAATCTGTGGCTTCATGGGCCCTGCTCTCGGTGGCTTAGTTATTAATGAATAACAGTTCTCAATCAAGTGGATACCATTAGCAACAATACTTTGAAGGCCAATTACAGCAGCATTAGTGGCATATGTGTATGAAATGATTTAAACTGACCTCTTCCACGTGGGTGCTGCTTATTTGTTGTTTGTGGGGTGCCTGCCCCAGATGCCCCCAGATCTTGGTTGGCATCCCTCAGCACTATCAGAAAACTGGCAATGACGAAAACTCCTCAATATATGAATTTTTATTTAACAAAGTTTCATTACTTTTCAACAGGTTTCATTGTGCTAGTTCCTCTGGAATGCAAACGTGCCACGGACAGGTGAATTGTGAGAAATTCCTAAGGGGTTATCGCTTTCATCTCCTCTACGTAGCAAGCGTGGAGGAAGAAAAGGAAACCTAGCTTACTTATTGTGCAGAGGAAAAATCTGCTTTAAGTCATCCAGCAACTATTTCCAGTGTATGAAGATGACCTTGCCTGGAGTCAGAAAGCGTGTTCTCCACACACTATGAAAGTGGATAAAAATATTTCCACAAAATTCTTGGCTTATGGAGAAGATTGAGACATCATTTTCAGACAGGCCTCTGTTTTTGTGAAACTCTGATTGCAGTTTTATTTTGTAGGAATAAAACACAATCACTTTTGATAAATGTATAATCCGTATCTTAATGAGATATCATTAATTTGCCTAGAATGCATCTAGGTTGACGTTCTTGATTCAGCGTGACCCTCTGAGGCTCTTTGTTTAAGAAACATTTCTGTAAAGCAGTTCAGATTATTCAACAGATGATTAAGGGAAGCATAATATTTTTAAAAAGAACGTTATGATTGTTTCCCTTCTCTCCCTTCCCTGGAGAGAAGTGCTTGATCAGAGGTAACCTTTGCAGCAGACAAATGCCATTTGTTATCCCTATGAAAAACCGATCCAAATCCAAGCTAAAAACCTCCAGCAAAAAATAATTATAAATTCACACGTACTCAGTGGCAGGCACTTGATAGCATATGGCAGCTAAATATGCCAAGGATTCTTCAGAGCCTATGCCATCACTTAGCAGCTCGTAGTTGCCAAACTGCTTGTGCTTGTGACATCCCTCAGGGACCAAACTCCTACCCATGCCCTCTGCAGGCCCTAAGCTGATCTTGTCCTGCAATTTGTCCTTTCCATAGACAGGGGACACCCCGACTGTAAGAGCTCAGCTTCTCCATGTTTTTTGTGATAAGACTGCATCTTCCCTTGTGTGGTCTGTGCTATCATGTACATTACAAGGGATCCACCTTCAGGTTTTATGGGCTGTCTTAACTCAGACATTTCTAAATGCTCCGTAACTAGAGTTTTGCAGACTCATTCTTCTAATTTTAACGTCATCTTACTTTTTTGTGATTTTCTAAATGTAATCTTAGGTTAAAAAATTATGTCTGACATACATATGTGTGCTTTTGTCAAACCTCTGACTTTGGTGAAGAAAGAAAAGGCCCGAACACCAGTACTGTAGATGCTGAAATCTTGTATGAGGCAAGGCTTGGTCAAAAAGATAATATTTTTATTAGACTAACTGATATATTTGGAAAAAAACCCCAAACTTTATAGGCCTTTATGGCCCTTCTTCAGATCTGAAATAAAAGCAGCAATCCTGAAAGATCTTCTAATTTTCATCAAGTCAAGCTCATGTTTTATCCAAATTTGTCCAATATATTTTACTACTTTGCCATAATACTCTATAACCAATGTCCATATTAAATGCCAACAACACAAAAGATTCTGACACAGACTTTGGGTTTAGCAGGTTTTGATCTGAAGTGTTTACCTTTGGTTACGGGTGTCATCTTTCATTCTTTCTGACAGAGAAATGACAGAGGGGAATATCATGCCATTAGTCCCACACAGGAATCCCCATTGAAAGGTGTGGAAAGTTTACATAAAAACTGCTGGCAGGAAATGGCCACCAGCGATTGACTTTCTTAACATTCCCCTGCGAAGCTGTGCAACTCATGGGCCAGCAATGCTGCTTCCACCACGGAGATCCTGGAATGTTTACTCACCTTTTTTTTTGCGTAGCTCACCTATTCCTGCTAGGCTTACACTCATACAGTCCTGTGACTCTTTGTCGGTTCTGTTGCCATCAGGTCTCCTAGAATCAATAAAAAACCCACACATCATAGTTTTGTGCAAAAGCAAAGGTGTATGCGTGTCAGAATTTGTACAGAACAGATTTAATAGGATCATCTTTCATAGCTATCACTTTAAAATACCTAGCTGCTGAAAGCAGACATATATCAGAAATTAATGGATACATAATATAATTCTTGATTAAGTCATTGTTATTAATATCACATAAATGAACTATAAAACCAGTAAAGTTTTCTTTCATTAGTTTGAAAAGATCAAGGGTATAGATGTTACTTAAAAATGTGAAAAGCCAAGAATATTGCACCTTACCTTGGCGTTACCTTGTAACTACAGCTGTGAATTCTAACATCTGCTGAGTGACTTACAATTTACAAAATAGGGAAGGATGCAATACATGGTTCTCGGACTGACTTGGCAGTATTCCAGAGCTCTAAACTGCAATCAAACTGTAGGGTTTGATCTGTATTTCTTTTGACCCTCCTTGAGCAAAAGCATTTGCTTTTTGATGACATTTTTGAGAACACAAATACCTACATAAAACCCTGAGCGTTATTGTCTTAGTGATCTCAGCATTTAAAATCAAGTCAGTAGAAGAACAGGATCAAAGACTATTCCAGGGCATGCTAAAATGTAACACAAGTAGCTGTCAGTTTGCAGAAAGGTTTTACACTTTTGCCTGGGTACTTTGACTCTTTTAGAAGAAAAGAAAAGCAAACGCACAAACCAGGTACAAACCCTAGATCAAGATACGTTAAAATATTTTTTTAAAGCACCATTGCTAATCCTGCTCACCCACTCATTTTTGCTCCGCTGATCACTATGGCATAAGTCAGGCAGGATTTTTCTGTGTAGCTTGTTAAACATGCCAATTTGACAGGCTGTTTTAGGAAAAGGTTTCTGCTCTTGCTGTTTAGTTTAGCAGATGCTGGGTTGCAGTTCCGTAATTGAGTGCAGGGGATTAAGGAGACAGAAGGATCTCCAGGAGGGAATATGGCAATTGTCCAGTGTAAACCCAGCTGCATCCAATAGGCATTCGCATCGAGAACAGTCCCCAGTTCAGTTATCCATTTGTCAAATCAACCTGACATCATCTTCTGCTTGAAAAAATAACTGGCCTAGTTCTGCATTCAAGGAATGGGATTAGCTACTACTGAAAATACGACAGAGAGGATGGAAGGAAGCAGGTAACAGTGCAAAGCAGATCAATATGATAAGATACAAAGGTTTCCTAAGTACACTGCTTTTGTGGTAAATTGCTGAGTACAAAGGAAAAAACAATGCATAGAAAGTTCGTAAAATGATCACAAGCCAAACTGTAAGCCTTTCAAAACTTTCCACCTCTAGCTGGCACAGCTAGTAGATACGTGAGAGAAGCACTAACAAGTAGAGAGAAAACTCTGAGGGGAACCTTAGTGTTCTCTATCTGTCATGGGCTAAATAGATCTTATTGATCGTCTACCACTTGATTTATACTAAATGCTTTCAAGCATTTCACATTTGTAATTTTCAAATACAAGAATAATTAAACCTTGATTTATGGGAATTACACAAACACAGGTAACTTAGATTTTTGTCCAATCTTTAAAAAATATGTACCAACCAGCAGCACTCAGCTGTACCACAGATATTCAGAAAGTGAATAGAATGTTTCAGCTTTAAAATAATAGCTGCCTGAGTTTTGGGAGGTTTTGGGGGTCTGAATAATGCAAAAGGAAGAATGAAAAAGCTTTGGTGTTGGCTGTAGTTGTGTTTTTGCTGTTTCTAATACTGGGTCACAGAAGACACAAAGGTTTTACAGCCCCACTATAAAACAGCTCTTTATCTTTTCTCCACTAATTCTGCGGTGTCACATTTAACAAAACTAGGAAACTGGAGATAATATGGATGTTTGCAGATTAGATGTCAGGTAATAAATAACACTAATTTCACATACCTACAAATGTAAAGGCACCTTATCACTGTTTAAGTTTCTCACTCTTTGTAATGCCTGCCAACATTTTAACCCAGGCAAATTACGGTATTGTTTTTGCTGTTTTTTCACTGGGATAAAATACACAGTCATAATATCCTTTTATCAGATTTCATGGTATAAAAGGACTTTGGTGCTTAATTCAGCTGTATGTTGCTGAGACAATTTCAGAGCTCCTGTTTTGGAAGATGTATTTATCTTACCTTTTAGTCGTCGTCTTTTCTTTTCACAGTGGTCTAAGTACCACTTGCCCAAGAAGATGCAGCTGTGACCCTGCCCAGTCAGTGCAATGCTACAGAGCTACGGAGATCCCCAGAGAGATTCCTTTTACCACCAGGAGACTCTACATCAGTCACAGCAAAATTAAAGAACTCCAGGTAGGAAAAAATCCAGTAAAAATACTTTCTGTAGTGCACTGTAACTGAAAGCTGTGCTTCCCAGATGGTGGTGGCTTTCAAGTGAAGGTAGAATCTTATTCCACATTCTCCAAATTGATGAAATGCTGCCAGATCTGGTTTTATTTTTCCTTACTTTTTAAGGATATGTAAATATATTCCTATACTGTTTTCATTATCCTGCAGTCTCTGAGCATTCATGCTGCCATAATGATATTTTGTATGCAACTCTAGAAATAGTAATTTACAATTAGGAGCCAAATAACTATTGACTTCCAGAGTATTTTTTTAACTTTTTACAAGCTTTAGCTACTTTTGATACAATATAATAGTTTTTCACAGTAAATGGAGAGGTTTTATGTAGCTAGAAGCATTTCCCTACTGAGTGAAACTGAAGTTCTATTCCCCCTCTTGAGTTGCAAGTTTCAGGTACAACTGCTGTGGCAGAGGGAGTAAGTTAAGTTAGAGTCTAAGGCAGAGCATGAGATGTTTCTAAAAGCAATAATCTATCTAATAACCTATATAAATAATAGCAGCTTCTAACTGAAGCTGCCAGCTATTTGTGTTATTAAAAAAGTTTATTCTGGGTTTCTTGGGGCATCACTGGATCACATCATTAAAGGCATGATCCGTTTATGCTCATTTTGCACTGCACTCTGGAACGGTGCTTCTCTGTTTCCTACACAGTAATATATTTATTTAATAAATTCAACTTCTATAGATAGGCATGAAGGAAATAAAACCACCTGTATTATATGTGCTTGCTGTGTATCAATTTACTACAAATAATAAGAAATGTTTGATTCAAGAGAGATACATTTTCTCTTAAATATGGTGTCCTCTTGCAAATAATGTAAATTTAACTGCTCTGAAATGCATCTTTGATTTTGCTCTCAGGATTGAATGAAATAGGCTAGAAGACATCTTAGAGCAGCATCTGGGATACCTGTTGCCCGCTGAGAAATAGTCAGTAATTTTACAATTTAACTCTGAGAAAGAGTTTACTTCTCTTTTAGCTGCTACTAATACCTCTAGTTTTCTTGTTTTAGCTCCCATACCTGCAAGAGTTCAACCTGCATGTTCATTGGTATGATTTAGCTATATTGATGTGCTCTAGTTTTAAACAAAAGATCTGTCAAATGAATTCTTTATTAGGAAATATATTTTCTGTGCAAAAAAACCCTGATTATTTTCTTTCCAAGATAAGGAAGATGAGCCATTTTTCCTTTCTTAGGCTAGTTGCCAATACCTGTCAGCTACTCCTCAGTTACTAGCAAAGTGGCCTTAGGTTCCGACTAGAGCAAAAGACAGGTGTTATAAAGCATTTAAATGTTGGATACAAGTGAATAGATAGTGGAATAAATGTTTTATGACTGTTCAGAACAAACAGTGTGTGAAACCATCTAAGGAGACAGTTTTTCACTTTATACATTAATTCAACTGAGCGATCAGTATGCCTTACTTCTACTACTGACTTTGCACTGAAAGGAAATAAGTCTTTTCATGCTACCTGCCTGTAGTTATGTAGATTCTTTCCTTAAGATTAGACTGGGTCTGTGAATAAATTTTTCACTTTTCTTTCTGTGCAACAAATTATGCTTCTGAGGTCTTGACATCATAAATACATATGCTTAATTTTACACAGCTGAGCAATTCCACTGGCACATATAATAGTGCTTGTAGAATCAGGTTTTGATTTCTGCTTGTGAAGTACATGTCTGGAAACACTAAAAGAACTTTATAGGGGTTTTTTGGGTTTTGTTTTTTAAATTTCTTCATTTACCTAATCTTAGAGAAAATAACGTATTTTCAAAAAGAAGTTGAATGGAAGCCTAGATTTTCCACAGCTGACTTCCAAGAGAATTTTATATGTAAGCATTCATATATACTATGGTTTGGCAGTTAGCCGCCTCAGAAGAATAGACAAATATTGTTTCAAATTGAGCACCAGTTACTTTTGGACATTACTTTGCATTGGTTATTACTAAAATTGTGAAGAAATGAAAAAGAAAAGAAGATAAGTTTGTATGCTAAATACAGTATGTTTTGAAGAAAAACAAGAAAAAAAGTAGATCTTTTTTACCCAGATCAACATTGTATTTGTTCTGACAGGATTGATCAACATTGAAAACACTGGCTGGGATTTTTGCTTTTGGTATTTTTACAAACTGGGGTTTGTTATAAACCGACTTCATAATAACAAAACTGGATTATTTTTAGCATCTTTTTTTCAATAATTTCTGCCTCCTCCTTGATTTGAAAACCAACTATAACCTGTTCACTCTCACTTTAAGATTTAGTTTATTTCTAACTGTATTAATATGTGGGGTTTTATCTGCTAAAAGAAAATTGTTTATCTGGCCCCCACAATAGGGGACTGGTTTAAGAAACTGCTTATAAAAAATCCCAGTTCACAAAAATTCTAAAAGCAAAAAAAAAGTCATTAAAAAATGACAAAATGATTAAAATGTTCCTATTAAAATAACAGCATCTTAGATCCATTTTCAGGAGATCTACTTTTTAAAATGTAACACTGTATTAGTATCACTTTACAGACAGTCCAGTTAGAGAATAAAACATCACTTTGTAGTAAAAAGAGAGCTGATAGGCTTTCAAATATGTCTTGATTCATGTGGTGGTTTGTAACAGCATGGATAAATGTTTAAGTCTCAAACCAACATGGTCACAAAGCCTGGCAAAGCATACCAAATAGGTGGAAAATAGAAATTACAATAATCCACATTAAGAAGTCTAACATCATTACAGAATGAATGTCTGTACATTGACCTTCACATAGCTCTCTGTCACTTAATAAGATGAAAATTAAGCCTCTTAGAGACATGCAGCAATCAACTGAGGAAAAGCAGGAAATACTGCTTTTGAACTTACAGGAGAAAATGTGTTGAACTTACGAAGCTTCCCATTTGCTTCAATTTCCTTAAGACTGTTTTATCACTTACATATGACTATGTTTTTCTGCTCTTGAGCAATGCAGTTCATTCCTATGGGACTTCTCATGATAAAGCTTTGCAGGATTAGCCTCCTAATCATGACCAAAACCGGACATGCAATTCTGTAATTGCTATATAGCAATATATATATATTACAAAACTGCATTTGTAGAAAAAATAGAAAATTGTCAACTTTGTTATTTGTCTTAATTTTGTTGAGAATATAGTATTTCTTATCGAGGTACATTCCCTCATTGAACTTAAATGTAATTGATGCATCAATAGAGGTTCCATATCTATACTTTCTCACTAACTGCATCAAATCTTGCAATGCTTGGAAATGACTTTACAAGACAGAATAAATGTAATCAGAAGGTAGTGACAACGAAGGATACCAAAGCAGAATGAAATCTGACTCCTCTTTCACAGCTGTGTGGGCTCTAATTTTAACGGAAGTTAAAATGCAGAGTTTGTAGCTAAGGTAAAGAGATACAACCCAAAAACATGCAAGAGTTGGATAAATGAAGCTGGAAGGAATCTTTTAACAGTCACCTTTATACGCTGATTTCACATATGCAAGTATGATAGCCAAATGTATTCAACCAAGATCATAGAACAAAATTACTACCCAGTACCTGCACTGCAAAAGGACTTGTACTGCCTTCTGTGGAGATTCCTGACTGGGATGAGGGGTTATGCTGTAGAACATGTTTTATAGCTTCTCTCAATGAGAGTAAAATGTGCTGGTAGCTGCTAAGCCCTGGGGGAAATAGCATGAAGACTATAGTGTTAGTTTAACATCTCTTACTGATGTGGTACTCCTGAGATCTGTAGTGAGATGTTTATTGGACATGGGAAGGGAAAATGGATGAAGACACTCCTTCCCACCTCTCCCATGCAGAACACCTGCTCATCTTGCTCTGAGCTTTCTGTGATTCCCACATAAATGAATTTTTAAAAATCAGGCACCTGGGCAGCATCTCTGATAATTTCAGAAAACTACTGTTTAAGCAACTGGTGTGCTTGGACAACTCCCGGGTTCACTCTCATTGCATGCTTCCTCATATCTTGGCTTGGAGGAAACTGCCAGATTCACTTAAGTTTGCTTCTTAACTTGAGACACAAGATGGCAAGCTTTGTAAACAAGCAGGTTCCATCAGAGCAGAAAAATAATGAAACAATTAGTATGCCTCTGTATATTATAGTCACAGTCAACATCTAAGTTCCATTTACCGCTGCAAAGCATCTGTTTATTACCAACTAACAAAAACTAAGTTCCTGTAAAGGCAATCTGTTCCACAGAGGTGGTTTTCAGACCAAGCTGATCTGACGGTTTTGGTTTGGTCATCTTAATATGCAAGTTTTTTACCTTAAAGAAAAGGAGAGATAGTGGGGGCAGAGAAGAAACACAAGCGTTGGATTTTAGTTTCCTGCCAAAACTTTATAGTAGGGAGATGTGATGATATCTATGTGTACTTCCTCCGGGGAATACACGCTGCAGTGACAATACTGCTGATATATGGAAACGGTTGTATGATGAACTCAAAACTGCTCCCGCAAGCTCCGTTGAGCGCAGTGAACATTACAACCATCTACTCTCTGCAAAGATTTCTGCCACTGGTGATATTAGCTCTCCATTTTACATAGGCTATCCACCAGGCAGAAATAAAAGGAATATTCCTTCTTCAAACGTGTGTTTGCTCAAAACCAGACACAATATGGCCTTAAACAACAAAATCATAGAAATGTAAGTAAATACTGGCAAACCGCAGGTATCTATAGTAACACTTCTATCATTACCATTTCTCATAGTTTCTCATTCTAAATATGTAGTTTCTCAATATATACTAGCAATTGTCAGAGCATCCAGAAGAAGTAACCAGTGAGGAGATCCATAAATAGATGGTGTACTATCATATGAATTATTTTTTTCTCTTTAAGATTACTGACTTCAGGAGAATGTCAGCCCTTGAAGAGCTGGTCCTGTCATGCAGTGGCACAGAATCAATAGAAAACAACACTTTCAAAGCTCTGAGCACCTTGAAGTCCCTGGAACTCTACAAAAATCAGCTAACGCAAATACCCACCTTCCTTCCATCTGGCCTTGAAATTTTAAAACTCGCTGATAACTCCATCAACACTCTGCACGCGTCTGATTTTGAAGGTTTGATGAAACTAAGAGTGCTCGATATTCGGAACAACTTCATTGCAACTCTGCCTCCGAGTGCATTTTCTTCCCTTTGCAATTTACAGAGTCTGATTCTGGATGGCAACAACATGGAATCTGTGTCTGCACCACTTAAGCTTCCCAGGCTGAATTATCTGAGCATGGCTGATAATAAACTGAACTTGTTCCCAACCAACTTCTTTGCATCTTTCCAAAATCTACAGTTTCTCACTTTAAGTGGCAACTTTCTGACAAAAGTGCCTCTTGACCTACCTAAATCCCTGCTGTCACTAAAATTAGAGAAAAATCAACTCAAAACAATAAGACTTCGAGACATGAAACACCTAGAAAACCTCTCTGAGTTCTTCCTGTCAGAAAATCAGCTAACATCAGTAGATGGTGCCCAGCTTCTTCCTAACTTAACAACACTGGAGCTGTCTAAGAACCAGCTCCACACCATGCCGCTCAGGCTGCCCAGCAGATTGCAGAAGCTCGACTGCAGCAATAACCTGATTCAAAGGGTGACAGCGCAGGACTTCCAAGGACTACAGGACCTCAAGCACTTGTTTCTTGACAACAACGCTGTTCGCATGTTTGAGGCAGGAGCTCTTCAGCAGTGTGCGCAGCTTTCGAATCTGGCACTGGAACAGAATCTCCTCATTTCTATTCCGCTGAGGCAAGTGAATCTGAGGACAGCTGGTTCCCAGGTGTCATCTCTCCTTCCTTACATTATGAGAATGAGTGCCAAACTGGAAAAAAATTTGCATTCAGACCCAGTCATGGTAGAAGTCTATCCATACCATAAACCCACTGCCATACCTGGCACTAATTAGCACTCTTGTAAGTAGTCTTAGCATAGAAGTAGGGCTGTTTTCATTAGATCTGTGGCCCCCAGTGAATCTACTCATTTCACATCTCTCCCTGCCAGTGAGACTACTTAGTGTAATTAGCACACAAATAAGAGGAACCTGCTAGGAGAATATAACAGAATGATTACAGAGAAGTTATACTGCTGCTTAGATTTATCTTCTCCCATAACACAAAATTAATAGAGCATTCAATAAAAAGGAAAGACAACAATTCTAAAGCTGATGTTTCTACCAACCCACACTGAGTTTATTATTGCTAAAATATTAAGATTTCAGGAGCTGAGTCTGATCAAAAAGAATGTGCTTGTTCAGTGGATATTAGCATTCCCAACTTCATTAAATTCATACGTTACAAAGTATTTGGAATGTGTATAAGCTCTCCGGCTTCGGGCTATAAGCAAAATTCCAGTCAAAGGAGCACAGAAGAAACATCCCTTGAGCACACTGTGTTCGTTATTGCCCTGCTTACAGGTTCTCTCACATTCATCTGTGTGTTGGTCCTGGCCATTATCAGAGATGGCATATTAAGCCAAATGGAGGCTGGTCTGATACAAAGTGGCAATTTTATTATTTCAAAAAGCTGTGCAATAAGATGGCATAAAAATAGCGAAGCAGTTCTATTAACATCAACTTCTTCAACACAACTGCAGTATTAAATTTTATTTTTATGGCTTGTGGACAGGTTTAACTAGCCCAAATAAATAATGCAGTAAAATTTCAATTCGTTTAGCATCAAGTCCTTTAGCATTTTAATCTCTTTAGCAGCAGCTTTATAATCAGAAAGTGATTTAATGGTGTATAAATATTTGATTTCAGTCTAGCTTGACAGGAATGTTTAATGCTTTCTAGTTACTTTAGTATTATCTAATCCATCTTATTTTACAACCTTCGTAGTCAAGAGAATTAACAGGAAGGAGTTCTCTATTAGCCTTTAAACAGTACAGCTTTTAAGGGGATATTGGGGACTCTTATTTACAACTCAGCAATGAATATAGATTTCAAAGGGAGGCTGTAAACATAAAAGAGGGAAGAAAATGACAAGATGTAAAATTTATGTATTTAATTTAATTGTCTGCTGATCACCAGGTACACATGGATATACAGAAATAAAAGTATTACTTCTGAGTAATACTCTTACAACTGAGATTACTTCTCAGTTATCTGAGAACTCAGTCACCGGTGTCAAAGGCTAAAAAATATAGTTAATGTGCCACAGTTAATGGGTCTTAGCAGTTATTCAGGAGGAATGAGGAGAAAGAAAGCTTCTTTTGTTTTCTTCTGAGAAGAAAATAATCCACTTCATTTGGGTCTTGAAACACTGGAACAAGTTGCCCAGGGAGGTGATAGATGCCCTTCAAGAAGTACTTGAAAGAACAGCGTTGCCAAGTTTCTCTAAACTTTTGGTCTTTAATGTTGCTATAATTTGGTCATTGGCATACTTATGGCATTAAAGAGTACAAAATGCATTTTGAAGCTTGACATTCAATTGAACATATAACTTTCTTCATACTACAGTAGGACTAAAATTGCTGTTTAGTTCAGTTGCAGAAACACAGTCAGTACAGGTCAGAACTGCAATAATTACGGAAAACAGTTCAAGTGTGCATAGACAGTATTCCTATAACTTAAAAAAAAAGACACGAAAATTTCAGGACTGCATCTTTTTTGCAGAAGATTGCATTTTTGTTAGTGATAGTTTTATTTAATATGTCAGATGTGCCTGGGCAAATACCCACCACCAAATACCACTTAAACAGAATCAATATGATGAACATAACACATTTGTGTTGTTTTATTTTTATCCAGACTTCCAGACACCCTTGCTAGATTGGATCTAAAGGGAAATGACATAGAAGATGTTGGAGAACAAGAGCTGAAGGACTTGAAACAGCTTCAGGTTCTAAATTTACGGAACAACAAGATATCTGCCTTGCATCGCAAAGTCTTAGAGTATTTACCTCGTCTCCGTCATCTGTATTTAGATGGAAACCCTTGGAACTGCACCTGTGACCTTCTCAGAACCAGAAGAGCGCTGGTGGCCAAAGGAACGGATGTCAGGGGAGGACAGTGCGCGGCGCCGGCAGAAAGCCGAGGAGAGAGTTGGATGTCTTCCAAAAAGATTCTGCAGCAGTGTGAAGATAATCTGTCTTCCATGGAAGGGGGCAAAGAGGACAGAAAGAAAATGAAACCCAGTGAGGCCTCCAGCATTGGAGTAAACACAGATGATGATTACTATGATTATGAATTAGATTAATCACATGGTTAATCTATGGTGAACCTTAAAGTTGTCCAGAGCTGCCCTCTACCACCAGTGTCTCTAGTGACAACCAGCCTGCTGGTCTGCCATTATCTTTTCCTCTTTAATTTGTACTATAAGTCTTAATAGCTGGTGATAGAAAGGATGCCATTGTAAACTAAAAATTGTAAAAAAATTAGTTTTTCTATGCCATTAGTATTCTGTAGTTTGAGGGAAGTAAGGATACAATTACTGTCTCCTAGAAAAGCAGCCTGTGACGCTGTATGGACATTTTGATAGTAGAGCATTCTTATAGTTGCATAAAAAAAACATAAATAAAATCCTGCAATACCACAAGATACTATTTCTAGGAGTCTGGCATTTAACACATTTAAACTCACAGGTCTGCAGTTGAGGTGGAGAGTTACACTGATGTGGGCAATTTCTCAGGATGGTTCAGAGATTCTTGCTTTTGAAAAATGAATTTCAGTTTTCCCAAAATATTTGCCTCTTTTATTTATTGTAGACTATTTGAAATGACATTAGACTAAATTAGCTGAGCTCCAGGCAAAACACAGAAGGCTCATCTCCATCACAGCAAATGCAACAAACAGAAGAATCAGTGTCCTGGTTAATGAGATTTAATACTAGCTCCAAAGTTAATTAATAGTGAGGAATAAAAACACGGGGGTCAATTTGACCCGATTCTATTGTCATAAATGGAAGGAGGGAGTTTCTCGGGAAATAGATCTCTACCTCTGGCAAATATTAGGATAAGGTCAAGTGAGACAAAGTTTTTGGAAGAGTTTATTTTGGTAGCTGAATAGCTAATTGACTACAATATAGCTCAAGATGCTGTGTGTATACTTTTGGGTTAGGTGTTCTTCACGTAGGAGTACACACTGCACATGCCCCCTTCCCTGGCAGGAACCTTCTAGACTTTTGCATGCAAAAAAAGGACTTAATGGTACATGCATCAACTCTGATGTATGTACAAATTTTATCAAGCGGTTCCCAAAGTGCTTGAAAACTAAACAAAATTGGATTACCGAGACCACTAAACCCGGTGACTTACAAACAGTAATCTAAGGGGGTTTCTGGCAGTTCATAAATCTCAACTGATAACTGAGGAGTAATAACACCAGCTAATTACTTTTCAAAGCAAACAGTTTCTGTTATTCTTTATCTTCTGTTGGCATTCAGTAACAGTAATCACTCACATTCACAGAGGCTGTTTTGTCAGGTGTCAGAGTGCAGCTATTTGGTTATGTCGCCTACGCAAATGCAATTGACACTTGGGTTTCTTAGGCACCCAGCGCATTTAAGCTATACAACTGGAACAGAAAGATGCAAGTTCATTTTTCTTTACATTTTAACTTTTTAACATATCATCAGCCACCCAAATTTTTGGTAGCTAAAGATTTAAGTATTTATGGAACAGCACAAGCCTTCCTAGCAGTTTGACTGTGTTTCTTTTGTTGGCTAATGTCGGCTAATGTATTAGAAGTCTGGGAAGTAGTTATTTTCTGAGCAAGCAAAGTATTTTCATGCCACAGCATTTTTCATTCCGTTTTATATTGGCGGATTCTTTTAAGAGAGTACCTCAAATATTTCTCCGTGTCATCTCAGCCCAGCCGTCCATCTGACGGCACAGGGCTGGCTTGTTAGCTCTTGCTCCGTCTTTTGCCTGCAGTGCGATTTGTCCCTTCAGGCCTGCGGGCCGTCACAGCCCCAGGAGCCGCAGGGTTTGTGCGAGACCCCGGAGGCCGGGCCTCGGCGGGGCCACGCTCAGCGGGCGTGCGTGTCCCATGCCCGCGCTGTGCCTGCAGCCTGCTTCGAGGGGGACACAAACCACTTAACAAAGACCCCCGCGAGGCCCGGCGGCCTCTGCCCGCTCAGCGTGCCCCCCGTTTCAATCGCCAGCACCAGCGAGGCGCTTCGGGCGCCGCGAAGAGCTAGGGCGCGGGGTGGACGCAGAGAGGCTCTTAAGGCGAGCCCCTCAAACAGCCGTGGGGCTGGGCAGCCCTGCCGCCCGGCCGGAGGGAGCGCCGGAGGGCCGGACGCTAAGCGGAGGCCGGGAGAGATTCCAGACGCCTCGCCGCCGCCACAGGCGGGGCCGCCGCCACAGGCGGGGTCGCCGCCAGCAATGGCCACCAGGGGGCGCGGCCCCGCCCCGAGAGCCCGCCCCTCCCGAGGGGCGGGGCTCGCCCCTCTTCCGCCGCGGGCCGTTCCCAGCCTCCCCACCCCGCCTCGCCCCGCCCTATCCCTGCCCTCAGGGCCACGTCATTCGCTCTCCGCGGACGGAAGTGACGACACCCCGCCTGGCGGCCAACGGGCGCCTTGCATGTGGCGGGGTGAGAGGTGAAAGATCAGGTGGGGCGGCAGGAAGATGGCTGCGCTGGCGGCGGTTGCCGGGAGGGGGACGCGGACTCAGTGAGGGGATGGCGGCGGCGAGGCGGGCGGCGCTCTGCGGCTGAGGCAACCCCTTCCCTCCCCTCCCCCGCGCCGCTGCCCCGCGCGCTCCTATCGGTTGGCGGCGGCGGCGCCGCCGCCCCGCGCCGCGCGCCCCCCATGAGCGGGGCGGGCGGGCTGGCGTGGCGCGCGCTGCACGCCCTGCTGCGCGCCCTGCTCTGCCTGCAGCGCGCGCTGCTCGCCTGCCTGCGCGGCCGCGCCGCCGCCGGGCCCCGTGCCTGGCTCTGGCGCCGCGCCGCCTCCGCCGCCGCCTCCTGCGCCCTCCTGGCGCCCGCCGCCGGGGCGTTCGCCTTCCGCAAGGCGGGCGCGGCGCGGCGGCGGCGGCCCGGGGGCGCGGCGCAGGGCCGGCAGCGGTGGCGCTCGGACGGGCGGGCCCTGCAGAAGCTGCCGGTGCACATGGGGCTGGTGGTGACCGAGGAGGAGCCGAGCTACGCGGACATGGCCAGCCTGGTGGTGTGGTGCATGGCGGTGGGCATCTCCTATGTCAGCGTCTACGACCACAATGGTGAGCGGGGCTGCGGCGGGGGGGTCGGACCGCAGAGGTGCCCCGAGTGCTGGCCCGGGCGGTGGCCGCCCTGGGGAGCGCCTCCTGGCAGGCAGGCGCCGCCCGGGCCCGCTGCGCCTCCGGCGTGGAACCAAGGGGTCTTCCCGAGCCGGGTTCCAGCCTCCCTGTTGGCAGCTCCTTTCCCGTCCCCTGGAGCTGCTTGGCCTCTGCGGCGCTCCTGCCCCTGGTAAGCCTGGGGAATGCCCAAGTGCCCTCCTGCCCCAGCTCCTGTTGCGGGGTGGCCTGATCCTGCCCGCTCGCTGGAGGAGGCAGATGGTGGGGCCTTTCTAGAGCCTTGTCCCTACCCCGGGCTGACAGGAACTCTGAGAGCCATGACCATGTAGGGTAGGGGCTGTTAGCAGAGAAGAGCTTTAGGCTACCTGCTCTTAACGAGCTCTGTTTGAGCTATGTCTGAACTTCCAGAAGTGGATGAATGAGTAGCTGTCTATTTTCATGTATTCTTTCTCATGTGAAGAGACAGGACAGAAAGGTAGTTAAACATAAACATGTGTGTCCTGTGCGCTGTCTGTATGGTAAAATTCAATTACGTGGTCTGCATTTGGTATAAGGATGGGTGCTACTTGACGTTTGAGTTAAGTCTAAGCCAGTGCTTGTGAAAAATTTGGTGTTTTTTCATGTCCACTATGTGATTTTATTCATTACTGGGTGTCAGGTGTTGAACACTCGCTCTTGCAGATACATTGGTTCCACGTCACTGAGTATCTTAAAGATAAGCCTAGATCATGGAACAAATCTGTCTTCCTCATACCTGTCCCTTCCTACTGAGGAGATGAAACCAGCGATATTCAAGATATTCTTAGATGAAGCTTTCTACCCAGCTATTTAGAGATGATCTCTAACTGAAACTAGACAAGCTATCAACTCAGAAGGGCTAATAATACATGAGATGGACTGTGTTCTGATTCAGTCCTCTCCAGAGGAGAAAGCTTCATGCTAAAGATCCCTGTGCTCTTGCTGTTAATGGTGAGACTGTGGGAGACCAGTGTTTAACTGTTGTTTTGAGCCACTTCTGATGGCTGTCTAGAGATGTCGCGCAAATTAGATTAACTCTGTAGATTTATGCCAGGGTAGAGGTACAGTCTGTAATAGTTGTCTTCCAGGTGCTTTTCGGGTAAAAAAACTCAACAGTGCATCCCATCTAAGTAGGTGCAATCTATTGTTAAGTGTGCAAAAGCATCTGAGGTATGCAGGCCTTTCCCTGAGCGTAGGCATTTGTGATTTTTTTTTTAGGTTTTTTTTTTTTAAACCACTGCCGTTAATAGTTCTGTTTCGTGTCTGGTCCTTTGTATGCGATATAAGACTCAAATGGCTTGACTTTAACAATTCTCTGAGATCTTTTTAAGAAACTAGGCTTAATACCAGTCACTTAGCAGTTTAAACTGGCCATCTGTGCAGGGCTGTTGTGGAACTTGGTTATGTTGTGTTTCAGTAGGAGAATACTTCCTCCTTTGGAAGTCAAGGAATGGAACAAAATATTTGCATAACATCTCGAGGACACAGAAAATAGTCAGCACCTTCTGAAAAGCCATTTATGTGTTGATTTTTTTTTCTCTCAATTTGGAAAGCATTCAACCTGGTTAAATGCTGCAGAGCAAACATTGGTACCAAAGAAGAGTGAGAGTTTCCCTCATAGCCTGAAGAGAGACATTTTATTGTACAGGATCTCTAATTTCTGTCAAACCTCAAATAAGCTATTTGCAGTACTGCCCAATAAGTTATATGTGTATGCTTAGTTCCTTTTTAGATCCCTGCATTGTGCTGCACAAATTATATATATGAGAACTGAATTGAGGAACAGATCCAGCTGAGAGTTTCTTGATGGTCTTGGTTTTCAGATTGCTCACCGTGCAACCATTCAACACTGAGGAGGGAGAAGGCACCAGCCAATGCTTAGGTAGCCACTGTCACTGAGGTCCTGTCTGACAGGGAGGAGCCAGCACTGTTATAGCATCTGATGCCTTCATGGTGAGGAAGCTACTTCTGCTTCTCCAGCACACGTGTTGAGATCCAGTCAGATCTAAGACTGACTATTACAAGACTGTAAATAGGATGGCCAGAAATGACAAGGTTATATCCTCTGAAGAGCAGTGTAGCTGAAATAACCTTGCAGGACAACTGTCTTTGATAGCAGTTAAGAAAAAAAAATCTTGGAGATTATTTGCTGCTGTTTCCATGGATTGTTACATTCATGCTAAAGTTGTATGTCAAGAGGTTTTGTTAACACCTTTGAAATCTGAAAATATGGCTATGATCTCATGATTTTAGTATAAAGACATAACGCTTTTCAGTAGTTCATTCTTCTGTTAGTCCTTTGATACCAGAATATGCTGGTTTAATTGCCATCTTGAATTCCAGTTTGTTGGAACATAATTGAAGAAGGCAAGACTTAATGCAGAGTAACTAAAATGTTTTAAATCAGTGGCTTTTGCCAAACTTTCAGATTTGATAAGAATAGCCTGCACATGCATGTACTTCACGGATTTCAATGGGTTTTCTGGGATAGCAGCCACAACTGCTTTTTGCATAGCATCTTGTCAGCTGAGCCTTTTAAACTGGTTTCAGAGAGTGAGCAAGTAGTCATTCATATGGCTTGAGTATATGCTTACTTCTGGTAATAGCAGATATATTGCCTTTCTTTTGGTGCTAAGCTCCTTATGGTGTCTGGATTGAGCATACAGCATTTCCAGATAGGCTTGTCGTTAAGTAGGATGTTGTAGTTGTTGCTAAATCTGGTTCTGAATAATAGTGATGTCTGGAACCCTCAGCAAGTAGGCATTCATATGGCTTGAGTATATGCTTACTTCTGGTAATAGCAAATATGTTTCTTTTGGTGCTAAGCTCCTTATGGTGTCTGGATTGAGCATACATCATTTCCAGATAGACTTGTCGTTAAGTAGGAAGTTGTAGTTGTTGCTAAATCTGGTTCTGAATAATAGTGATGTCTGTAACCCTCAGCAGTAATGTTAGTATAGTGAAGGTGAATAAAGTCAGGTACAGCTTGCTTTTATCAGTAGCCGAAGGTGAACCTTAATTATGCTGTGCACTTGTTTTCATCTTCTCAGGTGATGAGACTTACTTTTGGTCTGCTGAGCTTCTTCAGTAAAGTTCTGTGTTCATGCAATTGTACCAGCTATTGACTTATCAAAGATATGTTGTCCTCACTGATGCTGGCCGTGATAAAGAAGGAAACACAATGACAAGTGCTCTGAATCTGTGTTAGATGTAGTGGGGTATACTTTAATTTGTTTCCTTTTCCTTCATTGCGTATTTGTAGTACTGAGATACTTCTCATTGCAACAGGAAACTGATTACAAGAGTGGTCTTCCATAGTTGCGTTTTCTGGAAAAATACTGTGTCAGTTTTCTGTAGAAGGCTTAAATTAAAAGTGTGTCCTCAATTGCCCCTTCTATAGGAAGAGAGAGAAGCGTGATGTTCTTTAAAGAAGTGCCAGATAAGCTGTTTATTTGTTTGTAGTAGTGAATTTCTATATTTTCAAAAAATTAGATTAGAAGGTTGTTTCTGTATCCTTCGGTGTCAAAATAAATAGCTGCATCCCAGCTGACACTAGTGTGTTACAGCAGCTGCACCGGTAACTCTAAGGGCAACTTGGCTCATGGGCAATTACAGAGCCCAATATGTTACAAATATATTGGATAGTACGTGTGGAACATGATCAAATACTCGGCTGTCTTCTCTGAATCCATGAAGATCAGTATGCCAGAAGACTGGGGTAAAAAGGTCTTTGCAGAATGCAAGAGGACCATAATGTAAGCAACTGTCTTGTACTGTAATACGTATATGGTGCTATGAGTTGCAGTGCTCAAAACTGAGATTTCCCCCCCTGCCCCAGCAGGCTTGGAGGCCTAAGGTGGCATGCTTTTACTGCCTCTGGTGTTTAGGCGCCCTTTTCATTCTCCCAATTTTCATTGATATGCAGCAGAACAAAGCCATAATAAACTTAATGCCACTGTGTGCACCTCGGTTATTAAATCAGATTGACTGAAACTTCAGTTTTTTGATCAAGGATTTATTTCTGTGGACTTCTGTGTTGCCAATCCTATTACTTGATAGAAATCTAGCCATGCTAGTTAAGACCTTATCTCTGAGGAAATAATGCAGCCTTCTCACAGTCAGAAGGCAGTGATTATACAATTATATAATAGCAGTTAAAATATCTTCTGGGGAGCAGAAGCCTTTGACCAGTGTTATACACTTTAACTTTCTTCTGTCAAAGTTACTTTGCCACGCAAGAGAGCTTGCTTGAGTGTTACTTCTGTCCATGTGAAGCTTTCCTGAAATAGTTTGGGACGAGTCTAGAGCGCTTTTTGGGAGCTTGCTGAATTTTGGCATTTGAGTACTTTGGGCTCCTGAATAGATGCTTCAGGTTGAAGGCTTCTTAAAGCTCATAGTATGACTGTATTGAGAACTTGGGTTTTGTCATCCTGGGTTTAACTTTCCAGTGAGCTGCTTTACTTCTGACTAATTTTCTCTTAGAAATTCTTTGGAAGGGTAGAGTACTGCAGTAAGCAAAAGGAGTTATTTGATTAGCCCCAAATGTAGGGTTTTAGTCTCTTCCAAATTACTTGGTAGTTTAGCACATCTGATCAATCCATGAAGCTTTCTGTGTGTTCAGTATGTTCACTTCACTGGCGGAGATAAATATGTTCTGGTTTTGTGTCACCGGTACACTTTTTGTGAGATACCAATATCACATGGCATCTGCTGTGGGTCTTCACCCATGTGAAACTTCAAATTCAACAATTGCGTTTTGGTGTTGAGTTGGCAGGGGTCCTCAGACCACACTTATTAAAAAGGCTAATACTAATCTGTAGAAGATAATCTCCTTGTAGTATGGGTAATATGAAAGTAGTATCTCTTCTCTTGATTGCTCATGAGCGCTTGTTCTCCTGGTACAGAATGTCCCTCCAAAAAGAAATGTGGAGGAGTGGTCACCTACGAGGTTATAAGTTCTAACTTGAATTCTTCTTGTTTGGTTAGTGCTCACTAGCTTAAGTGGCTTTAATGTGGATGAAACTTAAGTGACTTCAGCCACTTTCAAACTTGGATTATATTTTTTCTAGACTCTTGGAATAGACAAGCCTAATACATTTTTCTAGCTCTCTGTATCCTGTGAGGTCCAGTGTAATAACTCAAATCCTACTTTCCTCCATTAAACTGCAACCAGGATGATCCAACACGAGGATGTAGGCAGAAGTTGTTCAGGTGTTAAAACAGTTTCTTGTATGTACTTTATTTGAAGTGGGTTATGATTTGATGTTTCTCAAACTGTTAATAGTTTGATGCTTGAAGCAGACATGTTACCTTATGACTCTTCCCTTGTTGGCACTGGAGGGGAGTTGAGAAAAAGCAAATAACTGAAGTGCTGTGGAAATCTATTCTTTCCTAGGCTTAACTTTGGTTAAGGTGTTCCCTTGTAAGGAAGAGCTGACTCTGTTTTACCAGATTCTGCTGCTTTAAAAAGCACCTTAAGTGTGAGGAAGACAATCAGTGCTAACTGTAGCACAAAACAGACTTATCCAAGCAGAGTTGTATTGAACAGCATTATTCAAAGCAGCATTCTCAAATTCTGATGTGTGTGAATATACACTAGTAAGCACAAGCACAAAGTGTAACAATTTAACTGTAGTTTAGAATTAGTGAAATAATTCTAACACTTTTTTCTATCAAGGTTGCTACCTTACTGAGATTTGTTTGTCTTTCAACATGTGAAATCAGTTATAAGCATCACTAACACTTGTGAAATGAAGTAAATTTTTCTTTTTTGCAGGAAGTATCCAGGATGGGAGGAAAACCACTTATTAAAACCTCTAATGAAATCTGTATAAAAATACTAACTCGCTAGGGCATATTAAATGCGTCATATCACTTCATGTTGCAAACTAACTCCTAATGTATTATGGTCTTAACCCAATGCTTATACACTGTTTGACCACTACTGATGTGGAAACTGCTGTTTATAGCAGTTTCTAATCCCAGAATCAGGTTGAGGTGATGAATCATAAGCCTGATGATAAAATTGTATACAAGTTTAGTGTTTCTTGTAAGATTATTGTGTGGGCATTTTTAGACTGGTCAACAGAAGTGCTTGACATAGGATTTTTGAATGAAACTTAGGCTCTTAGTAACAACCCCTGAATACAATGTGATAAAAGTGTTATCAGTTTCTAAGTAAATATGCCTAGCCACACTTTTGCATTATAAATATTTAAGCTGTAACACTTAATTTTTACTGTTGATTTAAGAGACACAACACAACTATTTCTAATTAAGAGCTAGAATTTATTTTAGTATGTTTGGTTAAGCAAGTTTTTTGTAATCTCCTGCACTCAAAATGTGCCTACCATAAACATGTAAGTATAAAAAGGCCTTGGGGACTGCATTAACTCCTTGGAATATACAGCTTGTGAAATCCTCTTATTAGGAAATCCATGGCATTGGCCATGGCATAAGAGTGGAGAGTTACTGTGGCCTGATGCGCTGTTTCAGTCTTCTGGCTCTTCCATGGTGGTGACTTGCTTTGTTAGCCGGCCGCCTTAACAGTGTGGCAGTAAGTGGTAGCAGACTTAAGCTGCAAATATGCAGCAGCATGGGCATTAAAGAAACTTGGTGTTAAACTGACTTGGTGGTCCTGTGCTGGTAGGGTGTTGCTATCTTGAACTATTGCTAGCATACTAAGGATGTAATGAAGTAAGTCTTAAACTATCCCTTATGCAATTGCAGCTTGCTACTTAAACCAGGGTGAGTGAAAGAGGAACAAAAGCACATGAGTTGTCTTTCCAAGGTCACTGAAATTAGTCATGTGCAGTAGTATTTGCTTTGGATTCTTATCATACTTGTGAACTCCAGTTTGAAACCAGTACTGACTACCTGATTCTTTTTTCTTCCTGCCTAGTGTCAGATTTGTTTTGTAGCACTCTTTATAGGAGTTGGCTGACAATGCAACCTTTTTTAAAGGTATTTTCAAGAGGAATAATTCAAGATTGATGGATGAAATTTTAAAACAGCAGCAAGAACTCTTAGGACTAGATTGCTCCAAGTACACCGTGGAATTTGCAAATCAAGACAAAGCTGATCAAGGTAAGATGAATTGCGAGGGAGGATTGGTATGACTCTAAATAGCTGTATATAAATCATAACTCTGCTTTTACTTAAACACATTGCTGTGTACAGTGACCTTTTCCTTCATTAAGCACTGATTATCAGACCACACGCAACCTTCCTGGGCTAGTAGTAAACTTTCGTTGTGCTTATTTGTTCTTAACTAATAGTGATGCGTTGCTCTCTCCTTCCCATAGTGATCGTTACTGGGTATTCTGATCTTCTTTTTAGCCTGACTGTTGTGCCATGACCCCTTTGATGTATTAGTGTAACTCAACTCGTCACTGTTTCAGTGAGATGAATTCTTTTGCTGAGAGTGTTGAAAAAGCACTGGAGTTACTGTAAGGGAACTGATGTCAAGTTAACAATGCATGCACTTGTATCTTTCCAAACTCTGTGGTATAAGTTGGGAGGAAGAAGGGAAAGAGCAAAACTGCTGGTTGTCATGGCAATGTATTATGACACTAGGAAGGTAAAGGGTGTAAGTTTAAAAAAAAAAATTAAAAAATCTGTGATAGCAGCTTTTGCATGTAGTAGAAGTGGAAAAAAGAAATCTGTTTCAAGGTTAATGATCCTTATTCAATATATCTGCTGTAAGTATTCATTTAGGTATGCTGACTAATACAAACGCTAGCAGTCTGTTCAAAATGTAGTAAATCACAAGCACGTACTTACTAAAGCAAGCCTTTGCCTTAGAGGGATAGGCTAATACTTACAGCTCTCCTACATAATATTTAAATAGGTCTCATAATAAAAAACCCTTATGTTTTAAGACAACAGTATTACATACAGTTCAAAGACTTAAGAAAAAACTACACTTCACAAGCTGTAGTACATTTAGCTGTGTTTAAGATGCTGTCGGCTGAGTTTTGCTTCCTCTATAAGAGCTAATAGGGTGGCGACATCCTTTGTGCCAGTTTTCCTGTATAAAGTCCAATGTTGTAGCATAAACTTGCCTTGTAAGCAACTTAGGCTAAGGTGCTAGCATTTGCATGGAAACACACAAGTTTCATGTTATTTCTCTTTATTCCTGTGAAGTTGAAATAACCAGCAGAAAACAGGGTAGACAGGCTGTTAGTGGCTTAAACGCTAACATACTTAGCTGCACTTACCAAAATCAGGATATTTAAGTCTAAACCAAATGAACAACTGGAAGACTGCTTAGACTTGCTGGCTGAAAGGGTACATTTAAGTCTCAGGAACCTTTTGTGCTGGAAACTATGAAAAGCAGAGGTGTTTTCTGTTCTCTTCAGAATTTTTCATTCTCAGTTAGAAGACTCCATAGTCAGACCAGGTGCTTCATACTTTGAACTGAAGAAGCTGACATCTATCCAGTTTATAATAATAAACTGCAATTTTTCACTTCTTCCGAGAAGCAAAAAGACATGTCTGACGTTTTTGAATACTGTTAGAGAAATGTTTTTTAACATAGGACATATCACAAATCAAACAATATCAAGGAACAATTATTTTCATTGTGGTGGCTTTGGATAGACTAACTGAGGTTTTTAGGTGCTCTTGTGAGTCTTCTGACTGTATTCTGTGATCCTTTGCAGTCAGGTTCTGCAGTTTTAAGAAATGCTATTTTTAAGTATCTAGTTACAACTGTTGTAAGTTCTGTATCAGTCTGATGTGTCCACACACTAGTATTTACCCAGTTACTTCAAGCTGGGTTTAGTACACTATCTATAACCTTCAGCTTCCTTGGTAAGCCTACCTCTTAGGTACCTTACCAGAACTGACAATGACGCAAGTCATGCAGTGCGGAAGACTCTTACCTTACAATAGTGTAGACAATAAGATTGTTGTGAAATGTCCTCTTAAGTCACAGACATAGTTACAGGTTAATGGGTGAATTCTGGTACTATTATCTGGTTCCTGGCTTCTCTGTAGCAATCTTAAATCAATATTGTAATGCTTGCATCAATTTTGAAGTGCTGCTGAAAGATCCTGTGATCATATTCAGGGAGGGCCCTAGCTTAATCATTGTGTCACATGAATGTTCACAGTAGCTGTTAAAACACCTTCCTCTTTTAGGGTAGGAATTGGATCTGTTTTTTCCTTTACCAATCCTTTCTGCATTGCTTACCACCCCCCAAGTTACTATCACTGCTTTGCCTGACAGCATAAGAACCAATGCAAATTCCCTGGAAGACTGGCATTAATTAAACCACTTTTCACAAGACTCCTCAAAATAGTTCCCTTGAACTTGCTTTTCAGTAATACAGCAAATCCAGAAGATTCTTACCCACCTCTATAAGAGATGGATGAGGTATATCTATGACTAGCTGTATAATATATGAAGTAATCTACAAGTTACTTTCAGTCATATCCTGTGAATATCTAAAGCATATTGAAAATAACTGTATTTCTGTTGCTTTTAAACTGTGTTTTGTACTTTCAGTTTTAAATTGCCAATCTACATTGAAGGTGCTGTCTCCGGAAGATGGGAAAGCAGACATAGTAAAAGCTGCTCAGAACTTTTGTCAGTTGGTAGCACAGCAGCAAAGAACATACACAGACCTGGATGTGAATGTGCTAGACAACTTATTAAGTAGTAAGTATGACATGGTCTGTGGGGAGGAGGGGAAAGAGTACTCGATTCATAACAGATTTGGTTTCTAGTATATTTATTGCTTAGAACATATCTTGATGCTTAGTCTATCAGGGTAAGTTATGATTATTGCTTTCAGGGTTCTGCTAAAAATTTCATACTGGCTTACTCCCTTTTGAGCTTTTTCTTTAAGCAGAAAAAAGAAACCTTGGGCTAAATTGGAGACTCTGAGCTTTTCAGAGTTTACAGCCTCTGTGGGATGTTCTGTGATGAACTTTCTGAAAAAAGTACCGCTGAAACTAGACTATTATAACTTAGGTTAACTTCTTGCAAGTTAGCATGCTGCAAACCTATGGGCAGAGTGTCTTTTCCAGATCGGTTACAGCAGTTAAAGCTGTTACTGCTACCTAACTACCACCCGGAGTGCAAATGGTAGAGCACTTGCTGATCTTTTGCTGCTGTATAACCCACACTAGCTTAGTTATCTTCGTTACTAATTCATGCAGATTACTGACTCTGCACTGAGGTGTATGGCTACATGCAATAGCTGTGAAAAGGGCAATAGCTGTGAAAATCTCACATCTGAGAGAAGTAGTTTAGAACAAGCCTACACTTTCCCAGTGGTGCTATGGAGTTTTAGTACTTGCTCAGCTTTCCTGGGTGGTCCATGCATATTAACCTGGCAGGATTCAGGTTTCAGATTGCACACTTGAACTTGGATGTCTGCAGGCACATTATTGTAGTGTGGGTCCCATTAATTGGACTTCAGAGAGTGATTTTTTTGGTTTTTTACATGGGTGGTCAGCTGAATTGCTCTGCAGACTACAGTGGCAGTTTGACACTTTAATCTTAATTTCAAACTGAATTCTGTCCCTATTGTCAGCATCCTGGATGATAGCTTCTCACTGTAACGGAATTATTAAACGTGTTTAATAAGGCACCTGAAGAAATAATTTAGACATCTCTCCTGTTATACCCCAAAGGCAACTTAAGGAAAGGAATGGAGTGTCTAAAACAGTCACTCACTTTGTGAAGAACTGATGACAATTGATACCCATGTATGTATTTTGGCCAGTGATGTTTAACTGGAGCGTCTCAAACACTTGTTCATGATCTTCTGTCCATGCATTTCAGTGTCTGGATGTGTTAAGAGTAGTAGGTCCAGTCTGCATAGCCTTAAAAACTGAGCAGATTTATTGTTCAAGTAATGCATGCTAGCTGAGCACAGAAAAAGAAATCTCCTAGACTTTCAATCTGTCAGAACTGTAAACTTTGAAAACAGGCTGCTTAATCTATGTAGCTAGTAACTAAGGATAGTATCTATAACTAGTACTGCTTACTAATTTGCCTGGTTTTAATGTTCAGGATAGTTGGAGGTGAAGAACTACTCTTTCATGACTTATTTAGCAGCTGCTTATGAAACTACTCGTTTTGGTTGTAGGCAAATTTAGTTTCTGTGCATCCTTAATGGCAAGGTATTGAACATAAACACCTGTGAGTTACTGATCTAAATTGAGAGTGAATTCTGAAAAGCAGTACTTGAGTAGCTATGTTTTTAGGGTTTGTGTTCATGGTGACTTCTGTAAGTTTCTGATTTTTCACATTTTGATTTAAATACCTGATAATGTAGTTTTAACTTTCTGTTCATATTTAGGATGCAGTAATTGAAGTCTAGTCCTAAAATGGTATGGTTCTAGCTTGTCATGTGGCTTTTCTGTTTCTTAATCTAGTCACGCTCTAATTCTTACAGCTTGAGTTTTCTTCAGTGTAAGAGTACTTTCTTCTGAGCAATGCCTCAGCTAACCAGCTTGTTTTCAGAAAAGTAGGTGCCAGCTGCATTATAATATTGTCTTTACTTGCCATCTGCCTTCCTAGTAAAGAACATGACTATCAATTAACGCTATTCAAGTTGTGCTCTAAAATCTATGTGGAGAAGAGAAGGGTAGTGCTATCAGCTCTACAAATTCCTTCATGTTCCCCTCACAGAACTCCTGACCTAGAAGGGATGTTGCCCGATACCTGTCCGTTGAGTGTTCAGGTCTTTTGGCCTTTTTTTTTTTTTGAGTCTGCTCCTAAATTCTTCTGTGTTGTGTGTGCTATACTTGAAGAGTGCTGTAACTCTAGCAGCTCTGAGGGAGCTTCCACATGTAAAGTATCTGTAGTGTTGATCTGTTTAGGTAGAGAAATGGATGCAGAGTGGAAAGCACAGTACTGTGTTGTGAATAGGCTGTTCTGACAGTAATACTACAGTGTACATTTTCATTTTCCTTCAGATAGGAACCAGAAGGAAATGTTAGCATTAACTGGGCTCTCTGAAGGTCTTTTCCTGTTTGAAAAGCCATTGCAGTGTTGAAGATCCTGCCGCTGAACTGGCCAGCTGAGGAGTACTCAGCTACTGAATCAGCTGATGAGTAAAGCTGTCCGCTTCCTCCAGAGTCCCCACTTCTAAGTATTCACTGCTTCCCTGCAAAGCTCTTTCATACTAACATGCTAGCTTCTGAACACATAAGCAGCTTTTGCTATATAATTTTTTTCTTAACTTTGAGATAAGATTTGGACTGTAGCACACGGCACTCCTATCTAAATACTTCATCCTTCCTTAGAAATGCACATGCTTGGGAAAATATCTTCTTTACCTCTAGTAAAAGGATTATTATTGTGATGATGCAGTGGGGAGGGAGGATGTGAACTTTTTGAAATCTCCAGCTTCAGTTTCAAAACCTGGGTGGAGTGAAATCTGATAGGATCATAGTTTCCTGTTCTGTTATTCCCAAAGTTCAGTTCCTCTACAACTAAACTTAAACTTGTAAAAGGCTCTTGACTGGTTTGTTTTTTTTTTAAGCAAGTGAGAAAAGAACTGAGAAGTAACATCTGAAGTTCAGAGCAAATAGGCAGTATTAAACTTCTTTATCTGCTAAAGGCAGGCATTGTGCAATGTAAGCACTCTCGTAGTTAACTTGTAGAATTAGTGGATAATGGAAGGGGTAACAAGAAGTACCATGCAATAATGATGACTAATTGCAGCATTATAACAAAGTAGTTATGACTGCTAGGGTGCTTTTCAGATGAGCTAGGTAGGTGCATGAAGAACAGCTGCCCTTCTTGGGTCCCATTGGGGTACTATATTGGTTTTCACATGTTGCCCTAATCAACTTGCTAGAATTGGCAGGGAAAGCTGGACTAAGACTGTTCATTCTAAGTTTTCTGTCTGTCAGTTTTAGTCTGGAGTAGCTTAGGCATGGCAGAAGTGTACAGAAGGGAGACAGTGTCGTTTGGCCACCGATTGTTTTCAGCCTCGGGAGATCAGTAGGATGCGTTCATTGGTGAGCAAGACAGCAAGCTACTAAAGATTTCATTAGCTTCTCTTTTCTTGAGGAGACTTCCTTATGCCATCAACCTGTAGTATTTGGTCTCAGCTTTTCGGGGAGTGAAGTTTAGTAGCTTTTTTCAAACAGCTGTTTGTGTGCCCTGTTCCAGAGACTGGGCAGAGACAACGATGTCATCTGAGTTGGGATTAGACTAGTGGAATGACAGGGTCTGGGGTTTTAAAGTGTGGGTAGTAAGAGTGTGAGCACTTAGTGAAGTCCTTCAGCGTTATCTAGCCCTGCTCTGGGATGGGTCATGCTGTCCACTTAGTAACAGGAAAAAAAATATATTGGCCTGTTCTTCCTCATGCATTAACCAGAAAGATGTCACCTGCAATAGTTTATCTGAAATTCCATAGTAAAAGTTGTTTTTAAAATTGTCTGTCTAGCTCCATACTGAGAAAGAGACAGTTCATCTCACAGGGTATTTTTTTTACAACTTGTTTTCTTGATGGTCTGTGATAGCAATTTGTTCTTCTTCAGTGGAAGTCCTTTTACTCTACTTGACTGCAACTCCACATAGTTGAGTTAGGACTGTAGTAGGCATGGGTCAGGGTACAGCATGTTCTACGCTACTAAAATCAAGTTTGCCCAGACAAAACTAGAACAAGTCAGTTTAGACAGTAGTGTTAAGGTTTGCTGTTACTCAAAGCAATGTAATGTTCCTATCACTTCCTTACCAAGTATTTGAAAACTACCTGACATAAAAATAACAATCCAACTGGGCCTGCAGTGGTTGCCTAAGCTTTTGCTCTGTTGGTCCTGTTCAGGTGGTGCAAGACCAGCCTGTCCTCTTGGGCTTTTAATTGTTAACTTGTCCTCAGGAGCTTCACTTCAGTTAAAAAAAAAAAAATATGCATTCAATGGAAAAGCAGATGCCTTAGGGTTTAGAATTAAAACAAATCTTCTGGTGAATTTGACAAAATTTAACTTGTTCTTACAGGTACAAATGGATTTCCTGATCCTGATTTAGTCTTGAAGTTTGGTCCTGTGGACAGCACATTAGGATTCCTTCCGTGGCACATCAGACTGACAGAGATCATGTGAGTTGCCTATAAATACTGTAAACCAGGTTGGAATAATACCTAACTAAACAAGTCTTTCTGTGACTTACTTTATGGAAATAGCCATAAGAGGAGATCTGTCTAAACAAACGTGTCTGGAGATTGGTTTGAGGGTATTTAAAAATTGTTAAATGAAACCTGTCAAACATTCACTGTTGCTCCTTCAGCCACAACTAGGCAACAGCAGGCTTTACTGTTCAGGAGTAATGAACAATGTCTGTCATCATCTAGTCTCAGTGGTCCAATCCCAGTTCTGTTGGTGTTCCTTATGTGGATTTTGAGTGGCTTACAGGTTTCTATCAGGGGAAACTAAGGATATAAGGGAAATAGGATAATGTACAATGATCATGCCTCTGGATTACTTTGCAATTTTGACAATAATTGAACTGACTATAGTTGCTGTATTTCTTAAGCCTGAGAGCATTTATAGGGCACTTAAATGTCTGGGCATTCTGTGCTTCTCCAGCTTTCTCACTGATTTGAAGTGCCCTGTGTACTCTAATGGGTAGGCTTTGATTTAGAGGGTGACAAGATATTAACAGCTAGTTTAGTTACTAGAGTTCAGTGACAATAACAGTGTTGAGAACAACTTCACAAGGTTACTCAGACAATAGCTTGCTTTAAGTAGTGATACTTCTGGCTGGCCATTGTGCAGTGTCTATAAAAGCTTATTTTAACTTTTCACACTTGCTTTCTCAGTTCTTTGCCTTCCCACCTGAACATCAGCTATGAAGACTTTTTCTCTGCCCTCCATCACTATGCAGCCTGTGAGCAACGCTGGGGAAAGTGACTTCTGGCTGAGCACATGGAGTCAGGCTTTCTGTGTGAAGGAATTGATGTCTGTTTACAAGCACCTGTGACCCATAAGTCTGGTTCATAGTCCTTTCTTAATTTATCAACAAATTCAATAAAGTGTCTTACCTTTCTAGAGAGTCTGTGTGAATGCGTGAGAATCTATGGGGAGGGGGAAATTCACAGATTTTCATTATGAAAAAGACAGTTATTGCAAGCAAAGCTGCTCAAAGCTGAATTACTCTTACTTTCATGTCCAAGTGACCAAAAGAACATGCAAGAATTAAATCTTGTGAAATCTACAGGACAACGTAAATAGGGGTTCATGCCCTGAAGGTCCTTAAATCCAAGGAAGAACTCTAATGTCAGCTTGTTTCTTTTTAATTCTTCATGGTCAGGCATTTCAGAGCTAATCACCTGGTTTATATTCAGATATATTTACTATGTAATATGTGAATTTCAGAGGGGTCAGTATTGCTTCTGTTAACTATGAGAATAGAGACTGCTACTTGGCTGTGATGACTGAGCCAGCAGTAGGTATCGGGTTCTAGAAATACTGAGAAGATTCCATAAAAAGGAATGGAAGCTTCTATGGCAAGTGGACTAGGCAGTCTGTGTAGCACTATCCATCCTCTTTTTTTTTTTTTTTTTTTTGAGGGGAAAATCAAAATATTCCTGAGTGAAACTTTTCTTAGCATCAGGTCAGTTTTCCATAGGGAATAAGCATAAACAGTACTATGTATTGCTATGCCTATTCTCCCCCTAAAATTGTCACCTAAGGTGACAAGCTGGCTAAGGCTCTGGCATCACTGGCTGAAAAATCTGAAAATGGACTAGGTCCACTGCCGTGGCTAATGTGACTTGCTGCTTGTGCTCGTGTACCCAGGAGGAGAATCTGCTTTTGTTAGGTTTGTTCTGAACTGCACGTTAGAAGTTTGGGAGTCTGCAGCAGACAAGAAAGAAGATGAAATGAAGCTGCACTACAATATCTCAAAACTGAGATAACTAAATAGATGCATTAGCTAAATGGTCTTCATCGTGGAATGTCCTATTTGAGTTACATTCCTATTGTTCTAAGTAATTTGAAATTGAAGGTCTTCATAGCAGCATTTGGACAAAGCAATATCTTTAGAGCTGGATTACTGGAGACAAATATTGCAGCCTTCTGCCCTGCAGGCTGTAGAACTGTTGGATACTTCATTCTGGAAGTGTTTCCTTCCCCCCCTCTTCAAAACAAGTCTGGCTTTATCCCCTTCAGGATAGGCATCTTGCTAGAAGGGAAAACTCCTGCTTTTAAAAGGGAATTGCCAGATTTTAAATGAATGTCTGCTTCTTTGTGAAACAGTGTGTTGTAACTGTTGTAGCTTGATGTAATGTTATAAAGCAGATTGCATAAACTCTTAGCTGCAGTTTTTCGTCATACTAAGATCAGATTGCAGTTACATGAGAGAGCTGTGGTCTACTTTATCTCATAAAAGAGAATGGGATGTTTAATCAATTAACTATGGTTTTGACATCAAATAACATTCCATATGAGCTGGAATGCTCAGAGTGCAGTTGGCTGCCTTTTGCAGACTGGTCTCTGATGTTTGCCAGTTACTGTATTGCAGAGAAGATGAACAGTCGTGCAATGTTTCCTGGGTTCTGTCATTGCCATAGAAAGTTTTCTCACTGAATGTTAAGTTTAACTTTTTTGTGGGGAGCGGATAGCCTGTTGGAGGGTATCTTCAGTATTGAAGTTTATCTGTAATATGAATTTTGTTTCATTAAAATGTAAGGTTGTGTTTAAGTTACCATATGTAAGTGTTACTGTGTCACTGAAGCAGTTCTGGTGCTTGGCAGTAAAGATATAAAATGGGAAAAGCTTAGTTTAGTCCTCAAAAGTAATCTATTTTTTATATTTGTCTCAAACTGCCAAAGAATATTTCTAATACCTGAGCTCCCCTCAGTCCTCAAACTTCTGCATATCTCAGCTAAAAAGACCTGTTTTATATTGGAGGCAGATCTCAAGGTCTAGGATTTGTCTATAGAGGGATGCTTAATGAAACTAAAATGATTAGTTCAGCTGCATTTGATTCAACTTAATCAAATCTCTTCTGATGGCTACTTTAATTGTGAATTAAGTGTTCTGCCTGGAATTAATGTAGTTGAACTAATCCACCTTATCACTTAGTTGGGATTATTTTACTGTCCCTGTGTGGGCAATCTTCAGTGAGCTGTGCCAAATGCACTGTGCGTATCTACAACTTGATCTCTGAATGTATGTCATTGCAGTTAGCGCCTCTCCCCGACTTGTTCTGTGTGAAGGTCTGTGGTATAGCTGTGACATGCTGTATGGCTGTAGTCTCTGGGTACCTGTACATAATGTGTAAAACAAGTTTTTATGATTAGGGATTCAATTTATTGAACTTTATTATCGAAAGTTAAATCTGAATCTGTAAAACAAGAAATCAATAAAAGACTATAATCTTTCTACAGGCTATGGTGATACATGAATGCTTCTGCAGGTTTGGCTGGGTAGATGTAGCCTTACTCGTACTGCTACATCTCTCTGGGAAGGTAGAGAACTTCAGATGGCACGCTCTTTCGCGCTCCTCCTAAATTGCTTCCTGTATTGTAAGAACTGGACAAAGTTTTGTATCTACCACTTCTAACTTCTTGGAAGTCTTATGAAAGCTTTTATAGTAAAGCATTTACTGTAAAAATACCTCTTTCATAGTCCTGGGAACTTGCTAAACTTGTTCCTGGCTCCTAGAAAGCTGGCTTCCTCCCCCTGCTGCTGAGTCAGTCCTGAACCATGAGCTGGGCTGGGCCTCCTGCCAGCTCTCTGGTTTGGAGCGGGGCGAAGGCAGGGCGCGGTGTGGAAGAAGCCTCCACAATCTGCGTAAAGCCTGGGTGCTGAGCATGACCTCTTTTGAAAGGGGAAGCTAGTGTGCAGGCAAGTTTTGAAAAAGCACTGAGGGGTAATGGGCTGACCATGAGCCACCCTACAAAGACGACCAGCAGGCTCCCAGCTTGCGTTAGGAAGAGTTGCTAGCAGGTCAAGGGAGGTGATCTTTTCTACTGGGATCTGGAGTGCTGGGTCCAGTCCTGGGCTTCCTTGGTACAAGAGAGACAGACCTACTGGAGCTAGTCCAGCAAAAGGCCATGATGATTGAGGAGTGGAGCATCTGTTGTATGAGGAGAGGCTGAGAGAGCTGGGACTGCTCAGCCTGGAGAAGAGAAGGCTCGGGAGGGATCTTACCAATGTGTATAAATATATGATGGAGGGGGAGTAAAAACAGCCAGACTTCTCAGTGGTGCTTAGTGGCAGGCCGAGAGGCAACGGGCACAAACTGAAATGCAAGAGAATCCATTTAAACATCAGAAAAACCTTTTCTGGTGAGGGTGGTCAAACAGTGGAACAGGTTGCCCAGAAAGGTTGTGGAGTCTCCTTCAAAACCTGACTGGTGGGGTGGCTGTTGGACTAGATCATCTCTGGAGATGCCTTCCCACCTCAGCTGTACTGTGAAAAGGAAAACGCAAGAGGCAGACAAGTTCTTTTACAAAGAAGGGGGTTTACAGCAAATGTCTGCTGTGGCCAGGGTTCAGCGTATGGCACTTCCATGCTCGCTTCAGCTGCATACGCTTTAATCTAGAGGGAAGCGATAGGTGGTGGCGCACTGTCGCGACTGGCTGGCACACAACTCCCAACAGTAAAAGAGTATGCTGGGCACAGACACTGGCGAGTTGCAAATTAACACCTGGGTCTCAAAATCCCAACTGCTGACAGAAAAACTGTATTCTTTGCTCAGTTATTTTGTGATTGAGATTTTTCTGTGTTGTCTGTTACCACATCCTTCAGGTTTTTCTTCCTTCCTTCCCTCCCTACCCAGTGCTGCTGGCACTCTGTTTCCTTAGACATGCAAGCTCCTGGTAAGAAAACTGTCATGTTATTGAAGGTAACTCTTCGGTATACCTTAGATGATACCAAAAATTTGTTACCATGCAATTCAGTGGACAGTGAAATGCAGAGGAACTTGCATGGCTTTTCACCAAATTGGCTTACACCTAGCTTCATGCTTGCCGGCATTAAGCTGGCTCTCGAAAAGCTGTTTGGGTGTCTCTGGTGCGTTTTGAGTTATTACTCGCACAGATACAACCTGCCTGTAAAGGTGAATAGTAGTTTCCAAACCGGAGCTGGCTCTAGAGCGTGTTAGTATGGTGCTGCTGGGCTCTCCTACCTCAGCCAGTTTTTAGTAGAGTCAGCGAAGGTGGCTTGCTGCAGTTAATTTGTAATTTCAATACCACAGAATATATGGTGGCAAATTCATCTTCACTTGCGCCAATGTAAGTGAGAGCCCCCACTCATGGTAACTACTACTCTTTTATCAAATGATTCAAGTTTCTACATCTTTCCTCTTCTTTTTCCCCTTCCAGTGGTGCACAGTAGTTGACGCCTAGTAAAGGAACTAGATGAGCTTCTGAAATAGTTGCTTTGCAGCGGGGAATCTGGGGACATGGTCAATAATACAGCTGTTACAGGAGATAGGCCTACAAAGCAGTTCTTGAAATCATAGTGCTTTTTAGGACTTCTTGTTATGAGCATGCATTGAGCAACTGTACAGCATAGCACGCTGCATTGAGTGAAGACTGGTAAGCAAGTAGAGTGTAACGTAAAGGTCATTCTTTTTTGAGGAAAGTGTATTCTTACACACATCTGTAAGTGCTTTCTAAAGTACTTCACAAAAGTTGCAAGAAAAAATAACCGGCTGGTTGGATTTCCTGTATGTTTCATGAATTCAGCTTGTGTGTGAAATCATAACTGCCCTGAATAGCCCCAAGTCTTGTACAAAATAAGGACGTTTTAAAGCACAGATTAAACATTTTTCGTCTTTACGGTTGAATTAATGTTGCACTATTAACCATGTTTATTCACTGGCACTGAAAGGTAGGTATACCTATACAAACCAAAGGGTACGTGCAGAGAGTTTTAGCGCCTGTCCGCTGATCCTGATGTACCAGCTGCCTTGCAGGTAGGCTTTGCCCCACGTTGCCAGCAGAGACTGTGCCGCACAGCCAGCACCTTTGGCAGGAGGAGTGCTGGGGACACGGGGACAGGTGCTCTGCTTCGGCGAGCTGGCTTCCACGCTGCCGTCCTCTCCGGGGTCGCAGCTCACTGGGCACTTGCTCACTGGGCACTTTCTTGGAAAGAGGTTCTCGTTGCTGCTCCTGAGCACTTAATGCAACAGCAGCAGCTTCAGCTCAGGAGCGAGGAAGAAACTGGAGAATAAGGCTGAATTGTAGCCCATCCTATGCAAAACTTTCCACCTAGTCTTGCTGTGAAGGAGGTTACCATTTGTCCAATTTTCACCACACCATGAATGACTGTAAACAACTTCCAGCTGTCTTCTAGGAGCTAAGCTACTTTGATAAGCTTGAAATGCTAAAGCAAATGAATCAAAGGCCACGCTTTAAACCCCCACACAACTTCTTTTCCTCAGATCTGCCAAATTAAAAGGGAGACTTGCAAGCCCTTCCTCTGCTGTATGTTTGTCTGTGTTACATGATGCAAGACCTCCCTGAATTCCATTGAATCACTGCTGAGAGCCATAGGATTATTCCTTAATTGCATCCAAAACAACTTTTTTAGATGATGAATAATACTATGTATTATACAGAAGCATGCCTCAACCTTAACTTTGAAGCGCTTCGCAAATTAATGTTTAATGAAACCGTTTGCCTTGAGGTTTTTGCTGTACTGTCGAACTGGCTGAATACGAACACAAGCCAGGGCTCTTTCATCTCCCTGACAAGCCTTGCTGCTTTCATACAGCATATTTTCTCCGACCGTGTGCAGCCAGTCAGTTTTCAGTACTGTTGTTTTCTACACACATCTTCCTGGCCTGCAAAAATACTGCCTCCCTCCCCCCAAAAAAACCCCACAGCAATCCTAATGGATTGATCATATAGAAAACATATTTTTAGGGGAATGTTTAATTGAACTAAACAGGACTAGTACAACAGTTTTGTAATATAGTTCACATCATTGTAAACATTAGAAGCCCAGCAGCTGATAAACTGAAAGAAAACACTTTTCTTACTCCTTGGCTGCAGGTGTTTGTTGTAATTTTAACAGAAAATTTCTCTCCGAGTCAGCTCTCAAAGTTAAAAGCTTCCCATTAGACTTTGTATTCTATCATTCTGCAAAAGTTGCCACTTTGTTGGCAGGGTGCCTAATTTTTTTTGCAAGCACAAAACGGGTTTTTTTGCAAGCACAGTGCAAGGACGTTTTTGTTAAACTGATGTCGTGAGTCGTTCTGCAATTTACAATATTGAAAGTTGAAATTTGTCCAAATAAAATCTCCTCTTTCTATCACAATGGAGCAGTCATGCTGGGAATCAGGATCCCAGGAGGACATATTGGCGTTATGGAAAGAACAACCTCTTACACAGAATTAAGTACTGTGCTGGCCCCAATTCTTGGTAGTGTGGTGATGTTGAAAGAAGGCAGAGTAAGACGGTGATGAGAATTACAGAATTGCAGGAAAATGTTGCTCAGGAGGAGGAGGATGGCTGGAGGTCACCTAGTCCAATCTGGGGTTCCGGCTTTCTTGGTCCTTTTCCAGCGCTCCGTCCCTGCAAAGTCTCGGTTGCAGAGCTGGGCTGCTGTAATTCACACCTGAACCGGCAGCTTTCAGGTGTGAAAGAAAACTCAGGAAGGTTTCAGAGACGAGGCCCAGTGTTTTGCTGTGGACACCGTCAGATCAAGACTGTGACACACTTCTGGGGATGGGGAGGAAGTGTCGAGGTCCGGGGAGCTGCCCTGGAGAAGGCCCTGGCAGAAAACCTTCTCGTTTGGACAGCAGCAGCTGCTGGTCCCCTGTATCTTTTAGAGCAGAAGCTTGAATTTTCACAGACTCCTCTTGCAAATTTTGTGAGTAGCTTATATATTTTAAAGTAGTTTTAACTGATCAAAACATCTGTAATTTCCCTCACGTATCAACCGACAACTCATTCAGCCTGTCTCGGGAGCTTGCTGGCGAACGCTGTGTGTGCTGCGCGTCAGCTGCGGGGTGGGCTCAGCTCATTGCCCAACCCATTGCTTCGGCACCAGGGACTGGCAGGGCTTTCCCCCACGCTGGCTAGCAATGCCAAGACCGTGTCCTACCCCTTGGCTTCATTACTGAAGCCCTGTTCAGTCTGCATGAACCTCTCTGTGTAAGTATATTCTGGAGGCCTAAAACAGCATGTCTGATGATGATCACTTCCTTGCAATTCTCTCGATGTAGCTGCTTCTGACCACGTATTATTTAGCTGGCTGGCTATCTCTACCCTGAAAGCCTGCAGCCTCCTCCAGCTCAAAGCAATTCCAGACACTCCTCTGAAGGTTGTGTTGACTTAGTTCTCCAACCGCTTGTGCTCAGGACGGAGCTGGGCATAGCCTCAAGGGGAAGGCTGAGATGAGGGTGGTGCCCGCCAGTGCAGCATCCAGGAGCCCTTCATGGCTACGCCATGTCTCCCAGCCACAGCTCCCCTTCCCACAACCACCTGTCGCCTCGTCCTCCCCTCTGCAAAACCCCACTTCTCCTGCGTGGGCAGGAAGCCTCCACCCGGCCCTGCACGTCCCTCCTGCTCCCACGTGACTCAAACCCACTTGACAAGAGAACAAGAGAACGTGCTGAGGACCAGCTTCTTCCCTTGGAGGCCCCCTCGTCCCACAGGGTCCCCCCGTGCAGGCAGAGGCGGGGGGGACGCCTCTCTCCATGCAGCAGGCTCCCAGCAGCAGCCTGTGGTACCGCAGCTGCAGCCCTCGCTAGTAAGGCTTTCAAGTTCTCGATCTCCAAATCAAAAGAAGTCTGTCCTCATTAAAGAGCATTATTTTTTTTTTTCCAAAATAAATTAAAAGTTGGCTTACTTTGAAAGTAAGTGTGTGGTTTTATTCATAGTGAATCTTTAAAATATGTGAAATGTGTGGGAAGTGCCAGCAATGCTGGAAGATGAGGTTTTCGGGGGGGGTTCTTTTCAATGGAAAAAGGAAAGAAAATTAAATTTCTATTTGTGCGTCATCTCTAGTATGAATTTAAAAGTGCATAGGAATGGGAGTAAAAAGATAAAACTTCTTATACTGACACCAGCTCAGCTGCATTGCACACATTGTATATGTGCAAAAGGATGTGATTAATACCACAACGGTTGTGTAATATAATCAGTTTAGTACTGCTGAGATTTATTGCTTCCTGCTCTCCCTCATTTTACTGGTGATGCCATTTAAATCCTAATACACTGAGATTATGTTTACCCAGTTTATCCTACATTTTTATTGTGACCAGGTCAAATGAATCCATCTTTCCCACAACAGAAACAAGACCTGTGATTGTTACTGCAGGTGAGACTGTTTACAGGGTCTTTTGCCTTCACGAGGCATGCACAGAGATGGGAACAACCATTGCAACTGTTGTTTGCATTGCATACAAGCTTGTGCAGCTTGTGGAGAAGGTTGTGGAGACCTGCAGATAGAAGAGACAGCAGCTTTCTGCACAAGAGTTTGGCGTGTACATTCAGAGACCTTGGCCACGCTTCTGCTGGCATTGTGCTAGTGAACACAAACCTGAAATAAGCTTGCTCTTAATTTCTGCTCTTTTTAGTGTCTGTGAAAGTGCTGGTTTTCTAGGGGACCACGGAGGTGGAAGTCACTTTGCACACGAAGTTCCTCACAGTTGTTAGGTTGTCCTATGTATAGACAGAAGTAAATTAATTGTCTGGATAATCAGTGAAACAGCTGCTAAAGCCTTGCTAAAAGTAATTGTAAATATCTGAGGCAGTAGACAGCAAAGTTGCAATCCCAGTCATAATCCAAAAGCACTGCTTTCAGCTCTTAAGGCACTCTACCCCACTTCCCAGCACTGGCTATTTGCCCTGCTGTGCTGCAAACCAAGCGGGCAGCGGTACCCTACAAGGGCAGAGTTATATATGAGTATATCTTCACAAGAAAGGAACTATCAGCTTTGAAAAATAAGTGCAAGCTTTTAGAAAGCTCCTTGTGCGTGATGTTTGCAGCTCTCGGCAAGCCACGAATGCACTACAGTAACAGCTGTGTTAAACTATTGAAAGCTAACTATCAGGAAAAACAGAGCATCGAAGTCTGAGGATCACTTACATTTTATTCATAAAGTTAACTCTTTCTCACAGTGTATTAAGGAGGCAAAAGAGAAATGGGGGTCCATGGGAGACCTGCCGTTGCTTCAGGACAGAGTTGTATGCTGTGCCTCAGATGCTGGCATTCAGAAGTGATGCTAAGCACAGCATGGACAGACGTGCCGCCGTAGCTGAGGGCAGAGCAGCCGGCTCAGCCCCACCGCACTCATCACCCCGCTGCCTTCCTGAGCCCTTTTGGCAGCCCAAACCCGGCAGGAGCAATGGGAGTGCCCAGCCCTGTACCTGCGACTCCTCCTCGTTAACTCCTCACTACCGCTCATCCGCACCATCACCGGAGCACATCCACGGAGCTGTGCTCTCTGGCTGCCCTCTGGCAACGTGTGGCAGGTTGGGTTTTGCCCCCCCAGCTGAAAAAGCCAAGCCTCTCTCTGCCACAGAGGGCATGAAGCAGGCTGAGCACAGATCCCCCACAACTGCGCTTTTAGCAAACACGCGAGGCAAATAGCCAGCTCTGACGATGTGCCGTGCTCCAAAACATGCAGAGCTCCCAAAAACCAGAAAGGCTGTTTTTCTGCATTGATTTATCACAGAACCATTCTTTACATGATATCAAGACTTGATTTTATTATAGCATCTTAAAAAGCCCTGGAAATGTAGTACAACTCCACATTTTGGCTGTGCCAGGAGATCTTTTTTTCCCTGCAGTATGCAGCTAAAACAATTCCTAGGAAGGGACAAATGCTATTTAGGCAAAGCTCACCCACTTCAAGCACTGTGCCAAAATCCATCTGAGCCATCACAACCCCTGCTGCTCACTGTGGTGTTGTTTGTGGTGTGAGGGCCAGGTTTATCCATCTTTTCCATTTTTTAGGAGCTTGCCAATGTAGCTGTGCCCATTCTAATCCCAATTTCAGATCACTTTGGTGTTGGTTCCTATTGCTTTCAAGAATAGCCTCCTGCATCTTTAGGTATCTAAAGATGTTGCACATCTGATCCCAAACCTTGGTACAACGAATAGAAATAGGTCTGCTTGTAACAAAACTTGCTGTCTTGGTTGTTTGCATTTTTCACTGTCTTAAGAACAGAATCTCCTTTGGTATCAATACCTGTAACTGTATTAGATATATTTTTGTAGGAGAAATATAAAAAAGACTTGTCATGCTTTTGCAGCTGGAGACCCATTTCCTCACACTGCATCCACAGTACTAACAGGGCAGCATAAACTGCTTGACGGCCTCGGGCTGCCACCTTCCTACGTGGCATCTCCCAAAGCACAACGTGTGCCTGGGGGAGCAACCAGCCCGTTGTTCCCAGGAAGTACCGGAGCTACTGCCTGTGCTCCGTGGGCATGGTTTCTGCATGGACAACAAGTGCAACCCTGGCTGCAAGCCCGAGGCTTAATGTGCCCTGCAGCCACAGGCACAGTAAATCTTTGTGATGTTTCATGGTAGCATCACACCCATTTCTATCCCCTAGGGACAGTGCCTGATTTGAATTACTGTGCGGTAGCTCTAGGGAGAAGGTCACTGGTCCAGAAAAAAGCGACAGACAGTGGTGGTGCCCAAATTCTGCTTGGACAATGTATCCAGAATAAAAAAGAGGGCATGTTTGGGAAACCTGCATGGGTAGCCCCAGAGTTACCGTGTCCTGAAAGATCAGGTCTTGCCCTAACCTGAGGAGAACGTCTCATCTTCAAGTCCTTAGTATTTTGCTGACCAGTGGGGAAGAATCAATTCCACCTTTGATTTGCAAACAACTAACAACTAGAAAATATAGGTCACCAGCTCTTTTATAGGAAGACATCCACCACCACATAGCATCAGCTTTGACATTAAGTCAGTGGACGGGAGACATAACCTACTCTTATTCATTTTTATTACAGTAGTAATAAAAATGGCTCGGGTAACTCAAATCTCCATGGCCAGAACATATCATCTGACAACAGGCCCACGGGCGACCTATCATAACATTATTCTGACCTTAAATCGTTCACAGTCTTATTCTTCAGGGCATCAAGTCAGCTTATCTTGATCATTACACCTCTTGAATTGAGAATCTATTAAATGTTGTCTGATCTTTCTAATCGGTAGTACGCAGTTTATTTTTGTGCAGGAAATGAAAACTGCAGCATGATTGTATCATCCTGCACCTTCAATTTCCGCTGTATACAAATACTGAATAAATACTGCTGCTTTGACGTGTTTAGAACAATACTTTCCAAAAATATATTTATTTCCAGTGGCCTAGCCTAGTTCTCCAGGTGAAAAAAAGGCTGCAGTTTTATTGATGCAGAATTGCAATATGCCTAAACAGTGTGATAACATGTTCTTCTTTAATAAGTTAGATTATCAATCTAAGAAGATTATGTCTGAAGAGTCAAAGAGTAAATTGTTGTGTAAAGGGTTTTGGGTTCCTTTTTTTTAGAAAACTGCTTTGAATATTTGCTTTGATATGTTAAAGTACATCATACGTTAAGCAAAACCTCAGCTTTCTAAGAAAGCGCATTTGTGAAGAATTAAGTGCTAAAGTTGAAGGAGTTAATGTGAACATAGGGGCACCAGCACCCCTCTAAAAAGAGGAAATTCTAGCAAGGTTGTTAAAAACAAATTGAGCCATAGTATGCTGAGAAAAAAGGAGCATTCAAAATTAAAATCTCTGATATAGATCTGTACCATTTTTTAACGCACAAGATTCTGCAGATTCCGTGTTCAGCCAGAAGAAGCATAAACCAGAAGATATAAATATTTCATTGTGAGACTTTTGTTATCTGACCTTAGGGAAGAAGCAAACGGCTGCAAAGCATCCACTGCTGCTCTGGAGGGAGCAGGATCTCTGCAGAGGTGACTCCGAAGGTTACAATATTGTCAGGCTGAAAGCAGCGCAGTGGAAAGCAAGAAAAGGAAAGAATAATATCATATTGATTCCAGATCATGTTTGGTTTGGGGTTTTTATATATCCTGTTAGCAACAGACCGGTGCTGAAAGTCCACCTGGGGCTGCCCTGTGGGAACAAGACATTACATGTGTGAGCTTAATTCAATCATCTCTAGGCTTTTGCAGTCAAACTCCCCTGTTCTAGGGGATAGTGTCCAGTCTCCAGACTATTAAAAAGCGAATCTGGCTTCCTCTTCCTTTTTATCTTTAAAGCCTCTTTTGTTGTTTGCAGGCTGATAGAAAAAAGTCACTTGCAAAGGGATGGAGCAGGTTTTTTAACATCAGAAACAAGGACAAGACGAGGACATCCTACGCTGCAGAATCTGCAAGCACGCAAAAAATGGAAGTTAGTAATACTAAAAAGAAAAAAAAAGAAGGAGCAGGTTCAAAGCAAATTGATCAATAACATATTTTTTTAACAACAAACAATTGTGAGTGGGGATGGGTATGGCAAGGTGTTAAGTTTGGAGAAAAGAATGAAATTTTTCTCGCCACACAGAAGCTGCAGGTCTAGTACACCCACCCACCCTCCTCCACCTCACCCCCCCGTAAATAAACAAAGTGGAAAAAAAATGTAAAAGGAAAGTTTTTTCTGTGACTAGTGCATAATACTATTTTTTATGTTCAGCACAATGCTGAGCTGGCATCCAAAAAACCCTCACTTGCAAAAATGAAGTGCCAAGACCTACTCATGCTCTCAGGGACCCAGCCTGAAATAAATAGGATTTTCTAAAAAGTGCTGAGCATCTTCTTCCAGAAACTCAGGCCTTTTGGGACAGTCAACACTACTGACCACTTTTCAAAATTTTGTGTAAAGCCTTGCTGTCCTTAGCACACTACCTTTACACTGCCCAGACCAACAGCAAACCTGAAACCATGAGCATCAGGGTGCTTTGGGCAACTTTCCTTCTCCAGCGAGCTGCCAGCTTTGGATACTGCCACTACATCTCCTACAGTTTAGTACGTGGCCAAGTGCACCTGAGCAGGGAATATGCAGGTTCCCTGTTTTGGTCAACGAAGGGTCGCAATAGTAAAATACAGGGAAAAATAAAAGATTCCATAAATGTAGCAGATTTCAAAGCTATGGAGAATATGCTGGGTCTACAAGGAAGCTTGGGAAATATCCAATATTCCTGGTTTTAACACTGGAGTTTCTAACATTATAAATCAGCACTATCATAAAATCAAAGAGCTGCTATGGGTATAAGGGAGGATGGAGACTGTTGTTTTGGTGTATCCCTACTGTAAACACACAGTCATAAATTTTCCATGGACTACTCTTCCCACAAAGAAAGCAAGATGGGGAAACTGGCCATGCGCTCCTGCTCCATGCTGGAAAAACTGCTCCTAGCCTAAACTGGCTTCCAGCTTTCAAAAGGATGTTTTAGGAAAAAAAACCTATTGGCACTGAGATCATTCTCTTTACTTTTACAGCCATGCCTTGTCCCCTAGCTGAGCATGCATCCCGTGGTTAGAGTACAACGGTTTCCTAGTCCAGTTTTGCCTCCGAGTCATATAGAGAGAGGCAATTCTGTTGACCTTGCTGAGCCTCAGCTTGGCCGTTCATTGACTTGGTCTTCCTTACCTGGCCTAAAGTCATTGTGAAATTTAAAACATGCCTTCAGCTTCTGAACAAAAATACAAGTTATTATTCCTTAGGATGTATTTTCTAGTGCTTTTGCACCTGGTTGGTGGTGATTTTGCTACACCAATCTGTCTTTCTGACGCTCAGAAACATCCTGCAAGTGACTGTTCAGAAGCTGTTCCCACAGGAGCAGGCTGTTTTGTCTCCGTACCCTCTCAGAAATACCCACACCAGCCCAGGCAGCACAGGCTGTGCATTACAAACCTGTCAGTAGAGCAGGTATGGCAGAGAGAGAACTGACAATGCCAAATGTCTATAGGATTTTGAAGAAGGAAAATCACAGAAAAAAAATCACAGTCAAATCCGTTGAGATCTATTAAATGCAAAGAAAACAGCCCCCCCTAACTCAGGGGCTGAACTTGGAGGCTGGGAGAGTACCACATACTGTCACCCAGGTCTTACGCTCTTCCCAAGTCATCTGCTGCAGGCCACTGCCAAGGCAACACACTGGGCTGACTCTCTTGGGTCTGAGCGAGTAGGGCCATTCTCAGGTTCTTATTATAGCAAACCTAGAAATCTCCTTAAGCCTGTTAAACATTTGTCTTGAAAGACCTGGCATATAGTGCTGACATACTCTGCCCCTCAACCACCAGAAGAGCATCTCAAGCTGTAGCTTACAGAGTCAGCAATATCCTGAAGGCTTTTTGAGAATTTTAGACAATCCCATCCTCAGTGGCTAAACGTTTGGTTAATGCCTTCTTTTCAAAGATGTTTGTTAAGAGCACATTACATTTCCAACACGGGATGAAAGCTTGTTAGCAATTTGTTATTTTGATCATAGGGACCAAAGTTAAAGTTTGCGCAAGAGGTGGATGTCAGCTGGATAACAGCTGGATCATTTGGGATGGAGTGGATACAGACTGGCTCCTTCAGCAACTGCTTCCCAGGCACACACATGCCTTCTTGAGTTTTGATAAGATGTGGAATTTTTCATATAAAAAGTAATATTGGGTTTGGCTGGGTTTTTTTCTGAGCTCCAATGAAAAAAAATATCGATTTTAGCTCTATTTGAAATTATGTTGCGAAATTTATCAGCATCCCTTTCCACTTGAACTTCTTGAATTGAGGCAACAGAGGAAGGAAACTTAAAAAAATATAGGAAGCCTTGAGCATTATTTAGGAAAGAGCAGCAGGCAAAATTAATATCCATGTACCCGACACACTTGATTAGATTGTATTTCTTATGCTGTATAATTTTGCCTCTAAGCTCCCCTCCTCACCTTTCCTTCCATCTACATTAAGCAAAAAATTTAGTATAAATGTTTCTAGGAAGTACAGCTTTGACACATGTTCAAGTGATAAATATTTGCAGTCAGGGTAATTTGCAAAACCGGTGTCATTTTGTTGATATAGGATCTTTCTGTATTTTGTATTTTTGTGCAAACACACAAGTCTGGGAAATAAATTTGTCTTAATCAAAGCAAAAAGTAATTAAAAGGATTGTAGGCAAAACTGCTGGTGTTGCTTCTGAATGTCACAGAAATGGGGTTTCAAGCAAGACATGCTGCTTTTCAAATGTACTTAGGATATACAAAATTGATTGAAAATTTCTACGTTTGAAATGATATATATATAAGGGCAAGCATGCACGCTACTTTAATTTACCACAAAAACTAGCAAAGCAGAAAGGAGAAGAATTATATAGCTAAAGTAGACAAAGACAAACATTGAAAGAAATGAGAAGGCAAAAGACTGCCTTTTAGAAAGAGTGCTCTAAAGCCAGGAAGACTTAACAACAACTTGCACATGGAGGAATTGCTGAAATACACCCACGTATTAGGGGATGGGACAACCGCTGCAGTGCACTTCCCAGGGCACTTCCAGGCCAGCCAAGCTGCAAATGATGCAAAAAGGAGGTTGCTTTTACATTGCCATTTTTTCACTTTTTTCTTAAACTTATTCTTGAAAAAAATGGGGTGGGGTGGGTGGGGAGAGAGACCAATATATGTTTGTAGTCTTCCTTATAAGAAATAATTCACCCCTGCCTATATGGTTTTTTTTCATCGTTTTTAACCCTCCAGACTTCTGGTTCTAGGTTAAGCAGGCGTGGTTTACACTAGCTAAGATTTGGGCGGAGAAATTTGACGTAAGCTGCTGGCTGAAACCTCCCGCGGACCTTGTTCATCATCGATGGGGAATACTTCTGTGCACTGGAACTGAAAAGGCAAGGAAACTTCCTTTCCAACTTTTTAAATTTTAAAGATCTCTCTTCCTCTGGGTCTATTTGCTTCTGAAAAAGCAATCACTGGTGGATTCAGGCTGTGGGGAAAAGAAAACGTGTTCCTCGCCTTTTCCTTGCCAAAGTACTTGCATTTAAAAGTGTTCTAGGCTACACAGGCAGAAAACCCCTGTGTCCGCAAGGGAAGCGATCTGCCTCTGCTGTGGGCAGGCTTCCCAGGTAATGGAAATTAATTAAAACCACCTCAAAGGTCTAGAAAAATCTGTATTCCTGGCTGCTTTACCACAGCAAACAGCACATTTCCCGCCTGACACATCTGAAATGCTACCTGACGTGTGGTGAGGAGGGAAGCATTGGGTAACTGTCATGGTTTAACCCCAGCCGGCAACTAAGCCCCACACAGCCGCTCGCTCACTCCCCCCACAGTGGGATGGGGGACAGAATCGGAAGGGTCAAAGTGAGAAAACTCGTGGGTTGAGATAAAGACAGTTTAATAAGTAAAGCAAAAGCCGCACACGCCAGCAAAGCAAAACAAGGAATTCATTCGCTGCTTCCCACTGGCAGGCAGGTGTTCAGCCATCTCCAGGACCGCAGGGCTCCACCATGTGTAATGGCTACTTGGGAAGACAAATGCCATCACTCCGAACATCCCCCCCTTCCTCCTTCTTCCCCCAGCTTTATATGCTGAGCACGACGTCATATGGTATGGGATATCCCTTTGGTCAGTTGGGGTCAGCTGTCCCAGCTGTGTCCCCTCCCAGCTTCTTGTGCACCCCCAGCCTGCTCGCTGGTGGGGTGGGGTGAGGAGCAGCAAAGGCCTTGACTCTGTGTCACCACTGCTCAGCAGTAACGAGAACATCCCTGAGTTATCAACGCTGTTTCCAGCACAAATCCAAAACACAGCCCCATACTAGCTGCTATGAAGAAAATTAACTCTATCCCAGCCAAAACCAGCACAGCAGGTTTTTTTTGCTGAACCCTCAGCAGGCACCGCATTTTTAGCAGGAGAGAGGAAAGTGTTGTGGAAAGGACGATGCTGGCAGCGCTCTCGTCTACGGCTTTCCTCCTGGCCTCTGCGCAGGGAGAGCGGGCAGGGCCCCAATTACTTTGCAGACTGTGGATGGCAGGGGAAAGACACCAAGGAGTGGCGAGAGCTCCAGTTTTCATTACCGGACCCCATGTTGCTGCAGGAGAAAGGTGGCCCTTCGGAGGAGCTGTGAGCAGGCCTTCCCCAGCCCTCCCTCCACCTGAGGCTGTCCTGCAGAGAGGAGGGGAGCCGCAGCTCCCTCAGGGCAGGCTGTGGAAGACAACCCCCCTCTTCCCAGGTTTGCCAGCCCCGGGCCCCATTGCTCCCCCGGGTGCCTGGCTGCCTCTGGGGCTGTCCCGCCTCACCCCAGGGCCGCAGTGCTTTTCCTCCTCTCCCTTTCAGCCGCCGCCAGCCGCCCTCCTCAGCGTTACTCCCAGGCACCTCTAATCCGTTAGCATTCCCCAAGCTCTTGAGCAACAGCGTGCCTTTGAGAAGGAAAAAGAAAACTTATATTTTATTTGGGAGCCTGCTATTACTTTAATGAAGGAGTCTAATCTTTCTGTGCAGCCACATGTAGGGCTGAGGACTGCACCCTCTGGTGGGTATCTTATGGAAAGGGGAAAAGTACTCACATCCCTTCCTTTAAGCAATGTTTTCTCCAGGCCTTCACTTATCCCATAGTCCTGAGGGTGCTGGGGATATAAGAGCATTTTATTAATAACATCTACAGCACGGCTGTGCTTACAGGTCATATCCTATGCTGGGGCCACACACATATACTTAGCCAACACTGAGAGCCCAAAAGACAAAACAGAGCAAACCAGGACACGAGACCCACCGGTCTAGCAGGTCTAGAAAGGACGCGCCACTTCCCCAGCGCCGAGCCGTGCTCCCCTGCCCGGCGGGCCGCGCTTGCCGCTGGTCCTGTGGGAAGCGGAGCATTAGAGGAATGCCTCGGGGGACCAAGACAGGTTTGTGTGAATCTTGATCAGCTTAGCTGCTCCTAATTTGGGGGAAAGTTGTCAAAAATTGGGAGGAAGGAAAATTGATCCTTGTATCTTTTTAATTGAAAAGAGTGAATGTGTTTTATGACTCAGTTCTCAGATGAACTTGATTTTTTTCTGTCTGGTGAGGACCTAGAGCTTTCAATAGCCCTCTGGCAATAACCTCAAAGTATTTGTAAAAACTGCTTCCCTTATTTTCTTTTCCTTCCCTTCTTTGAAAGGAAAATCTTGTGGTGCAATGCAGAGATTATCTGTCCACACAGGTTAAATCTTTGAATACATCCACCACTTGTTCAGTACAGGATTTTTGCACATATGCAATCAATGAACTCTTTTCAAAATAGCCTCCCTTCATTGTATGCTTCTTGATCACATTAAATCGGAATAACATCCCTGATATAAATACAGTGGGCACCTATTCTAAATTAAATGCATTCTAACGGGGGTTCCCATTTGCACCCTGATTTCTCCTGCAAGTCAGCCTGCTGAAAAATGAAAGTGTTCAAGTCACGGCAATGCAAGAGGATTTTCTAGTCGCAGATCAAGTGCCACCACTGTTTTGGCAGAGCTTTAGTCTCCCCAGGTTGGTGAGTGGAAGTGGAGTTATTTTCAAAATAATATTGTAATGGTGTCATTAAGAGTGAAAGCACTGAATTAATCTGAGGATGATGGTAAGCCTAAATTTTATTCTTGTTGACATTCAGGCAGTGAAAGCACTGCTATGGGGTTTTTTTTCCTTTTTTTTTTTCTGAATTAGACAAAGAAAACAAAACATTTCAAGTTGACAGTGCAATTGTTATCCTAGCTACTACTACTTCTCCACTCCTTTCCTCTGAATGAAGAGCACTTTCTGACATTAAGTAACAACAAATTAATAGTGGGCTATGGAGAAGACAGAGACAGACTTGTCACAGATGTATGGTGACAAGACCAGAGGTAACAGTCACAAGCTACAGCAGGGGAATTTCCACCCACACATGGGAAAAACAGGGAAACAGATGTCTCAGTGAGAGGGCCACGTGCTGGAACGAGGGCCCAGGCAGGATGCGGCCTCTCCAACCCTGGAGATTTGCAACACTTCATTGGACAAGGTCCCAGGCAACCTTGGGACCCCAATGTACCTTTGAAGTTGGCTCTGATTTGAACAGGAGGTTGGATTACATGACCTCTGGAGTAATCTACATTTTTCTAGGATTCAGTGGAATTTTGGATCCACGTTTCTTTTGGTGGATTAAATTCCCTTCCTGCTCCCACCCAGCCCCTATGAAAGTCAAATATTTAAAATAAATATTTGTCTTTTCTTAAACGGCCTCAAACAACCCTGCTTAGCCTAGTAAGGATGCATTATCTCCCCACTTATGGATGCCCATATTACAGCCAGCTTTCTCTTTTACTAAGATAGTAAACTTTTCTAGGCAGTAATAATTTCTTTTTGATGTGTCTGTTTCAGCTTTTGGTGCTTCTAGGCACTACTATAGTAATGAAAATACATTTCTGCATGCATGTCCCAAGGGAAGAACTGAGTGTATTGCTGTCTCTGCCACAAGAAGTTTTCTACAAATCTCCTGGTTCTTCTCACTCCCGGTCAGGCCCAGCGCTGCCCGCACTGCTGCTGCTGTGCTCCCATGCGGTACTTCAGCTGTGGCCCCATGGAGTGCACACAGGGCAAGGGACCCCTAAATATACAGTGCCATGGAGCAAAAACGCTCAAATGCCTGAGAATCCCTGGGGGCTGACTCTGTGCTCGGTGTGTGCTGGCCCTTGCATACGTGAGGAGGACAGTCCTGCTTCAATGTCCCTCTCTGGGATACAATCAGCAAAACCATTGTTAGGAACCAACTGGCACCAAAGCACCTTCAGGATTCCCTGGAGATCATCTTCCCCCTCCTTCCCTCTGGCTTAGGGTTGCGTGGTCCCTGAGGGAGCAGGCTGTGGCAACCAGGACTTCTCATGGTAGAGCCTGGCGAAGCCAGCGCCAGCATTTCAGCCTGCATTGCTCAGCTGGGCGGTATTTGAGGGCAGGGGTGGAGGGAGGCTGCATTCACTCTGGCCTGGGAGAAGTGGTCCAGAGGAAACAAAATGAGGCCTTCTTACAATTGATGGTGCGGTTTTGAAATCAACACAAAAAGTTGGGTTGCTGAGTAAGGGAGATCAAGGTAAGAGTATAACCTGACGTGTTCTTTCAGCCTCTCCTGTAACAAAGAGAAACAGCCTGTGTCAGTGCTGGCCAGGCATGCTTAAATCACCTACACCTCAATGAAGCCAAAGCACAGCAAACATCGAACAGGCTGAAAAACGCAATTAAAGATATTTATGTGTGCTCACATTTGGCTTGGGGAAACCTGCTTGTGCCAAGGTTCAAACTCAGAGCGATGGGTCTGCACGGCCATTTCCACCCACCTGTGACGCCACTATCAGCATCAAAATAATCACAAGGGCTCTTTGCCCAAGTGATCTGTTGGGCGGTACCTGCCTGGGAACTGTACCTGTATTTTCCAAATGCCTTGCAGAAGCTTTGGTTCTCCTTCGAGAATGTGGGAAAAAGGGGTGCAAGGCGGGGGGTTGCCTTGGGTGGCAACCCGGGCACATCTGCCCTGCGGTGCTCTGCCAGGTTACGCTGGCCACTGCCCCAAACCCGCCCAGCTTTCCCGGGAACCAGCTCGGAAAAGCAAGTTTGTCCCAGATTTTCCAGAAGATGGAGCTCAAGAGTCTCCCATGCGAAATAGTAAAAGGATTGTCTGTGCCTGGGGAATACGGGAGGATAGACATTGCTCCTGGGGAGCTACCTGAATCATAATTTTGTAGCAAAAGGCTTAAAATATCTTGTAGGGAGAAAAGGAAGTGCGGCCCCCCCAAAATGTGTCTAGGAACGATACAGAAGCAGTGAATTTTACTCTTAAGTAATACGGAATGATGACTCAAATATAAATGAAAAAGAGTAGAGTTTGTTTGAGAGAGAAACAGAATAAGGTGCAAACCAAGACGATACAAACTGCTGAAGTAGGAGCTAGAACATTAAATGACATTTCTGGAAGTATTTTTGTGCCCCACACCCCCCCCTTATTTTTCTCACTGGCCAGAAAACTGCCTTCTCTGGGAAAAACACAGGGAAACAAGGAGGAGATTCTTATTTTCTTGGAACTGAGCCCATCACCAAAAGTCTATTTCCAGAATGGCTTAAAACATCTTCCAATTGCTGCAAGAGGAGGCCGATTGAACCAACTCTTAAGGAGACAACCGTGCACGTACGAGAGGTCAGTGGGAATTTGCGGAGACTACCAACTAAAGCCATCTGCACTCTGAAAAAAGCCAAACCCATACCATATATTGTGTGGGAAATCCATGCAGTAACACCAAAATCCCTGGGGGTCCTGTTAGTCAAACCACAAGATAGCCATAAGAAAACAGTCGAAATGAAAATTATTAGCAGCTTCCTCTCTTTAGCAGTCATAATCAGGTCCACCATAGAGTCTTCTAGGATAGTTTTTGAAAGAAAAATATGAGGCAATTCTCTGTTAAGCTCTTTTGGCATTGATAACAACTTCCTCCAAACTCAGTCAGATTTTTATATCACATCTCAGCTGCCCAATTCCATACTTAAACATACACATCCCAACCTAACTGAGATGATGTAGAGGTAAAGCAGTAGATATTTATTTTTAAGATACTGTTATGGTATTCATATATTATGTATATTGTTAAAAATAAATTTCTTTAGCTTAACTTTTAACTAGATGAGAGTAAATCTGAGCTGATAAAAGTTGGAGTGAATCCTGCTACTAGAGAATATCTGAAGGCCAGATTCTAAGAAATGTGAAATCTCCCAGAGTTCATTTTGCAGCTGTGAAAAATACTATATATATATATACACACATAAAAACCCATAATGTCGAATTGGCTGTTGTTACTGCCTGGGGTTAGGAAATTCCCAGACTTACTTCAATCCTGTTTCTTTCCCACTGCTAGCCTGGGAGAACACAGAAGTCTCTGACAAGTCTGCCCTCAAGGATTTCTTTCCTCCAACTCCTTCCTCCTTTGGGTTTTCCCATCATAAAAGACCAGTGCACCTGCCTGTTTTCCTCTTTGGAGCCTTTTCAGACAATACTTTGGGGTACATAAGGAGATAGGCTGATGGCAAGGACATCTGAAGGGTCTACCACTGTGAAGCGGTGTGCTGGGGAGGGTCTGCTTGCCAGCTCTTGCTGGAAAACCTTTGGCTGGTGGTCTGGGTTCATGAGAGTTGAGGGCTTCTTTCTCACTTTTACTAGGACATTTCAAAGGTAGATGCCCAGAATTAAAGTCCAAGGTGAGCCAAGCCACGCATATATTTAAGGAATTAGGTGAAGAAAAGGTTGCTTTAATGAATGGAGCAAGAGAGATGATTCTGATAATTTAGTGTTGTTTGTGCAGAAAACACTCAAAATTGCACTTTACGCTGGAGACTTTTTTTTCTTCCTTCCCTCTCTCACTTTAGGCATGTGAATAACTCTTTGTTATATGCTTTTGAATATATACAAAATCTAAACCTGGGGTTGTTCTGCCTGGAGAAGAGGAGGCTGAGGGGAGACCTCATCGCGCTCTACAACTACCTGGAAGGAGGTTGTAGCGAGGTGGGTGTTGGTCTCTTCTGCCAAGTAACTAGCGATAGGACGAGAGGAAATGGCCTCAAGTTGCGCCAAGGGAGGTTTAGACTGGACATCAGGAAAAATTTCATTACTGAAAGAGTGGTCAGGCCTTGGAACAGGCTGCCCAGGGAAGTGGTTGAGTCACCATGCCTGGAAGTATTTAAAAGACGTGTAGATGAGGCGCTTAGGGACATGGTGTAGTGGGCATGGTGGTGTTGGGTTGATGGTTGGACTTGATGATCTTAGAGGTCTTTTCCAACCTTAATGATTCTATGGTTCTATGATTCTAAACATATATGTATATATGCCCATACTTTGAGGACTCACTAGCCCCTCCATTCAGAAGCTGAATGAATTGAAAACAGGCCTCATAAGAATTCTGACAACTGAAACCTGAAGCCCCTCTCTCTGAGGGCCCTTTTTTGCAAAGAAGTGTTGCATGCATTACACTAAGTCAAGTCCAAACTTTGCCATGAGGGAAAATCCCCAATATGCACAAAAAACTGAGCATGTTTTATTTTTTTGGAACCTGCCACCTCAAGAGACCTTAGTTAGACTGAATTTAGCTTTTTATTCCAACCACTGTCAAACAAAAAATCCAGGAATTAAGTTTTCTGTATCAAACCAAGCACCTGTCTACAAGTATGAAGGGGTAACCAAGACCATGATTCAGACATGCCACAATCCCACGGTGTGTTGGGCCTTTCTTTTCAGCAATATTACCTCTATAAAATTTTTTACTGGAAATTCCTGCCAGGTCAGCATTGCAAGAATACCTTCAGGCTCTTGATACATATCTTTGTACAGAAGTAGCTAATGGGATGAATGAAACAGATATCAGTTATTTCATTGCAAAGAGGAATGCAGCCACTGCTGCTACAGAACAAAAAAGTATCTGAGACTAGAACGGTGAATAGCCTTCTGGAAGCGCTCTTTGCTCAAGGCTGCATACAAAGAAAGCCCAAAGTATTGACTGAGACGCTAGACATCCACTGAGCAGAGGCCCTTCTTTCCTGGTCAGATATGTCTTTTTCAATGTTTCTAGAACTCTTTTTATGATGCATATTTATTATTGGACCTTTTATAGGCATCTATTTGATGCAAAGTCAAATAAAGACAAATCAGTTTACTTACTCTTGTAACAAATGGGTCTTAGTTGACTTTGCCATTAACCTTTTTATTCCAAAATTAATGTTCAGATGCCAGAATTTCACCAAACTTGCTAAATTGGTTGTTGGAGGCCAATTACTGTGAGTTTATGCAGAGATCAGTCTGCAGAAGCAGACTATTCCTGAGATACTGAATTAGCAGTGCACTTTCAGGAACACTGGGTAAAGATAAACAAGGCTGAGAGCAAGAAAAAGTCTGGGCAGGTTTTTCCCTGCTGAAAAGCAGCTGCTAAAGAGAGTGTGGAAAGGAAAAAAAGTAGGAAAAAAGCATAATAAAATGTGATTTGGTGAATTCCACTTTTGTAACTTAATGATAGAGAGGATAAGACATATAAATCAATTATCAGAGAAAAATTAAATCGTCGAACTAAAATGAATCAGACACTGACAATTTGGAAAACCAATTAAATGAAGGAACCTTTGCTTTTGTCTGGCTCGAAAAGGTTTTGTGTCAAATATTTATTAAAGCACAGGCTCAGCATCCTGCCCTAGTTGCATGGAACTGAGCCTCCCCTCACACCCTACACCTGCAGAGAGAAATATATCTCTGAGGAGCCTTATAGACAAAGGTAAAACCAAATTCTGCCAGAGACTTGACCATCTTCACCTAGTACTAATGGAGAGGTATGGGTTGCACATACTTTTCCCTGTAATCCACAGGTGTTGGCTGTAGTCCAGCCACCAAAGTGTTAATTATTTGCCTGAAAAACTGTTTAATTAGACCTATTGGGGCAACTGTGTTTAACCGGGTAAAGATAAAACATGAGTCATTGCTCTGTGGTAGCTTGTACCTGCAGGAGCTTGCAGTAAACCATGCCTTTCACGTAGCTAATGATAGTAACTTCCCTTCTTTAAACACCTTTCTTTTTGTTTTTTTCTTCTTTTTTTCAGTAAAACTCGTGTGGTTTGGTTAATGGCATCCAGATCAATATTCTGCAATACAGACAGATAGATAGATAGATTCCTAACACAAAATATAACAAGCCTTGGGATGGACACATGTAGCAACCCTCCCTGCACGGTGGACATGACAAGCTCTTCATTCACGTGTTGTGCTCGGGGACACGGGGGTCAGAAGAACAATATCTTGGACTAACTGCCTCTGAAATGACTTCAAATTTCCTGTTAGTGTGTTCAACATGATAGATAGCTTCTCTCCTTTGCAAAATGATGACCTATTTTTTCTACTGTCACTGCAGAATACATTATCATAAACCATAGTTTCCACGTTTATTGCTCTGGACTGTAGAATCATTATTTATAAGAATTTAAAGGTTGTCTACATGTTTTATTTTCAGCATTAAACATGACTGAAGTTTAGAATGAGCGATTTTCCATTCTTACCTTATTTTGTAGGCCAGAAGACCTGTGTGTGGGTGTCACAATACGAGAGGTTTCACAGTATTCAAAATTACAGCATTTTCCAAACCATATCCAATATTAGGCTCTGAAATAAGGGGAAATACAACTTCACATGTATTTACTTTTTTTTTCCTAAAAATTATAAAATTAAAGTAATATCTGCTTGCAGGACAAAATAACTTCAGGCTAGGTCTTTAGGTTGGAAAAGGCCTGAATACTACAGCAAAACAATAATTCTGTACTTTACAGAAAGTGTTTTGAAAACACTCTTTGAAAGAAGCATGGCATTCAAACTATGCATCTTCATATTCTTGAAGTATCTTACCTCTGTCTCTTCTGCAAGGCCAAGCTCTTTTTCCTTCCTTCAGATATGTTTGCCTGTCATTTGGATTCATGTTCTTCCCTTGCTCTCCCACTGAATGACCTCGAGACTAGAGAAAACTTGGCTTGGAATTTGTCTTTATTTGCTGACAACCAATACTAAAAGAAAGCCTGAAGGATGAGTCTTGTTCTTTTGTTGGGAGGAAGTTGGGAAGAAAATATGTAACTTGTCCTGGGTAGAATTGCAAAAATACAGTCTGCACAAGTACAGATCTTAACACTGCTAAAGGAATAAGACCTCTCCATCAGGGGTGCAAAGGAGGACTTGTGGTCTAGGTAGGGTCAGCAGCCTTGTCTTTTGCTAAGCTTATCTGACACGTCCAATTAAGTAAAAGCAAGACCCTGAAGACAAACTTTTCACAGCTTACCCCTAAATGGTAAGCTTAAGACCCTGACACTTGACTGGAGAAGTGTTGAGAATTTGTGGCTGCCAACATAACGGAGATGAGCCGTGCTCTGGGCACAGGAGAGTGATACATATTGCTGAGAGCTCTGAGAAGTCACCTTTTAGACCTCTCAGACTGAGAGCAGCCCAATTAATGTCTCTGTGCATCAGTCTCCTAACAGTAAAACCTGACTATCCAGGCCTTTTTTCTTGCACCTCAAAAGTGCTGTGGAAAGATAACGTATAAAATCATTGAGATTAACCACAGTGAATACACTTACGATGAAACTAGTAATTCAGGCCTAATATGAATAAAGATTAGTGTTTACTCAATAAAGCTGCGCGTTTCAACTATTGTTCATGTGAATACTGCCCATCCTGTGTCTTGGGTCCTACATAAAGCAAACGGATCTATGGGGTAGAAAGTGGCCTGAAAGGTCACCTCAGAGGCTGCAGTGGTGGGCTGAGTGAGGTTGATGGGTAACTTTCACCCTGGCCTCTTTCTTTCTGTGTAGTTCCCCTCGCACCCTTAGTGCTCTTCTAAGGTCATTGCTGTGCATCCCACTCTCAGAGCCGTCACTGCTGTGCTTGGCTTCGCTTGCCCCCAGTGGTGCTCTTAGGAAAAAAATTCATCTCCTCTAGTTCAGTGAGCGCATGTTGAAGCAACGAGTCAAAGCTGGCCAGGAGGCTTCCTCTGCAGCCAAAGAGGAGGTTTTGCACAGGTGGGACATGGCATCTTTTGGAAATGCCTGAATATTCATACACATGCTGGCTCGTGAAGGTGCCTACTAGCTACAAGTAGATAAGACAATGCCTCTTCTCTGCCTTCAAGGTAAGTGAGGCTTGCCTGTAGAGGAAAAGGGAATAAGTGGGGGTTTCCCCCCAAATGCTATTCCTGTGAGTGAATGAGTGAAGGAAACATTTAAAGATCAATTCTCTGGAGACAAAATGAGGACAAGTTCAAACCAGCTGCTTTCTGGTCTCTGACAGGTACTTTTGTTCTTGGTAGCTGATCAGCTGAATATTATTATTATTATCTCAGGTGAGAAAGGCAACATGTCACCCCTAGGCTTGGGCTATCGTTCACTTTACTTTCACTGAGCATTCCTATGGCTCTGTTTTCTGTACATTTCACCAGAAACCCAGGGCTACAGAAAAGTCCCAGAGTTACTCTGGTTTTGTGAACCATGCCACTCTTAACTGTCTACATTTTTACACAGAGGCCACGAATGTTTTTCATATGACATTTAACAAATTTCTTCTCCAAGTATTTGTAAAGTTTAAAAAAGTGTTCCCAAATATGGTTGAATAAACCAAACAGTCCTTCAAATGGATCCTGTGCATTATAGCATGATAATTGTATATCTTTATTGTTCAGAAACTCCTGCTCATAGTCATGTCCTGTGGTGGAAAATACCACTTCTAGTTGTTCTTGTGTGTGCCATACTTTGACAGCATGTTTTTCTGATAGCAGATTTCTTTAACTAAAGTTAATATCGAAGAGTAGTAAAATATCTGGAGCTCACAGACATGCTGTATTTATAAAATTTTAGAAACATTTCAGATTTGTCTCCGTCGTACAAATGCTTGAGTGAATGCAATGTATCTATGCTAAGAGGAGTTCATATACTCCAAAACACAGTCTGACATTTACTCTCATTTATTTTGAAATGCAAATGCATCTAGTTTATTCAGGATTCTTTTGCAGCTTACTGTCTTATTAGTGATCATGCTGATAACTTGAATTTCTGAAATGTTGTTGCTAAGCAATGCAACTTCAGGCATGTAATGAGGCTTTCCAGTGGCTACTTGAAGATGAAGAAAATTATCTCAGCTTCACAGGTTGTTTGATCATCAACCACATTATAATGGTTGGGTGATAAATAAGTTTTCAGCTTGCCCTCATTCTCCCGCAGATAATTTATTTTTGTATGGTAACTGAAGATCATACAGTATCAGGAAGAAAGTTGTATATTTTGGGATGCAAAGGCAGAATCAAAGAACTTGTGTAGCTCCTTTGTGTAACTTTCTATAAAAAGAAGATTCCTTCTTACAGCTTATTACTTCAGGAAAGGCTACAGGAGAATTGGGACCCAAGGATGTCCCAGCGGGACCCCTTCCCACACAAGGCGATGCTGCCCCTTCACCGCTTGCAGTGCAGATCTCCTGTTGGTGGGACCTGACTGAGGAGACCCTCCGGCTGTGACAGGAGCAGGCAGCTGTGCTGGTCTGCATGATGGGGCAAGTCTTCCCATATCGGCTTTGTTCTTGGGAAGCAAAAACCGTGCAATGGTTAAACTCCTCTGACGTGCCCCATCCTGGCACTCCCCAGTGCGTAACGGCAGCTGACGCCGAGGAGAGCTTTTGTTACAGGCTGTCCGTAGTGCAGCAGTACCAGCTGGAGTCTGGTTGGTTTTGAATTATCTTTTGATTATGTTTCTTCATCACTGCAAAGTCCAGTCACTTAAGCCTACTGTCATGAATTTGAGCTTCCCCTTTTTCTATGGGACCGGCCTGGAGCTCCTTTTTTTCTTTTCTTTCCCACCCCGCCCTGCCGTAGATATGGTAATACCTGCAGCTGAAGTAGATGGGAGCAACGTCCTGAAGAGGTAGTCTACTCCTGAGTGTGCTGCTCAAGGGAAAGTAGGTCCAGCTGCCTCAGTCAGGCACACGCTACCCTGACCTTGATCTCTCAACGCCTCAATCCTCCACCCACCAAAGGAGGCAGTATCTACAAGGCAGTGAAAATACACCAGCATTTGAAGCAGTCAGAAGTAATAATGATGAAGGCCATAGAAAATGCCAGGGGAAAATAGACACACCTTTATTCAGAGCTGGTTTAAAAGGTCTGCAGTAGACAAGGCCTGGGGCTACAAACTGGAGAAAAAAGGAAATAAAATAAAATATTGACCATCTGCTCAACGAGTGCCTTACCGTCTCCCATGCACTTCACAGTGCAGGGGACCAAGGGAGAAGGGTTGTGTAAGACTGTGCTGTAACACAGTCTTGCGAGTGGACTGAATTTAAGCTGTCCAAACAGCTGTCATGTTGTGTCTTCTTTTCAGTGCCCGGTTTTTGCAGCCCATTTTTGAAGTAGGTGGGGGTTCTGTGTATGCCCGTGGTATTGATGTACAGGGCCTTCCTTGAGGATCAGGACTTTTTATGCCCCTCACCCTGCTAGAATAAAGATGGCTCCTACTACTGAGAGCTTCTTTTCCAAAATTACAGAGCAAAGTCTTGCATTGAAAAATGAACGTGTAATGTAAGATGATGCAGTTCTTGCCCTGAAGGACTTATTTTTATATACCTTTTTTCCTGTGCAGGTCAATGTTCTCAGTGAGGCAGCAGTTTCAGAGGAGTCACCCATGCAGCCAAGGTACATTTTTCTGTGGGTGAAGGAGCGATATTTTTCTGTCCTCACCAAGACAAAGTTTTGCCTGTTTAACAATGAACAACGTAAGGATTTAGTCCTGGGAAAGAGAACATTTTAAAGCTTGTGGTTTTGAGCATCTTTGATTTCATTTCTGGCCAAAAAGCCACTAAATCTGTACTTACAGTGTGTAGACACGAACCTAATCTAAACATCAGATTAATTTCCTTATCCGTGGGCAAGCAAGCCTTAAAACCCATGCAGTCAAACGTTTATGTAATATTCAATGCGCTGTTCTCATAACTGCTAAATGTTTGTGCTCCAGGAGAGATTTCTGTCCATTTTGCTCCTGCATGTTCTCCGGACTCCCCTGTCAGTCAGTAGGTGCATCGTTTGTTCCATCTTGTTATAGTCACAGACAGCTATGTGTTGAATGATACAAGGAAGGGGAAAGCGTGTGGGGAAAGGTGAGGTGGTGGGGTTTTCTTTTTACTTTTAAGGAAGGAGGAGAAATTGAAAATTTAAAAAAAATGCTTAATTCAGAGCTGTTGTAAATTTGATACATTTGGTCCCTCAGTATGTGTCTGGGGCTCTGAAGCTCAACGTCCACATCATGTCCATCCCGGCAGCAGCCTCTGAGAATCCAAACCACAGCTTTAAACTCTGGATAAAAATCAGCATCTGTTTTCTTGATGCAGCAGCACGGGGTATTCTCACTCGCATAAACCTGACATGAAAGCACATATCCCTGCTTTCCTGTGCTGAGGAAGCCAGCCGAGGGCAGAGGCTCTGAGTCTCTCCAGAGCAAGTAACCCCTGCGTAGGCAACGCACCTCATATTTCAGCCCTGCAGCATCAGCGCTGGCCAAGGAGCTCAGCGACTTTGATCCTTATAATGATTTTTGTCTTATCGCTGCCATTTGCCGGTGCGGGAGCAATCAGTTGTTATTGGTTTGTGCAGTTCCCTTCCTCAATGGCACACATGGTTTGTGGCTCTCTGGGAACAGGATTTATTTTCTGTATCTGTGATAAAATGTTTTCAGTTAAGTCATTAATCTTTTAGACGGATATTTAACCCTATACTGGCCGAGGATTTCAGCAGCTGGAATCCTCTGCATGAAAAGGTTGGCTAATTAAAATCCTCCATTTCCAGTCAATTAGGAGAAATATCTTTTCTAACACAGAAATAGCACTGTAAAAAAAAAAGATACAACAACTATTCAATGAGGATAAACTGATAATGTAATCAAAGATCCTCTCCAGCGTGGCAGTTAAAATTAAACACTGTGAACAGTGCATAATGTTTCCATCTCTTAACAAGTTCATAAATACCTTAACCCTTAGCAGCCTGGCTAATTCCAGGATGTTAAGCTTGTGTGATGTGGTCTAGTCTCACACACACACAGAGACACACATGCATATACACACAAAACCAGGAAAAACAATGCATTTTTAAAACAAAACTTTTCCTTTCTATACTGTTTTACATTTTCTGTTTGATTTTTACTCCCACTACCAGCACCTCTGCGAGCTGCTCTGCTCAGGCAGCCTGGGCGTGGGAAGCTCTGGAAGGTGGCAGCAAAGGAGATGGGGCAGGGAAGGCGATGGGTGGTAGGACGCCATTGATCTCCTGGGCTGGAGGCTACCCCGGAGACGACTACAGGGTTAATAGGGACTGGAATATGCAGGGAAATGTAGGAGAGGACCTTGAGGAAAGAAAAGGATCCGTAGCAGCCTGCGCACTGAGCTTAGCAATCTCTGTCCTCATACTCCTGGGCCACACAAATGCTTCCTCTGCGCCGTATGGGAGGGAGCAACTTAAGTGGTTCAGGCAGGTCTTGCTGAGGGCTCCTCATTCATGAGGAAGCTGATCAAAGGAGTCAGGCAAACAGCTTCTAAACTTGGGGTGAACAAGGGGATTTGTATTGCCTGTGCCACCTTCAAGGTCACTGATTCCATTACGAGGTCAAGCTCATGACAATGATCCGTCTTCACTGTGTGGATGACAAAGGCTGGGTGGAAAAAAGTTTAGCTTCTGGTCCCCTTGTGAATGGACAGAAATGCTTTTTAGCCATTGTAATTCAAGAATCCACAGTCAAGAAGGAGACGGTGCCTCTAGAAATAAGATTAACAGCTAGTGTGCTTCACAAGAGGGCTTGAGGATTAATTAATACACTGCAACAGTTCGACAGCAGAGAAACGCTACATATCAACTTACCCAGGGAAGTGCCAATGTTGCATGAGATTAGAGCATGAGTCCATGAACCTCAGGTATGCAAGCTTGAAGTGTAACATGCCAGACCTTGTAACAGAGCGAATGCAGATGAAGATGTACGTAGGGCCGGTGACCCAGGTGAGAAGGGTACAGCCCCCAACATTTAAACATAGCAAACCTTCAGCTAAGGAACAGTAATGTGTGCATATGTGTGTATTTCCTTTTGCATAAGGAATTGATAGCTCATTAACAGCCCATTAAAGTGAAAGCTCCTGGGATGAAGAGCATGCTCTGTTTTTATTTGAAAACCTAAAACAAATAGAAGAAAAAAAAAACAATATTAGAGTCTGCCATAGTTGACTGCTCTGTAGCAGGATCTTTTTTCCAGCTTCCAAATACTACAGTTAGCTGACCTCAGGGAGATCGAGGAGTTTCCATCTGACTGTAGGAGCTCCAGCTCTACTAGACCCATAACTTCTTTGCAGTAGGCTTTTTTACTGTTTTGCAGTATATTGTCCTTCTTGCACCCCCATGGTCCAAGGATCTGCTCTTCACAATGGCATAAAATGGTCAAATTGTTTTCTTCTGGCTGAAAACCTACGAGCTGGTAGAAGGCAAATTCTTTATTCTCAGCCAGTGAAATTCAATGTTTTCAAGTACAGACGTGAAGGGGAACCGTCAGCCCTGTGCTCCCTGTTGTGCAGGGCTTGGAGAGGGTTAGGGTCTAAGGAAACATCAGCCTGAACAGGGAGCACCTAGGATAATACTGTCAGCAGGAGGATGCTCAAGGCTGACAGAGAGAAAATGCTGACCACAAGACTGTATCCAAAATCCTGCATCTCTCTGGCAGATGCCTCTATGCACAGGTCAGCGCTGTGCAGCGTGTGGATGCTTTACCGACATTGATCCAAAGGGCTGAACAAAGCCCTGTCTTCCAATAGCATGGCTACTCCCCTCCTGCCAAGGGTTTGGCATAGTTACCAAGGAAATGGAAGATTTAGGTCCAAGTTACGCCATGCCTTTACATGCACTAACCATTTTATCCAGTAACTATGCAAGCTTTGAAACAACACAGGGTCAAGGAACCAAGCTCAGCTTCCCCCTCTCCACCCTGCCAGTGTCCAGCTGGTGGGCTGTCACTATCCCCGTTCTTCTCCTCTCACCCCAGCTCCAGGCGTCTTGTCCATGAGCGCAGAAAATGTGAGTGCCTTCACAAATACAGCTCTCAAAAGATATTGGGATAAATAGGATACATTTTCTAAAAAGGATTAATTCAGTTATCCATCTGACCAGCCAAGGTAACTCATTTGAAAAACATTTGATAAATAAACCAGAAAATAATGCTGATGTCAGGTCAAAACCACTTACTTTGCTCCTGTGTTTATTTTGCAGCAGATCGGGGAATTAGGGGAAGATGGATGGAAGAAGAAACAAAAATGTGTACCTTGAAATATATGAGACAGAAGCTTTGTTTTTAACATGTCTTGCAAAAAAAAGATCACTATGTCTTCCACTTTTCTAGCATGTAAATCTTTTTCAAGACTTAGCATAAATAAATTTTGCTTAAACAGATTTTTTTTATTTGGCACTGAATATGTAAGACAAGCAAGACATTTAACAATTGTGGTAAAATTATTCATTTCCTCTGACAATTTCTAAAATCAAAGGCATGTATTTTGGAATAATACATACTAACTAGGAAAGTAAATTTAAAAAAGTCTTTCACAAATGTTACCAAATTAAATATAACCTTCAATGCTGTTTCTGAAATGCATATTTTCTTATCAGAGGCTCCCTGTGTTCGGCTTATTCTGTTGTGTTCCTTGTACATCATAGCAATGACAAAGAAATAGTCAATGATTGGAAAACACACATTTATGCAGGAGAAGTAGGTGCACCAACACTTTCTTCCAAGTGTTTAAATGCTCTTTATCATCGTATTTAGCAGACAAAAGCAACTTCTTATTCATAACCCAGGAAACTTAACAAAAGGCAAGCAGATATCATTGCTACTTGATCCCATAAAATATTCAAATGGAAACAGTGAGTTGCAAGCAAAGTCAAGAAAAAAATCTTACAAAGAAAGTGAACGTTACTTTTGACAACTGGACCGAAACCAGTAAAACATGTATTTTGCGAGGAAATGGGACAGGGCAGAATGGAAAAGGTCAGTGTGGACCGCAGATTGCCTGGGATCATTAAATCAGTACCATTGTCTGGGGAAGCTTAGCTGAGTCATGCACAACAGGTATATCGGAGCCTGAAGCAAGGCCATAGAGACAAGCCAACAGTGGGCAGCCTCTGGTTCTTGAGCCTGACCAAGGCTACGCGCGCATGCGTTGCTCAAGCTGTGCCATCCTGCGGCTGTGTTACAGGACCAAGAACAAGAAGTGCTCTTCCTCCCCACAGGCAGATTTCTTTCGAAACTGTGAAAGATAAATACAGAATTATTTATCTTCGGACTGCAGGGAAGTGTGAGGGCATCTACCCTGGAAGGCTAAATAGCCCTGGAGACTTCTAGTGAAACAGATGTGGCTGCTTTGCAGCTGTGTACTAGTACCCAAGAGACAAGCAACACAGATTTTGCATCTCACTCCCTTCCAGCCTAAGACCGTTTTTTCTGATGCTTTCCTCCTGTTATACTAAGCACTCCTCTCAGTTATAAGTTTCAGTACAGATTTCATATTAAACCTCATCTAAGATCATCACCAGCAAAAGCATCTGCCAAGTGCCTGGAATTAGGAAGAAATTTCCCTTTCATCATAAGTGATTCCACATCCATCCATTATTCAACCATCTTCTCAGATCAGTTTTGACCCCAGAGAGAAACCAAACCAGACAGATCACCACTCTGATCAAGCATGGCAATTTTGATGGTCTTGCTAGTGATGTTAATACTCTATAAATCACATAGACTTGTTTTTGAAAGACACGTAGGCACCTAACTTGCACTGCAATATATTTAAAAGTCTCTGAATAAATTTTTATGCAAGAAACTTGTATTAGGGAAAGAATGCCTGTCTTTCTCACTTAAAATGAAATAAAAGATCTAAAGTCTGCTAATGAGCAGTGATATTCTTGAGTGCCAATTTAAATGGAAAAAATTGCTTTCATTATGCAGATTTTGATGCTGGCCGTGTCGTGACACTGCTTCCTCTAGAGGATTAATTTAAGTCCAGTAAAGCAGAAAAGAATCCCCTTGAAAGTGATGAGGTGAACAAGAAGTGAAATTGATTTATACAAAGTAAGAAAGTCCTGAAAGTGTTGCAGATTATGCAAATGATTACAAAAAAAACAGGACCAAAGTAAAGTAATTTGAAATTTTGAGGGGAAAAAATGAAATTACATTATACAAGAAATAGTTACTCTTCAATTAAAAGGCTTATTATTTGATTTTGTAAATGGAATAAGTTAATAATAACCTTAAAAGAAATTAAGAATGCAATGGATATTAAAACGGGCCCCAGTCTTGCCTGGGACTAGATCTTTACCAACTCCTGTGACAGAAATATTGAATAAGAACACCCATGTGCGGTTATTTTTAAATAGCATCACTGCCAGCTGGCAGACTGAATTGCACTGCTCTAGAGAGTACAGAAAGAGGCATCTGATTAGTATCTAGTACAAGGTGCAAGTTCAGGCTCATTAGCCAGTAGTGATGAAAGCATTAACGCCCTTCAAGGAGTGCATTTACTCTGAACACATTTGCTCATTAGGAGGATGAAGGTCTCTTTCCTCACGGTGCATCTGAGCTGTGAAAGAGTCTGAGGAAACTCTCTGCTTTATCAGCAGCTTCGTCTCCTCATGCTGAAAGGGAGGTCCCAGGGCACTGTCACCAGGCGTGGGACTGACTTCTCCCGGCAGTATTTCCCACAGGGCAGCTGCCCCTACCCAAGGTGCCAGCTAGGTTTCCACCGTGGTACACAGAGAGAAACTGGCACTTCCAGGGTGGGAGTGATTTGAGATGAACTCGGTAGAAATGCCCACTTTAGAAAGAGAAGACTCACTGCCAAAAGGTTTTAGACGACCAGTTTGCAGAGAATTGTCCGCAGTACATTTGGGCAGATGAGATGCAGCCCTTTGCCTGGCACAGAGCCATTGCTGCTTTGGTACAGCCATTGGTATAGCAGGAATTATTTTCCCGTGGATTATGTGGACATTTAAAGCCAATATGAATGGCTTAATGGCAGCCTCCTATTCCATCCAGCCACGGAGCTAGAAGGAATGATAGAAATAATCTGAAAGCAGAGCCATCAAACACTATTAGAGGCAGTCATGAGTTTCTTGAGAAAATGGCCTGATCTGTTGCAACAGAAATGCTGCCGGTGATTGCACACATTTGAAAGAAACTTTTGCCCAGAGATGCTTGCCACCTTTGAAGTAGGACCAAGCTGGACAGCAAAACAGGCAATGAATTGCTCACGGGACATGCTCTTGTCCCTGTCCTCTCCCTCCTTCCAATACGGGGATCTGCTTCCAGACCCAGCTTTGGCTGACTACTCTTTTCCTCCTCATCTTCCAGAAAATAATTCAAAAGTTATCAGCAGAAGTGTGGCTATAGAAAAGGCTCTTTCTTAAATCTCAGCCTCACCAAATTTAGCCAGTACTATTGTGTTTGGTTTTTGTCATGTGGTGGAGTAGTTACACACATGGAAATCATACTAAACAAGGCAATTGTTCCACGTTCTTTCAAAGGTACTTAAAATCTCTTCCCCCTCTACAGCCCATCATTATTCAGGGGAGATACTGACCCCTCTTGAGACCAGCACGAATACTTGTGCATGGCTTTGTTAGCCTGCATACAAGTATTTCTACAAAAACCATAACTTGTGAAGAGGGTCAAGATATAGATACGTTTGCTCAGTGGAAGTTTAGAGAAAAATCGAGAAGATGATTGCAGTCCATGCTCCAAGAAGAAAGTGCTCTTTTTTTCTTAACCCCCTCTTTCTCAGGCTTTAAATGTCTTTGATTACAAAATCATCTCTTCAGACATAATGAACTGCCAGCCATTGTGTTAATGTTGGGAAGGACTCTGTCTTCATCGGGTATGTTAGTGTTTCTCATTTTGAGTTCCATTATAAATGGCAGAAAAATACATTGTGCAGAGGAAGATGCATATATATATATATATATACAGCATGAAACTCTTCTAGTGTACCACATGAAAAAAGGGGAATCCTTATAACCAAGAAAATTATCCTATTTCCAGTTGGACCTTTCATCCTTCTGATTTATTAAATATGCCTGGAATATATGAAGGCATTTTATTATTTTCAGGAGTATTAGTGTAATATAAAGTTACGTACTAATTCATCATCACCAGCTGTATATCTACAAAGACGGTCACTTCATGGGAATTGTCACAACAAGCAGTTACTCCAATAAGAGATTTCTAATGAAAGGGAATTATACTGATTATTAATGAGTTCCAAATGAATTCAAGCCCCATGGTAATGATAAGCTTAAAATAACACACAGGCCAAAAATACTAGCTATGGAAAATGGCTGATCTGATCAGAGTTGTATTGAAATGTAGCTTCAAAAAAGTAATCAGTCAGAATTGAGCCAATTCGACTTGAGAAAGTAATTATTTTGCTTACGTCATATTCACCTCCCACAACTGTTCAAAAAAGGACCTCATGCTTCACAAATCTATTGATTTTTCTACCTTCTCAAGAGGCAAATGCAAAAAAAAAAAAAAAAAGAGAAAAGACAAGACAAAAGAGGTTGCACATTCTGAAGTCAAGAAAAAAGAGCAAAAGAGTAGTAACAGACACCCCAGGGACACCGATCATTCCAAAACCACATTAAAAGAAAAGAAAGCACAGTACGGAGGAGGCTGGACATCCCCCTAAGCACTCCAGTAAAGCCTGAAGATAAATGCAATGTATTGTCAGCTCAATGCCTTGTTGTAAGGAAACTGGTGCCTTTGTTTACCATCCTGTGTAGTAAGCACTCAGGGAAGGCAAAGGCAATGGAAACAAAACTATTAAAAGAGGTCACATAGTGTTTTGAACAGAAGAAAAACTAGTTTTCTATCCTGGGAGGCAACTTCTGGCATTGGAAGATTTGCATCACCAGCAGCCCCAGGCACTACTATTACTGTGAATCCTACGGTGTGGAAGTGAGTCGACAAAACTACAGAAACAGTTTTGGCCAAAGTAAAGCTGAAGCTCCTGGTACCTGGAATTTCAAGCCAAGCGAGCTTTAATGACTTGCAAGTGAAGGTAGCTAGAAGGAAGGAAAAGGAAGATTGCTGGAGTGTAAACAGGGCAAAAGCAGTCTCCGTAACATCTTTTCACCTGTGGCCATCCTCTGTTAGGCCTTGCTGAGGTGGGTGAGGAGCGAGATGCATCCCTGCCCGTGGGTCTTGTCCCTCGCAGACACCTGCTTTTATGTACGTACTTCTTGCAGTGGCAGTGCCGCTTAAAGCAGCTCCTGCCCCTCTCCAAGACTCCCTCCCTGTCCCTTGCCCTGCCCCAGCTCAGCCCCTGCAGGTGGGCCAGCAGCGGGATGGGGGCTGGAGCTGCTTCCTGGCTGAGATTTATGTCTTTAATGGGGATTAAAAAGTGGATCCCAGAATAGGGACAAATGAAGCCTCTGGATTTTGTTACTTCCTATTTCTTTGTGTGGTACTTGCAGAGGGAGTGGGTTGTGTTGTTTTTCTGATTGTGGATGCTCTAGTCCCCTCTATGAGAAAAGGAAGCTTGAAGAAAACAACAGCCTAAACCAATGATAGTGAACTTTGTCGGGGAAGAGTCATCCGCTGGCTTAATTGGGCTCCATGTACCACCTGGACTTCAACCAAGTAAAGCACACTGAGGGCAGGACAGATTAGCAGGGGGTTTAACATCATGGATAAATTAATTCCTGAGCAGATCCCTTGAAAATACACTTTCTCCTTTCTTTCCACTCCAGAATTACTCGTCCAGAAGGCAGCCACGTGAGGGGGGCACACCTCTGGACACACGGCCGCTGGGCGGATTATAGTAAAAACTGGCATCCAGTAAGTTAGGTTGTTAAAGACAGCATTAATCTCTGTCAGTGACATAAGTATTCCTGGCTAAGAGTGTTGTGTCAGGAAATTTAATCTGTAATTAACAGACTGTACATCCTTGGCTTCTGATGGCATTCACAATTTGGACTCCAATGGCTTATGAAATGTAGGCATGTCCCTTCCTCTTGTAGGAAAGGATATTTCCAGTTTGTCATTCCTGCTCAGTCTGGGATTTCAAAGTCAAGCAGATGAGCGTCCTGTAAGAAAGCCCCATCTTCCCTTGGTTTCTTAATACGTGCTAATGTTTTCTTTCATTTAATTGTGGTAGCTCATCCGTCAGTATTCCATGAATTGCCAAGGAGGAATACTTGTGACTGCTGAATAGCACTGCAAATCCAGCTGTCCCCTAGGGAATCAGATAGTTTTAACTGTTAGGAATGCAGGAAATGTCGAGAATCTGGGCTTTCTGAAGCACAGACGATATATGCCAGGCCACGTAGCAAACCAATAATGATGGGTGAATACAATAAACCCTCCAGAGAGTACTGTTGTACTAAAGCATGTTTTCATTTGCAACCAGCAGCAGCCTCTTTTCTTACCCCCTAGCAGATAAACAAGACATTAGGGTTGTATTTCCTTGTTGTGTTGACCTGCTTCTCTGGGATTTTGTGTCGTGCTTAACAGGCCGGCATGGCTTATGCTACCGCAGGAACAGTGTGACCTTCCTCTTCTTCAGAGGGGCACTGGGCTGAGGCTGGACCTGTTCTTGGCTGTGTGCAAATGTATAATGTGCTGGCTGCCTGGGAACTGCCTTGCACTGCGCTTACCTACTCCGTAATGCATCCGTCCCCGTTTGCACTTCATGGCACTATTGAAATAATTTGCTTACATGGAAAGTAAGGTGAGAGACACAAGCCTGCAACCGTCTTGGTCTTTACCAGTCCTCTTATATGGGGAGTTTTGTGTGGCTGCCACTGACATTTTTGCAATGTCAAAACTAGGGGAGCAATTTGAGTGCCTGAGCAGAGAGAACTCATGCCGTTTCAGGTACACAAGGCATCTGCGCAAGGCTGAAAGCCATGGCACAAGACTTGCCAAACACACACACACGCTGGAGCAGCAGCTGCAGACTGGTGCGACACTCTACAGCATCCCAGACAGCCTTACATGGCTGCGGTTAAGTTAGTAGAATTGCACCCTCGGAGTAAAACTTGGAAAAGACAGGATTTTGTAAACATAAAGCTGAAGTTCTAGTATTTTACACATAATTGCTCTCTCTCTATGTTTTCCCACATTTCACTTCATAATTTGGATTTATTCCTCTGGGTATTCCCTGACTTAATACCAGTGGAGAAAAATGTGGGCAAAGACAAATTGAGTATTTGCTTGTGCTCGATAAATTCTTTTTGAAGAAAAAAATTAACTCTCGTAAGGAGAATGCAGAACTAGACTGAGAATCTGATATTCCAGATGTCTGTTTCCCGTTTATCATTAGAGCTAGCAGATATTTTGCAGTTACCTATTCTTATATATATATATGTGTTTATATATAAATTTTATTTTTTTAATAAGATTTTTTAAACCATACTTCTATTAATAACGTTTAAAGAGTTAACTTCTTTGTGTCCCTTGTCAATCTTTCATTGCCGAATATGAAATACTAGTAGTGGTATTAGAAGAGATTTATTTTCTGATGTCAACACTTTATTTTTTCTTTGGGGAAAAAAGCTTTTTCATAGCTTTTTCAGAAGCTTAAATTAACCAGGAGAAGGACCAGTGATTTGGAGAAATAAAAGAAAGAGTCAGAAGGAAATGAAAATGATGAAAGGAAGAGAGAAAGTAAGAAATAGAAAGGACAATGTAGGAAAGGACAGAAAGTTAGGGGTGCAGTTTAGGCAATATTTATAAAAATCTGTGTTCTGTCACAGTGTTGCTTCTACCAAATGTTATTTTGACAAATAATAAAATGTAAGAAGGGTATGGAGATCTGGCTTCAGGTCTCCTGTTCATAAGGCATGCAACTATTTTTTAAAGAGAAGATACAAATGCCAGCATTTCTATGCTTGGGAAAAATGAGAATTCAGAAGGTGACTTGTCACACAATCAGTCATCATTACGACTATCTTGTTTGTATTCTGCAACCTGTTCCTGAGCTTTGTGTCCATTTTGTGATCAACTCACACAGAGGTACGAACAATGATATATTTCATGTGCAGGTATCTCCAACCTTCACAGGCTTGTCCCTGTTCCCCCAGCATCCATGAAGTGATGCCTTGTGCAGGAGCTACATTACGTCTCATGACATACCTGCTCCACGGGTGGCCGTTGCTGTTATTTTTAAGTATCCTCGGGAAAGATGGGATCAACGGGAGAGAATTCAGAGGAGAGGGGGTGAACGGGCAGAGAAAACATGAACATCTCAGTGAGCCTGGCTGACCTAGGCTCATTTGGCAGCTGGGCTGTGCTAGCCAGAGGGCAACCACAGGCCAAGGGGAGCAGTTTCTCCCCATGGCTGGGCACTTGCAAGCCCATGGCTGGAGCTCTAGCTTTGTCACCCCGTGCGAGAGAGAGGTCGACAAACTGGAGAGGATCTTCTGGGATGGTCAGGGGGATGGAGCATGTGCCAAATGAGGAAAGGCTTGAGAGAACTGGATTTGTTAGCCTTTTATTTGCTGTAAGAACCAGGCATTATCACAAGACAGATGATTAGTAAGCTATATAACTAAAATTACAGATAGTTAAATGGGTGTTTTAAAGACTTTTAGAAGGCTCTATAACAGGAACACCTCGGACCATGTGCTCCATCCCTTCCTTCTTGCTCTTGTGCAAAGCCACTACAACACACATGACCCAGGAGATGTTTTCTGATCACTTAGCACTGAGCCAGTAATGGTGCTCACTGCTTGCACACATAAATACTACAAGATGAAGGTGGTTCATTTTTCCACACCATTATTTTTCCACACTTGTATTGTCAGGGCAGGTTTCTCTGGCTTCTCAGTGAGGGACAGCTGTCCCCAAAGGGAGATGAGCTGGGACCCGAGGGTGACCCCAGTGCAGGCCATGCCCTCACCGGTGGGTGCCATCCCACAGGGTCTGACCATGGTGGGCAGAGCCAGGGCTGTGACAGGGTCTACCAACAGCCTGAAACGGAAAGCGATGAACCAGGGCTAGGGACCACCCAGGGGCTCCCATCAGGAGCTAAAGAAGAGGGGGCCGGAGGCAGGACCAGAGACAAGGCTGCGATGTACGACCGAGGGGTCCCAGCCTACAACCAGCACTGCTGGGGTAGGGACTGACGGCCCCAGGCTGGGCTGAAAGAGGGCTCCTGGGCCCAGATGGCCCCAGCAGAAGCTGGGCAGGAGCAGTAAGGCCTGTGGCTGCCCTCAGGGCCATGACATCTATGTAGCTGATGCATTGTGAAGCAGGAGAAAGTATGAAAGCTGCTCAGTAGTTGCTCAGAGTGCTGCATGGCTTCAGGCACAACTGGCAGGAAAAAAAAGAAAAGTAGGTCTTTCCTCTCTCTCAAAGTTTTCTGGTGGATGAAATATGCAGGAATCTATTTTTGGAGGCGATCAGATAATGAGAGTGGGGAACTCACGTACTCCGTTGTGCTTGCTGCATGGGAAACAAGAAGAATAAAAAATACCCTTAGCTCACCAGCCAGCTAACCAAGAGCATCCATACGTGCTCACCAGTTTGTTGATATTTTGCCTCAAAAAACTGGAATATCAAATGGTTTTGTAGACACATTCCTAATGGCTGGGATTTGTTTTTGTGAAATTAAAAAAAAAAATTCATGATGTTTCCAAAAATGTAATGCCCTTATGTCCTGGTTCACTACGTGTGGTTGAGGTGCTGGGCAGGTTCAGAGACGCCTGCCAAGGGCCAGAGCAAAGGGAAACTCGCACTCTCTAATTGCATCCCTACTACAAAAGCTAGAGTGCCACACCACAGCCCGTGCACCCTCATAGCTAGCAGCTATGATTCAGGTCACTGCCTGGCTGCGGACACAGAAGTTGTCTCCCGTGGGGAGACGCTGTGAAGCCCTTTGCAGGGCAAGGCACGGCTCCTCTTCACGGCGCAGCCCCTGGGTCACAGCCCCGCATTACTCTGCCATGGCAAGGCAGCAGTCCTACCTGAGCTGGGCTCTACAAGACAGTCTTCCCCTGGCAGTCTGCTGGTTTCCAGTGGTTCAGTAAAGTTACTCCAAACCACGGTTGCTTTTAACCTGAAGCACACCTGCACCCAGAAAAGGAAGGGGAGAAGGCATTGAAAATGGATAGCTGGGTCTCCCTGAACCTCATCCTTCCCCTTCAGATTTTAAGTAGGCTGCGCTCAGCTCCATCTTTGCGCCGGTGGATGCGCAGAAGCAGTGGATGCTCTTGGCGGCTGCCAAAACCTCACCTCCAGCAGCTGCTGCCCTCTCCTCCCTCCCTCCCTCCCTCGGCCCCTTCCAGCAGCGCAGTGTGCACCTGGGTCTGAGATCTGCCTCCGGAAAAATAAACCCGCTGGCTTGGCCGGTAGGTACGTAGGTACTTCCCAATGAATTATGAATCCCCTGCCCTTCCCTGGGACTGGGGCCATGTCCCAGCTGTATCCACAGCCCTGGGCACGGTTTGGGGGCCAGCGGGTGCCCAGCCTCACCGAAGCAGCAGGAAGGGGGGGCATGGGCAAGCTTGGTCTCCTCCTGCCTTTCTGCTCCGCTGCGTGCCAGCCAGGAATTAGCCCTTTGTTAATTAAGATAAACAGAAAGCCAGCGGTGACAGGTTGTTTATTATAGGCTCTAGGAAAGAATCCCCGTTTTCCAGATCACATGGAAGCCTATGGTAACAAAGTGGGGCAAACTGGGAAAATACCTGCATGACTCTTTGATTAATGCTATATATCTCCTCCTGCCCCCTGCCCACATTTCCTTTTGCCGCTCGCCTGAATTCATAGAGTTAATTGAAAGCAAGCAATAAAGGGCTTGTTACAGATCTGAGCAAGAAAAAGTAAAATAATGACCGGGTTAAGCCAGGCTCAGGTACGCAGCTTCAAAGGAGTGAGGATAACAATGTCTGGCCCTACCCAGCCAGGCTGGGAGACGCCTCCGGTAGCTGAGCCTGCTTTCAAAGGAGCCCCTAACACCTCCGAGATTCCAGGAAAGGGCAGGGGATTATGTGAGCCAGGAGAAGCTGACAGGCTAAAGACATGTTAAAAAAAATGTAAATTAATCAGGGGAACCTGCTGCAAGCGTGATGGACAGCTTCCAGTTCTCCATATTGGGGAAAAATGCCAGGTCTGCCTAAGCTTCATCAAGGAAAGTTAAGTATGAGTACAAAAATAATGTGTAAGGCACCTCTCTCAAATCCATTCTACTAAGACCTGTGCAGCTTTTTGGCAAAATAAATCATATTTTTATTTCAGTTAAGCTGCTGTTGTAGGCTGTCAGAAGGAAACCTTTATGTGTTCCAGTGCTGGCAGCCCCGCACCCCAAATTCTGGGGTGAGAATTGCAGAATTTCATCCAGGAGGCATCTCCTGGCATCTTGGGGAGACAGGAAGGCAGAGAGGCTGCTTTGAGAGGCCCAGAGCAGGGACAGTAGCACAGCTAACCCAAAAGCACTGTTGCAAAGGATTTAAGACATCCTGGAGTGACATTGTACATGTTCTGTCTAGGTCCTTCCTGGATGGTGCAAGAACCGTCCTTATAATCCTGCATTGTTGACCAAGTGATAATTTTTTCCTTATAAACCAGCCTGTAATTCCTCATAAATCCATCTTACTGTCTCACAGAGATTGCATTGACTTTTCATTCTTCACTCCCTGTGGCAGCCTATGGTTAGAGAAAACACTGTGGTGAGCTGGTCATGCTTCAATAGCTCTTTCACAAATGGGCTCGTCAATAATTAAATTAATATATTTTCAGACAATGAAGAAAATATTTTCAGCAGAGCTGTGAGCTAGCAGTGTTCTGCTTTCAGCATATTTTGAGACCACAAAGGCCACTGCAGGATCTGAACCTAGCACAGAATAAAAGAAACAAAAGCAACTGAATTTCCACAGTTTTCATTAATTTAATTTAGCCTGAATAATTCATGTAGTGCCTCTCTTCTGTAGTATATTTTATCTGGAGACGCAAAGGCTCTTTAGAAAGTTGGGCAGTGTAATTACCTTTTTACAGGTGAGGACGCAGAGATAATCTCCATACTTAAACATCAGGCAGCGGCAGGGTTTTCCCGAAGCAGGCACAAAGCCGCTTTCTGGTTCTGCAAGAAGACAAATCTGGCCCCATGCGTTACGAAACTAACTCCAGAAATTTGGCTTCTAACCCGGAATGTGACACCAGTAGGAGTTACACTTCTGCAAATGAGGTCACTTAATTGACCTTAATAGTCAAGTATTTAATTTAGTGCTGCTCTGTGTTGACTGAATGAGTAGAAATCTGAAAACCACAAGTGACGGGGGATCACAGCGGGCTCTCCCTGTGCCTTCGGAGTCTGATGGCACCCAGCCCTTTGGCAGTCCTTTCCTCAGCCATGGTTTTGTGACATGAAGTCTCCGACAGCCACACTACCAGCAGTGCTAAGGGGCTGCTGCCCCACTCGCCGCTGCTTGCCCAGCTCCCCTTGCGCCCCAGACCTTCAGGCAAACCCAGCGCGGACCTGGCCAGGACTAAAAATGACCTATTGAAAACACCCCTAGAGAAGTTGTGTCAATTCCTTCATCACATTCACAGTGTTGTAGGAACAACCATGCCCGTGGACCTCAGGCAGTGATGTGTTTGAGCGGGGCAGTAGGAAGAGAGAGGGCGGTGGTGAAGAGGAGGGGAGGCCATCAACACCTCAGGCTGGTACTGCCACATGAGACCTTGTCTCATAAAGCCACAAAATCAGGGTCCAACTTTTAACTGCCCCTCCCTCCTTTGGAAACAAGATTTTCAACCAAATTGAGCTTACCGGTGCAGGATACCCAGATTTGGGGTTGAATTTACCAATCCAAACTTTTGGAGCCCAGCTGGACTGAACCATAATCCAACTGTATTTTCTTAGCTATTGTCAAGAGCCCTAATATTTGTGCCTGTGCCAGCTACCCAGACCAGTGCAAGAGATGGTGCTCTCTAGATTCAAACTCATTCACATGGGTGTGAAGGAATGGATTCAAGTCTCAGTAACCTCCTTGCTACCCATATAGCTTGCTGTTAGTCTTCTGTCAGCTCTAAACCCTTAACTTTTTGATGGACTGCTACAGCTGGGCAGCCAATTACTATAAGAGAGCTCCAAGTATGTTTGAAGATTATTTCTTAGTAATGGGAAACACTCAGTGGGCACCTTCCCTTTTTTACCAATCAAGGCAAAAGCTTGGAAAACTTTAAATGCATACCACATAAGACTCAAGCTGGCAGCAGTTACCTGGGACTTTGCTATGTGAGACAAAACCATTTTATCCTAAACTGGACATTCCCAAGAAGGATAAAAGAATCAAATAGGCCGCAACAAAAATGCTTGCTAGGATGGAGAAAAGCATCACACTACTACTGCAATAGTAGTGGCCGGTAATTTGGGAGTCTCCATGTACTAACAAAATGTACTTATTTGGAGGGTACAAGGTAGTGGGCAATCTTGAGGAAGCGCTGTGACGGTCAGTTCTGTGATTAAGAGAAAGAATTATTAAACATGGTAGGAGGGATGTGATACAAGTGCAACACTGATGATTTCCTAGCCCTGTTCTTTTCCTTTTATGCCTCTTCTACCAAACTTCTGGCATTATTGTTGTTCAAACTCCCATCTTGTTTCTTTTGCTGTTGCTCATGGTGTCGGTGTAGCAATTAGCTAGACAAGACAGGAGCTATTTGCCATTATTTGCTCCTTAGATATCAGACAGATTCTGGAGAAAAAAAGCAGAGTTGGAAACCAAACAGGAATAAGTGGACCAAATAAAATCAGCCCCCCTGAGTTTCAGAGATCAGAAGAACAGAAGTAGTTGTATGAGAACATTTGTGTGCTGAAGTGAAATCTTACATGATCTCAGGCAGAAAAACCTGATTTTTTTATTTGTTTAGGGCTTGTTATTATTGAGTTTGGAATAGTTGGATTTTCTGGGAAATCAGAGCCTGGTGAAAGTTAGTTAAGTCTCACCCGGAATGAGAAAGTGCATGTATACAATGTTCAATAGTTTGTTTTAAAAGAAACGTCAGTCATCAAGCACCTAAAATCCCCACGTGGTTTTGGAGCGGGAAAGGGAAGACAAACAACAGAAAGCCACATCCACATAACATATTCCATCCTGGTCATACAAGTGATATGTGCTCTGAAAGTGAACTGTACATTAGAGAAAAATAAGACATTCTTTGGGGAGTAATAGCGCAAATACATTTGCATCGTTACATGGTCTGTGCATAAAATCTCCAACCTTTCTACAGTGAAAAATTCTAAGTTAGTAACACCACCTCAATGTCTGATGTGAGCCTCGGAGTGGTCACTGTCTAGGTATATGGACTGCCAGCAATAATGACATGTCAACAAGTCATCTTCACTGTAATGGAGGGGCTTGAAAATGATGTTTCCTCAGAGGTCATCTCTGGAATGGAAAGAGAGGATGATGAAGAGTTCTCACATAAAGTCGCTCTTTGACTTATAACCCATGAGCTCTGCAAAACTGGGTTTGGTAAAAATGACATTGGCCCCAGCCATAAGCAAAATATTCTCCTTGGGAAGAGTAGGGCTTCATAGCCTACCATTTTCTTCTATGAGCATTTCAGCCAGGGGTCCCTGGAGGTCATTTTGGTGTGTCCCATGACACAGAAATTTGTAAATGACAGTCTACTTGGAAGTATTGCAGAGAGTCAGCAAAGTCTAGGCTGGCCTAGAGAGTTTTGAAGACTCTAACTGCAACTTGGGAAGTGACCACTAATCAGCTGAGCTGAGCTAACTGTCCAGGTGCCCAAACTGAATCAACTTTTTAGTAAAACTCATGCTGCATTAGTGCACCTTCCCCAGGGCAAGACTTACCCTAAAACCAAGCGGTTTAAAGGGGAAAGTGATTTCAACTGACAAGTTTTACATTGTAAAAATGGCCAGCTAAGAATATGCAATGATCATTTATGCTGTCTCAGATGACAGGCATCAGATGACAGACATCACCTTTTCTCAGAGGTGACCGTCTGTCAGAGACAAGGGTTACGGAGGTATTGATAATGCACAGGGTTAACAATTCAGAGTAATCATGCTTATCACACACCACTGCACTGTAAGGGAGATTTCTTCATTCTGATTAATTTTCTTCTTTCAAGAACACATCCAGCTATCTTCATGTGGCTCCTTCTCCATGACGCTACCAGTCACTCATCATCTTGAACTTGAAAGTCACCAGACACCCCTTTTTTATTTTTTTAATCCAGTCAAAGGATTAAATTTGGCGCACTGTAAAGCCTTCTCTCTACCAGAAAAGTGAGTCAGTTTAATTAAATTGATTTCAACTTATGTAAATTGCTATGATAGATGTACTGATTTAACCCATGTTCGTATTGATTTACCTTGCATCAGTTCTGCTCCTGCCATGAATGCCAGTCATGATTATTTTTTAACCAGTGCACTCATTTGATAGCGGGAAAGTCACAAAGCAAGAGCAGAAAGTCAAAGTTTAGGTTTTCTTCCTTTGCTGGAGCAAAATGGAGCTTGTTGATACCATGTCGTGTGCTGCAAAGAGCACATGAAATGGTGGAACAAGGGAGAGAAGAAGGCACAGAGGTAGCAGAAACGGGCAAAACATGCACAGTCAGGCAGGGTTTGGGGAGTAGGAAAATTTGAGAGCAGCGATGATAGTTGTAATCCTGTATTTTCCATCCCATAAGCACTGCCCATTTAGCTGTCATTTCTCATTAATTTTTACTGTACACAGACAATTCTCTGTGCTGGAGGAACCTTTTCATCTGCTGCGGAAGCATCCCAAAACAGCACGAGAGACTCCTGAAGAGCTCCCTGGGTCAGAAACGTCAGTGGTGATGACCTTCAGGCACACGGTAGGGCTTGTAAAAAAAATATGGTTGGGCTTCCAGAGTATGCTCAGGGGGTCTCCCAGTTTCATGCTGAAAGCCTACGAAATTGTCACACTGACATTTTCTGAGTATGTTTTGTTGCTGTAATGTAGCTCTTAAACCCTCCAGACCTTTCAGAAAGCGGCTGCAGTTGCTTACACTGAAGTGTGACACACCGTTACAGCTGGTAAGGGGCCTGCCAGGATTTCTACCTTGTTCTGTGCACAGATTATTGCTGCATCAAACACAGCTCCAGAGCTCATGTCCAGCTACTCAGTGTAAACTTCCTCTGAGTACTGCAGCCTCAAAGTAGCCTACAAAGCAAGAAGACACTGTCTCGCTCTGCCTGAAATCCAGGCCCTTGGGAAGGAGAGGGACATAGCTTTCATTTTACTTGCACAGTATTTTTAGTTTAAGTAAAATGACTGAAGTATATAATCTCTTGTGCTCATCCCCTCATACTGGGATGAATATCACCCACAGGGACTCCTAGTCCAGCATTGGTCCAGCAGGTGGAAATACCGTAATCCTCAAATTGCTTTAATTCAGTACAGCTTTTGTACACTGCTTGCCATGAACTCAGCGTGAATGCACAAGTTGCTGTCTTGTCATGATGTTCAGCTTTTTGAGACCCAGAAGATCCTCATCTGGGGTAAGTAAGTATCCCATGTGCAGCTATGGCATTGACCATTTACGGCATCTTGGAGAAGGGAAGAATCAGCACTCTTTTTGCCTGCAAAGCACTAAACAGCTGACGCTCACTGAATGGCAGATGCCGTACTGCAGGGGACTCATGGTTTGTTTGCTCCTAGACCACAGTACTGAGGCTGCTTCTTGCATCAACTCCTCTGCTCTTCCTCGTAATTTCAAAAGCTCCCAAACAATTTCAGAGGGTCTCAAGCACAGGGCGGGCCCTGTTTTTGTATCACAGATCTCCACTCTTTACTAAAAGTGTTTGATGTAAAATTTCAAACGTCTTTGTGCATTTCATAGACTTTGAAAGAACACTTGCCCTGCAGTAACATTAGCTTTGCTGCCCATTTTTCTTTCTCATAAATACTTTGGGTAGGTTGAGGTGGAGGGAGTTGAATCTGAATCTGCAAATGCAATCTGTGCTTGTCCAAGGAAAGGGAGGACTCAGCAAGCAGAAGGACCGGCAGTATCTGGCAGGCTTTTCATACAACAGTAGGCAGTAATTTACAGGATTAGCTGTCAGGTAATACATCTTAATGGGTACCAGTCAGCCTTCAAGTCCAGCTGTGAAATATTTTGCATATCTAGCACCCTCCTGGTACTTTGTCTCCAGTACTCCTGTGCTGGGTTACCGAATCAGTCAAAGCTGAAAAGCAGTCCCAGTCATCTCAACTGGATTTAAACTCTGTTACCCAGGCCCTGCTTCCTTGAGAAGGATTTCACAGTATGTGCAGGAGCACATTATGGTGGGATTTACTTGCTTTTACTTAACACAGGCATTATATCTCTCTGCTAAGTAGTTCTTATCACTGAGGATAGCCCTTGCTTCAGTTGGCATGGCAGTTAAATACTCTCCAGAATATGATAGGCATGTTCATTAATCCCAGTATAGCAAGGAGCATATCCTGGTTGCATATACATCAGGACAAGCACATTCTTCATCCTGTTCCTCCGCTCTTCATCCTAAGCGCCGAGCAGGGCAGGGCTCCACCGCTGCAGTTAGGTATAAATGTGCATTGAAATAAGAAGAAAACGTGTTTGCCAGAGCAGTTTATGCACCTGCAGCAAAAGTCATCTGGCTGGAACCAGGTAAAATTTCTGCCTAAATCCTGCCTCTGTTGTTTAACCTGGGAGCTAGTTGAACATGCTCTGAGAACAAGTTAAAAGGAGCAAGTCAAAAGGAGCTAGCATCCCAGTCAGCAAAAAGAGCTGAATTTGGTCCAATGTTTTTGCCCACAGACCCTGGTTTCCATATCTCTTTTTGAAATTCAGTGTTCATTTCAGAGAATCTTTTATTAACCATTAGCATATTGTTGGAGTGTAAAACAGGGTACTGTGGGACATGATTGCTGATCACCAAATCTCATTTCTGGAATCAAGCAGGATTAAGCATTGAAATGATTCCACTGTCTATGTATCCATCTTTATCTTGAACACTGCTAATGATGGTGACATAATGATCTCATTAGGTGATACCCTCCTAAGCATGAGTCGTCCTGTTAATCATGTCTGCTTCTGCTATTTCAGTAATTCAGAACTAAAATAATAAATAACAATTGAATAAAGCCTTGAACCTGATGATAACTTTCATTAATCACCCAAAAAGTAGACTTATTTGTAAAGTGTGACTAGCAGGTGTGATTTTCTTCTCCTCCAAAACAATATATTTTGTCTTTATTTTCAATTCCTTCAGAATACTAGCCTGTGGACTTGCCTCAACAATAATCCCTCCTCTCACTCACCTGCAGACAGTTGTGTCTTGCCAACAAGGCCTGCAAAACAGAGTGACACATGAAAAAAGATAACATGGAAAGGCACTTTACAGTGACAAGGGGAACTTGTTAGTATCTGGATATCAGATTTAGTTTGAAAAGATTAAGGCATTTCGCAAAAATGTACCAGACATAAAGAATCACCGGAAAACAATATTAAATATCCCCAAACAGTGTTGCTCCTGAAGGAAGTATTCTGATTTTTCTCTGGTTTTATTAACTGTTACCTCTATTGATGGATACCCTAAATGGCCAGTTGGTCACATATACATTTTGAATCTTGACTGAGGCAATAATCCCAAGAGGTGCTCATCTCTCCAGTCCAGCAAGAAAAATGGCAAGAGAGCTGAATCTCTACTATTTCTATCAATAAATTTGAGAAATTAAGAATTTGCGTTGGTCAAGAACTTTGTTGTTGCTTTATTTACATTCATTTTATTTTCACTATTGTATAATGCCATGTGGGAATAAGTCACTTTATAGATCCTCATTCTTTTCTGTTTTTCTGTAACTTTGTCCTAACGAAGTGAAAAATAGTGAAAAGGTGACTCTTCCCAGCTCTTTCCCCTTCTGGAGTTTTCTGACCCCACGGTTACACATGCACATACTGTTGAAACATAACTCAGCACAATTAAAATCATAATTCATGACTGTAGGATAACTCTCTTGGGAAGGGAGCTCAGGAAGTCTCTGGTCCAGCCTCCTACTCATGGCAGGGTGAGCCATGATGTGAGACCAGGTCCCTCAGGGGGTTTTCCAGTTGGGTCTTGAAAACCTCCAAGGATCCATCCTGGGCAGTCTGTGCCACAGCTTGACGGAATTAATAAAGCACCTGGCAGTTCTTGTCGTAGCATGTACCCTAAAGATGCTGTGATTTGGTGTCTTTAGAGTATCATCATACTGGAAAAAGAGCATGTTTGTTCCCGTATATCCCAGACTCTAGGGCAGCCTCAAGGTCTAATCAAGATCCTGACAGTCCCAGGTGGCCTCAGGAAGTTAGAAACGATAGAAAGCCATTTTTCCTTCCAACAGCTTACTCTGCCTTCAATACAGCTGATCCAACACTGTACCAAAAAAAGCAGAAGGAAAGGCAGTGCAAAGGTCAGTCCTCTTCCTCCCCCCCTATAGAATTAATTAAAACACTGCATTGTCACAGATGTATGGATCAGCTCTGAGAAGGCGTCTCTGTGCAGCAGGAGCCAAGGCAGGCGGGACTAGATGTACACGAGGCCAGAGAGTGAAGACATGAGAAGTTTGAATCGAGCACGAAGGGCAGGCAGTGCCAGCAGAGATGCAGATGCGGTCACAGCAGTACCATTCAAATGGCCGTACCGCTCAGATAAAACGAAGAGGGAAAAGCTAAACCTGCCAGCACCGTCATGACTATGCTTGAAAGCGCGACCCTTCTGCTCCTCCCCCTCCGCGGCGCTGGGGGAGGAGGGAGGACCACGCTGCTCTCGCCCTCAGTCGGGGCTGGGGTTGTGCTCCCTGGCGTCTCGCTCGCATCTCCAGCAGGTTTGATTTAGGTTTCAGCCCTGCCATTTTATTTCCTCTGGGAGCTATGACAGTAGTAATTAGAAACCCAGAGGCCTCTGAAAGTGAAGTGTTATTAACTAGGACAAAAGTCTGTCAATGAAATGTATTATAATAACACTAAGGCATACAATATGTATGGTTGTTTCCCTCTAGGGGTTAGCACATTTTCTGTTTGGGAAGCCCCTTTAATTCCCCCACAGTCCGTCTAATGGCTTTCCTCCCTGACAAAATGCACTCTCGTTCTTCTCCCGGGGTGAATTTCCTTAGATGTTGAAATCCTTTTTCCAAATTTAATTCTTGTCCAGCAAAACTGCTATGTCACTTTGCCCTGGAGTCTGGCAGTATGTCTCTGTCCTCTCACCTCAAGTGTTTGCTTGGATGCTGCTTACTCAGGGAGTGCATGGCCAGGAGGACCTCAAGATCACCCTATACGACCTCTTACATGTCACAGGCCTCTACGGTTCACTGATTTTCTCTGTATGCAAACTGTATGATGAAACCGGAGCAGTGAAATGGCTCTTAGTCCAAGGGCAACTTCACTCTTGTAAACCCAGTCCTCTCTTTGTCAGATTGTTGATTATCTGGCTTGCAAATGGACTAATAAACCTCCTCTGCCATGAAGGGTGTATCCCTTCCCATTTCAGGGAGTCAGTCTCTAGTTATCCTGGGGCTAGCCCTCCTAATTCATAATAAGGGGCCTAGACACGTAGATATCTCTGCGTGCAGGAGGGACATGGGCAAAGTTCATTCCCAAGGCAGGGAAACAGGTGGATGCTCCTAGACAAATAGAATGGCTACGTCTATTGTGCCAGTCCCAAAAATGCTTCCCAAGTCATGGGTCAAAGCGTGCCTCCGATCCGTGTCTGCCCTTCCACAGGGAGAGGAGGGCTCTGCTGTACAGCCTGGCCTTTTCCAGAGCACCAGCCAGAGGAGGAGTGCCCTTCTCACACGGCAAAGGGCAAAGGGATTCCCAAATGCGGCCATGAGAGCTAGGGATGGTGCACGAGTGAACAAAGTCTGCAAGACTGAGGGTTTTTTGTAAAAAGTACATATAAGTAAAGAAATAAAGCAATATTAGATTGTCATAGCCTCCTGGAAAGGACTTCTCAAGACTTGTTTCTTCAATCTCAAAAGGAATTGGTTTGATTTTTCACATCTGTGTATCACATTTTCTGATTGCTGAACAGTAACAGGTTGAAAAGGGTTATTGTTGTTTCACAGAAAACCAGGATTATTTTAAAAACTTGTTATTTCTGGACAAGTAGAGATACTTAAATCAGGGCGTACTGTAGGCTGACATTCAATTATGTAATGAGGAAGGAGAGGAAGCACGCAATAAAACAAATAAAAGTAATTGTAATGTGGTTTATTGAAAAGAACAAGTAGATTGAAAATGCTATTGGGCTGCGCAAAAATAGCATCACACAGCTATTATAAGTTCATTTCTCTTTTGCTAGCAGATTAGGGACTTCTTCCCGCTTGCTTTTTCGGTACTGAATATCAACGAGGGAAATAAGAGTCTGCCTCCCTGCAGCTTTCTGAGCTGATGAGCTGTTGTTGCTTTCTTTTGAGATTCAGCTTTCTTTCCAATCTGAGGTTTTGAGTCTGTGGATGATCTATGCCACAAGCAAAGCAGGAAAGTTAATACACTTCTTAATTAAGCTCTGCAGGATTCATTTCTTTTTAAGCAAATTAGGGAAAGGACAAATAGATAAATGTCTGCAACTGCCTAAAAGCTACCGGTGACTGCATGGCTACTACAAACTCTGCTGAAACGATAGCTGCAGCAGTGAAGCAAGTGAAATCTTGAAGAAAAGGCAATCATATGTGAGACAGGAGCTCTCCCCATCCTCCTCCAGAGAAACTGAGCTATCCCAGATGTTCCGTTTCTGAACTGCTTGTGAACCTTGCACTATTGTAAGCTAAGGCATTCGCAGATTATTTATTGTACTTTTTATTGTGCCTTTGTTGCTCACCCAAGGTGATGGAAACGAATAAATTCTATTTAATTTTACCTTTCCTGTATTGTATAATCTATATTTTTTATATGAACTCAGTTGCTTGGTCTCAGGCTCCAATGGTATTGCAGTGTAATTCTCCCTGTCTCTGTGTGTCTGTGTGTAAATATTCCCCTACAAGAGTGAAAATTATTACAGTCAGTTGGTATATTCCCTCCTGCAACTAATGAGAAATATAAAATATTGTTATGGTGGATATGAAAAATATGCATCGTTACCCACAACGTTCCTCACCCCCTGTTTGACGCAGGTGGGATGTCTCGTCTTGCTTGTGCCGCAAGGGAGTGAGGAGCCAGCGGGAGGAGCAGCTGTGTCTGCGCGCCTCCATGCTCTCTTCCTCTTGTCTTGTTAGATGCAGAGCGGCTGTCTAGGAACTGTACGTGGGCTGTGTGCTGAGATTCCCCACAGCCATGTTGCCTTTCCACAGCTGTTCATCCACTAGCGTGTATGAATAAACATGCTATGCTCAGATTCAGAACTGCTGACTTCTCATCTCCTAAGAAGTTGACTTGTGAGGTCCTTGTTATCTGTAACAACCTGGCAGACGGCAATGATGGTGCCAAAATGGGACACTGGAGCATGGAGGCTGAGGATTAACATGAAGGTTGTGCTGCTGTGCTCTACTCCTGCTTCCTTTCCTCATAGTCAACCTCACGTGTTGGAAACTTGTCACTTCTCCGAGTTTTTCTCAGTTGTTGGGAGGTGGCTGGAGTAGTTGGGCTCTTGTAACAAAAATTTGCCTGAAAAGAGGCTTGGAAGGATTTTGAGTAAAGGTTTTTTGTGCAAACCAACGCCTTGCCTCTGTGGCTGTTGCTCATCCCCCAAAAGCACCATAACAAAGGCTGTTGCCACTGCCCTATGCAGCACTGTATGTAAATATACCTGGGCTACTTTTAAATAAGCTACGCAGAATCATAGAATCATAGAATCATAGAATCATTAAGGTTGGAAAAGACCTCTAAGATCATCGAGTCCAACCGTCAACCCAACACCACCAGGCCCACTAAACCATGCCCCTAAGGGCCTCATCTACACGTCTTTTAAATACTTCCAGGGATGGTGACTCCACCACTTCCCTGGGCAGCCTGTTCCAAGGCCTGACCACTCTTTCAGTAAAGAAATTTCTCCTAATGTCCAGTCTAAAGCTCCCTTGGCGCAACTTGAGGCCATTTCCTCTTGTCCTATCGCAAGTTACTTGAGAGAAGAGACCAACACCCACCTCTCTACAACCTCCTTTCAGGTAGTTGTAGAGCACGATGAGGTCTCCCCTCAGCCTCCTCTTCTCCAGGCTAAACAACCCCAGTTCCCTCAGCCGCTCCTCATAAGACTTGTGCTCCAGGCCCTTCACCAGCTTCATTGCCCGTCTCTGGACACGCTCCAGCACCTCCATGTCCTTCTTGTAGTGAGGGACCCAAAACTGAACACAGTAGTCGAGGTGCGGCCTCACCAGTGCCGAGTACAGGGGCACGATCACCTCCCTACTCCTGCTGGCCACACTATTTCTGATACAGGCCAGGATGCCGCTGGCCTTCTTGGCCACCTGGGCACACTGCCGGCTCATGTTCAGCCGGCTGTCAACCAGCACCCCCAGGTCCTTTTCCTCCGGGCAGCTTTCCAGCCACTCTTCCCCAAGCCTGTAGCGTTGCCTGGGGTTGTTGTGGCCGAAGTGCAGGACCCGGCACTTGGCCTTGTTGAACCTCATACAGTTGGCCTCGGCCCATCGATCCAGCCTGTCCAGGTCCCTCTGCAGAGCCTTCCTACCCTCGAGCAGATCAACGCTCCCGCCCAACTTGGTGTCGTCTGCATTACAGCTTCAGGACAGCGCTCAACGCAAACTCATCAGACGTATGAATACCTCCTCTTTGGAACACCACGCAGGAACAAGCAGGATGAATCTCAGCTCTGAGCTAACGTTGACCCATGTGGTGTTGCACTAGAGTGTGCTAACAAAAGGTCTTCTCATTCCCTCCAGCTGCAACTATTTAATTCCAGGTATAAAATCAAATACAAATGTAGTATTTGATTTATTAGTAATAATCAAGCAATGTTTATATCAAATAAAAAGTTTTAATATAAATAAAATGTTATATCAAACATTAACATTTAAATATCAATAAATCAAAGTATAATTTTGATATAAATCAAACAGCAAATATAAAATAGTCATTCCAACAGATGAAAAAGAGATCATGACTCATCCTCTTGATAGCCCCGGTGCTTGCCTGAGAAGTGACAGACCATGTCCAATCTTGGCCAGAGCTGCTTCAGTACCTCAGTTTTCCCACGCCTGAAAAAACGTGATGGAGCAGGCTGATTGCCTGACTGAATCCCCACGACAAGCCAAACAGCCTTGGGAGTACAACACTCACAGCTGTTCCACACCTCAGGGGTGTGGAATTTGGGTTTTTTTCCTTGGAGCTGTTCATCAGCTGGGGACCAAGGGCTGCCGACAGTACTGCAGAAGAGCAATTTCAGCAATTCCAGGAGACTCAGCTGGAATAGGAAAGACTGAGTGTTAACTCTCTAAAATTTGGCTAAGCTGAGGCGAGAGCCCAAGTCCCCACACCCAGCATTCAACCTACTTGGAGATGGATGTGCATGTCTTTATAAAAAATTCTCATTTGTTGCCACTGCTCCCCTGCTTACAAGTTTTACTGGTGCCGTGTTGTCCCCCTAGTTACTGGTTAGCCTCTGGTCCTGCTGCAAGTCCTGCCAGGTCTTGAGTGGGGTCAGAGCACAGCTGCAAGGTCAGACCCCCAGGAGAGGACTTCCCCACTTAGCTTAAGGATTGGGCTTCAGGCTTTAGGATTTAGGCTTGAGCCAGGCCCCAGGGCAGTGCGCTAGCAAGTTGGTGCAGCTGCTGTTGCAACGTCTCTGTGCCTGTTTATTGGCAAAACTCAAAAGTAAAAAGGACTCTGTCCTCTGTGAACTCAGGTGACCATGGAGAGGTTGGTGACCAAAAAGGCTGAGTCAGCTCAGCTCACGTGACAATTTTGGAAAACCTAGACTTAAAAATGGACTTCATGTTAGAAGGCAAAACACTTCTTCAGTGTAAACCACAAAGAGGAGTCATTGGACTAATCTGCAGCATGTTCACCTGTTAATCGGGGGGATGAAATACTTAACAAAAAATAGATTTTCACAATTATAAAAATTCTATTCTTATCTTTCAGTAAAATTAATCCAGTTGGGTGTTACATTAATGAAGATGCCAGACGTGCCATAGCTGAATGTCAACACACCGAGAAACAGCTATGAGGGAGCTGAACATGCTTAGCACTGTGTTTGAAATCAGGCCAAGAGTGCTCAGACTGCAAGGAATATTTAGCCACACGAACAGCATCTTGAGTAATTATTAAAACATTAAAAAACTGTTCTCAATCAGTCACTACTGATTGTATGATGCATTCAATCTGTTGATATTACTAAACAGAACACATCCAGTATAACGGTTCCTCCCGGTAATTTTGTCTGATCATGGAAAAAAACAGCATGAGTAAACTGTAACATTAAATGCACAAAGCCGTGGGATGGCATAATGCTGCACGTGCTGTATGATAGTGAGACAAACTAAAAACTAATTGGAAATGATTTTATTGGACACAGCTAATGTTTGGCATCGTATTTATGATAGACCTGTGTGTGCAAGAAATCCATTCATCACGACGGCAGGAGGGCTGTCTGTATGGACCTACAGTTTCTCTCCACATCGGTAAAAAGGGGGCTGCCAAATAAGGGGGCTGAGGAGTTTCCCACAGCCCCCTGTTTATCAGCAGATCCCAAATTGGACTTCAGGTATGCATTCATTTGGTTTAATCAGTAGGAATAAAGTTACACAAACACTGTTGTTCAGATCCACTCAGCTGTCGGATTAGTCCGAAATGGCCACTGAGCACCCAGAAGCAAACACGTCTCTTATCTAAACCCTCTCATACCAGCACAGAGAGCGTTTCCAGAATATTTGCAGTTGCCATCCAGCCGCAGTTTGGAGAAACAGCGCGTTCAACGAAGGGCATGGAAGCGTTACCAAATAGGTGCTAGAGCCACACGGGATAGAGATGAGCGCGTGAGTTGGGGGTGCTACGGCTGGACCTTCATGGTGACGGCACGCAGCGGCGACGGTACAAGGCAGCTAACCTTGTACCGCCTGCAGACACTGAGGCTTTGGAGGCTCTGACCCTTCCACTTCCAAGAGCCGCCAGGAAGAATGAACCTCATCTTCTCTCCACTTACGGAAACATGTGGTTGCCATGGGGGGAATAGGGGAGAGGAGCATCTCTTAGTAGCATAATCCGATTCGAGTGAGGTTCGGCTCGTGCTGAAAACAGCTGGCTTTCTGCCCAGAACGGAGAATGAACTGTAGAGGATTTCGAGTGAGTGAGCCCCATCTTCAAAAGCATTCCTCTGGTAGAGCAACATGCTCCACCGGATCTTGTCTGAAGACCTGTTAGACTGAGGCTGCTGAGGTACTCAGAATAAACCGACATATTAAAAATTAATATTGGCAAAAGGAATAGTTCCTATAAACAGACGTTACCAACCTGAAATCTAGTCATTAAAAAAAAAAAAAAAAAAGCAAAAGTAATTTTGAGTGTTACATCTATCTGATTTCCCTGGGGGATACTCCACAGCTTTATAACCACATTTCCCTGATCTTTACAAATTTTCTTCTCACCTTCACGCCTTTGTGTAAGGTTCACACAAACAGGGATATAGGGAAAGAATCTCTAACAAAAATAAGTAAGGGGGGCAATAGAATGGAAAAGGTGAAATTTCAAATTTGTTTCACTTACAGGACTTTGCAAAATTATCAGGTAATAAATTTCAGAGAGACATGATCGATTTAAAAGATATGTATACGTTTTACCTCCTCTGAGCCTAATCCAATTTTTAAAATGAAATATGTTACTCTTTAGAATAAGAAATATTAAACCCACGATCATTCCGTTTCTTTTCAGAGAGAGTCCCTGTATTTGAAAGAGACTAACACAATCGCCTGTAACAAGCCTCGCCCCGGCATGAACTTCAAGTGCACCGTCCCTATGAAAAATGTATGGCGCTCTGAACTTCACGGCGGCTGCCGCCCCTGCCGCAGCCCCTGCCGTGCCGCCCCGGCAGCGGAGGGGCCGGGGTCTCGTTCACCTGCTCGTCTCATGGACACTTCTTCCAGTCCCCTGAAGAGCAGGCGGGCCATGCCTCGTGTCAGGGACAAACGTGTGGCAGTCCCCAGGTGTTAACACCGGTGGAGGAGGTGCCGTGGTGCCCAGCTGTAGGCAAGAGTCCATTGATTAGCAAAAAAACACCCCAAAAGGGCAACTAAACACCCCAAAAGGGCAACTAAACACCCCAAAAGAAAATCGGTATTCAACGGGGTGAACTCTGGGGGTAAGCAACCGCTCAGCCGCGCAGCCCGTTGGCCCGGCTCCCCCCTCGCCTACCCAGCGCGGAGCTCCGCGGCCGGGGGCGGGACGGCGGCACCAGCCTGCGGGGACCGACACCCCCCCAGCCCCCCCCGCTCCGCCGGGGGCGCCCGCGGGCCCCGCCCGGCCCCAACGCCCCGCCGGGCGCCCGCGGGGGCGGGGGGGGGAGCGGGGGCGCTGCCGCTGCCGCCGGCGCCCCCTGGCGGCCGCCGCTGGCGCCTCCGCCGCGGTCGCCCGGCGGCATCGCGGCGCGCAGGGGCGGGCGCCGCCGCACCGGGCTCCGAGGGGGCTCCGCCGCCGCCGCCGCGCCGAGACGGGCCGGGCCGGGCCGGGCCGTGGCGGCACCCGTGCGCTGGGGGTGCGCGGGGCGGCGGCGAGCGGGGAACAAAGGGGATCGGGGCGGCGCAGCGGCGGCGGCTCCGCCGGGGGGAGGCACCGGCTGGGCGCGGGGGGTGTGGGGAGGAGGAGGAGGGTCGCCAAACTGCTGCCACTTCGTCGACCGTGAGCGGCACTCGCTGGCGGCGGCAGCCCGCCCCTCGCTGCATGGCAGCCCAGTGAGGGAGGAGCGGGCGAGGGTCTGGCGCTGCCCGGAAGCCGAGGGAGCCAGCGCCGGCGGCAGCAGCGCCCGCCGCCCTCCCGCCGGGATGCGCCCCGCTCTCCGCTGAGGCGCAGCCCCGCCGCGATGCTCTCCCCCGAGCGCCACCGCCACCACCGCCACCCCCCGCCGCCGCAGCCGCCGCCGCCGCCGCACCACCCGCCGCAGCCCAGCCATGTCGTGGCCACCATCGAGAACCTGCCGGCGGAGGGCGGCAGCGGCGGCGGCAGGAGCGGCGTCTCCGCGCCCTCCTCCAGCGTGCGCCAGAGGATCAGGAAAGTGCTGAACAGGTGAGGCCCGGGGATGGACCGGGGCTCTGGCGGCGCGGCGCGGCTCCCCGCCCCGCCGCCGCTCGCCCTGGGGCGCGCGGGTGCCGGGGGCGGCCGTCGGGGGAGCCCCGGCCCGGCCCCCTCGGCGGGGTGGAGCGGCGGGGCGCGAAGGCTCCGGCTGGGCTGGCAGCGCCTTTCCCTGCCGGAGCCGCGGGCAGGGGGCGGCGGCGCGGAGCCTCCCCCGGCCCATTGTTGCCTCCGAGGCAGCGGCGTGAGGCGCGGCCCCGGCCCGGTCCCTCCCCGCCGGTGCCGGTGCCGGTCGCACCTGCCCTGCCCGCGGGCACACCCCCACAGCGGGGCCTCCCGCCTGCTTCGGGTTTTCTGGCCCGTCGCGGACACGCGGGGGGCGGCGGGGAGGAGGGAGCCGACGTCCCCGCTGCCGCAGCCCGGCCGGTGGCAGAGGCGCCGCCGGGGAAGTTGGAGCGCGGGCGCCGGGCGAGAGGGGCGGCGGGGAAGGGGCGGCGGGGAAGGGGCGGCCCCCCCGTCCCGGCGGGGGTCCGCAGCAGCGGCCGGGCGGAGGGTGATGCTCCGAGGTGCCGGGTGGCCCCATGTGGGATTTTTGCCCGATTTCCGACCAGCTCGCGTGGTCCGGGAGCAGCACGCTCCGGCTTCGGGAGCGGGGTGCTGCCGAGGCGCTAGCTGCTCGGCTCGCCTGTGCGTGCGGCTCGGAATTGCCAGTGCAGAGATAGGAAAACTGCAGGATAGTCGGGGTAAATGATTTCACCGAAGGTACAAGGAAACACTGGAACCATCTTACTTAAATCCTTTACGCTCTCCTCTTTGCCAGTTGTTTCTTCTGCACTGCATTTGTTTAGGGCTGAGGTTTTTACTACAAAACAGCGTCCACCCAAAGCCTAACTGGTTGCACTTCTCCAGAAGCAGCCTCTGAGCTCCTGTCTGAAAAGCCACCTGAAGCCATCACTTCTGCCTGGTGACTTTTACGTGCTAAATAGAGCAGTTGCAGCGTTATGAGCAGCAATGGGATGGTGCGTACCGGTGTTGGCCTCATTGTCCCCGCTTTAGTTTCGTATACGTGTAATATGGATGAGCTGCTAAGAAAAACATCAGCTCTTCTATCTGGATATGCTAGTTTTGAAGATTAAGCTCGTTGACTCTTTCAAGCTTTTAAACATTAGGACATTATCATTGTTGCTCTCTTTGTTACAAATACCTGAAGGTATTTGATTGCTCACAGATCATTGCTATTATATGCAGTTAATTAACTGTTACCATTCTAGGAGGATCCTCAAAAGCATCAGTAAGGGAAGAAATATTTATCCTTTGTTATTCGAGCATGAGGAGGATTGAAAGAAAGCTGAAAGAAGTAAGAGCTGCTTCAGCTCAAACTCAGTTACATGTTTTCTTGTAAATGTGCATTTGTAACTCTCACTATAGTAAAATTCACTCAATTCCTCAACCCATCCGTCTGTATCGTCTTAGGTGTCCTGTGATTGCAAAATCCTGCTCTTCTTCTGCTTGGTCATCCTGAGGTTTGTGTCAGTCCTGAAATAAGACACTAGAGAAATGAAGTTTTCTAAGGGGCAGCAGGAGATGTATGAAGATGTGGTGAGGGGATGAGATGCAGAACCAATAGGCACTCCTGTTCAAGGGTGGTAATAGTGACCTCTGGGGAGCCATCAAATTGACCACAGTCTTCATGGCTAGGAGGTGTTGGATTAATTCATATAGTTCAAGCAGTTACCATGCTTATGCATATATATGACTCTCAGCCATAGCTAAACAGTCAAATCAATATTTATTGTTTTATATATATGATTGAAATGAGAATATCTAGGGTTTTTTTGAAAGAGGAAAATTGGCTCTGGTGACCAAAGTTTAAATCTCTCTTCTGATTCACAAACCTGAATCTAGAAACAAGATCTCTCATCACCCAGAGGAACACCCTAATGAACAGGAGCCCAATCACTTTTTCGCAAACATACTCTTTTCCCCTCCTCAAACATGAAACAAGAGTCAAATTTTTCCAAATTTATGTGATTTATGGAGACGGAGTAGACTTGTTACTGTGACATTTTAAGGCAGCCTTTTCTTTGTGTACGAGAATCCTTAGCCCATCCCAAAGTCTGTATCAAGGGAAATTTTGCCTGAGTTAGGTTTCCTTCAACTTTTCATGGGAACTAAGGACTCAGTGACGTCATGGCTTTCATGCAATATTTCTGTTGATACAGTGAAATGAATTCTGACACAGTGAAACAAATCTCAACACAATGTTTATGTTTTCATCTTCTATGGAGACAATAGCATGCAAATGTGTGAGGGAAAGGAAGAAATATGTATGCTGTATCCCTAAAGAAGTAGGAGCCCAGAACAAACCAGACATTGGCTTCTTCAATTAATGTTTTTCTACTGGAAAAGGGTAGCACTTTCTCCGTGCTGTGTATACTTTGTGTGCACCATTTGCTTGAGACCCATTTGTGAAAGGTTCCTGATTGACTCTTTGAGTTGAGCTCCTGTGCTTCTGTTTTATGCTAGACAAAGTGGGGGCTCCTCAGGCAGACGAACAAAATAAAAAGGTTGACAACAGCTGGGGGTGCCAGAAACCTGCCTGTAGCTGGTAGAATCATAGAATCATAGAATGGTTTGGGTTGGAAGGGACCTTTAAAGGCCATCTAGTCCAACCCCCCTGCCCTGGGCAGGGACATCTTCAACTAGATCAGGTTGCTCAGAGCCCCTTCCAGTCTGACCTTGAATGTTTCCGGGGATGGAGCATCTACCACCTCTCTGGGCAACCTGTTCCAGTGTTTCACCACCCTCATCATAAAAAAACCTCTTTCTTATATCTAGTCTGAATCTACCATCTTTTAGTTTAAAACCATTACGCCTTACCCTAATGCTACAGGCCCTACTAAAAAGTCTGTCCCCAGGGAGGGTACACACTCTGGTATGGTCTTGGAGGAGACAAGACAGCAGGAGAATGGGGATAGACGCTGGCAGAAACTGAGCATCATTTCTCTCTCACTTTATATGTAGTAGTTTTGTCACCCAGTCACTTGGTGATTCCTGAATTGCCTTCGAAGGCTCCTCTTAAAATTTCTTTACAAGCTATGGAAACTTATTTTAACTTCACCTTCCAACCCCTCCTCCCTGTTCACTCAATAGATCCCGAGGTAATAGAGAAACACTGGAACAACCCCCCCAGGGTGTTTGAGAGAGAACATGCTGAAAGCAGAGGTGATTGACTGTAAAAATCTATTTCAGCGATCACAGCAAACACTGCACTCTGTGAAAACGTTGGCCATAACAGAAAACCAAATTAAAACACAAAACCAAAGGGTGAGAATCATGAAGGACTGGACATGCTCAATGAAATTGTGGGATTTACTGGAATAGTTTGGATATAAATTCTGAGCTGCCATTGATGGTGAAGAAGACCTGCTGCAACAGAACAAGCGTCCTGTTATCCTTGAAGTCCGGAGAGGATGACTTTGAATTGCCGTTGCATTCAGGGGAAGTGTCATGGTGATTACGTACTGCAAATACGTTCCTGGACCTGTGACTCACACCCCTGGTCCATGAATCCCAGCTGCAGGGCCCTGCCTGGTACCTTGTGACATTTGCTCAGCAGGTGTCCCTGGCTGACCCTGCCCTACTATATTGCAGGGGAGAGAAAAAATAATGTTGGCTGCTTGATTGCTTGCTTGCTTCCCCACAGCCTCTGTGAAGCCAAAATTGGACTCCACCAACTCTGTCTGCTTGTAGAGGACCACTTAATAAGCAGTGACTCACCTGCTCCCTATTGCCTCCCACCTATAGCGGGAAGCAAGAAAAAAAGGAGAAAATCATGTGGTTTGGAGCTCTGCGGTTCTCCGTGCCTCCACCCTGGCACCTGCGTATTTCAGAGATACCTGTCTGAACTCGCTCTGTCTGGTTGTATCCCAGCACAGAGTGGTCTCCCTTCCTTGCACTCCTTGGGTGACCTGAGGGGTCATGAGCAGAGAATCACCTGAAAAATGTTGCCTGTGACCCCTGAAGCCTTTTGAACTAATTTACAGGTTGATCTCATGTTGGGAAAGGCTGGTTATCACCTCCTTAGAGGAACAGGGCAGAGAATAAATGTTGCTGAAACTCAGGGGAAGCAGGTTGCCCAATGATCTCTTCGGGGGATTCTTACAAATTATTTATCTAAATGAGAGCCAACAAATGAGGTACCTGCTTATACATGGACATGGAGTCCTAGACACCAGGGCAAGGAGGGAAAATGAAGGTTCTGCAAGGAAAATGAGTTAAAATATTTAGATACTATGACCTTTTTTTACCTAAGTAAATGAGATTATTCTGGGAAACAAAAAATACCATAACCGTGTCAATGAACTCAGGTGTCCAAAGTAACGTCTAAGGCCCTGCTGTTGTATTGCTTTCCTTGATGAGGAGTTTTTTAGAAAGCTGGATGGCTTACCCACTTCTGTCTTTTAGTACTTTCTTAAGGAATACTTGCTATAAAATCTAGCTGTGCCTTATCTTGCTATTTCAAGGATGTCTCCATGTGCTTTTTCTTGCTCTCTATTGCTAAATGGCACTTTGTATTTTTCAGAAGTTTCCTAAAAATCGTATCAGAATATTAGAGACATATTCAACTTGATATTAGAAAATGGAGTAAGGGTAATTTCAGGCCTCAGTCCCATGCCATCTTTTAAATAGCTCTGTAGTTATGTTCTCTGCACTATTGAATTGCGAAGGCTTTTTCTGGAGCAGTGTGAGTCTCTCTACTTCTTTGCTCACTTATTCACTTCATCAGATAAATTTAGCCTTGTGCATAAAGCCAGGTCTAATTACCACTACCTTTCTTAGGAAAAGGAAGAAAAAATAATGTTGCTAATAAGTACAATTCATTAAGCTAGGCAGTGATATATTGAACAAAAAGAAAAGCAATTTGGATTCTTCTTGTCAGAAAGCCCAGCTGTTTGGGTACAGTCTGAGTAAAACTTTTGCCTTTTTAGTGTGTTACAGGCCCAATTCATCCCTGATAATGGAGTTGAGAAAGAATGTGGCCCACTACCTGACTAACTTTGAACTTGAACCGTGTGTCAAGGCTACTAACTCTTCAGAGATGAGAGCTCTTTAAATGACACTGCAAGTATCAAAAGCTATAAACCGATGATTTTTTTTTTCTAATAACGCGTATCCACGTAGTAAATCAGACAGAGGGAATTTATGTACTAAAAAGAACCTGAAACTGAATAATAACGAAATTGAGGCAACGTATTTCATTGCCCCAAAGCAATAACATCTTTCAGTTGACTGATCAGAGAGGCAAACAAACCAAATAATTTATGGCATTTTTCCCTAATGAAAAGCAAGTCAAGGATCAAGCATATCATTTTTGGAATCCAAAAAAGGAGTGAGTATTCATAACCTTCAGTTGCTTTGCTTTCTTCAAAACAAAAGGATTGGCTTCCTTTGGGATTTTTATTCTTAAAAAGTACAAATAGCTTCTCAAAGTCCACCCAGAATAACAGTGACTGTAGAAGAATGAATCTGAGCCCAGTTCAGGTAGCTGTAGCTCTCCTTTTAGGTAAAAATATTTATACCAGTCTGAAGTAAGTCAAAGAAAATGAGTTCAGAGCATAGATAAAGCAATTAGGTTGGCTTTCTTGTACCTGTTAGTATTACTCTTTTTGGTCGGGGAAGTGTGAAGGTCATATCTGCCCGTAGGAAAGCATCCTGGCAGAGGATATGGAAATCAATTGATGAAAAATTGTCCACTGTTTTCTTTTCTCATTAGTTTACTTGTAATCGCCATTTTGAAAGCAAGTGACCTCTGCAAATTAGCTATGTTCCCAATAATTTGGGTGCATAAGGGAAATACCTGTAAAACGGGAGAAAAAGATGCTCTTCCCCTTCCCCTCCAAACAACTTATTTCAGTGAATGCATGCTTATTGGCATGCCATAGTACACTTAAAATGTTTTGATTTAGGAGTGAAGATGAGCTAAAGTGCATAAAGCTTCCATGTTGCTGCTGTAGCAGGTACTGGAAGTCTGTCCAAGTATGGTTTCAAAGTTTCCTAACAGGTTTCGGAGGCAGCGTGGTTTCCTAACAGGTTTCGGAGACAGTGTTGGAAAGCTTTGTCCCCCTTACCTCGCTTTTGCTCCTGAGAATTTCCACCTTAGGAGATACGAACCTTGCTGGTCCTATTCTGAAACAGGAATTGTTTGCAGTGATTTGATATGGTAAGTGCACTGTAGTCTAAACCCGACAGCCCACATACTGACTGGGAGAAGACTTTCCCTAGGGGGGGCAATTTGGCAAGGCAAAATATATGGGTGTCTCCTGCCTACCTGTGACATTCAGAAGACCGGTACTTACCGGGTGCCTGTCTGTAAGTGGGAATTTTTGACACTGGCTGTGCCGTGGGCTTTGGGAAGGGGTTACTGCCTCTTGAACTAGGGGGGTTTCAAAGGAGCAGCACTGTAAATGGCTCCATAGAGAAAGCTGGAGGAATGGACAGAGTGGCTCTTATGGGATGGACAGAGCAGCTTTAATGTGCTAATGAGGGGAAGGCCAGATGCCAGCAGCGATCAGAAGGGCTCTTTGTGGCTCTGTCTCTTTGGAGATGGCTGAAGCCTCTGTCCTTATCGAGGTTCTTTCTGCAGGCAGAGGGAAACACTGGGGCTATTAGTGAGGTGTTCCCTTCCTTTAAGTCAGCAGATAGCCTTTCAGATCAGCACTTGAATACTGATTAGGGCTAATTACCAGGAAAGCTTAGGAAAAAGAACTTGCTGAAGGAACTTGACTTTAAAAAACTACAAAAAAATCACCCCCCAAACCCAACAACAGCAGAAAACTCATGCTCAAAGGCTTGTGAGCTGAGCTCAAACTCAGCTGAAATCACCTGTTGCAAGAACAGCTATATGGGGACTCATAAATCGCTATACTGTAAAGTGTGTAAGTATTGGTGGTTGTGAAATTCATGTTGTGAACCACCTAATCTACCTGTCTCTGCTTATTTATGTCTGTCGTCTGTCTCTCTGGGATTTTTACTGAAAACACGCCAGTTTTGAAACTCGTCTTTCAGCTTTCTATGACTTGGTTTCTCTTGTGATTTAAGAAAGCATTTCTTCAATACATATTCACTCTCCGTCATTTTTCTCAGAGACATCAAATGACTGAGGTAGTGGGTTTGACTCCCATGCATCACATTCTCCTCGGCACGGCTGGAACTAAAGAGCAAGAGACAGAGGAGGGAGCGTCCCCGCAGCCCAGCCAAGCTCAGTGAGAGCACCTGTGTGGCAATACTGCGCCGTACTTCTGCAGGGAGCGCGCACGCTTTTTGGAATGTGCCACGGTACATGGTACTAGCCAAATAATTTCCTAGACGGGGTGGATGACCCTTGAGCTCACCAGAAAGGTCTATCCACAAATGACACCACTGTAGAAAATAGTGACACTTATTAAGCCAGTCTTCTGTTTGTAGCCAATACAGTAATTTCGGCCCTTAATTTCAGTTTCTCCTTGGTGTGGTGGTCAGTTGCTTCCTTACAGTGCCTTTTCCCGTAGTGATGCAGGAGGCCATGCTCCACCTTCAGATAGGTCTGACCTGTGGCGACACGTGGGAACTTAGGAGCCGGATAGTGAATCTTCTCTTTTGCTGTAACTTTTTTTCCTGTCAGAAAATGTAGATGAGTCAAAACCTTGGCAAGAAGGATTGGATTTTTTCAAGACTGCATGTTCAGCAAGACTTCTTATGTCCAGACTAGATTTTTTTGGATGGAGAGCAAGTAAGACTTCATGGTAGTCTGGTGATGGGAGTATTGATGTAGGAGACCAGGTTTAACTCTGCTTTGCTGCATCCCTGAAGACTGCTGTGAACACATGGACTGTGAGGTTCTCTTGGGATGAAGAACCTCAAAAGATCATGGTTTTGTCCTAACGCAAAATGGGAGAACTTTTGAAAATGAGAAGTGTGGAACTAGAAGATGCTTTTTTGCCCAGCTCATCTCCCAAGGCATTTCAGGCTTCAAGGTATTCATTTACAAAAGCACACTATGCTTGAAACAGATTGCTGCATCTCTAATACAGATAAATGAGGTAATTTAAGTCCAGTAGCAAGACCGTGATTATTACCTCCCAAGCCCTAGTGTTAATTGCAACCTGTAAGCCAGTATTAGCTGATGACGGAACGAAACAAAATTTGAAACATTTATAGTGATGGCCATTAGTTTACTTAGCCTCTCTGGTGTTCGTTTGTCAAAGAAACTGTCACACGTGTGTCCAGAAGCCTGCTTCACTGTCTTTTATTGGGCTGCATTGATTTTAAAATGGTGCTGTCTTCTGTGCCAGATTCGTTCTCATTACTTTTCTCATCTGGCAAGTGTTTTGATGTGACTTGACTTTTTCTGGTTTCCATTTGGTAGAAATGGAAAATGAGTTAAGAGGGGACTAAATGTTTCCCCCCGTTTGGTGAAATGGAGAGGAAGACCTGAGTCTGTTCCTGCTCTGATACCTCTTCATCAACCTCATCAAAGAGGAAGAGAGCTCCACAGCTCCACTCCTGGATCTCTCCAGCCTAATAACTAAAATCCTGATCCTTACTGTAGCCTTGGGGCTGCTAGCTCAGACCCTCTCAGCCAAAGGGGTTGTTTGAGGGAGATGGGCTGAATGAGTGTGGTGGCTACAAGGTAGAAGTGGGGGGACTTCTCTCTGCCTTTTTTTGAAGAGAAGAGGTAGATGTCTTACTCTTCAAGACTGTGAATCGCAGACTGAAGTGAGTCACTGACAGGTAGGGGCCTAATGCTCCAAAGGGGGTAAGGCATAAACTGTACCCTATCCTATGCTTTCTGGTTTTTACCAAGATTTGGATCTTTGTCTATCCAGGTGCCTCTATGGCTATCCCAGAGTGCAATACTCTTCTGCATGGATCTTTGCTTTTTTTCCCCCTATGATGATGAGACAAATGCTGGAAAATACTTAATAAAATTAAATGAATTGCCTTGTGATTATTCTAAGCCCAGATATTTTATGGAGTTTAAAAAGCTCTGTGTTTCCAGTGGCTTCTACAGCCTGATTTGGGCCATTTACCTTCTGAAATATCTTCTTACTAGAAGCTGAGCACCATAATGAAACTGAGCAAATGATTCTTTCCGATGCTCCTTTCCTTTTCTCTCTGTGCTGCTGCAGACATGAAATGCTTTTGATTATGGTTTTTTACCTCCCTGCCGCCAGTATATTGAGATCTGTAGGGACTGTCCTGGGTAGATCGAAAGTGAGGAAGGACAGCAAATAGCAAGTAGGTTGGGAAGGGTTGAGCAGGAAGCTGGAAAATATTTTAATGGGTGTGGAATTTGATACTTGAAGGAAATAAAACTTTGATATTGTAGATATAATTTTCATCAGGCTGGGTATGAGGATTAAGTACCACCAGGCAGAAGAAGTTTCCAAGCTTTATCTAATGTGTTGGGGAAAAAGCCAGCACCCAAACACATGCAATGCTCAGACTGAAGTGCCTCCTTTTCCTGCGTGACCTACCTGATATGCGCAGGTAACTTCCAGTCAGATTTTGGATACCTGACCCCCGCTGTTGGATGCCTGGTGTGCTGAGGGGGATGCTTTGTAGAAAAACGACTGGTTTTATGGAATTTAGAGATCACCATTTGCAGAAGTGTGGTCCATTTCCTGCCAGAATGGACCACACCAGTGAGTAGCCCTGGAGACCTTGCTCTGTTGCCTCCCCTTCAGGTTCTTCTACCAAAGCTGCTTTGCTCACTCACCACATTTTTTTGACAGTGTACTTCAGTGTTTTTTCAGGTCCAGTTTGCAGCAGGGCGAATCATGCCTTTGAAGAGATTCAGTAGAGTCTAGGACATTTGGAGGACTTAATCTAGAAGCACAGGGGCAAGGTGGTATGATGGCTGTAGTACGTGCATGAAGGCACCACTTGCTGGCATCGAAAAGGAAAATTTCAGGTTTTCTCTCATTTAAACAAAAAGGTGACATCTTATCAGAACAACCGTTCAGTAGCAGAACGCTGTCAAGGAGTGAGGCAGAGTGGTCAGGGTGAGAGGCAGGGCCATGCGGTGGTTGGAGGGTTGCCCGAAGTGGAAGAGTTATGTTGCATCTATGTTAACCAAGCAAAATCTCGGGGATTCAGAATTTCTCCTGCTCTAAAGAGGTTACTTAAGTTTAAGACACCAAATAATTCTCTAATAATTCACTTGAAAAAAGGGCGGTGTGTCTGTGTAAGCATGCGAGATCTTTTAAGATGAACTACAAAACTTACCCGAATTTTAACATCCTGTTATAAATAAATAAATTCTAGCACATTCTAATTTGTAGAAGAATTTCTGTTAAATTTGATGTCTGAAATTGTTCATACATATTGATTTGGTGGGTATTACTGTGTTAATGGAACTTATTATTACTCAGCTAGATTAATTTATTAGATTTATTCCTACACTTTTACAACCTGTGGATGTATTGAGACGTGAGCCCGCAGAATCAATACCAATTTCTTTTCTCGTTTATGAACGGTCTTACTAACATCCAAAATACTGTTACACTTGAGAGTATTTAGCTGCAATTTATTTTGAAGCATACACTCTGACAATTTAAAATTTGTCTTTCTTCTTTGTCCTTTAATGATTTTTTTTTCCATGTATGTGGGCTCTGTTTTAGCAAAATACCATGCATCAAGCATCAAACGAGACATGACTGTACTCTAGTTGTTGAGATTAGTTGGCAACTTGGGTGTTTGCAAGATTAGGGTTCTGAGACCAGACCTAATCTTTGAGACGCGTTTTGGCTGCTGTTCTGCATGGCAGACCCAAAGTGGGAGAGGGAACAAAGGTACAAATGTAACTTGCAGCTAAATTGCCTGCCAAATGTAGTATATTTGCATGTTTTCCTTTGAGCAGCCGCCATGTGTGCATTTACCTTTCAGAAGCAGCGGTGTTTATCTGAGGAGCAGTGGCAAAGACCAGCCGAAGTGGGTGACTGATGTGGGCCTTGTCCGCTTGCTTCCAGAGCATGAGCATCAGAGGGGACCTGCTGAAGGCTCCTGATGGGAAGTGAGGGAGGCGGGGGCCGGAGCAGGGGCGGGGGAGGAAAGCTATTTGGTCACCTCTGCCCACGCTGCCGGTTCAAGACTGGTAGACAACACTGCTGGCAGGGAGAGATCAGCCTTCAGGCAGTCCTAACACAGGCACTTCTGCTCCCATCGCAGCACCAGTGGTGCTTGGGGATACCATCCTTCCTTCCTTTGGATGGACCAGAAACGTTCTGTAACTCTTGGGAAGAGAATTACAGAGACCGGTTGACCTCAGCCCAGCCTTTAAATCCGATCCAAAGCAGCTCACCAAACGTTTCTGTGGAGAAATCTCCAGCAGCTGCAAGCGCACAGAGATAATGTTTCATCCAGTGGTCCGTAAGGTGAAGCTCCTTAAAACTAACTCAGCCAGCCTTTCTTTGTTGTTTTCTAGTAAAAGTTGCTGTACCTGCTGAGTATGCTGCTCACCTCACCACTTTTTGGTCTGGACTTGCTGTTGCTACTGTAGCTGCCGCTTGTGCACCACTGCAGTTGCTGAGTATTAAAAGCTCAAGCCTGATAAACAAACAGCAGCGTGCACAAAAAGACCGGTCAGCTGATAAAGGGAAACTGAGGGGAAAGAAAACACCCCCAAAAACATCATATGTAAGTGTGATGCAGAAGTAGGCATCAGAGCTAGAAAGATGGGGAGATGCCCAGTGAATACTGCCTGCCTGATTCAGTCGTGGGGTTTGGGACCAAAGCCAGAGCATGATGATTTGTGTCATCTTGACTGGCTTGACTAAGTTACAGGAGAGCTGGTGGACAAAAAGCAGCTCGACCAACCCATTGCAATGAAGGGCAAGGAGGGGTGGGCTTTTGCCTGTTTTGTTTTCGGGAGAAGCTTGTATTGTAGCAGCAGATGAAGGGAACTCATCTGCTGCACAATGAGAGGCTCAGGAAGAAGTTACATACAGTAGCACCTGATTTACAGTCCAGGATTGGACACCAGTTGTTTCTTCAGCCATGGGCAAATCTCTCAACCTCCCCAGGTCTGGTTCAGCACCTGTAAAATGGGGATAATTAAACTTAACTACCTGGAAGAGTTGTTGATTAGTTAATGCTTGTAAAATGCTATACAGTGCTATAAAATACAGTGTAGTACTCAGAAGCATCTGGTCTGCAGTTACTGTAGTGCTTCTCTGAAACTTTATGGGCAAACGTTTGCCAAGAAACAAAATGTCTAATGAGCGCAGTAGGTATGGGCTTTGGGAGACGAGCGGGTGGCATCTTTTCAAAGGCGTCTAACTTTTCCTGAGGTACCTACTGTCAGAATACAAGGGGAGGTTTCCCGAGAGCACCTGCAGCGGTCTGGCGCTGCAACCGGTGTCGGATGAGTTGGGGCTGCAGAGGGGGGCTCTGGCAGGTGGCAGAATTGCTCCTTGCTCCGCTCCCAGCTGCTGGTTCTTACTCTTGTCCCCGTCCCCAGCCTCTTCCCCCTTTGTTGTGCTGGTGGAGCTGATTGTGCAGTGGCGTGGAGAGCCAGGCTTGATCCAGATGGGAGAAAAATGAAAAAAATTTTCTGTTGTTGGTTTGGTTTTCTGGATGGATCCTCTCTCCGGTGTAGTTTATCATGTGGCTACAAACACATGGACTAGCACGTTGAAGAGGCTGGTACAGGGTGAGAACAATTGTCTGGAGAGAAAGCAGGGCTGGGGTTGCTGAAGCTCTTCTGACGCTGAAGATGATGCCGCAAGCCATGTTACCCAAACGCAGAAGATGCTGCCTTCACAGGGGTTTGAAGGTGTGACAGGAGCTAGTGAGCTAACCTTCTTTCCTGCCTCCTAAGACGTGTTACACTGATTTCATTGGAGGCATGTGTATGATGGCATGAAATTATTTGGTGAAGAGCTGAAGCTCACCATGCTGTGTGTGAAACTCTGCTAACAAGGGGGAAGGAGCTAATGATGTGCTAGAGATGAGCCTGCAATAATTTCTGAGATTTGCATCTTGACACTATTATTTGGGACATTTAAGATATGAATATATGGCACTATGTGAACAATGCACACGCACACACACGTATTGGTTTTGTTTAATAGGAGACTGTAAAAAAAAAAAAAAGGTAGTGCGGGGGGAGGAAACCGTTTCCTAATCAGCCACTCCTGAACTAATACCTAGAAGTTGTTGGGCAAGGGTAGTGGGTTACCAGATGCGAAGATTCACCCTCTCAGCCATTTCACAGAACTGGGTAAGATAAACTTGAGGTAAGGCTGAGGAATGAGTTTGTTCTTAAGTCACGGTTTCACAAATTGCCAAAAGGAGGACTCACTTCTGTCTCTTCCCTGCTCCTGGCCAAATTGCTCCTTCTGCTTTTGCTAAGCCAGATCTGGTTCCTGTCGCATCTCACAGTCAGCTCACTAAAATAGCAGAGAATTAACCTAGCTGAAAAAGGTGGTTGTTGTTGCTGGGTCTTTCGCTAACTTTTGATTAGACTAGTGCCTGGACTGGTGAAAGGAGGGAGCCTGTGAACAGGAGAACATGGAGGAGCAGGGGCAGAGGAGATGGGGAAAATAGGAATTGGAGGTAAAGGAGACTGGAAAGAAGGAAGGGAAAGTATCCCTTTCTATGGTCACAAGCTTTTTATTTGGCTCATCTGTATTGTAATACCATGCCTGAGCTAACTGCTTGTTGCTAGGGTCCTTAGGTTCCTGCTGCCCATGCTGTCCTTGCCTTCTCCCTTGTTACAAACCCTAGTGCCAATGTTGCTGAGAAGAGTGGTGATGACCCCAGGTGAGACCTGGTAGGTATTCAAACAGTTGGTAAGCAGTCAGCTGTAGCCAATTTGTCACTCAAATAGGGGGGGAAGTGATGTGATTGTACCCAAAGAGGAAAAAGAAGGAGGTCTGATATCACAAGTCTGGATGGAGCTCGGGGAAAAATATGACCTGTTAGGCCTGTAAGTACTTGCTGTATGCTGTTGGAGGTGATGGTGGAGGTGTGATGCAGCCCTAAATGGACAACAGTCCTCCTTGTTATACCTTTTTATTTATTTATTTTTAGGCAGGGCTGAGTTCAGTGAGGATGGGCATTTGTGCAAAGCCTTAATATAAGCATACTATGTGTTTCCCTGTTGCTAGAAGGTGGAATGGGAGCCTTGGCCCCGATACTGTTTTTTCACAGTAACTGAAATAGAGGTGCATGTTCAGCAGATCTGAAATCGTTTCACCTAGTTTGTGGCAGTGCCACTGTGGGCTTTATGAGTGACTTCTGCTTCTCTGGCAAGGTGTGCAGTAACTTCTCTGCTGCTGATGATTAGAAAAATAGCAATTGATCAGTGGCTGCTGAACTAGTTCGTCCCACTTTCTGTGATGGCATGCACTGTATTACAGCCTTTCCATAGATGGTGCCCTGTGAATAGCTGTTTTTATTCGGCCGATGTGACCTTGGAGGCCTGTTGCCACTCCCTGGCCTCTCTTTTTCTCTTCTGTTTCTCCCTAGAGAAAGGGAGCCATGTGCTTTCTTTCCCAAAAGCCATGCCTTTGAGTGAACGTTTTGATTAGCAATCCGATGGCTTCAGTTACTGGAAGAATTTCTTAAGAGCAAAGCATCCACCAATTGGATCACCTTGGGCATAGTCCCACCAGAGCTCCTTCTGGGTAGGCAGATTGCACTGAGATAGAAAAACAGTTTTCTGGGAGTGTTTCTTTGTTAGTCCTGCTTCCTGAACCAATTCTGTATCCTCCTAGCATGCCATTACACGGTCACTTGCCAGTACTGTTGTGGAAAGGTGCTGCACAGTCCATCTATATTGCTTCACAACACCTTCTCCTCTCCTGCAGCAGGTAAAGCTGTTGGATTTGGAGCACCAAAAGTACAGGCAGACAGAGGTAAGGAGGAAAACAGGTGTTATAGAAGACAATAAGCATAAAACAGTGTAGTTGTATACTGTTCCTGAAGACAAACAAGGGATTAACAAATCCAGACAGAGAACATCTCCCATTGTTCAGTTCTTCATTGTGATCCTTTTGAAAAAAATGGAAGTGGTAATAGAAATTCCAGATCAGGGCCTAAAGCCTCTTTGGGTTGCGATTTTCTCATTTAAAAAAAAAAAGGGGGGGGGGGGGCGGGACATTGTAATTTATCCAGCTTTTAGCAAATATGAGGTTGTGCTTGAGTTTCTTGGCCGGTCATTTTTATGAGTGGTGATGGATGGCTACTTTCTGATCCCTGAAGTGGAATTTTGGTAGGTTTCACTTTTGTGGGTCAGGTCAGAGATCTGTGTTTCTGGCCATATGAAGAACTGAATGTGTCATTGCTTACAGATCTGGGTGTTAACATCAGTATTTTTTTGGTGACAGTATTGACAGCAAGTTTGGCCATGGGACAGCTGTAGTGTTTTCCTTTCTTTTTGGTTTATGCCGCAATGCAGGAATTTCTCTGGTTCTTGGTTCTCGTCTATCCCTTGGATGACTGTCCAACACAAACTCGGATTGTTTGCTGGGGCTGGTCTTGTTCTGGGGAAGCGGAAACCATTAGTATTGCTGCACTCCTACTCTCAGTTAAAGCTTTGACAGCTTGTAAATAAAGACAATCCAGGTTGGTATTTGATTGATAGGACACCCTGCCCCCCCAGCCAATAATTCCACATGTCCCATGGGCAAGTCAAGCGATCATGTTCAGACTGGGAAGGTCTCTGTTAGTAGGAGTACAGGGCCTGTTGATTTTTAAGAAAAAAACAAATAAAAAAAAAAAACCAACAGTGCTACAGGGCAATATACAGCAGTGCATGGTTTGATACCAAAATGAGTGAGCAGGAAGCCAGGGAAGAAGCTTCCAGGTAAATTCTGCAGTGTTTGAATCCCAGTTGTTGGGAATGAAGAGGTGCAACACAGCAAAAATCTCCATCTCATTTCGTCTCTCTGTGTCTAAGTATGCTTCTGTGGCATAGAAATAAATTGTCAGGGAGGGAGGAAGGACCTGTTTCTTTGCCTTTTGGGTGTTCCTAATTATTGTAGCTCTGCTCTGATTTCCAGTAGGCAGAGATTGCCATGTGGCTTGCAATGGGCTAGATTGCACATATGGATATAGCATAAACACATTGGCCGTTCTTATAAATGCAGTGATGGTGATGTATTGAAAGAGGGAGGGACATCTGTTTTTTAAGAAAGACCCGTGAAATGAGTGAAGAAAATACAATAGCAGCAAAGGAAAGAGTGATACATCAGTTCTTGAGATGAATTCCTACCTGGATCCCAAAATACCTGGTACCCCTAGTTTTGTTTTCCCTCCGTGTCCAACATTTCCCTTTTCCTCCTTCTCCCACTTACCTGCAGGCGCCCTCCAAAGCCACAGCAGCACCATAATTGCAAGATTTCCTGTAAAGAAAGGCCGAGTACGGGCAGAGTCCCCCATCCCCAGTGAAGAGGGTCTATTATAAAGGATTAATTGCGCCCAAACAATGCGGCCCCTCGAGGAGCCGGTTACCCTTTTGAGATGCGTGTGTGGGTAAGAGGGCACACTGCAGTCCCTGTATCCCAGGCCAAGTGCGTGTGGTGTGATGCCCTGGTTGCCGTAGCAATTAATCGCTGCTTTTAAGGGCTGGTGTCGACTACAAATCCCTGGAAATTACCCAGAACACTAGTTAAAGCTGCTCCTTAGGCACCTTTCTGTTTGATTTTACCCCAAAAGATGGGATGGAGGGTTTTTTCTTCCTACTAGTGAAAAAAGCCAGAATAACTTGGTATATGCTGTTGGACTGGCTTTCACCTTCCTGGGCTTGCTGAGTCACAGGGAACTTTTGTGAAGAGCAACTGCAAAATAGACGGGGATATGGTGGCTTCCAGCTCTGCGCATGTAATCTTCATGCGACCAGCAGATCGTGCATGCCTGGGAAACATAACAAGCATAGTCTTTGAGAGGTGTGCATGGATTTTTTTTTTTTTTTTTATTATTGGAAGGTTTACATCAGACAATTAATGTGTGTATGTGTTTGGCTTTTCTTTGTGCTGTAAAAAGAACAACTGGGAATTACTCTGCTGTTTGTATTAATTAATGTAACCATGATGAAAATGAAAACCAGCTGCAGCAAGACTGTACTCTATATTCGTCTGTTTGCATAAGTAATGGGAGAGAAATAGGAGATGTTTACTATGTCATTATTCCAGAAACCTGAACAGTGGTGAACACAAATTCTTCTTAGAAGTCTTCCTGTAGGTTAAAGCCCCGTTCATTTGAAAGGCAGTCTTAATTTCCTTGGCACATTATTAGAATAGTTGGAAAATCTGTCCAGAAGTTTGAGAAGTTCTTTTTTCCTTGGAGGCATTGAAGTCTCTGTTACCTTTAATAATGCTTGTCGGAAACAAAACCCACCAAAAACAAACCCCATGAAGTGAAACAAGTTTAAAGGGATAAGTTATTAAATGCACAATATTTTTGCTTAGCCTCAAAGTGATAGATACGATTCAGCACACTCTCTTTTTTTAATGAATGTCACCTTGATACATACACATTCGTATACACAAAATATGTGCGTGGAAACTTGCAATTACTTTTACTGAAGATAGCAGGTAAGATGTGGTGTTCTTTGCTCTGTCAGATTGGAGTCAAACATTGCGATAAAACAGATTAGGTAACTTTGATTATCAGTAACATTAATAGCTGTGCACACTCAGTGCGTGCTATATATCCTGGTTTGGGGTGATTAGTTTAGTCCCTCTATTCCCAGACACAGGAATATATAATTTGCAGGACTATAGGAACGTAATATTGGCTTGCTCTATTTTTCATATTTCAATACTTGAGAGGCATCGGGTACTGCTGATACTTAAACTGTGGCTGAAGAAATTGTCCTGTTTCATCTTGCGTGTGGCAAATCAGTATGGTCTTTCAGGACTGGTCAAACTGGAGCAGTTAGAGGAGAAGTAATCAAAATGGACCCAACCTACAATGTATGGCTTTGCAGCCTTTACCTCTCCCCCTTACAAAGACTTTTAAATGGAAAGTGTGCAAGATTGCTGTTCAAGGACTGTAGGCTAAAGTCTTGTTGATTCAGTGTGTATCCCCCAGGATCAGCTTTCCTGTGGAAGAATAAGAACCAGTTAAATAAAGAGCATTCTCCTCTCTTGCTTCCTTCCTTTTCATGGGGCCTGTGGAAATCCCTTTCTCAGGTCTGCATTGTTCCTTGTCAGCAGAGGCTCGTGAAAGGCCCCGAGGCAGCTGGCGTTTTTGCGGTAGTACCTGTTCTCCTTGCTAATAGTCCTGGAGGTACTAGTCAGAGATGGTGACATCCTCTGGCCTTGTCTTGCCTTTGACAGTCAGAGCCCTGTCTTGGCATCTGGATCAAGAGGGCTTGCACGGGATGGGAGATAGAGCGGATTTCAGTTCCTGCCGTACTTGTAGCGGCTCTTCATCCAGGATGATTCTGATGATCCAGCAGAACAAGGATTTGAATTTGGGTATGCCCACATTCATGTTGCTGCCAGAACTACCAGACTGTAGCCTCTTGCCCTGTTCTTCCCAAGAAACTTTGTTGAAGCCAGTATTTTTTTCTTTCCCAGACAAGGTTTTCTTTTTTTTTTTAATGCAATATAATACTATGATGGTATTTTACTTCACTGAAAATATTCCAGGCAGCCCTGCGTACGTAAGCAGTGCTTGTCTTGAATATGTCAGTGTGCTTATACAGGTTCTGGTGTTGTGCAGTGCATCATATTCAGCGGTCACTGTGTATTCTTGCAGAAGTCCTGAAAACTTCCTTTCATCCTTCTCCCTCTGTTGCAACGCCACAACTCCCCTCTGTGGAAATGGTGGCCCAGGTTCTCAGGGCTTTTCATAGGTGAAACTCCCCCAGGTCCCAGTGGAACTGCCTACAGAGAGGCTGGTGGAGGCCAGGAGGAGATATCCTAACACGATAGCAGAAAGCTGAGACGGCTCTCTTCAGTTACAGTATCTTGAAGCCCAGCAGAATGACTCGTAACAGTTTCTTGCATTGCCAACAGAGGCAAAGAAGAAACTCACTCTTGTTTGAGAGTGGCAGATACTATCCTGTCCTCTCCAGCCTGGTAACTCCCAGCAGCAGCGCAGCCAGCAGGACTGTTGCTGTAAGCTCGCTCTGGTGGAAAGACACGGAGGGTGGACTCGGAAGATGGGAAACTGCAAAGGGCAAGCGATCTGCCCTGGCAGCCTTGAGGCCTGGCGTTGGTGCACGGGCTCCTTCAAACCAGTGTGTCTGGGGAGGAAGACCTCGCTTGCATCTCTTAAACAAGCAAGCTACTTTGTGAGGGGCTTGCTTGTTGAATGTGGTGGAGCTGACAGATTCCTGTCCTATTGCCAAGCATTGGAACAGGCTGCCCAGGGAAGTGGTTGAATCACCATCCCGGGAGGATGACGTGTAGATGTGGTGCTTAGGGACATGGTTCTAGATTCTATGATTCTATTTTTGGAAAGGTGTAAGGGAGAGAGAGGGCAAAGTCAACTGGTATTTTAAGATAAAGCAATACTCTGGTGTGGTATCAGTGAGCTGGCAGCTGCTTGCTCCTACGCTCTCCTTGCTGCTGAAGCTGAGCTGTGCCACGGATGGGGGTGAACAGTGGGGCTGGTGGGGTGGGAAGAGAGATTTGTCTCACAGGAAAGTGGCCCATCCCAAAGTTTTCCCCACTAAAAGCCCTGGGTCCCTGCCACCTGCAGGCCACCAGACAGTTGACAGGGGCCACCACAGTGCACTGCAGGAGCTGCTGCTGCTGCACCACTCACACAGGACGGCTTTTGCACCGAGCCCTGCAGCGTTGTGCCTACTCCACCTGCCCTGGGGCCAACACGGGGAAACTATTTTATATTATTTTTTGTCTTTTTAGTGCTCTGATTTTGTGAAGCACTAGTTGGTTGTCCCTTTTCCTCTCTTCCCTGTGTGGCTGCCGTTCCCTTCACTCCATCACCTGCAGCTTCCCCTTCTTTCTTCTCCCCAGCTTGGCTGCCTTCTCTTCTTGCCCTTCCCAGAGAGAAGATGTTGTTAGGCAAGGGTCAAATGCTCAGGGTTCTTGAGGAAAGTAGTCCAGGGTTTTGAGACTGAAATAGCACAGCTGCTTTTTGGTGCCTGCTGGGAGGAATCACTAGCCTGTATCCTCTCCCCCCAACTTCTCCGGGCTCTCATGGAGGTATTTGGCTCTGCTTAAAGATGTGCACACTTGAAGGGGCTTTGAGGAGCAGAAGTAAGCTGGGTCTGTTTTCCCATGGCCTTAATCTAACTGTTTAGCATCTTTCACAAAAGCAACATGTCTGACTAAAAATAAATACAAACTTGCACTAAGGTTTGATTTCTGTGGTTGAGGTTGTTCAGTGTGACAATAAACATTGGATTGGAAATGATGGCTTTGTGGCAGCAGCTCCTCTGTCACCATGTGCAGGGCTTTGGGTTGCTGTTCTGGTGTCTTGCTTTCGGGGCTATGGATCTTCCAGACACAGAGAAAACGCAGTGAGGCACAGCATCCCCTCTAGTGGAAGAGCAGTTTTAACTGATTTCACATATATCCTTGTTATGTTATTTTTAGCTGCCAAGATTAATGCTGTAGTGGGATAATTACAATGTAGTGGTATGAACATAGAACAAAGTCTCTTTCGTTTTAACCCATGTTCTGACATGCAGTCCCTGCCTCTCGAGCAAGGCATTTCCCTGGTTTGCTTCTGGTTTTCCCCTTCAGATGCAAACACCAGCCCTACATCAGGAGACTTGGACTGTTTAATGAAAAAACAGGAAAGATATTTATAAGTGCTTCTAATTTTTATTGTAAATACAGGCTGGCAAGGGAGAGGAGCAGCCATGGTGAGGGAGAGTAAGAAGCTATAAAGGCCATGGCACAGATGTGGAAGAGTCTCTTCCATCTCTCGCTGCAGCTCAAGGAAACATAAAAGGGCAATGTAATTGGGACGCTGTTGAATTATGTATAATATTGGCACTGAGTTCTCTATTAGTTTCATTTTGGTAATGCTTGCTTTCTTGCCAACAGAATAGTCTCTGTAAATAAGCTGCCTCCTCATTTACTTACATGGCCTGATTATATACAATTATCCCTTGACTGTTAGGACTTTTTAAATTAATACTGAGCTCAGCCTGGTAGGTATTCTAGGATTGCATCTGAAATACTTCACTGCTTTAACTGACCACGTAAATGCACATGCTTTAACCCAAAAAATGGGAAAAGCCATTCTGCTGACAGCTTCATTGCCTTTCTTCAGTTTTCTTACCATTGAATCGCTTGTCACGGTAAAAATGGCCTCCGACATAGTTTTAAATAGACTGTACCTTTTTAATAGAGGTAAAATTGAGAGTTAGTGAAGTATATTATGAGCATAGTACTTCTAGAGCTTTTACGTCTTGAAGTTGACCTGGAAACAGTAATAACAAACCTGGTCAGAAGGTTTTTGTCCAGCTTTAGATCCAAACGTGTCTGCAAGTACATTTCTTTGCCTATTTTGCAGCTCGCATTCTTTGCTGCATGTCCGCATCCTCCTTAACTTGAGGGAACCTCTGTTCCATATCTCAGTTCTGTGTCTCCGAGGCACTGGTATCTTTACTGCTTAAGCAATGGAACACAAATTTCTCTCCTGACAGAGGCAGAATGGCACTCTACAAATGCAGTGGTCTGGCCATGATATGGTAGCCTAATATATGCATTCATAAGCCCAGACAAGCAAAAAAGATTGAGATTCAGATTTCAGGGTACAGAAACGTACAGCAAACAGTGTAACTTGGAGGAAGAGACAACTGTTGACAAGCTAACGTTAGCTGCAGTTAATGAACCTGAAATTTCAGTCTTAAATATTTGAAAAAGATTGTCTTCATTATATAGAAAATAAAGGTCAGTGTGGAGTGTGTTAGAAAAACAGGTGTTTTCTTGTAGATTTTGGCCCTACAGAAGTAGGAAAAATTGACCATTGCATCTTGTGTGGTGTCTGAAGGAGGTAAAGAAATCAGAAAGAATATAATTCTCAAGTGTTTTGGTAGAGCAGCATGGCATACTCATGAAAACTTACCAACTTCAACACAAAACCTGCCTGTTCATCCTGGACTATGGTAATAAGCTTAACACAAGATCTATTAACTTCCGAAATAAAATATTCCTTCTTCATGTGTTGAGTTGAATTTTAGGATAAAAAATAGCCCCGAAGTGCATTGAAGGAGATCTGCATCCTCCAGTATGTCAAAGATTGATTTAGCCCCAAAAAGCTTCCTAGTTTTTCATCAAATTTCCTCCTTGCTGTCTTTGCTAGAAGTTTTCGTGATACCATTTTTTTCTGTTAAGTCCTAGCTCTGTGTTGTCTTGCAACGTGCTCTTAGAAAAGAGGTTATATTCATTTTGGGGTAGGAAGGCTGAAGGATGTGAAAGAACATGTACTAGCTAACCTGTATGTGCTACTCTTTTATTTTTAAGGGACAAAATCTGCAAGTCTTGCTTATTTTCTGTGCTGTGGCAGAAGGCATTTGGGACATCTCAAAAAAGATGTAATTAGGACTAATGGGATAGATACAAAAGCTGGGTAATAGGAAACAGGACTCGATGGAGATATCTACTTGAATGTGGACTAATCTTTCATGGAAAAAGAGATATCATCTAAACTAAACCACAGAAAGCCCTTCCAAACCCACGTGGAAGAAATTGTTCTCTGCTGGTGGGAGGAAGAGGGAGGCACAGATGATCTAAAACATCCTTTGTATCTCCGATTTCTGTGAATTTTTCTTTTTTTTGAGCTCTTTATCAAAGCTGCAATTTCAGAGTTATTAAAGAAAGGGATGAAGGATTTACATTCAGACCCAAGGCTTGTTATATCACAATGGTGTGCCACTTTCTAATTGTTTCCCGTGGTGCAGGGGTACAATTTGTCACGGGCATCCTCCCCGTGCACAGGCAGGTACGAGACCCTGAGCAGCGGGCGCTGGCACAGCCCCCCCCGCCCTTCCCCTCCGAGCAGTGACGGGGATGAGAGCGGCATCCCAGACCGCAGCTGGTCTCCCCCTGCGGGGGTTTCCCATGATGGGGAGCAGAGCAGCACCGTCCTTCCTGGCGGCCGCTGCCGGGTGGGAGAGCGTACGTGGCACAGCTATAGCTCCCGCTTCTTTGATGTGCTGCTGGGCTGCTTTGTGCGGTGCAGTCTTCTGGTCCCCTCCTTTGTGGCACCTAAACTGTGATTAAAGCCTCAATGAGTGTCCCTCCGCTAGGCAACGGGGGAACAGCGCCTGGAATCCGCTCAGTTCATTGATAAAACCCAAGCCTGAAAGAATGATGATGCCTTTGTGCGAGTGCATCCAGGCCTCCGCAACAGGCTGGCCGCCGCCAAATTCTGCCACCCGAGCCCGCTGTCGCTTAGTCTGAGCCGCTGGGAAGTTGCCTCTTGGGACCCGCTCTGAGGTTTTAAATCTCTTGTGTTAAAATAACGTATCGCCACAAAACGTTGCGTGAACTCGGGGGCCCAGACAACTTTTCCATAGAACTGTGAGCATTTGGAAGCAGAAACGTAGCTGAGACCTGCTGCATGAGGAGGTGAAACAGCACTTTGTAGGCTGCTTTGAAAGATAAAAAACCAACCAAACAAAAAAAAGTGGTGGTGTTTTTTTTTCTTCTTCCCCCAAACACGAATGTGAAACAATGGCAATCTCCTGGTAGCCAAACAATAGATAAACTGAGTGTGAGGTACATATTTCTCTGCCTACTGGCCTAAGAACAAATATCACATCTAGAATAAATGGTTGAAAGTCCATTGAGTTAGTGGAGTAGCACCGGCTTGAGGTAGTGCTTTCGCCGCTCTAATTATTATTTCTTATGGAAGCCCCAGTTGCGCTCTGAGGCTGCGAATGAGTGGAATTTTTCTTCTAAAGCAGATAATCCAACTGCTTGGCTATGAATGGGGAATGGCATGTCTTTCAATTTACCACACAAACTCTGAGCAGATAATGATTTTCTGAGATTTACAAGTACAACTGTTAAATTAGTTTGTGATTTAAAATGAATTTTAAATTTTGATCCTTTGAGAATTCTCTGGCTGCTTCTTTTTCGTGGGCTAAGCAGAAAAAGAATGCAGAGCTTGCACCTTCTTTTTTTCTTCCCTTTCTTCTCCCCCCCCCCCCCCCCCCCCCCCCCCCCCCGCTGTAGTGCCTGAAAGCATGATGCTTTGTTTGACCTTCAGCCTCCTGATGCTGATGGATGGAAGCCTGAGAAGTTTTCCTTGTAGCCATTTTTTTGTTGTTGTAGATACAGAGCTGCTACTTAGAGTAGACATCTTCATGCTGGAAGAGAGGAGGAAAACTTTGGTTCCCCAAAGCTTAGCCAAACTAAAAAAAGGCGGAAAAGGACAAAGAGGAGGGGAAACATGCTCACTTTTTGGCTATCTCAAGATGCCAACCATGATGCAGCCATCAGCTGGCCATCCTTTCTTCTTGGTGCGAATGTTGTGTTTTTCACCTAAGCAGGCTCTGCTACCTGAAGCAGGCTTGTCACAACCAGGAGCCTGAGTTATTTCTGGAAGCTGGAAAGTGCTAAAAAGTGAATAATTCTCACTGATAAATTGCCAGTGTGATTTATTTATTTATTCTTCTAAGCTCTGAGTTTGGGTACATGTTTAATAAATATATGTGCATTTCTAAAATTTAAGAAACTAAATCTGGCCTGCGGGGAAGTCACAGATCCCACTTTTGTACCCTACTGTATTCTCTGTGTGAGAGCTTAAGCAGCACTATGCCTTGTGCAAAATGGGGTTTAGAATCCTAAATGATTCATGCTACTTATGCAATTTTTGCTCCTAGACTTCAGTGATTGTCAAGTGTTGCCAGGTTTCATGGACATAGGGTTAAATTTGATAGTGAACCCATGTACAAAGAATGGTTTATTAATTGTAATGTAGATTGGGGTTTGTTTTGCCTGATGTTGGCCGTCTCTAGACTGGGCCTTTTGTTATATACATTCCCTCTGTGCTTAGTGGAGGAAGATGGGCCCTCCCGGAGTATATCGTGTCCTGTCTTAAAATGGGTCCTTGTCCTCTGAATGTGCCTTTCCCTCTTTTTCATGGAAGAGTGAGAAGAAGTGACCTGACAGGTAGTTTTTGATGGCTTAAGTTAGGTGGGATGGATTTCACTCCTAAATTAACATTAATAGGTTGCTCACTTTGTCTTTTTGAGGGAATCAAAAATCCTTAACAAACACTACCTGATCGAGACTGTCTACCTCCTCCCCAGCACATATACAAGGTAAACCTATGTTATGCAAGAGAGCACTAAAGTTAAATGAAAGCACGTACACCTTTCTGGGAACATTTTAGTGGTGTTTAGAACAAGGTTTCCAATGTCGTGTTGTAATGGCTAGAATATGGTCTCTTCTGTGCTATTTGAATCGGGGAAAAACACCTTGTTTGCTTTAGTAGGAGTATGAAAGGATGGAATGATGCTGGCAAGAGCATAGGAAATGAGAGAGAAGATGGGTGTGTTTAGAAAATCTTTCAATTGATTTTAATGTGTTGCTTTTAATGGCAGCATTTAAAAGCCTTTTAGTAAATAATCTCCTCAGTACAGACATTTATTTGGAGAAGAGACATTTCCATGAGAGATTTTTAAATGACAGTGCTTCATGCTATAGGTAAATCAACTAAATGGTGTTTTAAATACCCATCGATTTCCTTCTCCCAACCCCTGTACTTCTGCTATATTTCATGCTGCCGTGCTGTGTGATAATACTGGGCGATTGTACAGCTAATACAATCTTACCACTCCGAGCAATTGCAAAAGTAATCCTATGTTTTGCCTCGTACTGGGAGACAGCATTGGCAGCATCCTCATCTGGATAACACCAGGACACTTCTGCGGCATTCACACTGATGAGTGAATAGTTGTGGAAAGCTGTCAAACCTAATCCTCGTTGCTAATACGTAATGTGTTCCCTCAGCTTTAATTTCTATCAATTTGGGTAATTTTTGGTGAGTGTCCTGTGTTATGGAGAAGCAGCAGTGAGTACTAGACTTATGTCATTTAATAATTCTTGTAACTTTAATGAAGGCTTCGTATCAGCAGAGCCCTTTAGAGCTTTCAGTGAGACCTTAACACTGAGTAGGTGTGGAGGCTGAGGGACACCATCTACTTGCTTTATGAGAACTTGCTCTAATTTGGCCGAATGTTACACTTCTAAAAAAACCACAAATCACATACAGATGTCCTATAATACAGCTTGTGTTTGGCAACATGCCAGAATTCAGGTGTTCCTCTGATAAGACACAGATATATCTTCTACTTGAATAACTTAACTCTGCCATGGAGCCACCTAACAGAGCCACCCAACACCCAACAAGCTTCTTCCTCCTGCTTCTGCTTTCCACTGCTAAAATAATTGCTGATGTTGGGAAGAGGTGGTACTGAGCATGGATAGCCCATTGTAACCCATAGATACCATATCTCAAATTGTCTTCATTGTCAATATGATATTAATATATCATCACCATTTGATACCATCACATTGATATCAATATGTTGTTTGATAGATGCATGGCATCTAACCATTGAGATGCAGTCATCTTCCTATGAAATGTTTCACATTCTCAAACTCCATTTAGTTCAGGCAGAGCATGAGTCACTTTTAAGGATCAAGCCTTTAAACTAATGTATTTTGTGAGCGTCATCTAGAACCCTCAGAAATGTGTCTCCTACCAAGAGTTTCAGAGCTCTGTAAATATGCTCCTGTCTTCAGGAACAAGACCTGAGTTTGGGAAATCTGTCTTGGAATTGTGGTACCATAAATGTCAGCATCAGAGTCAGAAAAGGAAAATACATTCAGACTTCTCATGGACAAATAAAAGGTGGGTTTTTTTAACAACGAAGAAGATAAAATTTTCCATAGTGTGACTATGGCCTGCTAACGTAAAGTCTAGTATCTTGCAAATAAGCAGCGAAGTTGCATAAAGAAGATGATTGCTGTACAAAATGGCTAGATAAAATTAATTCAGCTTCTAGAAAAATAAAGGCACATGTCTTTACCTCAGTGACTTTGCAGTAATTACCCTCAGCTACTGCCTGCTAAATCTTGGTTAAATCTTAATTGACATACTCAATTATAAAACTATAAATTTGGGAAAGGAAGGACCTCCCTTGTCTTTAGCTGCAGTAATATAGCTAATTCTAATAATGGTTTGTTATCTCACCAAATACATTTAGCAAAAGATTTTCTAGTAGTTTGATGTCCCTACAAGAAAAAAGAATATGCACAATCTCTGAAGAATACAAAACATGCAATCGATAAGTCCAGTTGATCAAATTAATTCTGTCAGTCAGTAGGGGAGAGCTGGGATCTCCTGCTCTCTGACACTGTAGTGGCTGCAAATGTTGATAGCTAAAGAAAAAACGTTAAGACTGTCTGTCTGTGCAAGACCTGAGATGTGTTTCAGGGCTGGGAATAATTCTCGTTTTAGATCTAGAGAAATCTTGAGTTCTGTGGACTTTCTTTACGTCCCAATACAAGTTTTCCAGTTTTACAAATGGGATTTTCTTTAGTCTTTAACTTAGAGGCAAAAAACCCCCCCCCAAACCCCCACAAAACCAACAACTGCTAAAAAACCCAAACGTGAAATTCAGTGAACAAGTTTAAAGCCTCATTTAAAATTTTGCTCAGTGGTCCTGTAAAATATAGTTGTTACACTCACCAGAATATTTAAAGCAGCAGCTTCTATTGTTATCAATATTTAATACTATTTAGCCTCCAAAGAGGCTCGCTGATCCCAACAGCTTTGTAACATTCCCTTGGTTTGGCGGCTCCTCTAATGTGGGGTCCTTGTTGCGTGTTTTGAGGAAAGAGGCATTAGAGATCAGACCATTTCTACGTTGTCTAAGTATCCTAAGTAGAATGTTGTGATTTTGAAGAAGGAGGGCTGTAACTCGGCCCGCTTGTTGGCTCTTGTCCACTGAATACAGATCATATGATGTAAAGCTTACTGAAAAGAAAGTTGTCGCATATTAGACTTGTCTCTGAAGGGAATAACTAGTGAACTGTAGACACCTGGATGTACTCAGTAAATGACTAAACATATCTCTGTGTGCCTGCATACAAGTTTTGGATACTGTAAAGATCACAAAGCAAGCCTAAATAATCCAGTGTATAATTTTGGGGATCAGCATTCCCCCGAGGAGGTTTTACAAGATGAAACTGGCTGCTGCTTCCATCTGTACGCCACGTGCACATGTTCTGAAGTGCCTTCTCCAGGCTCGTCTGTCCAAGTGGCAACCAGGTGTGGCTTTGAACTTCCCCCCTGCTCTTCATGTCTTTTATTTTTGGCACTTGTGAACCAACAGGTGGGTCAAAGTTAGGGAGTCACGTGCTGCCAGGCTTCAGGGCTGGTGTATGAGGTCCAATTCTTGCAAACAAAATATCATCTCCAGTGCTGTTCAGGAGGGCTGTCGGTGCCCAGTACCTATAGTGGGAGCCAGAGTCTGATGCTGTGATGTGAGCAGGCGTGCACTGGTACAGATAGAGCAAACCAGTGGGTGGGCACCTGCGAAACTGTTCAGGGCCAGAGCCTGTGATGTGAGACACAGACGGGCTATGGGCTATATTGAATCTGATTTATACTTGCAATTTAAAATAACTTTGCTACAGCTGCTTTTTCTCTTCTTTTTTGTTTTTTTTTAATCTCGAAGGGCTGCATAGGAGAACAGAGATTCTTTTTACTGAAGTTGGCATCACCCTTTTTTTTACTGCTTTCTACGTGATTTTCCACAACAACCAGAGCGATAGTTTCCAGCTGACTTTCACGTGAACTGGACAGAAGCAGGAAGAAATTCTGTCTCTGGCATTTATAACTGATTTCTTGGCATGGGAAAATGAGAGAGTGTGCAGACCACGAACACAGGCAGTATTTCTTGAGATGAGTTTAAACAGCAGCAGCATCTGATGAAGTGGAAAAAATGAGCTTTTCTATTCCAAAGGTTTCATATTTTCTAGGGCAAGGCAGGAAGTCGGAAAGGAAATCGGATCCGGGGAGGCTGATGAAGTGATATGCATGCTGACAGAGGAATAAAAGGCAAATAATACTTCTAAGAAATATTATACATCCAAAAATATATTAGTGGTAGAAGTGATTTGCTGTGGTTTTGATGCTATTAAAATGCAATAGATGACCACGTCAAAAGCAGTTGTAATCCGAAAGGACTTCCCCACCTTGTTTCTTCATACGTTTAATTTTGTGTTTTGTACCAGAGAAGAGAGACTTTGAGCTTTTTAAGCAAGGACCATGTGTGCTGGAAGCGTTTGCCATATTGCAGTAGCTATCACTAATAAATAAGTATTGCTAGAAACCTTTATGAACTGAATGTTTCTTTGCCTATCCAGTATCCTCCCACTACTTCTTTGTCCTGTGAGTTCTCCAAAGCCGTGCTTCATAGAATCATAGAATCATTAAGGTTGGAAAAGACCTCTAAGATCATCGTGTCCAACCGTCAACCCAACACACCATGCCCACTAAACCATGTCCCTAAGCGCCTCATCTACACGTCTTTTAAATACTTACAGGGATGGTGACTCCACCACTTCCCTGGGCAGCCTGTTCCAAGGCCTGACCACTCTTTCAGTAAAGAAATTTCTCCTAATGTCCAATCTAAACCTCCCTTGGCGCAATTGAGGCCATTTCCTCTTGTCCTATCGCTAGTTACTTGGCAGAAGAGACCAACACCCACCTCGCTACAACCTCCTTTCAGGGAGTTGTAGAGTGCGATGAGGTCTCCCCTCAGCCTCCTCTTCTCCAGGCTAAACAACCCCAGTTCCCTCAGCCGCTCCTCATAAGACTTGTGCTCCAGGCCCTTCACCAGCTTCGTTGCCCTTCTCTGGACACGCTCCAGCACCTCCATGTCCTTCTTGTAGTGAGGGGCCCAAAACTGAACACAGTAGTCGAGGTGCGGCCTCACCAGTGCCGAGTACAGGGGCACGATCACCTCCCTACTCCTGCTGGCCACACTATTTCTGATACAGACCAGGATGCCTTCAGCCTTCTTGGCCACCTGAGCACACTGCCGGCTCATGTTCAGCCGGCTGTCAACCAGTACCCCCAGGTCCTTTTCCTCTGGGCAGCTTTCCAGCCACTCTTCCCCAAGCCTGTAGCGTTGCATGGGGTTGTTGTGGCCGAAGTGCAGGACCCGGCACTTGGCCTTGTTGAACCTCATACAGTTGGCCTCGGCCCATTGATCCAGCCTGTCCAGGTCCCTCTGCAGAGCCTTCCTACCCTCGAGCAGATCAACACTCCCGCCCAGCTTGGTGTCGTCTGCAAACTTACTGAGGGAGCACTCGATCCCCTCGTCCAAATCGTTGATAAAGATATTGAACAGGACCGGCCCCAGTACTGAGCCCTGGGGAACACCGCTCGTGACCGGCCGCCAACTGGATTTAACTCCGTTCACCACAACTCTCTGGGGCCGAAATAACGCTGAATGCTGTTACTTAGCATTAAAGTTACTGGGCACTGAGGTTGCTTGGTCTGTGGCTAATGCAGGTCTTCAGGCTGCTACAAATACTGAGGCATCGGGATAATCAGCCTGCACCAATGGGGAACGGTGATTTATTCTAGTTGATACCTTTTCTGAATAGCTGGCCTTTTCATAAAAAATCTGTTTGCCTAGATATACAGCAGCGTTGGCTCCATGGGTTAGTAGCTAATTATAAAATGCCCTGCAGTTCTCTTTCAAAGCAGGATGAATTTAAAAGGGCTTTTATATGTCTTATTTTTTGTGCAAGGTAAGAGTTCAAAGCTCTCTCAGCTTCAGGAGGACCTGAAGAGACTCGCAGAGGCGGCACAGCCAGTGCCGTGGGGCAGGCAGCCGGGAAGGGGCTCAGGTCCCATCACCCGGAGAGGAGCCCCGGGGCAGGGTCTGAGTCAATATCTTGTTTTTCTTGTGCTTTTTGGATTTTGTTTGTTGTGTTCATAACACCACAGGGATCAGCAGCAGTCTTTTCCTTGGCTTCAGTGGGGTTTGCATCAGGTGCAGTGTGATTTGCTCTTCCAGCAGTGGCTGCAGCGTAGCAAGAGGCGATTCTGCACCCAGGGTCCAACCCGGACAAGTTGCAAGTGCTGGAGGTCAGGGTGCTAATAAATAAGACTGGGCCAGTCACTTAGGTTCTTAATTTGTCAGAGAGAAATTCACCTGCTGAGAGAGAAGCTTGTCCAGTGGTTGATGAGGAGAACTTTCCCTGGGGGTCCTCCCTGCTCAGCGGTAGGTTGGAGGCAATGTGGGGCATCATGTTCAGTCTCTGATTTTCTTTCAAACGTTGTACTTTTTGGCTGTCTTGTGAACTCCTGGTCTTGATCTGCTTTCTGCATGCTCTCTTCCTACCTTTGTGCCTGGCTTTCTACCTCTCCCTAGATTCTCTGGCCTTTCTAGCGTGCTTCTTGACCACCTCACATCTTCATGCTTGCTTTCACACTTCTCTCCTTTCAATTAATGAATTTCTCATAATCTTGTTACTCTCATACTCCTACACGTGTGTCTCTTTGCTTTACCAAAACCAAGCTGTTTTAAGAAGAATAATAATTTCTAAACAAAAAACAATGAACAATCAGTCTTTCTTTTGCATCTTTTGTGATGCAGATTTCCCATAACTGCAGTGCATTTAAAATGCACGCAGAGGTATTCTAAACTACACGTTCTGCATTTGAAGCATGTAGCTTATATCACTGCAGGTGAGAAAAATGATTTTTTTTTTCATTTATCTGGATGATAAATATAATCCCTGTCCACCTGGGACCGTTCGGAGACCACCAGCAGCAGCTGGAGCTGTCTCCCAGCCTGTGCTCCTCTGTCGTATTAAGGAAGACTGATTGTACTTTTAATCTTGATATGAAGTGGGGTTACTCAAGATTTTATTGTTTGTAATTTATGCATTTGATGGAAAGGTTTCTGGAGGAGGGTCCCTCCATATACGTGTAGAACTTCACTGAAGTTCTCTTTCAAGAGTGCTCACACACACGCACACACACACTTTACACGATTTTCTCTGTAACCATAGGGAGGAAAATGAAAACAAGTTAATATTGCTAAATGCAGCTTAAGGGCAACAGGATGCATCTCAAAGTAATTACTGAAGCTGGATTTTGGCCAGGACTCCAAGCCAGTAGACTACTGAAGCCCAAAATTATATGGTTTCTTTAACGATCATAAGTAATCGGGAAATTTTGTATTTGCATTTTATCTTAGAGGCAAGTGTTAGCAATAGGTGTAGCCAGCTGTCACACAATCCAGCTTAGAAGAATGCTTGCATTTCCAGCCAGCAAGGCATCCATGCAGCTGGAGGTTTTTCCTATACATTTTAAAAAAAAAAAAACCACACACACCTGTCAATAGCATATGAAAAGACTTCAGTTTCTTTAATCTCAGAACTGTCTTAAACTGTGCTTTAGGGAATATCTGGTAAAATTAGTTGTGTTTTTTCCCCCTAAATACACACTAAAGGGTTGCACAAACCACAATGCAAAGCTGATTTGCATTGATACAAGTTGCTTGTGAACCTCTCACATTATTTTAACCCAGAGGTGAAAATGGTATATTAAGTATATGTTCCCATAGTGTTTCCTTTGGTTTGACTTTTTCTTTTATTACCGTAATGTTTCATCGATGCATATTTCAAACGCATGTCAATTTTCTGTCAAAGGCTGTGGTGAGAAGGAGAAGCAATAGATTTTGCAGGAGTACATATTTATACATCTTCCCATCTGCAGGTATGGGAATTTATTGTATATCCTATATTTTACTTTTTCTTCTTGTATTTTGTAGTCTTATTTGGATGAAAAAAGCTGGAGAAATGCAGTGGGGGAAGGGGGGGGGAGAGAGAGAGAGAGACAAAGTCAGTATTCAATGGAGATCTGATTTTAGCTCCTTTTCTCTGCAGTGGAGTCATCTTTTTACAGACCGACTTTCGCATTGCCTTGGCTTTAAAAACAGTAAGAACAGTCCCTCATTAGATCAAGCCTCAAGTTTTCAAATAAAATTTTTCAAGTCACCAATATCTTTCTGTCTGGGTTCTTTTTTTTTTCCCCTGTATGTAGTAGGGGTACACTTTATTATTCAGAAAGCAGCTAGTTCTCAAACAGTCTGAAGACTTGACTTGTCTTTGCTTTTCTTTCATGAGGTCTTCCTGACTCACAGTCTCGGAGTGCTGATGCATTTGTAATTTTATTTTCACCTGCAAGGTAAAATTCTTCTGTAACATAACATGTAACTGCAAATTAACTTTTCTGTGACATAAATTTGCCTTGCTATGCGGTTATCTTTTTGCAAATTTTAGGCCTGGCTATGACTAAACTAAGTTGATACAGCAAAAGCCGTGATTTGGTGGGGAATGGGATATTTCCCAGCTTCTTTATGTAACCTGAGAAATGGCATTATTGACTACCTCAAGAATAAGTACTACAACAGCATATATGTATTTTGGTTTTGTCTGTATTTCATTTTATTGCTTGTTTTTAATATGCCTTAGTACCTGTGTCTAATTCTGTAAGTACTAAAAAGAAAAACAACAAAGGGATGAATTTGCTGTTCTATAGCGAAGCGAAATCCTACGTGTCTGGGTCTGAGGAGTATGTAGCAGCTCCATCATAATAAGGGACTAGCCATTTACTTCTAGAAATGCAGATAAATCTTTCATGTTGCCACCACATTTGCATAAGAATCCCAGACCTGAAAGCTGTCCTTCAGCTCCCCACCACGCTCTTCCAGTGAATGCCTGTACTGTTTGAACGCGGCTCCGCTCCTTCATCTCGAGCTTGCCGTAACGAGCGCAGAGTATGACGGGGAAAAAATGAGAAGATAGAGGTTATTTTTAGCAGGCAGAGCTTCCACCAAGCTCTGGGACGGGGAGAGGCCGCAGGTACGCGGGAGTGACTCTGGAGGTGTGGTGTTGGTGGGGGCTGACACCTCTGCCTGTGACGGGGGCCTGACCCTGTCCCCTTTGACGTGCTGTCTTCTGATGCTCGTTGCTGCCCTGGGCTGAGCCTGCATATTTGGTAGGGTGCAGAGTGGATATTTCTGGTTGATTTTACTTTTTAAGCTTAAGCCAAAATTTATGATTTCTGAGAATATGACCAGAGAAGGGGGATGCTGTTTTGCCTTAAGAAATTCTAGTGATTTTTTTGTTTTTTGGCCACCTTTTTTGTTTTTGTTTAAAACCAGTGTTACCTCCAGAGTTTGAATATAGACCCTGAACTCCAAGGGAAGAGGTGCAGTGTGTGCCGTCTGTCAATCTCTTGCGCTTAGGAATTTGGTGTAATTACATGGCTTTGAGAAATTGCAGTTAACGTATTCTCAGCAGAGTCTTTTTGGGTTATGTTTATACTGGATGTGCTCCAGTTGTGGGCTGACCTGGAGTCACCCAGTGGTTACAGCTCTGGCTCACGTGGGCTGTCTTAGGGCTAGATTTCTGCATCTGAATGGAGGACAGAGGACCTGTCTGTCTCCTGCAACCTCCGTTAGGACTCACTGTGGACTTAGACTGCGTAGAGGGAGAGGTTTCCCAGTTCAGCTGTAGAGAGGACGCGATCTAGAAGACCAGAAGAAACTATTTTTTGGGGGGGATGAGGGCAAGACTGAAACAGACTGTACTGCTCAGGGGTGATAATTTGTTGGGAAGATTGTATGAAAATGAGAAATCAGAGATATGGGGGGGAGTGGGAAAGGACAGAGATCCAACAGCAAGTAGGAGGAGATGGACTAGACACAGGGCAAAGTGAAGAGTGTAGAAGGAGTTACACTTGCTGGGTGTGGACAGAAGGATACGTTGCCATGGCAGTGTTGTCTTCCAGGTCTGGAAGAGGACATGGTTTTCCTGGGTCTTACCGCTGCTGAGCTTCCAAGTAAGTTGAAATCTCATGGCAGAGAGGGCTTTCTCTTTCCAGTGCTGGTCCACCACAAGAATGACAACCTATGACTTATTTCAGTTACTTCATTAGCCCAAATGGCAGATCAGTAAGTTCCCGCTGTGCCAGTGAACCTTAGTAGCATAGCAGGATGCCCAGTGAGGACATTTCTGGCTTTGCAATTCGTTATTGGAAATCTAAATGATTAAATGCAAACACTCACACGGGGAGGGTACTGTTAGGGTTGCATGTGAAGCGTATCTCAGTTGCCAGAATGAGTAACCTGTAAACATTGAGTTTACTTCCCCTTTCTACTACAGTAGAGCTTCTCATCATACAATCGTGTGCTGCAAATTCAGTAAGCAGAAGGATCTGCTCAGGACTGTGTCGGGGTACTCTACTACAGCTTTGCTGCTGCTGCTATGTCTCCGACCTGGTCCCAGTATCAGAAGCTGGAAAACATGCAGCAAACGAGGGAATTGCAGGATGGCAGAGGAGTGTTTCGGCAGTTTGGGGTGTTGGAGGCTGCCTTGAAGGATGAGTCGTACAGGATTCAAAGTGACAAGCATTCAAGTGCTTATGGATTTAGCATTTTAGCTAGTAATGCTAAATACAGAGTTGGGATGGACATCTGTTAGGCTGTTAAAACCTGCTGCTTACAGGCTAAGCTGCTGCTTAAGAATCTGACCAGAGTGAACATAAAAAAAAAAACACCAAAAAAAGGAAAAAATGCCTTCAAGCCATGGAAAGCTAACTTAGGCAATCAATAATGAAGTGTCTGTGAAGTTTCTAAAACCATGCAGGTTAATTTCCTAACAGAAGGGAATTTCTGTGCCATTCGTGACATTATCCAGTATTGAAAGATAACAAGAAAATTTTTCATCCTTTGATCAAATTTTAATAATACTGTGAGTAGGCGTGTGAGCCTGTTATACTGTGAGGTCTCCAAAACCTCTCTGGGCAACCTATTCCAGTGTTTGACCACTCTTGCAGTAAAAAAGATGTCTTATCTTCAGTTATTTCATGTGTTTTAGTAGGTGCCCACTGCCTCTTGTCCTGCCAGTGAGAAGAGTTGGTACTGGGCTGTAGCTGCTTGCTGGTGGGGTTGCGCTACACGCACTGCAGGTTTCAGCACACTGAATGAAATAGATGCTGTTGTTTTCCCTTTTAGCGGTGATTAAAATTCAGTCTTGTCCCTTTTAACCCCTCTCCATCTTGTGCACTGCCAGGGCGTGCATAGACCATTTTGGAAGATTTCCATGTTGTCAAACAGGTTGCAAGATTTCAAGGACAAGTGCAGAATTTTTGGACTCTACGAAGAAGCACCTGTCTGATACTCATTTCATCTTTTTTACTTAGAAGTTGCTTAATTCCTTTGGAAAAAATTATAGTAATGCTAACTTCCAGAATGGTTATTTGAAACGAGTCCTGTCTGAGTGTTGTTTTTTTCTGTTCAAATGCTGGCTTTTTGAGTTGCTTTTTAACTCAGAGTAGAAGATTGATGGTAGATGAAGGTAAAACACTTTTGTGCTGACACTGAGTAACACACCCTATGTAAGTAGTCTCTTGTTTTTTGGGGGGATGTCACTAGTTTAAGCCAACTTAATACCCCATTTATTTTTTAAAAAAAAAAAAAAACAAACAACTTATTTGCAAGCAAAATGATGTATCGTGCACCATATCGCGATCATGACATGCAGGCTGGTGAGCTCCAGCCTGTGAGGTGCTGGCGCTTTGGTCTCAGCACAGCAGTTTATTTTGTGCCAGGCTGGCTGTGCTTAATAAGTAGCCCATACCGGCGTGCTTTGCTAGAGAGGGGCCAGCACACTCAGCACCCCGCTGTATCAAGCCCAAAGAAAGTGTTGCATATCAGAGGGGGGGAAAAACTACATTGTACTCTAAAAATACTACCTTTTTGCAGGTCATACTTTCTCTCTCTATTCCCCTTCAGGTCTCTCTGGTACCTGATATTATTCAGCAGTGGTAGATAGAGAGACTTGCTGGACAAGTGCAATGCTTTTATAGAAAGAGGCATTCTACGATTTCAGGTTGCTCAAAGCTTTTTCCTTTTGCTGCGCTTATTTGAGGGGGGAGGGAATCTAAATGTACGAGGGCAGAAATAATTTCCCTTTTCTTTAACAATTGCACCCATGATGTCAGCTGCCGCCAGTAATGTAGAGTGATAAATTGACATTGAACTTGAACAGAATTCATGGCGTGCTGGAGACAATAAGAACCTCTGAGGAAATAATTATTTTGCTGCCAGGAGCTCATGCATCTCAAATTGGTTGGTGCGGGGACTTTAGAGTAGCCTGCCTGCCTATTGACTGGAGTTGAGAGCTGGCGCTGCCAGCGCTGTGTTAGTGCAAGAACTTGGGCATTGTGGTTTGCTCATAGCATGTCAGAAAAAAGAAAAGAGAGTGACAAAGGTCTGATGTTGACCACTTTTGCTTGCTTGCTTGCAGGGAGAGACAGTGAGTATTGAAAACCAAGTTCAGTAATGCGCTTTTCCCTGTGAATATAGGGCCTTGGTACTCTCCCAGTGGCACTTACTGCAGACACTTGGGTGTAGCATGGTTTCTAGCGAGTGGTGGGTCACTCGCACATTGCAGCAGCTAGAATTTAATTTACTGTTCATACGCTCGATTGGTTTGGGGAGGGCAGAGTTTCTCTGATCAGGTGACCATTGTTACTGACTGGGGTCACAATAATTAATTTTCCCGTGAAAGTAATTAGTTTGCATTGTACACAACACTTCTGCTTTTTTTTCTTTTTTTTTTTTTTTTTTTTTTTTTTTTTGAGGGGGATGGCAGTTATAGCTTAAAAACCTGATCAGGCTGTTCTTCTCCTGCCTTCATTGAAGTCAGTTTGAAGGTTGAGGATGCTCCATGAGGACCTATAATTAAGCTCTTGCTCTTCATTAGAATAGAACATAAATGACAATCTGGCACTCAGTTCCTTTTGACTGAGAGTCAGGCACCTTGATGCCTTTTCTGCCTTTGGAAATCTCACACTGTATTCAAAGGTCATGTTTTTTCAGAGAAACAATCTTTCGTCATGTGTTTCTCTTTTCCTAAAAATATTAGTACCTGCGAGGGAAAAGAAGAAGAGATAACCTCCCAAAATTTGTAGCTTTCTTATGTTTCAAAGAGATTTGTCAACTGAATTTTGACACCTTAAGTCAGGATATGTTCATTTGTGTGGGCCTTAAAGTTTTAGAAGGTTGTAAATTAGTTTATTTAATCCCTATATAAATAACAAAACTGACCATATATGAGTTTGCATTATCATAGAATGGTTTGAGTTGGAAGGGACCTTTAAAGGTCTAGTCCAACCCCCCCTGCAATGAGCAGGGACATCTTCAACTAGATCACTGTATTCTGAGCTGCTCTTGTACTTTGCATCACAGAGCATGGATCCTTGGATTCGTCTTTCTTTGTCTCTCTATAGCTGTGCCTGTCAGCCCCTGATTTGGGCTTGGCTATGTCTAACAAACCTCCAAAATGTGGGACATGCAAAATAAATTTTTCATACGTGAAAATTAACATATTGTGGTATCATGCCTTCAGTAATAATAACTTTTAACAGTAGTTTTACAGTTCTGTATTTTTCACGTGTATAATTTTCAGCAATGAAATTGTCAGTCGTCAAGTGTAGTGTGAAACAGTGGACAATAAAGGTGATGTCATCTACTGAAGTGAGGTTGAAAGCTATGTCTGAACCACCAAAGGAAGAGTTGTCTCCTCTGATGATACTTATTACTTCAATATTCATAGTTTTTCACTGATGCATCTCTGGCTATATATGGTTATTTGGCCTCATCAGTTATGCTGTTTAGGACTAAGGTTTTTTTGGTCTTATTTAAGCATGTAGCAGTATAAAATGAAGTGTAATCAGCGTGTTCTGTGGTGATGCTCTTGTCGTGACAATTGAGGGCAGTCTCTGGAGCGTTGATGACAAAGAAGAGCCTCCCAGTAAGACTTGCACCAGGATAGTGCAGTATATTTTGTCTCTGACCTGCCTGAGGAGTTCCTTGCTTTGTTTAGTGCTTTCGGGGAAGAGTCCTGTGTCCAGTATCTTTCTTGCCTTCCTGCATGGCACTGAGGTCTTTAAATACAGAGGAGGTGTTTCAAAGTTTGTTACCTATACCATAGCAAATGGTATAGGTAAATTAAATAGTAAAATGGGGAGGGGAAGAAGAAAATTAACAGTACCTCATGTGCAGTGGATTGGTTTGGCTAGCTGTTGGTGAGGCAATGCAAGCTGGCTCGTCTTGACTGATGTAATGTAGAATCTGATGTTGAGACTTGGAGGCATGAATGAAAAGGTTATAAGTCTGAAATACCTTCACCCAACAGAAGTGGCCCTTAGTGCTCTTTTCAGGAGAGTTTTGGCCAGTCACTGGGGAAGAAGGTTTTGATGCCGCTTGTGCTGCAGGGCAGCACTTCTTCTGTGGCTAGGAAGCTTCAGTATCCTGTTTGTCCTATCTATTCTTTCAGTTGAAGCTACAGTTCACTTAAAAATCTTAATTGCTAAAAAACTCGATGTTGAGTGCAAAAAAAAAATCTTTCCTGGGGAGCTCCAGTCATTGTTGTAGCAAAGGGGTTTGTCTTCAATCAGAAATTTACTGCAATAGTTATTCCAGAGTAAATATTCTGATATAATTATTCCAGAAAAAAAAACCTTTGTAGAGCCTTTCTTTACTCTGTAATGAAAGCACAGTTAGAGTTTTGGATATTAATTAACAACAGGGGGATTGATTTCAGAAAAATGACAGTATTCCAAAATAATTATTGCAGTTCAGATATTCTATTAAATTGCCAAGCAAGTTGCCAAGTACTAAAGCTTTCTACCGCTGTTACAAATATCTCTTAGTATTGCTTGAAAGTCTGTGCAATATGTAGTGGCTTGATTTTTTTTCTGTATAAAGCTCTGTGCAAGCACCCTGGTGTGAATTCAGAATAGGAGAGTTTTAGTCACAACAGGATAATAAGAAGAGAGAAAATAAGGGCTTGAGTATTACATATGTAACTTGGGTTGTTTAAGTAAGCAGTAGTTATAACCACTTCTCTTTTCCTTTTAGCAGTATCCCATGTAATGCCAAAGTCATAAAATGGGCCATAAAATGGAAAGGTGAAAGGGTTCCTTGTCCTATATAATTACTAGACCTTAGCTCCTGTTCACTTACTCCCATTGTAGGAATGCTTCATCTCTGGTTCCCTGCACATATTCTTTAATGAATCGCTGGCATTTATACTGAAAACAAAAAAGGAGAATACTACCCTTTAAATCTTTTCTTTTTCTACATCCATTTATCTAGTGCTATTTACAGAAGTAAAAAAATCCAAATATGTTAGTTTTTCCTTTTCTGCCCTTTAATAAATGGGATACAAGGCACTAACCGCACTGATGCCAATAGGAATTTGTTTGTTAGTTGACTGTCTCTGGTTCTCCGTTCTTTAGGCTGCCTGAGATTAAATTTCTCTGGAGTCTCACCAGTGACAGCAATATAAAGAGTTTTTGCACACTCCATTGTACTGACCCATAATTGCGTGCCGTGGCTGCTGGGTGTCTGAGAGAACGGGAGGGGGCTGGCAGCGCCGAGTACAGGATTCTTCTCATTTCTGCAGGGGGGAGAGAGCATGTGCTAATATTCAGTTCCTTTTTCTGTATTGATAAACAACTACCAGTGACACAGATAATCAAATAAATAAATGAAAATGTGTCCATAGCTAGTACCTGAGATATGGATATGAGATGGAGATGGAAACCCTGACTGGTTTTGTGTTGTGATTGAATTCCAGTTAGTCGGAAATAGTTTTCTACAACAAGAATCCAAGTGCTGTGATCATTATGCAGGTCACCCAGTTATCTGAGAGTCGCCACTTTTGACTTCTCCAAATCTCCTTAAGCAGTCCCTCCTTACCCGCAGCAACCCGACATTGCCCCTTTCCTGACCAGAGTCAGCCTGATCTTTTCCCTGCATTTGCTCTTGTTTTACGAGGGGCAGTTTTTGATCAGCTACTTGAGGCAGAGTTTGTTGAAATCAGCTTCTGCTTTGGGAGACTGCTCATGAGCAGCAGTTCTCAGTCTCTGTTTTGGGATTTAATTTCTTTAGGCCTATGTATGTAAATTCGATGTATTTTGGAAATGCCGCATGCGTTGACGGTGCCACTAAGTGAAACTACCCCTTTTACTTGCACCGTGTAATGCTGTATTTGAATCTCTGTGGTGTCAGGTATCATTCAGCGTAATAGACTTGGGTTCAGGCCCTGATATGTCCTGACAACAAACAGAAACCGTATAACATCTTTAAAACAGCGAATCTCAAATTTTAACAGATACGAATTTTTACCTCGCTTTGAGTTTATAGTGTTTGTTTTGCAAAGATTTGTTCCTTTATGATGCAGAAAAGCCATCTCTACCATAATGCCATTTGAGTGTTTTTTTCATAGAGGAATGCAGGTGAAATTTAACACTAAGGTTGTTCCCACTTCCCAGCTAGGGATTTTGAAGCCTCCTTCATTCCTTTCATCTCTTCTGGCCAGAAGTTTCAGTTTGCGTTACCAGTAGAGATTGCTAACTGTCTGGGAAAGAGAAGGATAGCCAGAGACAAACCCAGTGTTATGGATCTGAAGGTTTGATGTTGACCCTTGACGTCACAGCCTTCAGTGTCAAGACCTTCATAAAATCCAGGAAAAATAGCAACAGAAGGTAAGAGTAAGAAAAAAGAAGGTGGCCACTAAACTAACATGCATGGGAAAGGGCAGGATTAGCGCTAGGCTGGAACTAGTTCAGGGTGTTGAATGATGAAGACTTAACCATTATAACAAAACCAAAAGTCAGTGTATTGTTTTGATCTTAGAAGACAAATCACCTAGCCAGCTGTGCATCACAAATGGGTAAGGTGGACCATATTTACTCCTGGAGCTGTGGGTCTCCAATTTGTATTATGATTGACAAGCAAGCATTAATCGTTACAGTTTTTTGCACAGGCTTTGTCATCCCTGAGCTGATCCCCGCCGATAAAATTTTTCCCCAATTACTGCTTTAAGGAATGAGAATGCAACATTGAGGTTTCATTAGGAGGAAAGTGTTATAATAACTGAAGTTTTCTGTGGTTTTGGACAAGATGGAGTGACCTGAAGGCTTCTTGTTGACTGATTTACAGCATGGAAAAAGCAAGTGGCTTGTGCTGCCCATTCAGAAGGTGCTACAAGTGGGTTTTGGTAGCAGGAGCCTGATACTGTGTTTTTGTGTAACTTATGTGGGTAACAACAATACAAACTCATGATTAGTTTTTATATATATTGGGATAGGGAGTTTTTATTCTTATCTTCCCTTAAGTATAATAACTCAAATCTAAAGCAATGTTAAGCTAATAGATGGCATAGATGAATATTGTCTCTGGGTCACTCTTCAGGAGATAATGACAGTTTTACCTATATTTAAGATAGAGCAGATCAGCAGGTGGTATACCCATATCCGCTGCTTCATTGCCACGTCAGCGGTTAACAGCTACTCTCAGTGGCTCAGACAGCGTACCATCTGTAGAAATATTCAGTGTTGTAGTTAATGCTGACAATCAGGGCTACAGTAGTCAGATGTCGATGTTATTAAGTTGTCCACTGATTAAAACCATTTATAATAATATACATTAATGTAAGAGAGCAGGGTACCTAAGTCCTATTGAGATGTATGTAAATGATTGTCTGAATCCCTTATGCTGTTTTGAATGCCCTGTGATGTGCATTTTGGCTGACATGCAAGGAATGCATTTTTGGATTTTGTATAGGAGGGTAATCAGTGCGCATGTAGGCTGTGTGCCACATGCAGGCAACTTATGTCTCCAACTTCACTACAACCAATATTTCCTCTCAGGCCACTATGTATCTTGAGCACAGCATAGCTTTCTACATTTATGTCATCATTTTGTTAAGCAAAGGTTGTCTCTAGTGATACCAGAAACAATATTTATTAGTGAGTTTTTCCTGGTCTGAGGATTTATTTACTTGGAGTTAAAATAATTTTCTGTGTATTCATTTTATTTCCACAGCTTTAGCCTCTTCATTGCCTCTTCGGTCAAGCCTGAGATGTATTTTTTACCTAGCTTTCTCTTGTTGTAGAGACCTGTTAATTGAATTTGGGTATCACACTAGCACATACACACGTATACACTCATGCACAGAGTTTCTGTTAACGTATATTCTTGTAGACAGTGACATTTATTCAGTTAGTCAACACAACGTCCGAAAATCTGGTTAGATTACGTTATGGCTACGTGCCATTTAAAAATGAGTGTATCTTCACAATTTTCTGTCTTTCAGGTCATTGTAGTCTATTTAGAAATTCATTTGAGAATATACACGTATGTAAAACACCAATTTTAAAGAAACAGGATGATTGTGTATGTTGTGATTCACATCTGTTTAGATATTCAGAGGTTTTAAAATTTTTAATGATATTTATGAACATATTATCTGCATTCCCTTATTAATATAGAGCATCACTAGACCTTAACTGCTTCAAGTGTATACCTAAGTCTCAAGTTGCTAAAGACAAGAGGAGCCCATTAGCTGCTTGGTAACTCGGCAGTAGAGTCGTGTGGCAAAGTCATGCCGTGAGTTGGCATCCCAACTTCAAATAAAGATGTGTCATTCTGCTGTACGGCTTCCTCATGTTTTCGCCAACTTTCCTCTTTGGTCTTTCTCCTTCACAGTCTGTTTGACCATGGGACTGTGGTGTCCCAACAGTAACGTGGTACAAATGCAATATGACGTGGATTATCATCTTTCTTTCAGTGGAATGGCAATATTGAAGGTAAAAGCTTCATCCTACTGATTATTCTTCAGTTTTTCTTCCTTTTGTATGGGACAGACTGGCAGGTCTTTAAATACCTCAATAGTGTTAAACTTAAGAGTGAAAGTGTCTCTGCTGGCAAGAACCTCAGCTGAGGCATGAGCAGATTGGAACGTAAGAAAACTCGAAAAGGCGCTGACCGCACGTGAAGAGCAAAGTCCTGAGGTCTGGCTCCTGCTCGTTTTTTCCTTTACACCATCCTTGCATAGGAAGTCTCTCCATGGTTGAAGTGTTTTGTTTTTTTTTAATAGGAGTGTGGGCTGATTAAAAACTCAGCAATGTCCTCAGGATTTGAGAAATCTTGACCCAGAAGTTTTTCTCTTTCTCCTACCCTGTTTCATGTAGTCTATAAAGGCTAACTGTGTTGGTTTTGGTGGTTGTTGAAATATTCACTTTGAGTTTAACAGGTTTTTTTTTTAGTAATGCAGAATCTCGTAGACTGACACTTGTCAGGGCAGGCCGAAAATGAGAGAAAAAATCCTAGGATCTGAGGGCTATAGTAGGCAATATCTCGAAGAGGCTGAGCTCTGCCTGCTGGCCGGTTTTATTAGCTCTCTTGATATCACAAGTGCAGCTGAAGATGGAACGTTTATGAAACCCCACCTCCTTTGAACAGATACCTGCACAATCCCCACAGCGCTAACTTAAAAGTTCACTGACTTGTTGAGGAGAGATGGACAAAGGTCTGAAACGTATCGTAATTGAGCAAGCACTTTTAAGTGCCAACCTAGTTAAATTACAGAAATTTGCTCTAATTAATGCAGCTGTAATTAATACAGCTGCACTAGTGCTGTAATTAGTATCTTTTCCAGCTATGACTTGTGCTATGGAAACAAAATGCTGTGTAGTAGAACTTTGTTTACACTGGCTGCTTTGATTTAACAGTTGAGGGTTTTTTTAGATGATGATAGGAAGCTCTAATAGGAAGGAATCCAAACGCCCTTTAAGCATCTTCTTAATTTTAAACAGTGTTACTGGATCTGTTGCCTTCCATGGAACCACAGTTTCGGTGGTTTCCGTAGGTTACCTGGAGTATTTGGGCAGATAGGCGATGTAACTGTTGCATGTGACTGGGAGGTAATCATTAGAGTGAACATCTACGGCAAATCTTCTGCAATGCTAGGGTGGCCAGAAAGTAGGTAGGGCTGACTTGCCACGTAAGGTGTCCGTAGATTTGTGGATAAATTTGCTGGTTCTTTGCCCTGTGCTATAGTTGAAGGATGTCCGCCTAATACCTGTCCTTATCCTGTTCTGCAGTATCAACACGCTTGCTTTTTGGTACTCTACAGTGAATCACATGCCAAAATAAGCAAACAAATAGAAGAATTGCAAACCAAAGTGTCCTACTGCAAACCCTGAAAGTTTCAGGTTTGAACATCTGCAATGGAGTATTTTTCTATTTATGTTCTTTGTCTTGTACTGAGGCACCTAAGAATCAGATGTTGGATGCATCTTATAACATGTTGTGATAACATGGCATTATACTCTTACTAATGTTAAAAAATAACAACCATTTTTACTTTGTATATGCTGTTGATTGGAGTTTTCAATCTTGCCAGGTTCAGTGTGATTGTTAGCAAAAAAAGCATTTCCTAGTCACTCTCATTTAGAAACAGTGTATTAGTATCAAAGACTGATCAAGGAACGTTTAAAGTGGTAGCCCTGCCCTGGGGGGAGGCTCCCACTGTTCCTGGCCCCCGGGGAGCCTCCGGCCCCCGCTGTGCCTTGACAATGGGGAGAAAGTGCTGCTGCTTTCCCTGATCAAAAACTTTCGGATCAACCAGCTTTCAGGCCTGAAAGCATTTTCTTCATCAGCTAGCTTGCCCTAGCACCACTTTTGCAGTGTTTGAGGTATTTTTGGCCCCAAATAATATTTTTCTATTTAGACCATGTCTGTTGTTGAAGAAATTAGAAAACTTATGGCTGTGGTGGTGGTGGTCTGATTCCTTGCTAGTACATGGGGATGCTTCTGAGTTACAGTTTTGTCTGACTTATCTGGATGTCAGTAGTATCTGAAAGAGCATTTTTGTACTCTGCTGCCATAAGATTTGAAAATAAGGAACTCTTTGTCATATAACTTGACAAAAGTATTGAGATACAATTTATAATTAGCTTTTTTTTCTGTAGTTGCCAGTGTAAGTACTCACATGAGTCACTCTTTTTAATCCAAGGCATAAATGGAATTAGAAAATTGCCACGGATGCTCATATTCCTTGCTTGCTATAATGAAATAGTTTGTGCTCAATTTTTTTCTTCATCTTGGAGAGAATCTATCAGAGTACAGTTTAAAGTGATTTTCTGGATGTTGTAGTAAAATTGCTGAAGCAGATTAAAGGATATTATGGAGACAGCAGTGTGATGAAAAATTCAGTTTCTTATTTTCTGATGAATTGTTATTCATCACAGGAGTCATCTAGCATCTCCAGGTATATTCTTGCTCATTTTGCATGTATCTTTTAGATTCACCTAAAGGTTCTAACTCAAAAACACAGGATTTTTTTTTTTTTTTTTTTTTCAGATGGCATTAGTCCATGCTCCATTTCTGGTCAAATAACACAATAATGATGAGACTTGTTCTTCCATAAAAACTTGTGGAAGTGCACTGAACATCTGCACATAATGAATCCATTCATGCAAAGAAAGCTAAGTGACTTATTTATCACACTGGATTTGCAAGAATTTCTCCTTTTCTACAGGCAGCTTCAGAAGTTTGCTGCCACTGAGGGCAAAACTCCATGTCCTGTTCATCTCACGAGCAAGGTACAGGATAGATACCTAGAAAATATCCATCTTGATTTTTAGATTAACAGGTAAATATTTGCATAGTGAAATGAAAGAAGGGCAAATGTTCTTTGCTATTATTACTTGCTGAATTCCTGTGACAGCCACAAAGCACTAAGCACTGCCAATGCATCCTGAAGGACACAACAGGTATGACACAGATTGAGGTGAAGACACCTGCACCGAGTGTTACAGTGTGTACTGGGTGCCTAAGCTTCCAGCCAGTGTGGTCAGTAAAGCCTAGAGAGCAGTGGTTCAGCTACTTACTGATATGGGATCAATTCAGTTGCCTAAACATAGATGTATAGTGGTATTTGAGACATGCTGGAGAATCTGGGACATCTTCATGGGTGGGTAGGTGCTATACAGGCTTGCAGGAGACCTGCTCTGTGCCCTTTTGGACATGCAGCTGGGAGCTAGGATGGGTATTCTAGTGAATATGGCATAGACAGCTATGTCTAGTGACTTGTCTATGTCCTATGTTTATGACAAGTGGATTGTACCCTAGATGTTGTCTTAAACACGAGTCGAATCATTCTCTAGGCTCCACTGATTGTAGGGACTAGATCTGCATTGATTATAATGGGAGTGTAGACAACTGGTACCTCTGTGGACACCTATGCATAGACACCTAAATGGAAGCGTCTTACTCCTTGTACAACTTCTGTTCTGCAGAGCAAGGGTTGAGATGGATACATTTACATTGCCACATGTGTATATTTTAATTTATTCATGGTAGAAGAGGGTCTTGATAACGGATTTGAAGTTGAGAAAAGAGAGTAGTGGTCACTGAAATCAGTGGAAGAGGGACTTGATGGATTAAATTAATCTACCAGAGAGAAATAGGGCAATGTTTGGATACAGCCTCAATGTGGTAGACCCAACAGAGTGAGAACATGGAGAAGGTTTCCTGCATACTGACTGAGGGATGTTAAAAGTGACCAGGGTGCAGTTAAGTCTGTGAACATGGTGACTTCTGAATAGGAACAGATTAAAATAGAAGGACAAGAAAACAAATCCTGCTCACTCTGTCCTTGCAGGGTCAATCTTTTTCATTTTGGTGACTTCCTGGTTTGAATAGCTTCCACAGAGTTCCTTGCTGCTCTAGAAAAAACCTCTGTCTTGACATGACCTCTGATGCTCACCTGGCTTCCTCCTTCCTCCCTGTCTCTCTCTTAATTTTGCCTGTCCTGTGGTCTGGAAGGTTTCTCCCAGGTTAGCTCAGCCCATTGCTTTTGGGGAAGGAACAGTTTCCCGCTCCCACCAGGGACTTCCACCCCCTGCAGCATGCTGCAGCTGGGAGCAGGCAGGCAGAGATCCTCCCTATCTGCAACCCGCTTGCACAGGACAGAACATCCTTGTAACGTACTCCCGCAGGAAACGAAACAAATAATACAGATACCATTCATCCTGGATTTAACGGGGGTAAAGAAAGAAATGGAGGAAGCAACGGAGAAGTCATGGTGCTTTACAGAGAAGTGTAGCAAGAATCATTAGACAAGACCCTGGCACTGAAATAGCAGGAGAAGAGTAGATGGTGTGAATCAGGATGTTGTGCTGAATGTGACCTGCTGAAAGTCATAAACGGGCCATGGGAGATGGAGACTAAGTTGAAGCCTCAAATTTGAAGGAATTTCTGGAGACTTCAATAAGAGCAAAACCAGTAAAAGGGACAGCCATGAAATCGCTGGGAACAGCAAATGAAATGGGAGGAGTGAAACACAGCTTTTCACTGTTGAATTTACCTTATAAATGATGGGAAGAAGGAATATGAGAAGCAGCTAAGAAGGTAGATTAGAAGGTGGGGTTTTGGAGAAGGCAGGAGACTGGCACTTTACACTTTACTGGCACCTCTGGATATATCAAATCAATGTGCTAATGCCTTCACTTAGTTGGCAGCAAAGTTACTAGATTTAGGATTGTATTTCTCCACCGCTTATTAACAAAAGCCCATTCCTGCTGAGTGACTGTCATGGTTTAACCTGGCAGGCAGCCGAATACCACCCAGCCGCTCACTCACTCCCCGCCTCCCCAGTGGGACGGGGAGAGAATCGGAAGGGTAAGAGGGAGAAAAACTTGTGGGTTGAGATAAAGACAGTTTAATAGAAAAGAAAAGGGAAAAATAATAATAATAATAATGATGATGATGATGATGATAATGATGATAGAATATACAAAATGAGTGATGCACAATGCAATTGCTCACCACCGTGCTGACTCATAACCGAGTAGTGATTGCTACTTCCTGGAACACGCCTACCATTCAAATACTGAGCATGACGTCACATGGTATGGAGTACCCCGTTGGCTAGCTAGGCTAGCTGTCCTGGCTGTGCTCCCTCCCAACGCTTGTTTTGGTTTTTTAAGCTGAATGTCCTTGACTAGCAGGTACTTAGCAAAAACTGAAAACATCAGTGTGTTATCAGCATTCTTCTCATACTGAATCCAAAACACAGCACTAGGAAGAAATTTAACTCTATTCCAGCAGAAACCAGGACAGTACCGATAGCTCCTATTGAAGTGTCAGTGTCTCAGGGGACTAGGCCCAGGAAGGACAAGGGAAAGGCATCTTTCTGCTCTGACAGAGCTGTCCTTGAGGCAGGGATGAATAGTACAACACCCTCGGCGCTCTGTTAAGAACTAAAGAAAGGTGGAAATTATTTTCTTCTTGCTACGTTGTTTGTTTTATCCTTAGTTGCACTAGGCTATTAAATCAGGTATGGAAGGGGAGAACTTCTCTGTCATAAAGGATTGTTTTGTTGTAGGATTTTGAACACATAGGTAGTTTGTTTAATTTATGTTTGTGTGCTGCACTGACAGTGGTTGTAACCTTTTTCAAACTCCATGGATGGATTTTGAGCAAACCGACAATGAGTGCTGGTGTTATGAGAGCAAGGTTTTGGTCAAAGGAAGCGGCAAGAGTGACTTTTTGGCTATAGTGGCCCCGTTAGCTGCGCTGCACTGCTGTAGTGCTGCGCCCAAATGTCAAATGGAGTGCAATGAGACAGGAATGAAATCAAGATAATTTTCAGTATGGCATGCTGAGGAACATTTGGTGTGCAAATGTGCCAAGAAGCTAAGCTGGCTATGGTCTAGGATTTCAGAAAAGAGCAGTGATTTGAGATGCATCAGTTTTTACGATTCATTAAAGTCTTTCCCTGCTCCTGTATCTCAAGACGGACACCCAGAGCCACCAGTCACTTGGGAACATTTAGGCATTATCCCTTGATTCTAAGTCCAGGGTCACAAAGGTTGTCTGCAGCCTAGTAATTCACAACAGAAATGGGAAAACTGGGTCAGAAAAATGCTTAAGGAATGACCATTTCATGAGATTGAGGCATTGGTATTGTCAAATGATTTGAAGTTCTCCTTTGTTTTCCTTGTCTGTGGCAGATGATTTCTAGAAAGAGCAATCAATTGCAAGTTCAGGCAGCATGGGAATAACTATCAATAACTATGGAAAATGTACTCTCTTAAGCCAGGGTAATGTGAAATCAGCCAAATCTTCTCTGTGTTTCAACTACCCTTGAAAGGTTTCATTTCATCGCCTTTGTGAGCTGAGAAACACTTGTTATATTAGAAAAGTCTGTTGGGAGGGGTAACACACGGCTTAAGACTAGCAGAAGTGTTGGGGAGTCATCAGCATGGATGAGCTATGTCTGAGCTCATGTCTGGGCTCTTCCATATAGTCAGTGCAGAGAAGACACCTGTGGGTTTGATGAATTTCATGCAAAATGGGGAAGAGGGGAAAAAAAAAGGATTTAATGAATTGGTCCTTAAAAGTACCTCTTTATTGCCACTGAATTTAAAGGGTGTCTTAAAATAACTCATGTAGTTGTCTCTCTCTTGTCTGACATCTAGCAAGAAAACATTCAGAAATCTGAGAGGCCAAAAGAGTAGTCAAGAACAACGTCTGCTGCTAATTTTTGGCTACTTGAAAAAAATGAGGGGGAAGCTTGAACTGCTCAGCTCCTTTGACATATTCTGTATTAAAAAGCACATGCACGTGTATGCTCTATACCTTTATGACAGGGAAAGAACATAAAAATGTGGGGTGATATATAAATCTTAACAGATTTATTACAAATCAGAAATCCTGAAGCTTTCCAGAATCTTTGCTGTTAGCTTCAGTATGAGCAGTGTGGAATGTTTGGAATATTATTTAACTTTTGTGTTATAATAGCACCTAGAGGGTCCAGAAAAATTAGGGCTTCGTAGCACAAACAGACAAAGCAGACCTGTCTCAAAGAATTTACAGTATACATACATTTCTCAGAAAGAATAATAGAAACTTCAGATAATAGTGTGCCACGGAAAACTGCAGGAGATATTAGGGATATTACCAGTTAAATAGAGCACTGCGATAAAAAGTAATTTGATGAAAAAATCTGATTTTTAGGAATGGATAAAGGGCCCTGCTCAGCCTAGCTTGGAGGGTGCTTTGTGGCACCAAGTTCGCTTCGTGGCATAGATAAGATATAACGCTAACAATTGAGAGATTTCTCAGTAAAAGTACTAGTGTAATTTATCTTACACATCACTGGTAAGCCATGACTTATATTTATATAAGCCCCAGTTTTGGATCTAGCTTAAGAGAACAACTTTCATTTGTTGTGTTTCAAGTATTTAATAAAATGTAATTTGAGAATAACACAAGAGTAATCATCCTTAGTTGAAGTCTTGTAATTACTCGTGAAATGGATTTAAGGGCACTTACAATCTTTGTGCAATTTCTATGTTATTTAGGGGTCAAAGCTAGGGAAAAGTATGTCAGAAGTCACATGTAACCTGGGAATTATTTTCAGGAGACTAGGCGGTATATAATGATGGCAGTGTTGAATGTCCCTTTATTTGGTATAATTGCTCAAGGCAGTTATCAATAAATCCACACATACGAAGTCTCTTTTGTGACATTATATGTAATTCAGTATTGATACAGATGTATATTTACTTATGTTAGCTTGCTATCCTGGAGTTAAATATACTATACTCTTCACAAACAGTAAAACTCAAAGAAATAAATTCTGTTGCTTATTTATAAATTTCTGTGGATTAAAAACAAAATTTAATGCTCCTAATTCTCATCTATTATAAGGTCTTTTTTATACCCCTCCTGCAGGAAGGGAAGAAGATCTTAAATGTAAATGGAGGTGAAGGCAAATAAGTACTTGGTTAAGTTAACTGTTTTAACATTGGCTGCTTCATCCACCAGCGCCAAAATCAAATTGGAGAATGTGTATCGAAAGATAAAACTTGGTTTTGGAAGACCTTATAGAATCATAGAAATATTATATTGAAAGGGACCTCTGGCAGTCTCTAGTCCAGTCTCCTGCTCAAAGTCAGACTAACTTCAAAGCTCTAGCAGGTTGCTCATGGCCTTAGGCAGTTCAGATCAAAAAATCTGCAAGAGTGGAGAATCCACAGCCTCTTTGGAGCCCTATTCCAGGGCTTACCATCTACAGATCTCTGCGATTAACACAGAAGTTGCATATTCTTCATTTTTCTTTGAAACTAATCCATTACCATCAAGAGAGAAAGTTGCTAAGGGCTTGCTTCCAAACCTTCTTTCTTCTTGGCTAGTAAATGACCCAAGGAGCATTTAGGTCAGCAGTGCAGAATAACCTGTCATAAATGTATTAATCCACAGGCTGTGACCTGTTGCAGGTCACTTTGCAAAGAGGTTGTGGCTGCTTTTTGTTTGGGATGCAGGAAATATCCGCAATGGATCCAGGCTGGTGATTGGAATATGCGACTGCAGGGAATAGTCTCCGAACTATTAATACCCTTTTAAAATTGTTTTACTTGACAAAGCTCTTTGTAGAGGTTTGTTGATTTAGTTCCTTGGCAAGAAAAGCCTAAGTGAGGAGATCTTGTTTATGTTTTCACAAACTGCTTTTTCTTGGGAAAGTACTGATTCAACAGAACCACAGCATCTTGGGCAAGACACTAGTTTTAGCACCACTTTCCCCAGGAAAGACTTTTGAAGTGCCAGGTAAGATTAGCTGGTCAAAACAGAGGAGATCAGTGAGGAACCAGGATGTTCCTCGGCAGTGGTGGATGCAGCTGTGCAAGACAAATGAGACGAATAACCCTCTGGAGGTGCCCGTCTTATCCATGAAGCAAGCCCAGATGCAGATCTAGGATGAGATGCTTAACTTCTGCAGGGCTGAAGTCAGAGGTGAAATTCTTCTCTTTGTCATATTTCAAAACAATTAGTTTCTATTCCTTTAATCTTATGTGGATGTAAATTGCTTTGGAAATCTATGTACCAGTTATAGGGAAAAGGAAAGAAACTGTGATGTAGTGAGCTTGTTAAAAATCAAGTGTTGCGTAGAGTTGCCCTCCCTAGGGAGGGCATGGCTGGACTTGGTTGCACTTTTGAGCCATTCACCTGGCAAACGATCATTAAGGACCCCGTTGAGCAGATCTGATCTCTGTCATGTACTGAGGTAGAACCACTTCTGTTGTTTTGAGCAAAACTTTCATGTAGCAGGCAGTTTTGTCTGTTGTGCTTCTGTGTTAAGTTTAACCCAGTCAGTGGTGAGAAGCACAGAGGCCTCTTTTCCCTCAGGTTAAACTTGCAAACCTTCTAGTAATCTGTGAGTTTTTACATTATGTATGTTCTCAAAAAAGACAGTCGCTTTTCACATGGACGACTGAGCTGGATTCCTACTTAGTACTGTTTAAGTGCAATCCACAGCGATGAGAGATTGAATAGGATTTCTTAGGGATGAAGAATTGCATCATGTAACTGTGCTCTCGTGAATAAAGCAACTTGGATGGTTGTTTCGTGTAAAACAAAGGTCTTGGAGCCTGAACGAGCTATTTAAAATTCATTCATGGGCTTCCATGATCTTGCTGACCTTTTAGTGCTGCCACCCCTGATGCCAAATAGGGTGAAAAGGCAGATTCTCAATGAAAATGAGATTTTTGTCTATGATTTAAGCTTTCCTTAGTGAAACAGACACAGCACTGAAGACACTGTCTCATGAAAAGGAAATGTTTTACATTAGTATGGACTTCTTTTATCATTCTCTACCAGGCATGGTAGAGCTGGGCGTGTGGTTTTCAGATCTTCACCCTTCCATCTCCTCCAAACCTAAGGTGCTGTGAGAATAGCTTCGCAGTCAAGAGGATTCAGAGCTAAAACACAGAATCAATATGAAAGAATTTGTTTGTGGATGTGTACACAAACATTTATGTTGTTGTTTAGTACAGAATTAGAGCAACTAATTACCGGAGTTACATATTTTATCTAATCCAGCCCATTCTCTCGGGAGCGTCCATCTTTCTCCAAACTTTTGCAGTGCGGTTAAGGCCTTTTAGAAACCATTTGTTCATTAGTGCAGCAGTAATCATGGAAATAGGTCACAGCTTCTTTGGAGTTAAGCTGTTACGTCCCCACAGAGAACGGCACTTAAATATCAATAGTGTAACCGGGAAAACTCGGCAGTTATTTCCCTGTTTTCTGCAATTCAATGAGGAGTTGTTCGATGCAGACCCCGTTGCACTCCAGATGAATGGCGGTGATTGTGAGAAAATGATCTCCTATTAATGCAAGATGTCACACTGAGAACAAAGACTAGTTCTTACCATGATGGGATGAGCTCACTCTAATCCCCAATTTGGGAGACTTTGATGCTTGTCCAGGTGCCAATTTTTCCATATATGACATACCAGAAAAAACTTTTAAAAAATGTTGAAGAGGGCAGTGTTAAACTGATTTGTGGCTTCTGAATCTCAAGGTCGTATTGGATGAGATGTCATATAATTACCCTTTTGCTTGCTATTTCCCAGGGAACCACCTCTCCCATCAACAATTTGAGCTTTCAGGGTGCTAAGAAAATCATTCATATTAAATTTACCATCACAAGTAAAGAAGTGCAAACCTGGTTTTGAAATCCCCAAACTGTTTCAGTTTATGCTTGTATAAAGGTCTAAAATATGGTCAGTTTAACTCAAAGTAACATTGCCTCCAGGTTTTCTGCACCACAGAACTTTACATCCCCATCCTGGGATTTTGGTGTGTGGTCAGTGAAATCCTGGGAGGACTCGCTGTCCCTCCCTGATGCGTCGTTCCTCTGTTCGCAGTGCCCGCTCATCTGTCAGAACGGGAGGGACCAGAACATAACGATTGCTCTGTTTGATGAGCTATTATGAATGCTGTGATAACTGGAGATTTTGTATCGTTTATTTGGTTGATTTACAGTTTAATTTATTTTAAAAATAAAAAAAAAAAGAAAAAGACACTGTCATTGTAGCTTGGAGACTTAGAAATAGGGAGATAGCCAGTCGGATTTGAAAGGCCAATAATCCTGTGAGCGTACTGTTTTCTCTCTCTGGTTCAGCAGTAGTTCGTGTTGGCTTCCATTCCATTCCCTTAAGATGCCCATTCTCTTAGCCATTTTCTCTTTGTCACTTAACTGTCTTTTGTCCAAGATCCTTAAGAAGGCATTTGGAAAGTCAGGTGGCAAGGTCTAATAAAAAACCCCACATATATTCCTCATTGCTCTAACAACCTGTTACCCTCAACCTTTTCCCTCGTGATCTGATGTAGACAGCAAACAGAGGAAGGTCTGGTGGGTTGTGCCCCAGTGTCTTCCACAAGATTGTTCTCCCTTTTCACCACACAGGATCCTTTCTGTGGGGAAAGCGGGGGGAGTGCAGAAATATTTCTTATGCTGAATATCCCACCAGAATAAAATGTGAACATTGCATAAGCAATAGGATCAAAGGTCATTAAAAACCTAAAAGAAATAGCATAAAATAAGAAGGCTATTGGGAAGACTTTTTTGGGGGGTGTGTACAAGGTCTCAAGAGAACAGGAAATGAACTCCCTGAAGAAAAAAGAAATTAAATATTCAAAATAGTGCTGGAATTTCCAGACTCACATTCTTCAGGGAACAGAGGTTTTTATTCTGTATGCTGCTTTGTAAGGACCAAAACCCCCAAAATTTCTGATTTCAGTCATGAGTTTATTTTAGTGTATGTACACTATGATCTAAATCAGAAGCAGATTGATTAGTAAAGTAAGAGAACTAGGCTGACATACCAGAAAAATGTAACCATTAAGATAAAAACCGAAGTAGCATTCTTTATATCAAATAGAGGCCTGTAAAATTCCCGTCTAGATTTGAAAAAAATCAAAGGCAGAGTCACTGGAGGTTCAGAAGCACTGTATTGGAAAGATTGGGCACACTTTGCTGTGATTTCTCTGCTTCTGAATCTAAGTTGTCATATTCAAAGACATAAAAGAAATCTAGTATTTTCCTCAATTTTAATGGCAACTTTGAGTTATGATTTGTGTTTGCGTTACCAAAGGTATGTGGTATCACACATGAAATGCTATCATGAGTCTGGCTACATCACTGATTTCTGGAATATGCTTTTGATTACCCTGGAGACTATTCTTTATTTTTCCTACGTTTCATTAATTCTGGATGCGGAATCTTTGTGGGTTATCGCCAGGCTTTATCTCGGGAACTTCTCTGAAGATTTTATAATTATCACCTTTAATTAAAACTGTTGGAAAGATTGTCAACAACTGTGGCTATCACCATAATAACTGGGAAACCATGAAACTGGGCAGTATTGCTGTTCTTCATATCTCTTCCAGAGATGCACTCCTGTTCTTCTTCTCAGGTGGCACAGAAGGAATTTGACACCTGCCGCAGTTTCTGCCCATACTGGCGATGCCTGGCAATGCAGCAATATCTCTTCAACAGCCGTGTAAAATATGAGCAAAAATCGCAGCGCTCTTCTTTTAGAGCTCTCCCCCCCTCCGCTTCCCAGCGTGCTACAAAGCTTCAGGTCATAAACATAGCTTGCTGGCTGCCAGATCTCGTAGCAGCAGTAGGGCCTGGTGTGTTATCAACTAATGAAATCCCCCTGATTTCGTTCGATGCCTTGAGCTCTTCTGGGGCACTCCTCCTTCGGTTACTACCGAGTCTCAAATTCAGAGCATGTCAAAAGCCTAACTGCAAGCGTAGAGGGCTCTTCGCAGTAATAGCGACTTAAGCAACGCTGTGAACTCGTACTAGTTACATTTCTATCACTCATCAACAGTAGGCTTTTGTGTTAGCCCTAATGTGAAAGTGGTGTTATTTTAGCCCAGTGGTGTTATTTTAGTGCTCTTCTGTAGAAGGTACTCATTGACTGAAGTGCTTGAAATCAACCCTTTTTATGTTGTTTTGCTGAAGCTGTTGTAGTCTAAGACGAAATGAGAGGCATGTGAGCCACAGCAAGGAACAAGTGGCTACTTGCACTACGAAATTGAAGGCCAAGCACAATTTTAATGCAGAAGTAGGTAAATTACTGTGCTGAATTCAGAGTTGAGGATGAAGTGGCACAAGTTACGTGTAACTAAGTGGATGTAAGTGGATCTGACTGAGTCTGAAGGAGCAGAAATGATAGCCTGAAAAAGAGGTCCTAATTACAGTAGTGTAAGCGATACTAGGACAGTTTTAAGCACCAATCGTGGGGAAGATTAGCTTAGACAACAATATGTAGAAGTGACGTGGAGTTGCTGGGAGAGCACTACTTAACGGACATAGTTGCTTTTATGGCTGAAACCCTCCTTCCTGTTTTTCTTTGGAGTGCTGCATCCTTGGTCTGACGCTGCATACGTGGTGTATAGAAGATGCCAAGTTCTGTGCATTCTCTGAGGCTCATCAGCCTTGTCTGATGGCTAACTTTCCTCTGCAGGCATGCAGGACACGTGCTTAATGAACGGGGAGGACTGCTGCCCTGCTGTCAGGTGTCCCCTGGGCAGCAGAAGAGCACAATGTGTCGCTTCTCTTGTGCGTTTCCTTTGGTGAAAGCAACGGAGTTAGGCATGGTAGAGCAGAGCAGCAAAAATGCAGCATTAGATATGAAAAAGGTGATTATGCGTAGCAGGTATTTATAGTGAGAGATTATTCCAACAGTATCGTTTCTGGGCACTTTTGTAAAATGCTAAATTCCAGGAAGTTGCACCCCTGTGAAATGGGAGATGTATGAGAGACCTCAGTTACTACTACCTTATTAGCTGTCAACTTGACCTGCTGAGCCTTGCCATTTCTGTGTTATGCACTAGTGTTGCAGAACATCTCAGCACGTTTTGTAATTTATGATAAAAACCAAGGCAATGTATAAGATAGTAGATATTACCTAGGATTTTTTGAATACAGGAAAGTATTTTTGCACACACAATCCTAAGTACTAAAGAGCCAGTGATGGAAAAGTTAATTCAGGCTGTGGTATTGCTTAATGAGAGCCCAAAGAGCATAAAACTGCCAAGACTATGCTGTCAATACTTCTATATTGATTGTGTGACCTTCATGGAAGTTTTTAAGGCTTTGTACACACAAAGGCCCTTTGAGGCGCTGGTTTGCTACCTCATGCAATTTTTTTCTTACTTTTTCTCTACTTTTGTAATGCAATAATAATAACATATGGGGATCAGTAAAGTAGTTCTCTTCTTTGTTTAAATATGCCACGTCAGCCAACATTGTTGTTGCTGCCCCAGTGCCCTTTCGGTTCTAGTTTGTGCAGGACTACTTGAAACTCATGTGTACATTAGTTGTTAATACAACTAATTTTCTCCACTTCATTGCTTGACTAAGTTCTGCTGCCTCGTGACACCAGCACTTGATTAAAATTAGATGTGTTCATACTGGGGCAAGGAAACACAGAAGAGGTGATTCTGTCCCAGAGAAACACATGCTTATTCATGGATCACTGATGTGTTTCATTCATTTGGCAAGATTTGTTTTGGGTGGCTTTGGGGGATGGAAAGCGTGCTTCAACTGCTCTTCAGTTCTGACAGCAAAGACACCAATAACCTTGGTAGCTAAGGATGCTGAAATACCACTTAATCCATACTCATAAGTCAGTAGGGTTTTGCCTAAGTAATAAATTAGCAAACCTCTCTATATATGCAGCATGTCAGTGAAGAAATTATGAAACAAATAGGGTGCTGCAGTTCAGGTGAAATATTCATGCAGCAGTTAACTGTGTGGCTTCACAATTAACCAATTAACAATTGGTCAGGAATTTTCCAGCAAGAGTTTCTTTTATCAGAAAATGCTGATTCACAGAAATCAACACTGTTGGAGAAGATTTTGAAGTCTCCCATTTCAAAACAAAACAAGTAATTGTCCAAATATCTTCATTTGACACTTTCTTAACAAAAATGTTAAATGCTTAATGGAAAAATCTTTTATTAGGTTAAAAGCTGTAAATCTAGCAATTGGGTGTTACGGGGTGGTTTGGAGCAAGTAACTGCCTGAGAGAAAACCAGTACTTTCTTTCTTGGTGCATAGTGTTTCGCCGGATGAGCCGGTGGGTCTGAGTTGTTTCACGGCTGCGTGAGTGCCAGGTCCAGGGTGAGCGAGGGAGGAGGAGGAGGAGAGGAAGGAGCGGAGTCGCCCCTTTCAGCTGCAGCCTCTGCTTGGGCTGGATGGAGCAGAAGGCGAAATCACACCTTGAGTTGAGGTTTTGCTCTGAATCACCTCTGGAAGACCTTCTCCCTCTCTCTGTTTATTAAAGAGAACCTTGGAAAATTAGGTTTAGGAGGCTAAAGTCAGCATTTCTGAATATCCTCCCATGTTTGTTCCAAAGACTGTAGTCACTGTGAATCAATTATTGTGACAATCACCTGTGGATTTTCAGCCAGTTGTAGTAAGCCAAGCCCTGTTTGTTTGACTTGACGTATATCTATGTGGGGCTGGTGCAGACAGCTAGTTTGTGGTACAAAATATGTAATTTTGAAGTAAATACAAATATGTTAAAAGGCTGGAGAAAAGACATGGGTTTTTTAAGGCTGAGGGAACAAGAGACTTTTTCTTCTGCTTTGTTTTCTCTTCCTTCTTTTCCCATATTGCTACCTCATTTAGTTATTCCTCAGTTCCCCATTTTTTGTTTTGTTTTTAGGCTGCTTTTCTGCACAGCATTTGGAAATGTTTTCAGGTCATCTATAGAGCGTCTTTCCTTTGGTATTTCCTATATTATTATAATATATATATATATAAAAAATGTATATAAAGTTACCATTACAGTTCCTGTCATCTCATCTTGAAGACATTTTGAATGCATCAGGTGAAGCTGGAGAACAAGACGTTTCATCTTTGTGACTGTTGTACACTAGTCCTGCCTTGTGAAGCCAAGCCATCTGATGGCTCCTGTTAGTGTATTGGTATATGTTCTCATTTTATTCCACTTAGTTCTTCTCTTTTTAGTATCTGTCTAATAGGAATGCAGCTCAGCCAAGCAGAGCATATTTAACCTTGAAATGCTTTGCTGTATTAGTTTGGCAAGCTCAGTGGCGATATAAGCAATCCAATATTCATATGAAAGATTTGCCTCCCGCAGGAAGGTATGTAAAATCTTAGCCAAATATTCTCAGAAGCCAGGGAAATAAAGCTGGGATCTTAGAGTGGCTAATTGGATCTTGTGCTATCCCTGTGGTTTTCCAACAACTGAAAAAACATCAGAAGCGGTTTTGTATGTTTTGGGTTTCCCTGTTGTTCCCCCTCAGATCCCTTTCTTGGCGTGAGTTTTTCTTAAGAAACAGGATCCAGATGCTTTAGGAAAGAGTAATAGTCTGACTCTCTTTTCCGTTTATTGCACATTGAAGGCCTGTCAAGAAAGGATTTATCGCTTTAAAAGGTTATGCAAATAGAGATGAAGGAATCATTTCACTTTTGTAGATAATAAGTGTTAAAAAATAATTTGTGGAGATCATAAGGCGAAAGATTCTCAAGAATGATTTAGTGTTGTCGTGACAGATTTAAAAAAAAAAAAAAAAGGCTGGAGATGTTCACTGAAATGGAAATCTTCAAAGCCTGTTTGGTGAACCTTTCCAGTTGTGCTATCTGTACCCTGCATGCCCTTGGCTCTCACTTCCAAGATGACTTAGTGGTGGAAGGGAGGACTGGAAATGGTCCTTCCCACTCTGCCCTCTGTCCAGGCAGGGGCTCCTCACTCTTGCTGGTTTGGCTGGTGCCCAGGCTCCTGCCTGCACGTTGCTATATGCCTGGAGGCTGCTGCTTATGTTTTTAGGAGAGCCAGCCAAGGTCGCAGTAGTGCTCCCCCACTCCCTTGAAGTTTTGGGGGGCGGGAAGGTTTAGTTTACTTTGCTGGCCCAACCCCGGATTGGTATGATTGCTCTTACTAGTTCTTTGGCTTCATACTAGTGTAACTGTCAGGTTTGCAGCTGTGTGAGTCCTGCGCTCGCCATCCAAGGGGGTCCTTTCCTCCTGCCCGGTGTGTGTTCAGTGCCTGAGTTACACTTATGTTTGCATGGAAAGCTCAAAAATTGTGGTATTTTAGATCCCCACGGAACCAAATTCTGTTCTGTTTAACCCTTACATGAGCCGTAATGTAACTGTTTAACTTTGCAATCAGGACTTAGTTTAAACAAGTCTCTGAATCTTTAGGGCTGTCTATAGCAGTACCTCAAGCAAGATGCTGTAGCAAAGGGCACCTAGGGCTCCGTAGCATCCCTCAGCCAAATGTGCCATTATATTGGATATATTTGCACTCACAGCAGGAACCGCAGCTTGGAAAGAGAAATTTAGGGAAAGGCAACTGATAAGAAGGCAGAGGCAGGCAAGGCACTGTTTCGGGGATGTCTTATTTAACGAAGGCGGTTTTGTACTTACCCGATGTCGAAGGCTGCCCTTAAGGTCGAATCAGATTTGGTAGGCTTTCACATAAGCAACAACGCTGGTGTGGAGCGTGGTGGTTCGTGGTTGCAGTCCTTTGAATGTCCAAGCAGCACTGGTTGTCATTTCCCCTTTTCCAACAGGGTTGGGTAGTGGAAAGGGACGCGGCATAATATGCTGAAGCATCCCTGATAAATACCCCAGGGGAAGAAGGAAGCCCACTAGGTGCTGTTTAAGTATGGGCCTTTGGCATTAAGCTGTGCGCGCTTAAATAGCAGCACTTGTCCTCCTTTGCCTGAAGTGATACATCAGTTTGGTGTGCGTGATTGCTGTGGCAGTTAGGTTCATTGCAGATTTTTAATCTTATGGTGCAGATCGACAACATTTTTCTCAGGTTTTGCTTTTCTCATATGGAGTTTGCTTTTTGGTTTGTTTGTTTTCTGCCATTAAAATCACCTTGTTTTATTGCAGTATGCTAAGCTACAGGATTTGGAGTTTTGTCATTTTTAACAAAGATTTATTTTGTTTTATTCCATTTCCTGCAGAAAGATGCCTGTTTTGTCACTAAATCAAGGGCTGAAATGAAAATGAAAACTGGTTACTCCCACAACGCGTAAATCAAAATTACAGTTTCCTTGATGATTGCTTGGACCTCCGATTAATAGAACATTTAAAATGAGCATTGATGCCCATGAATAATAGAGTAAAACATGCTAGAATTAGGCAAAAGGAGCATTTGTAGAATTTTAATGAGTTTTGAAGCAGCTTGTGGGCGTGTAAAATTTCTGTCTGATCGCTTTCTTTAAATGAAAAGTGACAGGTAGGTATTGTGTCACACAGCAATGTCGCTCTGCTCCTAACTGTCCTTCAGTAGGCAGCAGTCCTACATTAGGCAAGACCAACTGTCCAGGATACAGCCTTATTTCGCTGCAGCTATTAGAAGGGCTTGTTGGCTTTCCTCCTCCGAGTGGGATGTGATGTGGAACGGCAGCTGCAGCAACTCAGAGTTGACTACCATGCATTCAGGTGTTAAGGTGATAAGATGATGATCCAGAAAGCTCAGATGGGAGAAGCTTCTGGTGGTTTTCAGCCTGTGGGGACCCAGATCTATTTTACTGGAGTGTAGCCTGACCACTGATAGTCCCTTACTAGAGCAGGGCCAGCCAGCAGCCCGCAGGAGAGGCTGCTTCTGTAACTTAATGGTTAGGGATGTTTGTTGGGATGGAGGACCTTCTGTTCTTGTTTCTGTCGTTTAGAAGATGTCTCTGGCTTTAACTTACACCTATTACATGATCATGCTATGCATGCTGATTCTAAAACATTTTTATAAAGCTTAGCACTTTATAAACTACAAGTTAAACTTGATTCTCTAAATAGTTGTGTCTACTAGGGTGCAATGAAAATGAAATATTTTTATTAGGATCTTCCCATTCCACCTAAAGGCTGAAGTGTCCTGTTTATTTATGACGAAATTGAAGAAAAGAGCAATTATTGAAACTGATACTATCTTTTCTGCCTTCTAAGTATAACTTTAAAATTTTGGAGGTAATTCAGGAACCTGGATGTAACTAAACATCAGTGAAATTCAGAAGGTCACTTCATAGCTGAGCTCAAAAGCTTTGTGGAGATCCTTGTGTCTTTTTGCTTCCAAAACAAAATAAAGACATAGTAGCAAATCAGTCTTCTAAGACATTCTCTTTCTATTTCATTTTCATTGTTTAGTTCTGGAAATCACTGAATCTGAGGTGAGAAAATGACATCTTTTTTTTCTCCCTCCCGTCAGTTTTGGAAGTGTTTTTGCCACATGTCAGCTTTGCAGTTCACACAGCCAGGTTTCTCCTGCACACCATGTAGAGTGCAAGGGTGGGAAGGTGACCCCGAACCTTGGAAGAAGTCGCTGTGTTGTCCCTGGGTAGACTCACCCGTGCTCCCTAAATGCAGTGCCACCTCCCTCAGCCCTCCTCCCTTTCCCACTGCGTCCCTGAGTTTCAAAGCTGTCACTTGATGTCTCACTTGGGCTGATGGAGTTTAGTAAACATAGCTACTCAAGGTTTTTCTTCAGATTGATTTTTGGTATGCATTTATAGATGTTGCTCATGAAGTGGTGAAAATAAGAAACCTGGAAAGTGAGAGCCAGCATATGGAGCCAGCAAATGAGAATGGGAACGATGAGCTAAGTGTTGCTTTGGGGAGGCATGATGTTAAGGGTTTGGCTTTTCAGTTTTACAACCTAGACCATTTAAAGCTAATTTATACTCTTCAACCCAGTGATGTCTGTCTTCTGTCCATTTATTGGAAAGATTATTGCAGTTTACATAGATGTTTTCATATAGTTAGTGTATTGACAAAAAGGAGATAGCATATCTCTCCCCCCAAAATCCCTTGGCTCACAGTCACTGTCCACATTTTTCTAAGGTACATTAAATGATTTCTCTATTTTCTGTATGTTAAGAGTATCTCACTTATGTGCAACATTCCTGGAATCCATCATAAGGCCCTTGATACTCTTAGTGATACAGATATTGTAAAGTGATGGGCAAAGGAAAAAGAAAATAACTTTTTCTTTGTTTTATTCTAATGTTCAGGCCTTCTTTATACATTTTCTCTACCATTCCTCAAGTTTTCTCAATCTAAGTAATGTTAATGCTGTTTTCTCTTAGTTTTTATGGAAGGTTGTTTGATTTCTCCTACTTCCATTGAAGGAACAGGTAGTCTCCCTTTTTAATAAAGATGTTCTTCCTCCAACTATTCCCAGTACAGAAAGCTAACAACATACTTTCATAGGCAAAATTAGAGAGCATCAGCAATTATATTTGGGGGGAAAAAAAACAAAGTGAAAGAATTAAAGCAACAGTTGATCAGATTGTGGTTTTTGTCAGAAAGAAACAAAAAAAGAGGACAGGTCTAAACTTTAAAAAAAAAAATTCACTTTGCTTTCAAGCCTTTTACTATGCTATTGGTAAAATTGTTCAAATTAATGCCACTGAAATGTATTTACAATACCATTTCTGAGTAGTCTTTCAAAGTTGCTAAGAGTTTACAGTGTCAAATACTTTTCAAATACTGAAAAGACAACACAAGATTATGCAGATTTTGAAAAGAAAATAAATTTTGTTTCCAGTAATGGAACTTAAAGCTTCTGGAAACCTGTGTGTTGCTTTATTACCAAGTACTTTTGTCAGCATAGTGAAGAAGAATGCATAGGTGAGGGGTAGGTTTACAAGTAGTTGCCTGCCCTTATGTGTAGAGGATAATTGGGTCTCACACCATGCTTAGATCTGTTACTGTGTGCCTCTTCGAGTTTCCTTAACTTTGATAATATCTTAGCAAGCTTTCAACGAGTCACAACATATGGATTTGCAAATTGTAATTTAAATGCAGATATCAATTTAAATCACAGGAGTTTGATTCCAGCCACCACCCCTGCTGATAGCACCGAACACCCATGAAAGCAGCGCTTCGCGGAGCTGGCTGCTCGTTAGGAAGTGTTGTGGTGTGGCTGGCTGCAAGCCTGTCAATCCGAAAGACTTCATGTGAAATGAAAGAAAAGTCCTGTTTTAAACACTGTGACTTGAGTCTATCCTCTGTTCGTGGGAATGGGTTATCTGCTTGAGGCCATAGGAAACTTTCCATGTTAAAAGAGAAGAGATTCAGTCACAGGTGAGAGTGGTTGTACTTTTTATAGCTATCCACAAGTTGTATTGAAGTTTAGAGTTGGTTTTCATTAACCTCTGCTCAAAGCTGGATGGTTTCTAGCAAGTGAAAATATTAAATGCAGTCCCAGCAAAATCTAATTTTCATTAATAAGTTACCTGGAGCCGCTGCAGGTAAAGTTGATCGGCTTGGCACAAGCTCCTCTAAGAAGGTTTGCCCGTGGGTATTGTGGCCAAGACTGATTTCCCCTGAAGGAGACTCTCCTTCTTACAAAAAATAAACAATTCAAATCTACTGGAAAAGAGCCCAGATTGTTTATTCTTAGACTCAAAATGATGGCCTTTCATAAAAATCTGTAGACACTCAATCTGCATGTTCAACTAAGATTCACAATACAAGTGAGCAAATGCAAGTCCATATATTTTGTTGCAAACCCTCAAGGAATGACAAGAGGGCTCTTGGTTTTGTTCTTCAGCTATGCAATGGCATTCTCAGGAGTCTGACTCCTTTATACGGGGCTTTTTTCCACGAAGGGTTTGCTGCCCTTGCGACAGCAAGGTGAGGCTCCTTCTTCCTGTCTGACAGCCCGTGTCAAATACTGAGCTCTTTTCATGAACTTTTACGCCTTTTTGGTCTTATTATCACTCTCCTCCTTTCATTTTCAGAATACAGGCGGCTCTTCTAGGATCTAATTATTGGACAGGATCTAACAGGTATCTGAGGAGGACTTGCTCTTTTTACACTCTCTAACTGGGCAGCGTGGCCAATAGTAAGGTTTTCTGCAAAGTCTTCAACTATGATGTTTCTCTCGTTCTTTGCATTTTGGGGGCTGTTCCTTCTTCTCCCCCCTCCAAAACGGGAGCCATGTTACTTCCAAAATTGCTTCTGTGTACCAGGAAATCAAACATCTCATTATAAAGCTTATAACTCTATACCTCGGTGTATAACTGTACCAGAGAGAAGAATGCCAAGCCGTGCTATGTAACAAACCTTTCCTATCTTTACTTTTTAGTATCTGCTGTTTCAGGGATCTTGAATCAAAAGCTGGAAAGGTTCCCATCATCTGCAGTCAACTTTGAACCAAGCCCAGAATGGTGCGGTTACTGCTGTTAGCGGATCGGTATTTTGCAAAAAATAATAACAGCAGCATCCGTAGAAGTTGTGAAACTGAGCGCAGCCGTACATAAACCAGCGCAGCCTACTTGCCATAGACGTTAACAGGCTGGGAATGGTTTGTGCCTGTTCCATCTGCTTCTTCAATAGCTCAGGCTTTGAAATAAAATGACACATCTTGAGTAGGCTGGGCACCAGATGACAATAAAAATTGAATCTACTATCTGAAATAAGCTTGATTTTGTTTTTTTCATCAGCGACTTATATGCAGTAAATAGATCTGCTTTCTTTTTTTCTTGTGCAATCCCAGAAAAATAGTTTATATTTTTATTTTCAATTTAAATCATTTGCGTTTCATGCTTTCTTAACACTACTGTATTCTCCTTTACTTTCTTCTTATTGTTCTTTTAAAATTGATGCATCTGCTTCATATAGCTCTCATTTAATGCCTGATGTACTCTTTGATTGCAAACTATTGCTGTGGCACGTTTGCAAAGGATTAGTTTTTAACTGGATTCTTAAATCAATTTCATAAGTATATTGGAAATAAAAAGCAAGTCATAGATCATAGATAAATTGGTTCCCACATGACTGTTAAGGATTTTGATGGAAACGTTGCTTGCTTTGTCATTCACTGGAAAAAATCTTAATAAAAATAATTAACGCCACTGTCAGCTCTTGATTTTCCTTAGAACTGAGGTTACCTTCCTTTGGTCTTGATCTTGTATATGCTTACCTACGTAAGAATAGTGCCAGTGCAAGAAGACACACAGTTAAATTTCGATGCATGAATCTTCACACAATCCAGGCTGAAGCCCTATTCTGCTGGTGGCTGAGCATTCACCCTAAGGGCTCAGGAACGCCCAACGCGTTGGTCAATGGTCAGAAATTGGGCTGTTTCCACAAGAAACAGCTGCTGGAGCTGGACCTGCTCAGCCTCAAAGCAGTAGTGATATTAAACTCTTAATGTAACACTGAGGCGAAAAGGCAGATCGCCAAACATCAGAAAGTAAAAGTTCCAGCAAGAGTGTTAACACTGTCTCACTGTACGTGCTGCATATTTTACAGTATTTGTTAAATGGTGTAAAATGTAGTACATATTAAGCTGTATAATTAATGAGAAAAGCAAGATGAAAAATATTAAATATACATAATAAAGCTGAATTAATATCGCTAGTAGAACAGTTATTTAAACGTTTACTGATGCTTCTGACTTTTAATGAGATTATATTAACATTTCCTTTTCTATTTAACTCCTAATCAGTAAAAAAACCCCAAGTGTTGGCAATACTGTATTTGATGAGTAGAATATTGGAAAAAGTAATAACATGCAACCTCACTCCTTTTTAATTAACTTACATGTTTGTCCCTGATATAACTTCTCAAACTTCCATATAATGATCCAAGCATTTGAAGGATGTGAAAGGCTTACTGTGACTTAGCTCGTTACATCATCCTGAATAGTTAGGGCAGTAATCAGATCATGTCAGGTGGTTTGACTGTTTGAGCTACCATGTGGAGTTGCTGGTCTTTGACGCAGTCATTTCTCTTTTTCCACGGCGGGTCCAGAGGATGGATCCGTGACCCTGTGTTGTAGAGTGGTGCTGGCAGCGGCGTCTAGAGGCCACGCAAGACTCGGGGTGTGGTGACAGGGGAATACGTCTGGACACTTGCTATTTCTCATTCAGTCACGCCAGCCTGTAGCAAGATTAACAGGTTTGGCTTTGAGGAGAAAGCCTCAGCATGCCAAGCTTCAGAAGTCAGAAGATTTACCATTTGAAAATATGGTTATAGTTTGTTTAGCAAGTATTAAAAGCTTGAAAAAACCCCCCACCTCTTAATTGTACAGTTTCTCTCTCCAAATTTTCAAATAAAGAATACAACTCTGAGCAGAAACCAACCATGGAAATTTTAAATCTGAAACCGATTTCTTTTTGAGATCACCAATACATAAGTAGGAGCACCTAATGGAGATTGCTTTGTAGATGTCATGCCTACTGAAAGTAATAGCAAAAGTCCGACTTGCATTTTATTCCAATATTCTGATGAAATTGAAAGAGACAAAGATTAGCGATAAACCCGCTGGAACAGAAAACTTCCGTTCTCACGATACATCAGAAGAAATAATTTTGAATTCACACTTTTGTCTGAGTGGGCAGAGATGGTGGGACTGTTACCCGTTAAGTTATAGGACACTTGCATTCCTCAAACTTTAAATTGGTAAAGGTTCAGAAATTGCTTTACATAAAAATGTGTATAAATGCAGTTTCTGTCATATGCCTGACAAAATCAGCCAAGCTGCTGGAATGTGCAGGAAAGCCGTGATGGAAATAGAGTTTATCTGCTAAAACTGATGGATCATGATGGAGGAACTCCAATGACAACGTAGAAGTGTGCTCTTGACTATTGCGTATAAATTATTCTTTTTGTCTATGAAATAGGGAAAGTGGTGTAGTGATTTTAAAAAAAAGAGTAGAAATCAAGGTTGTGATCCTGCTAAGACTTTCTCAAGCACTTATTTTTATATAGTATATATATTTCTGTTACTATCTTAAAGAAATAAAAAAAAAGTCCAATGAAAATGTTTCCTATATCAAGAAAATGTCAACTTTCCATGGTGAAACACTCGGGATCAGTCAACATCCACTCTTAAGGTTGCGTAAGGTTGGTATCCAACTCATAATGTTGCTCCTTCCTAACTTCTGAAATTTTTTTTTTTGGTAATTTATCATCTTCATAACAGTGTTTCCTGTAGACTGAGATAGAAATAAATAAGCATGTAAAAAACTTGAATAATGTCTTTGCAACGTATTCTTTCTATTAGTGAACCTGATGCAGAATTATTTTTCACGTTAAGAACAGTACAGTGCTAAAGCAAATGATGCTGCTCGTCCTTGTCTTGAGATTTGTTATTCTCACCCTAAGCAGCAGAGCAGTTCTAGTTTTGGCCTCCTCCAGGCAACAAATTTCTCCCTCTGCCTTCTCATTCTCGGGGCCAATACATTACCAAGTATTTTTTCATATGTTGCATTCTAAAGCAGTATCAGTTTTTCTTTGCGTAAAAGCGTATACCCTGCTGGTGGCAGGTACTGCATGGCCTTATTAACTCCTGACTCCCACTGGCTGGGCACTTAAAATAACTTTTTTGAGAAGCTACATCTTCTTGAAGGCCACAAGTACAACTTATCTGAATTTTTTTTGTCCCGATTACTGTATTGAGACTCCTTACCTATTTATCAAATGTTTTTGAGTGATTACTTTCAGAGAAGCATCCATAAAATGCCAAGTGCGATGGAAGTTGGCAAAGACAACTGGCGCTGTGTCGAAGCTCGTGCTGAGCTGTTCAGCGTGAGGTGTCACAGAAATGGATTAATGCAGCTCGTTTGTTGGAGGGGTTCAGCCAAACAGGTGTGTGATGGATGGATGGCTCCTCAGGAATGAAATTACTGATACATACAGAGCGTTGCTACTTTCTCGCCACCCATGTTGTCAACTGGAGGAAAAAATATTTCAGTGTAGTGCTTTGATGGAAAATCTACACAGGTATCGCTGTTCAGATTGCTACCCAGGAAGGTAGCTAAAAGTCAGGACAAATCTTCATGAAAGTAATACATGGGCATTGAAGCAAGAATTTTCATGTGATGGTGAGGGTACTTGAAGTCATATTCTCTACACGGTTTAAAATATTCATTTGTTTGTTTGCCTGCCTTCCTTCTCGGGTCACCTTCTTCCCTCTCCCACTCACTGGTCTTCCTTGAATTTAAAATTGGTGAAGCTGTGATTTATGTTTCCATGAAAATTGTGGATGATACATTCATGTCTCCACTGGAGTCCTCCAGCAGACTCTTCAGCTGTCTGCAGACTGCAGAACTGCATTAGATCCCAGGATCTCAGTACATCTGGCTCCTTTGACTAAATGAGAATTCAGGTGCTTTTCAAATGAAATTTCAGACGGCAAGCAATGTTTATTAGTAAACTAATTTTCACAGGACTGGGAGAAATACTGACTGTCTGCACAGCTCTTCTACCACAGCTGGTTGTCCACATCTTGCAAGACTCAAACCAGTGACACCTTACTGACCCAAGAGTTCAAACTTGCTTTGGGGGTGATAGGAAAGAAGATGGAAGATGGCGTTAGTGAGCCTTGTGGGTGGGGGTACCTGCCCTGGGCATAGGATGATGGGTTTTCATTACATTCTGTTAAAAGGATGCACAAGAGAGTCAACAGACACAGACACAGCTTGTCCACAGATAAAACCTTGACACTGTTCCTGGGGGAAACAGCAATATTTCAAACCATCAGCAGTAGTTTGCTGATAAACTAGATCTTTTTGCCTACCAAATTTTCACTATTGGCTTATGTTTCCCATTTTGCTGTGCCATAAATTTCTGTCCGCTGTGCAAGACAACGCCCTGTGGTGCTTTATGATGCTTTAGACTAGTTTTTCCTGAGCTCCTGGAGCTCCCATGTTAAAATCTCAAGGTGACCCAGCAAGTGACCAGGTAGCCCAACTGAAAGCCTGACAATTGATTCTGGTATTTTTGAAGGTCTGAATAAAAAGCTTTCAAATGCTTCTAAAATTTCTAAATGTTCTAAACGTTCTCGAGCGTGTTGTTTTATATCTGAGTTAGTGTCCTATCTGACATCGACAAATTCACACGGCGTCACCCTGTCGACCCCAGACTTTGCATGCCTTTATTGAGCTACAGAAGTGGCTCATGCTCCTGTGTAGGTCAGAAGTAAATTTCTGGGTCTCTCTTGCAAAGACCAATGATACTGGATAAGTTGAGTGCTTTCACTTCATTATGTCCTTGAAAACTCCTGTATTCAGTGGCACAAAAATAGCGAAATTGCAGTTTCACAGAGATGTTCATTCTACACTTGGTCTCTCTAGGCTGCAGTAGACTAATTCTGTCTATCTTGTGTTTAGAGGGTGGGGCTGTAAAAGAGTGACCAAAGTTCTTGAATGATGTATTTTTCTTTTTTCCTTTTTATTTTCTATATTCGGTGCTTTCATTTTAGAGTCTCTGGAGGCTGTTGCTCTCTGTCTTAGCTCTATGAAGCTCAGTTCTGCAGCCAGCCTTGTACACTGCAGAAATGTGGGAGAAGCTGCGTGGTGGAGGTCTCTGGAAGCAGAGCCAGAAGCCTCCTCACGCACCGCATCTGCAGAAGAGCCAGACCCTGTGTTTGTGTGTGGTTTTCTGCCGCCTTCTTTCCCTTTTCTGTTTCTGCTAGAAGGTGCTATTAAGCAACTGCTTTGCTAAAGATTTGAATTACTGGCGATGAAGAGTTGCACTTAAGTAGGTGTGATGATGTTTGTTATCTGTAGCAATAAACTATTTTCCTTATAGCTTCTCTGATGTAGGTGATTGCTTTTAAACTGGATATTCTTTACTAAATTTACCATTTACTATTTGCACTGCTACACGTGCAGGACAGGGCCTGCGCTGCTTGTTCCTGACGGGGATGCAGTAATTACAGACAGCAGAGGATGAAAAGGGCTCTTTATCGGCTAACCTGGCTGCCCTAAAAACTGTGCACCAGCAGCATTTTATTGGTGGGATTAGATGTCAGGTATCCAGCTTTAGAACTGACTCCTGCTGTGTTTTGATGAATACTTGTACTTGCCCAGCACACAATAAGAGTGCCTGGAGTACACCAGTGCTTTACAAACTAATAGTTTTTAAACAGTCTGCAGTATCATGAGACTGTTGTCATCTTTCCCATATAGTCCACCTCACCTCGAAGCATTCCTGCCTTCGACCAGATTCTTAACATATGTGAGAAATCAGCTTGAGCTCTTCAAAAACGAGCCATGTGTTCTCTGCACAGAACAAGAACATTTGCAGTAAAAAAAGTTATGAGAATAAATAGCTTCACTTGTCTCTTGAACACAGTGACTTTGTAGTAATTTTCATATAAGCAGTGGCAAAGAAAGTTTTCAAAGTGCAATCTTCTGAGATGTGAGCATAAGCCATAGAGGACAGATCCAAGGTGTAGGATTGAGATTTTGATTCTTTTTTTTTTGTCTCTCTCTCTCTCTTTTTTTTAAAAAATGTTCCAGATACTACTACTCAAATAAAATGGATCCATCAGGAAATTTGTTTCTCCTCTTCCAGTAGGAGAAGGGCTCTGATGGTTGGTGTGCACTCCCACCCCAAAGATCCCTTGATTTGTCCCCTCCTGCCCCCTGACACATATTTCTCCAATGTAGAGATATAGTGATGTGCTTGCATAATTTCTGGTACTCAGATGACAACATAAATCACAAGGTTGGCTTTCGTTCCACGCTTGATGTTATAAACTTTTATCAGTCTGCAGTGCCAGATACTGTAATTGCAAAGACATAAAATTACATCCGTTTTCCAAGCGCCTTCTTGGAAAAAATGTGCATTCTGAACTTTCCATTAGATTGATTAGAAGAGCCACAGGGAGAGGGTATAATGCCCCCGTGACCTTTTCACTCGTCTCACTAATGACTGATCTTGCTCTGCTCTGTGCCTTGCTTTGCTGTGGATGTGTGGTGAGGTTTTCGGTCTCTTACAGCCGGACACTATGGGAAGGAGGGTTTTCCAAGGTAGGCAGGCACCTAAACAGACTTATAGGCATAACCTGTAACCCTGATATTGATACAGATACTTTAAACTTGACGTGTAAATTGTAGGCTCAAATAAGCACAGCTGAGCATGCTGTCCCCAGGTTCTTCTCAGGTATGCATAGCTGCTGTAGCACCAGTTTACACTTGCAGCTTACTAATGGTCCAGAGCGGTGGATGAAATATGTGTCTACGAGAGAGACCACGCTTTTCAAAATGAGACTTCTCCATTGTCTTAAGAGGTTGGTGAGGAAGATACGTGGTACATTTTTCTAATGGTATAAATGTATATCACTTCATTGCTTGAATTAAATAAAGCTGTGGCCAAATACATACTCTAAGGCACACAAAGATTCAGGTTTGGGTTTTTTTATTTGGTGGCTTTTAAAGGAGTTTGAGTGCATTCATTTAAAATGCTGTGAAGCAGCTAATTATTTTACAGACTATTACCTAATGATTTAGTATGCCTATTTTTTCCTGTGATTATATCATTAATGACTGCATACTATTAGCAAATTATGGAGTCCAGTTAACAAATGCATTTACATATTAGACATCTGACCGTGTAAATTTGCATTTGTTCATCATTTGATTTTACTGAGCTGTTGCGTATCTAGATGTACACATCATATTGCTAAAAGCAGTCAGGCATTACACGTGGAGAAGAGTGTTAACAACCCTGCTCTGACACATCTCTCAGGTCAGCATCATCCTCTGGAGTCTTATAAAAGCACAAGTGATGGAAGAATAAATTTGACCATCTTTAAAAGCTATGAATATAAAATAAATGAGAAGTTAACTGTATTAATTTCTTCATTCTTCTTTGCGTAGCCTGTATAGCTTCCATCTATGAATGTGCCCTGAAAGAATAATGTTTGTCTGTTGGTTTAGATTCTTTGGGATTTTTGGAATAAAAGAAGGATTAACTTGATAACTTTAAGAAGAGCTGCTCAATATATGCTGTTATCACTTTCAGAAATATTTTTGTCATGTCCTTCTAATAATCTTTGGATGATTGTCTAGTATGCCAGTCTCTAATGGCTGCAGAAATACTGTGTGACAGGTTTGTCAGGTGATAGATAGCTTACAGTTGCTTTGTGCATTGGGGCAGATTGCGGGCTCATGTAATTCAGTACCGCTCCACTGAAACCATTGCCATCGTATGAGCTTTTGGGTTTTTTTTACATATTACGGTTCATGACAATTCTAATTGATATTACCTAATGGTTTCAATTTTAAGATCTTATTTTAAGTTAGTTTTAACTACTAGGCTGTAGCTTTTGACCAGGTGGGCTGAAGTGTTCCCATCTGACTGCCTCTGTCTGTGGGATCTAATTCTGGGGGTAAGAGGGAGTTCTCAGGAGAGGAATACCTGCTTGCTTTACTTCTACAAAAGCCATTCAGCTATATTTTAGAATAGATTTAGAAAAAAAATATTACTTTATAGTTATTAGCTTGTAATTCTAGGGTCTGGACTAGAGATTTGAAACTAGGCAAGGATATCACACACACACACGCAAAATTTTTTAAAGTAATACTCTATGAATAATTTCTTTTTTCGTGAGTTAGCTTACCCAACTGGAAAAAAAATTCAGGCCAGCTACAGAATAATATTTTATTTCCTCACCAAACTGGAAAAGAAAATGGCTTTGGATAAATGTTTAGTTTAACCTGCCATGCTTTACCTGTCATTTTTTTAATGTTGAAAAGAATAGTAAGATTTTTTTTTTACACATGCCTTTAACTTTCTTGACAAGCCCTTACAAACTTAGCAAGTATTCGTTGCTCAGACACGTTCGCCGTGTTGCCTTTTGCAGGTAGTGCTGAGCAGATGCCATGGTGTGGTGTCTGGCAGGCTCACTTGTGAGTAACAGGCAGGATCTTCTTTCTGTAGATCTCCAACTCAGCAACACACACGGCTTATTTTTAGAAGCTTCTAAAAACGACAAGTAGCATAGGACTTTTCCTCCTACATTTTTATAAGATGCTAATGTTTCCATGGTCCAGGTGGCAGCACCACTGTCAAAAGACTCCTGCGTTGTTATGTGTGGCTCATTCTCCTGGCTCAGTTTTAAAGGAAAGTGCACTATGAAACACAACAGCAACAACTTCTTTAACTCTTGGGACCACGCAGAGCAGCATCACGAAGCAGTACCCCGGCTAACGCCCGTGGGCTTGCGTACAGCGCAGTGCATCAGCAGCGCTGCCCACCCAGGGCAGAGTCGTGCTCCATTGCCAAGGCTCCGGCCTCTGTTTTGGGTGTTCTGTTGGGTCCAGCCTCGGTTTCTCTGTGCTATGTTTCTGCACTGTAGTGATAGCTGTTGATGTACCGTTCGCTACGGGATGCATGGAGCAGCGCCAGCCTCACCTCTGCACCGGCAGAATATACCTTAGGAGCATACCTGCTGACTAGTAAAATTGTGTCATTTCTTATTAAAACAACATGTATTGGAGCACTGGCAAAGAGCACACTGGTGTTTGTATTCTTTATAGACAATGAAGGTGATCCAGGGTATTACAAACCAGTACGCCCTATCTCAGGACCCAGCAACATGATTAAACTGAAAAAGAAAAAAAAAATACTGCTATCAAGCTGCTGGAAAATCATGATGAGGTCAAAATAGGATGACTTCTGCAAAGGCAGCCTGTGCTTCACTAGTTAATCTTCTTGAATTGTTTTAATGCAGCAATAGAGGAGCAAATGAAGGGAAATGGTTGGTACAGTTTATGAAAATAAGGGAAGGTCAATGAAGCATAGAGCTATTGTAGTAGAGAGCAGAACAAAAAGGAGTGAAGGCGATTATACCAGCAGTGATAAGACTGTAATGTCTTTGATGCAGACAGCAACTACCTTGCCCAAAATCTGGTTAAGACTTTCAGGTCCTTCCTTATCCATAGAAATTATTACAATTATTAATAGTGGTCGTGGTATAAAAAATCCTGTGAAAACTGTAAGAGGAAGGCTATTTAAAGAAAAATTCTGAACAATTTCAGAGTGAAACTTGCTTTAGTATTTTTAAAAATTTGCATGGAAATGTTTTCCATACTATGACTAGCTTTGATAATATATGCCCATGAAAGAAGAAAAAGATACAGAACACGTGAAGGATGCCTGTATTTGAGATAAATTTTGAATCTGTGAATTTGTTCCCAAGACTGGGATTTAGATGCTCTTGGTCTGGTCATTAAAAGGAATTTGTGTTATTAACTGTTGTCCTTTCTATTTTGATCCTAAAAGACGATGTAGCAAAGACTTATCATAGCCACTGAAAAGTGATGTTTTCACTTGAAAAGCCTTTGAAAAATTACAGAGCTGCTATTGGGTTTCTCTTCACCTGATTGATTCATTTAACTGGATCTCAGCTGCTCTAGGCTTTTGCTGATGGGAAATGTGAGGCCAAAGGAGGCCGCTCTGCTGGCAGCGTCAGCGCTGGCGGTACTGGGGGAGGCACTCCCATGGTGTCTGCTTCTCAGATGAAGAGGCGCTCAGCCCAGAAGAGCTATAAGCTGTAAACTCATGCAATGACAAACTATTACGCTTTGCTGCGTTTTCTCTTTGTGATAGCCCAAATTTGATTTTGAATCAGGCGTACCTTTCAGAAGGATGCCCAGCTTTGGCTTGAGGACAGCAGAGATGGAAAATGTACCACTTTTCTCAGCTGTTTGCCCCAGCAGCTAGGTTTTGCACCTTCTTTCCAGTATCAATTTATCTAGCTTTTCTCTGCACTTTCTCAGCTTAATTAAAGAATATTTTTGCCAGGCAATAGTCTCTCTTTATAAAGGTATTTATAGACTGTAATCAAGTTTTTTAAACTAAACCAATTACACTTTCACAATGAGGTATTTTCCAAGATCTGTAGCCTTTTTACTGGCTTTTTTAATATAGCCTTTTCCATGTTTTCTGTGTCTTTGGAGAAGACATTTGGCAGAAGGATGCACAGCATTCCAGCGCTGGTCACAGCAGTGCCTCTCACGCAAACAAAACCATAGAATCATAGAACGGTTTGCGTTGGAAGAGACCTTAAAGATCATCTAGTTCCAACCCCCCTGCCATGGGCAGGGACACTTTCCACTTGACCAGGTTGCTCAAAGTCCCATCCAACCTGGCCTTGAACACTTCCAGGGATGGGGCATCCACAACTTCTCTGGGCAACCTGTTCCAGTGCCTCACCACCCAGTGTTCCAGTGCTTCGAATTTCTTCCTTATATCTAATCTAAATCTACCCTCTTTCAGTCTAAAGGCATTACCCCTTGTCCTATCACTACATGCTTTTGTAGAAAGTCCCTCTCTAGCTTTTTTGTAGGCCCCCTTCAGGTACTGCAAGGCTGCTATAAGGTCTCCCAGGGGCCTTCTCTTCTCCAGGCTGAACAACCCCAACTCTCTCAGCCTGTCTTCATAGGAGAGGTGCTCCAGCCCTCTGATTGTCTTGGTGGCCCTCCTCTGGACTCACTCCAACAGGTCCATGTCCTTCTTATGTTGGGGGCCCCAGAGCTGAACGCAGTACTCCAGGTGGGGTCTCACGAGAGCGGAGTAGAGGGGCAGAATCACCTCCCTCAACCTGCTGGTCACGCTTCTTTTGATGCAGCCCAGGATACGGTTGGCATTCTGGGCTGCAGGCGCACATTGCCGGGTCATGTTGAGCTCCTCATCAACCAACACCCCCAAGTCCTTCTCCTCAGGGCTGCTCTCAATCCATTCTCCGCCCAGCCTGTATTTGTGCTTGGGATTGCCCCAGCCCATGTGCAGGACGTGGCCTTGTTGAACTTCATGAGGTTTGCAGGGGCCCACCTCGCAAGCCTGTCAAGGTTCCTCTGGATGGCATCCCTTCCCTCCAGGGTGTTGACCACACTGCACAGCTTGGTGTCGTCGGCAAGCTTGCTGAGGGTGCACTCAATCCCACTGTCCGTGTCGCCGACAAAGATGTTAAACAGCGCTGGTCCCAATACCGACCCCTGAGGAATGCCACTCATCACTGGTCGCCACTTGGACATCGAGCCATTGACTGCAACTCTTTAAGTGCGACCATCCAGCCAATTCCTTATCCACCGAGTGGTCCATTCATCAAATCCATGTCTCTCCAATTTAGAGACAAGGATGTCATCCGGGACAGTGTCAAATGCTACAAGTCCAGGTAGATGAAGTCAGTTGCTCTAACCTTATCCACCAACGCTGTAACCCCGTCGTAGAAGGCCACCAAATTTGTCAGGCAGCACTTGCCTTTTCCCTCCCGTGCTTAGCCCTGGTTCTGGCTTTTCTCTTCTTATCTCCTGTTTGTTTTTTTTTTTATTTAGCACTTGAGTAACTTGGGTACCTACTATTTCTGCATTTATACCTGCCAACCATTTTTGTTTTTATCTGAGATGATCCATTAATTAAAAGATTACGATTACATGGTTGTAATTCTGGATTAGATTTGGGAAGCAAAGGATTATTACTCTATGTAATATGAGTGCAAGAGCACTGGATTACAAAATATCTTATTAAATAAAATATACCTTTACAAAGGTTACTAATCTAGCTTTTTACATGCTGAATGTTATTTTAACATAGCAAAAATTCTTAGGCTGAAAAGGCTTTGCCACAGCTCTAAAGCTGCTGTCTAAGCACTGTAAGAGATATATATATATATATGCCATGAGATCTTATGCAGGTCCTCTGCATCAAGGAGGTTAAGGTTTGATGGATATATCATATTCTTTCTATAGTTCAGCTAAATTACTAATTACAAAGCTAAACTGAAATCCAAAGTAATATTTTGGTTTGTAAAAAGAGAGGGAAGATTGTCCAATGCAACTTTGCCTCTGTGCAGTGTGTACCCAATGACCTATTATCCATCTAAAGGAAGATATGTTGATCATACTGTTGTTGTTGGAAATTTAGAATTTTTGTACACCCACAGAAAAAGATCTTCAAATGCTCTGGGGTTCCCCGTCCCCTCATCCTTGCTGCTAACTTTGTTTATTGTCAAATGTTTTGCATTTGGTAAATCTCCTTACAACTTACTGGTTTGAATTACATCCTAGTAGTGAGCTAATTTCCCCCCCCCGGTAACTTCAGCTGCAGCACCGTGATGCAAATAATGTCACAGCGTTGCTGCTGTGCCAAGGCAGCCTAGTGTCCTGTTTGATCCCTTCAGGATGAAACAGATACCCCCCAGCTCCCTGGGACTGATGGGTGGAACTGATTGACTTTCATCTACAGCCAAGACTCTTTTCCCTCTTTCTCACTTGCTAGAGCTGGCAGCTGTTGAAATGAAGTTTTGGCTTTTACTCAGAAATGGTGCGGTACAAAGGTGAGATACAGGTGTGTTATGCTCTGTTTTCCCTTTTGGTTTGCCTGTCTGCCACTGCTTGAGAATTTGTGTGCACTCATTAGAGGCATAACATGATGATGGAGGAGTACTCCCTGGTGAACAAAGCCCCTCCTGGTAAGATTTCACTCTGAAGAAGATCTTAAAATGTGACAAATTCATTTTGACGTCTCGTCGTCTGGGATTGTTATTCCTTCAGAAGCACAATCTTGCTGCACAAGCATAGACATCTTTCTGTTGCTGCTACAGTCAAGTGTTACAATTTTAATTTTACAAATTTGAAAATGAACTTACTCAAATGCTCTCAGTTAAAAGCCAGTTTCTGATATAAAACCACTGTGTTCTGGCTGAGGACTGTATCTGATCACAATAATATTTGGTTCATTATTCTCTAATCTGCAGCTTGTAAACTGGTTGTCTTCCTGCGACAGTGATGTACGGTCCATGGCGTGTAACTGAAGTTAACATTTATATTGAGCTTAGTAATTTAGAATCATAGAATCATAGAATCATTAAGGTTGGAAAAGACCTCTAAGATTGAGTCCAACCGTCAACCCAACACCACCATGCCCACTAAACCATGCCCCTAAGTGCCTCATCTACACATCTTTTAAATACTTCCAGGGATGGTGACTCCACCACTTCCCTGGGCAGCCTGTTCCAAGGCCTGACCACTCTTTCAGTAAAGAAATTTCTCCTAATGTTCAATCTAAACCTCCCTTGGTGCTACTTGAGGCCATTTCCTCTCGTCCTATCGCTAGTTACTTGGGAGAAGAGACCAACACCCACCTTGCTACAACCTCCTTTCAGGTAGTTGTAGAGCACGATAAGGTCTCCCCTCAGCCTCCTCTTCTCCAGGCTAAACAGTCCCAGTTCCCGCAGCCGCTCCTCATAAGACTTGTTCTCCAGGCCCTTCACCAGCTTCGTTGCCCTCCTCTGGACACGCTCCAGCACCTCCATGTCCTTCTTGTGGTGAGGGGCCCAAAACTGAACACAGGATTCGAGGTGCGTCCTCACCAGTGCTGAGTACGGGGGCACGATCACTTCTGTGCTCCTGCTGGCCACTCTATTTCTGATACAGGCCAGGATGCTACTGGCATTACTTTAAGTACAGATAATCTCTTTATTAATGCTTATTAGTAGTCTGCATGGTCATGTTTTCATTTCTAGTTGACAGAGAAAGAACATTTGGTTAATTACACAGTGAAAGCAAGAAGGCATATTTTTACCCCAATTACACCTATTTGCAACAATGACTATTGTTTTTTTATAATTCATAACAACAAGAAATGATGGAGAAAGAAGCTATATGCAGCATTTTAAACAATTAGCATATATCTCAATATTACCCTAAGGCATCGAAATCTTTTCTGCAACTTCATGGGATAGCATCACTGAAAACCAAGGCAAGTCGCTTTACTCTGCTCTGGACAATATCCCCGTATGCAAACGAAATAGCACCAGATGTTCAAGTCTTTACTCAGTCCTCAACCGATCGTGAAGACCTCGGCATTTCTCCTTGGCCTTTTCAGTGCAGACTGTACCTTCAAAGTCTGCCTGGCATGACTGTTTCTGTTTGAAGCAGGTTTTTTCCCCCCGCCCCATGTTAAGAAGTGGTGTGGAGCGTTTTGGCAAAGCTGCTGACTCAATTAAGAAATGCTGTCAGTCTCGCCTTTCTTTTTGAAGAGACAAATTGGTACTTACAGAAGTGGGAGCAAAACCAATATAACATGTTACTGAATGTTAAATTTTCCGTCTGAAGATTTATTAAGCGTTCAGAAGCATTTTGCTTTGGTTCTGAATATTAAAGGAATAATTGTCACTCCGGAGTTGTCTGCGTTTGAGCTACAAATCACCAAGTGTTTTAATTCAGGCCAGGTAATTTTGTTGCTTTGATTGATTGCATATTTAAGGCAAAAGAGCAGTTTTTAATCCAGGCTGAACATTTTAGTCAGTTCGCTCTTGATTAAAAGTGCCTCATGGTGACATATTGTCAGAAAGAGGTTTCTTCACAATCATCTTGGCTAGTAAGATAGCACAGAGTAGTAACAGTCCAATGTTTTCCCTGCTTCTTTCTGCAGGAAACATATCATGAAAATTGCATGCCCTCCTAAAATGACCCAAAGGGAAAGCTAGATATGTGTATGTATATGTTCCTTTTAGGAGGAGTATGTTTGCATATACTTCGAATAGAAACAGCCCTGCCAGCCCATCACTTGCAGGCTACGGTGTAGCCCCGCTGCCATGCAGCGACTGGTGAGAGTCCGGGGATGCGCCGATGGAGGGTGTTGCTACCGCTGAATTCACTGAGTCTTGCTTTCGGCACAAGTTTTCTCCTTGAAACAATTAATTCTCCTTTTGTCTCCTGCATTAATCTGGATGCGTGCACTCTCTTTCCTGCCTGCCGTGTAACGTACGATTGTAATTAGACGCTGGCTTTGGCTTGGGAAGTTGCGTCATTAGGAGAAAGGAGCGGGAGGTTTCTAAGTTGCTTTCTTAAACTGATGGAGTCAGAACATCACAAATCCTACTGTTAGCACGGGAAGGTCCGAGTGCTAATCTCATCGTTTGCAAAGCTTGAGGCCTCGGTGTTTCACATCACGGGCAGTTGTTTAACAGATGCAAGGCTATAGTGGGTATATGAGATTATAGTGAAGGTGAGAGTTATTGCAGTGGATACAGGACAGACCGAATGAATGAGTAAGCTGGAAGCCCAGCTGGAGCCAGGCTCAGCGGTGGGTAGGAGAAGCTGAGAGGAGAACTGAAGGAATAACCATGACATGTAAAATGACCCATTTGGGAAAAGGGAGCAGTGGGAACAACTTCTGATGTTAAAAATAAATGGTTAGAGCAGGCAGTCTTGGGGAGACGCTGATGACCCTGGCAAAGACGGAGGGACTGAACCTCCCCATGTGAATAATTTGTTGTGCTGTTTTAACTGGTGTAGCCAATGTACAAGACTGCAATGGGAAGGAGTTTTCTGTAGCAGGCTGTTGCCAGGGATGGAAATTGAGTGATACATTTCAGTGGCCAGTCACCTAGTGTTTTCAAATTATGCTTTTTTGGCCAATGATCTGTGCAGGACTCCTATTCCTGACTTCAACAGAGTCAACATCCAGAAGCATTTTTGTATCAATATAAATACAGAGTGGTGGTGGTGGTGCTTCAGCTGCATTGCTGTAATTCAAATGACAGGCCCGCTAGCATACAAGAGATGAAAGCAACCAACGGGTGCAGCTGGCCAGTGATACAGAGATTAGCCTTCAGGCTTTGAATATTGTGTTGATCAGCAGAAAGATAGCAGTGTTACGTGGGAGAAAGGTGTAAGAAGAATAGGGCTCAAGATCTCATGAGCTACAGTCTAGAGTCTGAGAGCCTTTCTATCAATAGCTAGGAAGAAATGATTTCACATCTTTGCCTCAGCTTCTCCAAACGTAGAGTGGAGATGTGAAAAATATTTTGTGTGATGAGGCAGAGCGTGAGAAGTCTTCCTGCAGAGAGGAGTTCTGTGCCGGTGTTTGTTCTTGGCATGGACCTTTTGAAATTTTGAGACAACGACAGCAAATGTTTGACTGGACACTTCTCTGGGATGCGGAGATAAGTGGTAGATTTTTAATAAATATATTAAATATTAGTTTGGTCATAAACACACTCCTCTTGTGCTGTGAGACTTGCCTACTAACCAAGAGTTGAGCGTTCAGAGGAGATTAAATAGCAGTTCTTGTCATTATTCAAGAAGTTGGATATTTCATGTCTTCCCGTTGCTGGAGTTAATTTTATTTCATACATATGGATTTAGCAATAATGTGGTAATTGCATTTTCTGGTGATTAACATTGCCCCAGTGTAAAATATAAGAGCCACAGCCTCCAAGAGCACTGTCTTCCAAAGTCATCCTATCACATGGCCCATTGGCGGAGGCAAATGAAGTTAAGTAATTTAATTAGCTACGATTAGCATTTAAAGCTGTCTACCCAGAAACCAATAAAGAGGTTCACAATTCATCCTGTATTATTTCACATAAGGCTTTAACAATATTAGGTGAAAGCAGTCTAGTTCAGAGAGGTAGTAATTCAATCTGTCCTTCTCCTCTGAATTCCTGGTTTAAACCCGTAATGAGCAAAGATGGTTGTTATTAGGCAGCTGTTAAACGTCCGGTGCCGAGTGAGTAGGTGACAGCAGCCCAGTTGCTCCGGGACAGCTGTATGAATGACAGAAAGCATCGTCACGGCTGGTGCTCAGCTGCCACCGGGGTTGGCAGGAGCAGCGTTTGCCCCGGCCGGCACAGTGCCTCCGGCTGGCGTCGGACGGTGCCGGCAGAAAGTGTGGGAAAGGCCGCTTTCCTCCCACTCCCCTTGTTTGGGCTGCAGTTAAACACAAGTCTGATTCTCAGAATTGCAAATTTGGCTGCTTCAGAACCGCTTAATTCACTTTGGAAAGCAAACACCCCCCATCCCACCCCCCGTCGCAACTTTGAAGGACGTGCCAGTTGGGCAGGCAGCAAAAGCCATTTACAGTTGGAATAAAGCAGGACCTGGGGTGGCGGTGCCAGGCCCAGCTCCTTTTGAAACCCCGGGAAGGGCTGCTGCAGCGTGGGTGCCTCTCTGTACCTTTTTGTGCATTAACATACGTGCCAACTGGGCAAGTGCAGGCAAAGGCAGAGTCTGGCTTAATGGGCACACAAAGCAAATGTCAGCTAAATAGGTTTTCTTTATCTTAATAAGTGATGCGATGTTGGCTACGGTACAACCGTGCTGGATTGCGGTGCAGCGGTTTCCAGCTCTGCTCTCTGCCGTCCGACCCCGCCGGGTGCCGAGGCATCGCTGCCTGCCTGGGCGTCCCCCCCTCCCCAGGGGCAGGTCGGCGGTGCCACCTGCACGCCCCGTCAGAAACACTCCGGGCTCACTCAGCGAAATTGCCTCCTGAAAGCCTATTTTCATGATTTTCAACCAGGCCTATTACCTGACCTAAATGGCACCTTGATTCTCAGGTTTAAGTGTACCAGCAACCAGAAAAAACCCAAAGTCAAACCATACTTTAATGCTGTTGGGATTTGTCACCCAAAGAAAATACCATGAGCAGAGTTGCCATTCAAGGTGTTAATGAACTTTCTTAAAGCATTAGTAGAAAATCCTGTATTCTTTTTAACACAATTTTTAACTCTCGCAGCGCTTCAAAAAGCAGGGGAATAAAGCAAGGGGGTTCTGCTTCTTACTTTTTGCCCCGAGAGAGAGGTTTCCAGCCCTCTGGACCAGCTCTGGCTTTTCATAGAATCATAGAATCATACAGGTTGGAAAAGACCTCTAAGATCATCGTGTCCAACCGTCAACCCAACACCACGATGCCCACTACACCATGTCCCTAAGGGCCTCATCTACACGTCTTTTAAATACCTCCAGGGATGGTGACTCCACCACTTCCGTGGGCAGCCTGTTCCAAGGCCTGACCACTCTTTCAGTAAAGAAATTTTTCCTAATGTTCAATCTAAACCTCCCTTGGCGCAACTTGAGGCCATTTCCTCTCGTCCTATCGCTAGTTACTTGGCAGAAGAGACCAACAGCCACCTCGCTACAACCTCCTTTCAGGTAGTTGTAGAGCGCGATGAGGTCTCCCCTCAGCCTCCTCTTCTCCAGACTAAACAGTCCCAGTTCCCTCAGCCGCTCCTCATAAGACTTGTGCTCCAGGCCCTTCACCAGCTTCGTTGCCCTTCTCTGGACACGCTCCAGCACCTCCATGTCCTTCTTGTAGTGAGGGGCCCAAAACTGAACACAGGATTCGAGGTGCGGCCTCACCAGTGCCGAGTACAGGGGCACGATCACCTCCCTGCTCCTGCTGGCCACACTATTTCTGATACAGGCCAGGATGCCGTTGGCCTTCTTGGCCACCTGGGCACACTGCCGGCTCATGTTCAGCCGGCTGTCAATCAGCACCCCCAGGTCCTTTTCCTCCGGGCAGCTTTCCAGCCACTCTTCCCCAAGCCTGTAGCGTTGCCTGGGGTTGTTGTGGCCGAAGTGCAGGACCCGGCACTTGGCCTTGTTGAACCTCACACAGTTGGCCTCGGCCCATCGATCCAGCCTGTCCAGGTCCCTCTGCAGAGCCTTCCTACCCTCGAGCAGATCAACACTCCCGCCCAGCTTGGTGTCGTCTGCAAACTTACTGAGGGAGCACTCGATCCCCTCGTGCAGATCATTGATGAAGATATTGAACAGGACCGGCCCCAGTACTGAGCCCTGGGGAACACCGCTCGTGACCGGCCGCCAACTGGATTTAACTCCGTTCACCTCCTGCCCGGTACAGGGGCACTGGGGACGGTGCGTGTGTAGCACAGGCAGAGACTCGGCATATGGGCCACGCCAGCAAGAATTAAGAGGGAGAGAGAAGCATGAAGCCATGTTGCCCCTGACTCTTCGGTGAGAGCTGCTGTTTGGGGTTATTTGTCTCTCTGCCCTGATGGATTGGCAGCAGTGCATGGTACAAAGCCTTTCTCTTATTTCCCTTGCCTAGAGGAGAAGGGTTTTCCCCTTTAACAGCCCCAGTGCCTTTTTGCAATCCCATGCACCTGCCCGAAAACACCTTTTCAGTAGCTCAGTGCATTATTTTTATAAGGTCTGTAAGTATCTTTAATAGCCGACGTGCAAAATGTGCCATTTGTCTTTGTAATAATGCTTTCCTTTTTAATCATGTTCCTTCTTTGCTATTTTTCTGCCAGCCCTTGGCAATGTTTCATTTTAGCTCAAAGCGAAAGAACAGCTGCTTAAAATAGACTGTAATCCTCAGCTATCGTTTGATCAGTTTTAATTTAATTTCACTGCAATGAAAATATAATGGGAGGCTGAACTCCAGAACATGCAATTCAAGGAAAGTCTCTGTCAACATTACCGAATCTGCGACCAACCTTTCGAAACAGCAATGGGGGTCTAAGACCGGCAGCTCTTTACAGCATGGTCTGCAGCTCTACAATTACCTGCTCAAGTGTGAGGCATATTTTTCAAAATTTTTCAAAATTAATCTCTAAATTTTGAGTAGATGCCTTTGGGGATGCTTATATGAATTGCCTTGGGTCTGCCTCTCTGATGGGCTGATTGCCTTTCATTTTCATTTAACAGCAGTGCTCTTTGTTTTCGGGAGCCTGTTTATCAGCAGGCTTTGAGAACGTCATCAAGAAGTTAGAACTTGTCCGGTGTGCTTTGGGTGCAGGTATTGCGCAGACATCTCTGATTATCAAGACTCCTTTGCTTTTTTCTTCTTTTTTTTAGCTCTGTGTAGGAGAGAAAAGATACCTCCATCTCCCCCAGACTGCAGATATTCTACCTTGTCTAGGTCCTCCAATTTTCAATAGCATAGTATCGTCGTGACTGTTTTGTCTCTGATCTACCTCTCCTCCATCCAGCTTCAGCCTGTCTGTTACTCTGTCGGGATTCAAACACAATTTCTCACTCCTCCCAGGAATTATTTTTGGAACTTTTAAAATACTCCGTCCGTAACGCGGTGTTCCTGTGCAGCTGCAGCGAGCTGCCTGTGTCGGGAGGATGACTTGGAGGAGGAAAGGGAGGCTACAACCTCCCCGACAAAGCTGATACAATGCCACCTTTGTATCTAGCCCCTATTCATGCATGACTGCGGCATAAGAAAAGAGCAGCTCTGCACTAGTCCTGCTCTTGGGACTGGTGCAAGACCTGCCTGGAGGTGAGAGGGGGGTGCCCAGGGGAAGGATTCTTCACCAGTAACCTGTACTCTGCCCCCATTTTATGAGCAGTTGAAAGGTTTTGGCCAAAGATGCAGAAGTTAATGTCTGGAGCTGATTATGCTTATTAGTTAAGCCTGATAGTAGCCCCTGAGTAAGATGAATGGTGGCAGGGCACATGCTATTTCCATCTTTTTTTGTTTTCTTTGTTTGCTTTTTGTATAGCTTCAGCCGGAGGAGCAAAGATTAGGTCAGATCCTCAGGAAAACTATTTGTTCTTGTGAACCCACCAGTGGTCAGTGTGTCAGCCTGGGAAAGCATCCCCATTCCCACTGGCCTGAAAGCCCTACAACACTTGGAAATTCTGGAGTTGCTTCTGCTGCCTCCGATCTGCATAACAGTGGGACGTGTCTTGATGGTCACCGGGTGGACCTAGAAACACCCCTCCATCAGCTGGCCACAGCAGCAGGCCAGGTTCAAGGACGGCTTGTGCTGTTTCCTTGCTTCTTAGTATACTGAGTTGCTGCGCTAAGCAGCCAGTTGCCTTGATTCCACAAATAGAAATTAATCATCTCTCTGTGCAAAAGGCAGATACAAGAATAACATCGATCCATTTGAGTGGTATCTTTTGGTTCTTGTATGATTTTCTTTTGGGTTATATATATGTGTGTGTACATACACAGACACACACACGTATGCAGGTCTTGTAGGATACTGTGCTTCTGAGCAAGAACATTATTTTTGAGATGTGACTTAAGAGGTTGGCGTGAAAGAGGATGGAGATCAGCTTTCTAAAACAGAGGCCAGAAGTGATACATGCTGTTGGTGAGATAGCAGTGATCGAAAACTAGTGTGAAAAAGGGTAGATTGCAGAAAAATGGTTGCAGACATTCACGATCCCCTGGAAGGAGTGCCGGTACTGCACAAGTGTGGATTCAGTCGACATTTCTCTCAGGATTGGGGCACCTCCAGGTCTTTTGAAAGCAGAAGTTCCTAGTTCAGGTGGGCTGATAGGTGGGTCTTGGAGTCCTGTCTATAAAACTGCAATAATTCAGGAGGTGCAAGCCAAAGTGGGGTATGTGTGCAACCAACCTGCAGTAACACTTTGATTTTCATTAATTTGTAGAAGGACCTGGGAATAAAATTTACTGTGGGATGAGATTACTTTCATGAATTATGCTTGACTCCAGCCAAAGACTACACGTGACAAAAAGATAGTAACTACACGTTACTATCAGCCTGTAAGAATGTCATAACACTGCATGAATATAGGATCATACAGTTAAAAATTATGGCTCCAACTGCATTCCCTTGTCTAGGAAGGCTGCATAAGTATTCACTTAACTTTAAGCTTGCACTTATATTCTTTTCACTTCAGAGGGATTTGAGCACATGCTGAAATAATTTCCTGAACTAATACTCTCCAGATGCACAAAGGAGCAGAATCAAAATTTTAAAATAAGCAATTCTTCACTGCATGTTCACAAGTGCTGGTTGATTCTTGATAAATACTTTTCACATAAGATCATTAATACTATTTCAAAGGTTAATTTATTGTTTGTACATGCAGTGTGCATAGTGTATAAACCTACCCCATCCTTGCAAAATCGGAAAGAAGTGCTCTCTCATCTACTTATCCGATCAATTTGTGAACTGTCAACCAGCAGCTATTAAAATATCTCAAATTGCTGCATTGGCCAAGCATTGGTGAAGGATGTTTGCCTCTAAAAATTCAAAGAACACACGAAATTTGTATTTATTTGCCACCAAAATGGAGTTGGCCTAGCTTGTGTGGGGGAAGGCTGATGTTATCAGCGACCAGTTTTTCCATTTCAAAGGGGAGTGTAAGTAGGTGCCTGGAATCCGCCTCTGCTCCAGACGTCTGGAGGCTCCATCATCTATGCGTCAATTGGACCATCCACGCGTCATCCACACTAACTCTCACACATCCCGTTCCTGACAAAGCTGTTGTGCATCTGCCGGCTTCTCCATGCCTTCCTGGCTGCGTGGCTCATCCCTCCTTCCCACTTGCTGCTTGTCCTCTGTGCTTGGGTGGATGTCACTTCCTTGCTTGTGTGCTGGCTGCTGGGGTGACACCCGCCACCGAGAGTCAGCAGGAGAGCCCGTCCTGAGATTGCCGACAGGCTGGGGGTCGCTGCCGGGGGGTATGGGCTCGTTCTGGGGGTTGCACAAAACTTACTGTGGGATGTTTGGGGAGAGTACCAAGGGTGGGGAAAGGGAGGGGCTGGGGGAGGAACAAGCATGGAAAATTAGAGGAAAAGGATATAAAAGGGCTGGTCACATGTAAACAAGTGGCTGGTTAGTGCTCATGTCTGGCCAGGCTGTAAACGCTCTTTGTGTCAGTACTGTATTCCCAACCCGAGTTGATGTGCTTGACTGCACACATATATGTCTATATAATGCATGAATATGAGCACTTGTGTCCTATTGGGAATACATGCTCAGCCTGGCTTCTGCCTGAGCATTGTGACACGGATCTTCGGCAGCCTCACCACTATCGGGCACCAGATTCAGTGAGCCTTAACACCACCGGGACCCCGCTGCTGCCCTCGGAGAGGCCAGGAGTTGTGGTCGGATTATGGGAGCGGTGTTGGCTGTCTAGTTACACCGAAATCAGATAGGACCTACCTGAGATTTGTGAATTTCTTCCTCGCAGAGGTTCCTTCTGCTTCAAGGAAAACCTCAGGTTTTACTTATACAGAAATCAGAGGCAATTAATGTTTTTCAATTATTAGAAACAAATTAGTACTTCTGTATTTTTTCTTCAACCTGGTTCCTGTCATTGCTTAACTTGGCCTGGTAAATGAAAGTAACCTGGGAAAGAATTGCTTCTTAAATGTGCCTTTTATATCTTATTTGTTTCACGGAGGCATTTAAGAAGCCCTTCCCCATCCTATTGTTTGTTGAATTTGGATGCTCAATTCTTATGGGCTGCACAAATTGCTCACATCAGCTGTTAAGCTGTGCTGCTTAACCTTGTGCTTCATCACCAGGAAAAAGATAATTATATTGGACATCTCCAGATGTTCTCACTTAAGAAAAATGACACGTCTGTATTTTCTTTACAACTCATGACTGAGACTGCTGTGGCCTTTCCAGATACTGAAGTAGCTTGAAGCAAGCTTCTCTGTCGTATGTTCTGCCGACTTTCCTTTCTGCAGAGCCAAAAAGCTTCATTAGCATTAACAGTGTAAGGAGTTGTCACAGGACCCCCATGCGTGCGTTCAGGCTCCACAGCTCCTACGGTAGGTGTGACTGCGTGTTGGCAGAAGGTCCTGCCACTGCTGTCGTTACCATCTATGGTGCCAACAGGGAAGAACTTGATTATGAATTCCTGGATCTTGTCAACCTGTCAAAGAATGTGCGGGTATTATCCTGTAAATACCGGAGACTATCACAGCATAGTCTTCATCAAAGCCACGGCCCCAAACCGCATAGCCTAAATCTTTCAGTATGTATTGTAGGATTAAAAAAACGCTGTGCAGCAGGTGTTAAACACCTTAGTCTGCCTTCCTACCATCCATCTCTGAGGTTCTCTCCGTGGGTCTCATAAAGGTCATACACAATACAGCAAGCAGTTATTTTGTCATAAGAGGTGGATATTTATCATCAGCCTTGGCATCCCATTTCTCCATCTATCTTTCAGTGTGTAAAAAGCACATTCCACTAGTGTTCTTCAGCTGCTGGGGCTGTAACTCACCATCTTCTTGTCTAAGAAATAAGAAGAAAGCGGAGGCAAGAAAACACGACTGTCAATACCACCATGGAAATTTTCCATGGAAGAAAATAGTCCAGACATCGTAAAAAGCTTGGCTTTATGGTTGTTTTCAGACTATCCCATACTAATATCAGTGAACCTTCCACATTGATCACCAGAGCCTTGCAGCTTGTCAAAATAACCCTTTCTGTGCTGAACTCCAGGATATGTGTGTGTGCCGGAGGAGTGAAGAGTAGGTACGTGGGTCTACCTGTGCAACCCCATTAAGAACCCTCTCTATGTCCCCCGCTTTCTGATCTACAAGGACAGCCACTATGGGATAGCGATGCACGTGTCTGTGCACCAAAAACCCTACAACATGGCAGTTGAATACTGCAGCAGAGGATGTCTGACCAGATGCTTAGTGCTTATTTCCAAAGTCTGCAATGCTGTGGGGTTGGATAGGTGGAAGGCAACAGGAGCAGTACCACAGAACTGATGATGGGCCCGTGCATTGGTCACACGGGTCACAGATTTTTTTAGCTATATATCAGTTTTATTCAGAGATTCTGTTAAATCAAATGCAATAGTATGTATTTATCAGCGCAGGTGTGTCAGTCAAACAGACACATTCCCTAGGTTTTCCTGGTCATGATGAAAACCTGTGTATTTCAGATATCCCACCGGGGGTTATTCAAACGTATCTCAATGTGGGAGATTTGCAAATATTGACCAAATCTTTATGATAAATTATGGAAGGCAAATTCTTTGAAGCTATGCTAAATGTGAACAATGATAAAACTCCAGGACCAGAAAATTTTTCATCTGAATTTTACCATTTGTTTAAGGAGGGATTAGTAGGTTCCTTGGAAAGGATGTTAATGTTGTTTAGTTACAGCAGGAACTTCTGTGGGCTGTAGCAGAAACAACTAGCGATGTTTTCCCTGCAGTTGGAAACAGCTTTACCTTTGCACTTCTTATGGACCCATTCTTATGGCAGAATTGTGATACAAAGATTTTTATAAGCAATAAGCAAAAAAAAGATTGCAGACTCTGCTCTCGCTTTATATACTGAGATTCACTCTCAGGGCTTTGCTACTGTCTGGAGCAAAGAAAGCTTTAGACAGAAGAACAGATTTGCAGGAACACATGAGAAAACAATTTCATGTGTCTATTCTTTTTTATGGAACTCCAAGGCTTTGCTAACATTTGTATCTGGATTGTCAGAAAGTGAGAAGTCTGGGTATGAGTTATGTCAATCTGATGGGCTAGCAAGAAAATATTCCGGAATCTGAAAAGTAATTTCTCTAAGACATTATTGGCTAAAATGGGCAACAGGTTTATAAGCTACATACGAATGTAAATCTTAAACAGCCCTGAAGAACTGCATGATGACTACAGTAAATGAAATATGGGGGAAATGTACAGTCTCTTGTTGGGAAGAGTAATTGGGCTCGAAATGGATGTTTTACCAATAGTTTGTGTGTTTCAAACATATCCTCTGATCATTCCAGATAAAAGCATATCAGTAATAGCATAAGGCTAGAATTCATAGGAAATTTGAAAAAAAACCAACATCTGGGAGTGTAGATGCTTAGATTATACCCATTAAGCAGGTTGGTCTAATCATTCCAAGTATTATGTTTTTCTATCACTCCACCAGCTCAAAGCAAGAGTAGGCCCACCCAAACACTGAATTAAATATAGCTGCATGTTGGTGAGCTTTAGTGTAAAGCTAGAGATTTGTTTATTTCTACTTTGCCAGTCATTGCAAGTAATCCTCATTTAATCAAATCGCACATCAGAGTCTTGAGATTCAGACAAACCATTATATGCAAAGCTGAGTAAATACCTGTTCTCTGAAAATCCTTTTCTACTTGGTTTGTGATACATCTCATCAACTACTTTCTATGGATAGGGATATACATGTGTTTCTATAGAGAGAGAAAGCACTTAAACAGCAATCTTAAACTAGCTACTGAAGTTTTAAATTACTACATTTAGATGATAGAAGGGTAAGATGGATCCCACCCACTTAAAGAAATCGGAGTTAACTTTAACTGGCCATTCTTCTGTCCAGTTACTGCGGTCAAGAGGGCAGTTATGTTTCTCAACTTGAGAAACTTACTTTATATATTAGCTATAGTTGAAGAGGTAGACTTTTGATTGATTGAAAAAGAAAACAAAAAATCAGTATGAAGCCTTTTAGATTATTTTCTTGACAAAATAGTGTCTGTTCATGTCAGGATAAAGTGTTTCTTGCAATTCAAGTCTGTAACATGAGTTAATTGCTGTAATATACATGATGCCTCTCTCAAATCAAGTAAATAAACATACGTGTAGACTGAATGAGTATAAATCCTAATGAAATTCTAGTGAAAGAGGAGATTATATATGTTCCTGCTTTGACATTATTAAATTGTAGAGACTATTGGGATGGGGGTTCATAATCAGTTACCGCAAGTTGCATAAAATCAAATAATACATATTACAAAATACTTCTGTGGTTGTTTATATACATGATGTATTCTGTTTTATTGGTACGCCTAAAAATACTCCCTCTCTTTTGCACTATTCAGGTGCTTAATATTATATTTTTATTGTAGTATCTAAGATCCTCAAAATTATCTCTGGGTAATTATGGGATCTATTATAGTTAAGTTCCAGCACTCTTTAAATGAAAAGGTTATTTAGAGGAAGCTGTGTAGGCGTAGGCGCAAGAGCTGGAACTTTGGAAGTTGTTACTTGTTTTTTTACAAAAAAACACAAGTGTAAAAAGCCAAAGGGCAGAACTCAATGCTGAGCTTCTCCGGAAAGTGAAAACCCCTCTTGTCAACCATGAATTAGCACAATCTTAAAACGTATGCTACAGACATTTCTAGTTTACCTTAGGGATCAGATTAAGCCAGACTACAAATATTTGTAGCCCATTACAAATGTTTGGGGAGAGTTCTGACTTGCTTTTTCAAAGACGCTAAATAGTGTCAGTTAATTGGCAGTCAATTATCTTGAGATTTTGAAAAAATCCCCAAAGAGTGAACAGGAATGTCTCTACAGCAAAAAGACTTCAGTGTGAGGACAAATGCACAAATAAAATCCCCAAAAGATATTATTTGCAAAAAAGGAGAATTTCAGAGAAACTTCCCCAGGATCATAGGTCATGTTTGGTACCTCGTAAGTGCTCTAGCGTTGCATGAGGGTTTCCTCTGGTTTTATGAAAAGACATAAGAAAGGGACCTTTAGAGAGGAACAAAAAGAAAACTGTCTTGGAATATTTCTCTTTTTAGTGTTTTGGGAGAAGCATTCAAACTTGTGCCGACTCCTTAAGCCTGTCTCTGCATGGAGGAAGCGAGGGGTTTGCTCAGTCCCTGTACCCCCAGTGTGAGATCCATGTTTGTGTCACATTTTGAATTTCTGCAATGCTAGGGACAAACCGAAAACAGTACAGTCAGTAAGAAGTGTGTGTGTATAAGATGTGCATAAATAGTTCCTAAGGCATACATTTTGTAAGGTACAGTGACGGGATTAACTGTAACACACTTGTGCAAGAATGGCTTTGAGTGGAGCTGGTTACATCTTCCAGATGAGCCTCAAATGACATATTTACATTGCATGGGAAAGACAGATATTGGGTGAAACCAAAGCTCATAGGCAGGAAAGCGAGTTGAAAAGGATCCATGTGTATCCAAAAGAGTTTCCAAGTGGTTTTGTTTTGGTCAAGTCAGACAATGTTTCCCTGGCATTTTATCTGACAGAGGATGACAGTATGCACTTATATTGATGAGTTGAATAGGAGCAAGAGAGAAGTCAAGAGACCCAGATATGTTTGGGAGGTTCCTCAGACTGAGGACTCACTCCAAAAAGTAGGATATAACTGATAAATGGAGGCCATGGGAAGGGGTCGGCTCTCCGAGTTCCCATTTGGAAAGATGGAGTATGTGCTGAGATCAATTCCCTAGAGAGACAATCCCGGAGAAGGAAATCTGCACAGCCACCGCATCACTTCTGAGTTTCAGGTTGATCTCCATTACGACTTTTGCTGGTTTTCCTTTTTTGTAGCTGTTCCCCATTTTGTAGTCAAGTACCTAAGCTGTTACTCGGCTGTATTTGAGCTGCTCTATCTTAAATGTCATCTCGTGATAACTCCTCTCTAGGCAGGAGGCACTCTGGTAGCGGTGAATCTATTTACAGAGGTATGCCAGGTGCCCTTAAAGCACCTTGCCCAGAGTGTGACAAAGTTTAAAGGTTTTCCTCTTGCTTGAATATACCGTCAAGCTTTTTATATGCTTTATAAATGTAAGGTCAAAGCCGTCGCTGTGCAGCCAGCGTGGACCTGCCTGTGGAGCTGTAGAGGAGAGGTGCTGGGAGCGATGGCCCGTGCCAGCCCCGTGCGTGTGGGGGGATGCGGATGCAGAGGAGGAGGTGGCTGTTCCTGGGGAGTCAGCCGGTTGGCCTTGAGTGGAAATACGTCAGAACCCGGCAGACTTGACCCCTGAGAGGAGAGTTGGCTTTATTTGGCCCTCAGAAACAGGAAGCCAAAGGATTAATTTTCCTCCAGGTTGCTTCTCTGCAGCTCATAATTTTCCTCCAGGTTGCTTCTCTGCAGCTCATTTTTCCTTGGCTCTGAGGTATAGGAGACTAGCCACATCCAGAAACAGTGTAAGCCCAGCTCCTCCCTTTCCTATCTTTCTAATAACTAGGGGAGAGAAGTTACTGTAGACAATAACTTCGTTTGGAAGTATTTTTTTTCAGGCTAATAATCCAGTTATTTCCCATATAGTTAATTGCTTTGAGAGATTTTGTCTAACCACTTAACTGGTTCTGGTTTAAAAAGGAGGTTGCAATTTATTCCTTTGCATTATGATTACAAAATTAAGTTCCTGACAATAATATATAGTATGGATATACTCAATTGGGTTTTGTTGCCTTGTGTCAGTTCAGCTATACGACCTCAAAAGTGTTGTAGACACTGAAGGATACAAAAAAGGGAATAACCTGTATTGGTGTAACTGCATCCACAAAAGAGAAATTTTACAAGTTGAACCCAGCACAAAGAATATATATAGACCACATTCCACTTGACCCTGAAATTTGAAGACATATGCTCATGTTATAAGAAATTAAGCTAGAGAAAAAGGTCTAAATGTCAGTGGGTGAAAGGACTTTAAGAAATGAAACCACACATAAAATTTGTTGCTGTGTTATTTCATGGTTGGGACATTGCTCTTTTTTCCTGCCTGGCTGTCAGCTGGCCTGATATACTTTTGTTCTGATTAATGGTGGTACCCTTTCTGATCAGACAGTCATTGCTGGTGGAGACTTGCTAGGATACGTGGCAAAGAAAATTTGCAGTTGCTGTCTGAACTTTTAGGAGCAGAGACTGTATGGTGTAAGATGGGGAAGAAGTCATCTCACCAGGGCTGCTGATGACTGATTTGGCAGAAAGTATTTTTCAGTCTGTCAGGTGACATGGCCGTGCTGGCTTCCTATTGCACTGCTCTGAGGACTGGATGAGAAGGGTCTACAAGGAGTGATTGAAAATGTAGGAAATATTTTGAACTGTCTCCAGTATCCCAAACATATGTGGAACTCTTGACTAAAAGTTGGGGTTTTGGGAGGATTATTATTTTTATTCTTTTTTAAATTCAGAGCTGCTCCGGTCTTTCTTTGATACTGTCAGTAGACTCCCTTGAGGATCTGCTGGTTACTTCCCACTGAAGACAGAGTCTTGCTGTGGGTAGAGTGACACGACTGGGGGCCCGCTCTGCCTCAGCAGGGAAGAAGAGCTCTTGTCTCTGTTTTCTGTTCATTTTTGCCTTTGTCAGTTTACTCGATTCAAGGTCCATAGCTAAGCTGTTTCCAGCATCCATGGGAACAAATCTGTGAGAAGTCCAGCGAGCTTGACTTTTTTATTCCGCTTTACCAAAGTCCCTACACCTTCAGCACCTAAGTAGCGTGGTAAGTAGTGTGGTAGCATTGGTCACTGTAGGGTTTGTTCTTCCTCTCATCCTCTCTCTCAGAGGGAGAACTGTTTTGTGGTCCTAAACCATTCCCAAAGGCCTGACCCTCAGGTCAGAGCTCAGACCAGGCTAGTGTTGCGTATGTCTGCTTTAGAGAGAAAATGCTCATCCTTATTCCTTATAGATACTGTAACTATCATTTTACAGTTGCTCTTTGTCCCATGGACCCTGTAAAGTTTGCAGGCATGGCTTGCCAGCTTTCCAAGTGCCCTGATGGGACTTAAAAGTCTTTGATTTTATTGTAGGAATGTGTGCTTATGGCGAGCAGCAGAGGGACGTTTGGGGAGTGGGTTGTAACTTGACATCTAAACCAGTAACTAAGCTGCCAGATAATTATCGCTTGTTTTCTGCAATGATTTGTACTTCCCATGGCTCTGTCACAGAGCAAGGGCTGACTTATGGTTTAGTCAAGAAGAATTAAAGGGGATTTGGGCTTCATGCTCCACGCTGTGAAGAAAAATCCTACACAAAGCAAATGATCCGTTAGACAAAAGAATTACTCAGGGGACCCTTTGCTTTACAGCCTGACTGAAGCATCCTGAATTGGCCACAAAGATCTTTTTATTTTCTTTTTATAACTTAATAAAAAATGAACAATGGCTGATTTCTCCAGTGCCTCAGGGATTTTCTTAAATTCTGATTAAAAAATGTTAATTTTAAAAAGTGAAAAATATGAAGGAAGGCTACGACCCATCTGTCGAATTGGGCTGTACACGCAGTACAATGTGAATGCCTGTTTTCCTCCTCAGGTTTCTAACTGTACCTTGCAGGCATGATAGACACCTTCTTTCTTCACTCTCCTCCAGCTTCTGGGGAGCTTCAGGCTCTCTTTTAAAGCCCAGTACAGTCAAGTCAGTGGACAGAGTACAATCTAAATTGGAGGGAAAAGGTTTTTTTGCTTCTTAAGCCAACTGTCCCAGAACGTGGTGATGGTGTGTGTCTCTCATGCCAATTTAAGGGCACTGGCATTAACTCCGGCACTTTGATCAAAAATCAGCACATTTTATTCAATAAAAACTTTCTATTTTGTTATTAATGACACAAGTATATAAACCCTTGTATGAATGGGTAACTATTAATGGGTACAGCTCTGCCTGTTTGAACAAGAGTGAGCCATATGAGTAAAGGCTTTCTGTATTCTTGCAAGACTGGATCCCAGACTATGTTAGGTTGGGCCAAACCGTTGAAATAAATTATTGTGATTAAGTCAGTGATGGGAAAATTGTAAATATCAATGTGGGGAAACGTGATGCATTAAATCGAGTCATATAAAAGCAAATATTTAACAAAAAGAGTGGGAGGTGTCATTCTGTTCAAAAGCATCTTTAAGTCATCATACACAGAATGCAAATTTGGAGGAAATATTTGTTGTGTTGGCATGAAAAACATTTGGGCTGTTTACAAATATAAGTGGGGATCACAGGCTTTGTATGTGGCAAACTAGGTGGTAAATCTTTGCAAATGCATGTGTAGGAATAGCTTTTTCCTGCATTTTTTCCTTCTACTAAGCCTTTGTAAATGTGTGCACAAGAAACCATTTCCTATAGTCTCTCTGTCCAGTTTTTTGCCTTTATGTCATGGCTGATGGATTGTCATCCATTTACTGCCCTGAGCCAATATTTTAGCTTATCAGAAGCAGGTTAAGTATCAGGTTAGTTTTCCACATCCTTCTAAGTTTAATTTGTGAATACTTATATTTTAACAAGTATAAATTTAGGTTTAAATAGCATTAACTAAAATACTGCCAGTGAGGAAGTGGCATCCCAGCTTAGGTTTGTGCTGTCCCATGCTCGTGGCCTGCTATGCTGAATTGCTGTGTTTAGAAGAGGAAGGGGTCATCCTTGAATCAAAATTAGTTCAGCTTCAGATTTTTGGTGAGCTCTGGCAGCTACAGTTATTTGAAACCAGCTGGTTTCACTAGCTCTGCTTCACAACACTGGCCTCATGGGCAAACACCAGTATTATAGAGTATTGGAAATTACATGGAGAGCTGAGCGTGTGACTTAGGCAGCAGTTCCCTGTTCTGATTTTTGGGGGATTCAGCCAGTTTGACAAACTCCCCTTGCCAGTTTTTCCCTTTTCCCTGAGGAGGAGTGCCTGCTCCTCCGCAACCCTTGCTGCAGGTGTCTGCCCCTTACCTATGGTGATTGCGTCATTTCTTACCCGTGTCCTCAGCTAGAACACTAAACCAAACCCAAACCCTGTTTCATGTGCATCATGGCTGAACCAAAGCAGGTACCATGGAGGCAAGGCGGTGGAGGAGGAGATAGGGATAGTGAAGTGTTTGTGCCAGAAACTATTATCCCAGTTAACAAAAGGAAACTTTTTCTTTCTGAAAGGTGTGCGTGCGGGCGAGAAGCTAGAGCAGGATGATTGATCTGCCGGTCGTCTAGGCTTTGCGGTCATTAGGGGAGGTGGAGGTTGGGCAATTCTGGGAAAAAACAGATGGTGGCTTCAAGCAACCTGTGCAGGACCAGAGACACTGACGGCACTGGGGGAAATGTGCAGAACAAAGGCATAAGAGCATAGCCCTCCGGCTGGCAGGGAGCAAAAAACCTTGGTGGAAAAAGGAGTGTCCAAAAGCTATATTTAATATTTTAGGGAGAGTATTTTAAGATAAGGAGTGTGAGTGGTGAAGGAAGAGGAGGTAATGTGAGCAAAGCAAAAGGCAAATAAGATGTCTATGGAGAAAATCTGTTTTTATGAATAACATAGGCAAGATGTGGGAATGAGAAAGGTCATAAGGTCACAGAAATCATGTTTGGAAAGAAAAAGGGCTAAATGCGAGCAGATGCTATGTGAGCAGTGGGGAGGAAAAAGGGTAGATTTTAGCCACATAGGAATGAGGAGTAAAAATGAGATACAGGTAGGGATGCATGGAATAACTGGAACTGAAGCGGCTAAGGAGGTTGGAACCTGCTTTCATGGTAAAGAATGCAGAGGTAAAAAAAGGTATCTGCATCCCTCCCGAGCAGAAGCACCCTGGTGTGACTGTGTGGGGAAGCTTGTGCACATGCTCTCCAAGCTGTGCCTCCTCTTGGGAGATGCAAGGCTCGTTTCCTCGGGCTGTCAGGCCAGCTCTTCTTACACCGTACGGAAGGGAATGGAAGGGAGGAGAAAGAAAAGAAGAGAACAATGTCCTCCCTTTATGTAACAAATACTCACTGTTGGATTATGTATTATAGAGCATAGGCAACATGGATATCTAAAATACCTTCAAATTCATCAGATGAAACACAGAAGAAATGTAAAACATTTGCCATGTGTATTTCAGAAGAACTGAAAACACTGTTTTCATGCTCAGATCCTTCTGGCTTTTCCGTATTGTGCTGAGAACAGATTGCTTTGCCCTTCAGTAGGATGGAGTACCACAGCGAAGCCGGCCGTGGTTCACGGCAGCACGCTGCTCTCGGCTGCTTGTGCAGCGGCAACAGGATAAGCGTGCTGGGTTTTTGACGCCAGGTATGTAGACGTTGAAGCCCAACCCCAGTTAGAAAGCTTGCACTTTGTAGTTAGTTGAAATTACAGAGCCTGAAAATGTTCCCTTTGACGCAGAAAAGTAACTGAAGTCTTATTTAATCCTTTTCTTTCAAATACCAGCAGAAGAGATTTTGCTATACTGGCTGGAATATAATCAGTCAGATTAGAACTGGCACAGCATTCAGAAGATATTTACTCTCTAAGGATATTTATCATTAGCACCAATAGTAATTTGGATTCTCTGTCCGATCATACAACGGGCTACTGAACATTAGTTTCAGCAATATAGTAATAATAGAGAAATAACTGCTTAAACCCCCATTAGGTGGAAATGTAATGCTCCCTTCATGAAAAATTTAGTCATTAATTTTATGTTGGTATCTTTTTAACATTATTAAACTGTACACTAGAGACAGTGGTCCCATAAACCACATTTTTCCTATAGGAGCTGTAGGACTTAGATGACTGCAGCCCAGTATGCATTAGAAAGAGTAATGAAAATGTTAGGATGACTAATGCCATAATTAGGTGTGCAAACAGCACTAACAGGAAAACACTGACTAATAGAGTATGTATGTTTGTGTGTATGTATGTACATTTACAATATATATTAATTTGTATATTTGGTTGGTTGCATGAAGCCTTTAAAGTCTAATTAGCAGATTTTCTAATGTAATATTACAATCTAGGTATGTACTTGAATATTGTGGTGAACTGGGGGCTATATACAGACGTGCATTTCTTCATTACACAACAGCTTACTTAGAAGAAAAGAAAAGAAAATAGTTGCATTGCATATCATAGGGCAGAAGTGAAGATAACTTTGTTCTACAATGTATATCATTTTTGAAGGAATTTAATTAATTTTTTTTGTCTGACTGGATGCACTCCTATATACATCTTGGTAGAACATTTAAAAAGGCGGCTTCTAGTTCAGGCTTGACCCGTGCAAGTAAAACAGGCAGTGATACACGTCTGCGTTGACCCGAGTTCAGAAGAGCACTGACAGATGACATCTGGGGATTTTAAAGCACGCAGTTGGATTTCACTGATGTCTTCAGGTGTCAGGTTTTTTAGTTGGTAGGGTTGTTTTTAGGTTGTCAGTTTTTCTCTTTCCTTTTAAATGAATTGGTTATGCAAAAGCCCTCTTCAAGGTCAGCAGCATAGAAGGCTTGTTCTCCAGGTATGTTCACTTAAATAGTGACAGAAAAAAAAGCAAGAGACAGCTATAAGGATATTAAAAAAGGGAAGACCATAGTACAACCAGTCCTTAGAGAAGTAAGTCTAGACTCTAAATGGATCAATCAGTAAATAAAATTACAGTGAGTGCTAGAATTGTCAAAGCTGTTGTTGCAGTAGTTTGAAAGTCTTGTTGAAACTGTGGGCATTGCAGGTTGTAGCTTTGGAAATTGATCTCCCTCTCAAAAATGTTTCTGCGAAGAAGAAATACATTGCCCTGTGACCTGCCACCACAGACATCTCACCTGAGAAGACCGTGCTTCTCTTCTGAGTCTCCCTCACACCGGGGCTGATATTTACGTTGCAGAATCTAAATGCAAATATTAGAATGCGATTCCAAACCTGCATTTCCCCTATGCATCGTGCAAGGTTTCCTTCGGCCGTAACCTCCGTGCCCTTACTGAATGTACGGACTACCAAATGTGAGGAAGCCAGAGTACAACAAACCAGATACCGGCTGGAGGGAGCTATCAAAGTCCGTGCTGGTATTTCTTGTGATGGATTGATAATGGCTTTTCTGGACCTAATTGAGCTGTTAGAAGCTGAGCCAGGTTTGATATACCACAGAAGTGCTTTCAGCATATGCTGGTGCTTGCTCTGTGATTGAAATGGTGATTGAGAAGAAGGTGGGAGTCTGTTCCGTCTTGCTTGGGCTCCTAATCATTTCCATGCTTAAAATGCATTACAGCCTGTAACAGAAGGTTTATACAAAGTCCACCACTCAGTCTTCGCAGCATTTTTTTCAAATGGGGCTGCTCTGCTGTTGCCAGCACTTGTGGATGAGATACGTTGACTAAAAGCACTGCCATGCAGCAGCACACAGAGCAAAACCCCTGTAAGAGCTGGTAACATTACAAAAGGCACTCTGAATCGTGTCTCGGATATTCAGAGAAGCACTGATATACTGCCACTGGAATTTTTGTATTAAATTGTTTTTGAGCTCTGGGAGCGTAAGATGAGAGTGTTTTTTGTTTGGTAGTGCTTGTTTTCAAGCAGGCTGTTACAGAATTTCTTAAAACCTTTGCTCGTGTGCATTTGTCTGGGGACACTCTATTATGGTCGGGAAACTTCAGGTTTGCATGTGCTGGCATTGTGCTGCTGCCGGGCTGTGCCAGCCAGCCTGGTGTGACCTGCAGCTGCCGGCAAACCAGCTCACAGGAGGGTTTACCACCAGAAAATCCTTATTCAAGCTTACCGAAACATTTGGTAGAAATATATCAATGGTATTTAGATTTGTGGAAATAAATTACTCAAATGATTCTTTGAGGTTAGTCAGCACATGTAGTCTGTAATGTTATGAGAAATTATAATATTGTATTATCAAGTAAATATTGAAACACTTCTGTATGAAACATTTCTGTGGGTTCAGAACTGAATATTTTGCAATTATTTCTTGTGTGAAAATTTTGAGATTTTAACATTTCTTCCAAAATTTGTAAATCTTGCCATTTGGGGGGGAATGGCAAGAGTGGCTGGAAAGCTGCCCAGAGGAAAAGGACCTGGGGGTGCTGGTTGACAGCCGGCTGAACATGAGCCAGCAGTGTGCCCAGGTGGCCAAGAAGGCCGATGGCATCCTGGCCTGTATCAGAAATAGTGTGGCCAGCAGGAGCAGGGAGGTGATCGTGCCCCTGTACTCGGCACTGGTGAGGCCGCACCTCGAATCCTGTGTTCAGTTTTGGGCCCCTCACCACAAGAAGGACATGGAGGTGCTGGAGCGTGTCCAGAGGAGGGCAACGAAGCTGGTGAAGGGCCTGGAGCACAAGTCTTATGAGGAGCGGCTGAGGGAACTGGGACTGTTTAGCCTGGAGAAGAGGAGGCTGAGGGGAGACCTCATCGTGCTCTACAACTACCTGAAAGGAGGTTGTAGCGAGGTGGCTGTTGGTCTTTTCTGCCAAGTAACAAGCGATAGGACGAGAGGAAATGGCCTCAGTTGCGCCAAGGGAGGTTTAGATTGGACATTAGGAGAAATTTCTTTACTGAAAGAGTGGTCAGGCCTTGGAACAGGCTGCCCAGGGAAGTGGTGGAGTCCCATCCCTGGAAGTATTTAAAAGACGTGTAGATGAGGCGCTTAGGGACATGGTTTAGTGGGCCTGGTGGTGTTGGGTTGACGGTTGGACTCAATGGTCTTAGAGGTCTTTTCCAACCTTAATGATTCTATTCTGTTATATTCTATGAATAAATATGCTTTCTGTTGACTTCTGCAGCTTCTCACAGTTTTTGCTTTATCCCAAAAGACCTGCATTAGTTGAGTGTTGAAATAGGGGAGGCAGTAGAAAAGCTGGATTGCATGATCATAAGGAACATCCCATTTCCACCCTCAGTATTTTTTTTCTATAATTTATACATACTTTAATGATTTAACAGCTATATTGGGCATGCAGGGACTACTTTTAAAGTGTGCTGAGCGTTAGCACACTCCTTATAGATGGGTGTAAACAATTACACTTCTCTCTGCTACATGTGTAAGTTATCTGATTAGCAAAAATTTTATAACTTGGCAACAACTTTTGTGTTAATTGGTTATTCTGATTTGGTAGCTCTTTCCTTCTCAGCAAAACACTTAAACATGGACTTAACTTTAGTCATTCACTTGAATTTAATAGTAAGAAATACTGCCTGATATTGAAGGTTGCCTTCCTGAGGATCTGTGATTACACTATAGACCCAGGATGTTTTGGTGACTTGATAAGCAACAAGTCTTGTTCTGTTGTTAAAAAAAGAATGTTTTCTTGTTCTTGATGGTTTGTACTAGTATTCTCTCAGTTACTTAAAGAAATAGCAATGTGCCCACACTTGATATGGATACCTGAACATTTGGTGTAGAACCAAGAGTAAATTTTGGGTTAGTCCAGATTTTGTAAAGAAAACTTCTTTTCTTTAAAAAAAAAGAGGATAGAGACAGAGAAAAGTGAACAGCATGTATTAGTGGGACATGTGCCAGTGACAGACAGTACCAAGTCTCTTACATCTCTCTCCAGCCTCTACCAGGATTTGTCTGAATTATCGGCAGATGTTAGCTGCGTATTTTTGGATACAAGCTGCTGCTTGCTTCATCTCTTGAGTCAATGTAATAAAATTACTTATTTTAGAGACTTGCTCTAACAGATAGCTTTTCAATTTGTCCAACGGCATGAAAATAAAGTTTAATACTAGACAGGAGAACAGTCACTCAATACTCATACATGTAAGGAGAACATGTTCTGCAGTTTACAACTTTCCATATTTTGATAGAGGTATTTATGGTAGTCTTATTGTAGGGAGGTGAGTTACGCTCCGTACGTATTATTGCTTTCATTTTTACCCCGGTATAGTCAGTCATTTCTTCCCTCCATTTGTGTAGCTTTTTTTCACAAGGTTGAAATTGTAACCCCCCCCAAAATTAACAGAGACAAAAGGACCAATGTAGTATCTGAAATCAGGTTTCACTCATTCTTTGTAATTGAGTCAATCTCTAAGTGATCATGCCCTTTACTTGGCGTGACAAGGAAGCAAAGGTAATTGCTGAGCTCTCACAGGGCAAAGTAAGAGTGAAAATACCATTATATTTTTAAATTGGTGCCTTTTTTCAAACTACCGGTGGAATACCTACTTTCTTCTTTTTCTTAGTAAACACCCTAAGATTGTCTTGTGGAAGAAAATCCTCCTAGTTGTGAATCCTTAAGATTTTGGTCCCTCCTTTTTAGAGGTTAGTTTGCAGACTTACGGACTCGGATGGGCTTACTTGAAGTTCTGTTGAGACCCGGCGATGTTGCGTATTGCGCTCCGGAGCTGGCAGGTAAATTTGCTCCCTGTCTGCAGCTCCCAAAAGCTCATCCAGATGAGCACCATCGTGATTACATTTCTGTCTGCCCTCCACCCTCCTTTTTTCTTTTCAAGCAACTGCCTCGCAAATGGCGACGAAGGTCACTGAAGCTTTGTATGGTTACTGTGAAGAACCTGAGGCCTGCTGATGATGAACAGTCAGCCTTGCTGGAAAAAAGAAAAAGGGAAAAGCCTTGTGGTCCCTGGTCTGCTAATGCTTGACATTTTATTTATAGGGTTGTTTATGTTTATTGGGTAGGTTTTTTTTTTTTAAGCCTTAGCTCCTGGAGTACTAGGATTCAAAGGAGATCTTAGCTTTCATTTTAAAAAATGAAAACGTTTACATCCTTATTTTCAAGAAAACTTGGAAAACTTACTATGAACCTGACAAATTTTTATTTTTATTTTTAAAACGCAAATATAATATTCTGAGGTCTGGACTCATCCTTTTTTGTGTGTTTGAAATTAAAGATTTTACAAGAGGGCTCAAAGCAATGACCTACTAAACTCATCACCCTGATTGTGGGTGGTATAACTCATAATTTGGATGCTTGGTGTTAGAAATACTGTAGAATAACAAAAGCCATATTGTTCTAGTAGCTACTCTGTCTCTCTCACCCTGTTTTATTTAAGAATATTTGCCTAGAGGCATTCCCAGTTTCCTTTGCTTTCTTTCTTCTATAGATTTAAAAAATACTACGTGCATTCCCGCAGGCTGCTTTGTATTTTTCCACAGTCCCCTGTTCAGCGGCAAGGGCTGTTTAGGGCCTGAACGTCAGATGGGTGTGCACACACGGTTTACCTCCCGAGCAAGAGATAGTTTTCATGGAGTGACACTTTTGTGTGTAGATTTACTTACATGGGAGAGTTTATACAAATCTCATTTACAGAACCACTCAACTGGCAGCAAGCAGTAGCTGATAAACCTGACACCAGCTACGCAAAATATGCTAATCCATAAAATAAACAAATAACGCTCAGGTAAAAGCTTTAATAATAATCAGAAAAAAAATACCAATTACACAGTAATTATTCCAGAGTGCAAATGTAAACCCTCTTGTGACAACGTGGAGGCTTTGGATATATACCGCTACTGGATTTTTAGGGAGGAGGTGGGGAAGTTGTTGCACAGCCCCGTGACGATCCAGCCCTGCCTCCGGCTACGCCTGCCCCGGCTCTCCTCGCTGCGGGGCTGGCCGAGCGCGTGGGCTCAGGAGGGAAGGGGAAGCTCCGGGGCTCCCCACGGGTGGCAGCTACAGGCAGGCTCCGGGGGGAAAGGCAGCGGCGAGGGCAGTGCAGCGGAGGGGGAGCGACCGATTACACCAGATGGAAGAAGCGCTGTGGGTGACAGCGCGAGGAGGGGCCGCACCGGGGCCGATGAGCGGCGAGGGTCGTTCGCCCGCCTGCAGCACAGCCCTGTGTCGCGCGGCTGCCCGGGTCCGGACTGACATGGACGGCTGCGTGGTGCTGTGCCTTCAGCCTCAGCAACCTCTGGGACCATCCTTCTTTCCACTATGGAGACCTACCCAGTGGCTGCCCAAGCGAGGGTAAACTTGAAAATTCACACCAGAAAAAAAATCAAGGCTTTTCAAGCGGCAAGCAGAAATCAAAAAAACGGAACAGAAAATTACCATGGCCACAGAAGTATCTTTTAAAAACTCACTGTTTGGGAAAGAAAGGGCTGACACAAGTATTTATCATAGCTGAATCTTTTGTAACATAGCTTTAACTCTGACAGACCTTGTGATTAATTGATTTAGACCTCAAGGAAGACCTCAATTTAGACTCTGCGGTTGTTTCCTATTTCATACAGCTTAGCCTGGGGATGAAACCTGCTTCTGTCAGAGTCCTTAATTTTATTTGCTTGGCTCCTGAACGCCAGTAAAATATGCTGCAGAAACAGAATTTGTGAATGAACTCACTTGGCAGAGCGAACATAAAAAACCCACACAGGTGTGCAAATGCTCGCGGCTGATGCTGGGATGCTGCTGTATTTCTTGGCACTGAGTTAACACACGCACATTTTTTCTGGCCTGTTCCCAAACCAAGAGCTTAGATTGTGCTGGGAGGTGGGAGTAGAAGGCAGGGCTTAGCGTTTTTAAAGCTGCCCCCTTCAGCCAGGGCTCACGCACTCTTGCTGCAGCAGATGGAGGGAATGGTACCAGCCCTTGAAGTACCAGTGACACCCTGTCACTCACAGCTGTAAACAGCTGTTTCCAGTGAGCTACACTACAGATTATAAATCAGTTGTCGCATAACCTTCAGCTGGTGGTGAACATGCTCCATCACTGACCGTGTCAAGCATAGGAATAGGAGATGCACAGGGCTTAGCACGTCTTTCCAGAGTAGGTTCATGTGAAAGAGTCCAACGGGGCAGACCGGAGGGGAGGGTGTGGTGGAAGGTCTCTGGGATTGCTGGATGGCATCTGTGAGAAGCTGCCATGTCTGGGTCAGACAGTGTGTCCTGTCAGGAAATCTGCAATGCGGAGGAGGAACTGATATTCCTCCATGATCTCTATATCCATTCCCAGAATCAAAGGAAAGTAAGACTGGAAGTGATTGTGTACTGCAGAGATTCCCAATGCCTCATCTGCCTTGTGGAGCCTCTAGCAGCAGTAGTAACTCCTCCTTATCCCAGGCCATACAGCTGCTTTGAAATGGGGGGAGTGTCACAACCTGGGGACACCTTCTTCTGCTGCCTTTACCTTGCTCTTAAAAATTTTGAGTGAAGAAGATTCTCCATCCTTCGTAGGAAGTGTCTTCTGCTGCCTCTCCTGCCTCATCACCAGAAAGTTTTGCTGTTGAAGGAACGTGGAGATGTGCCCAGAGGGAAGAGGGTGCCTGGCTGTGAGACCTATGGAAGTGGTTCCTGAGGAGATGCCTAGGGGCAGGCAATAGGAGGTTGAGAAACTGAGGTTGGCCATGGGAACCTCTATGCAGTGTTTAATTTATTTGCGATTAGCTGGTCACATATTGCTGCTGTTGACACTACTGTGACTATTATTCCCCATCCTCTCCACTCTGCCTCTAGGTTGATCTCCTATCTGTATCTGGCTTCAACAGTGGTAGGGGGAGAAAGCCAGCAAGTCTGCTTGATGGGACGTTAGTCTGGTGGTGAATGCAGGTGACTGCTGCTGAAGTCCATGCTCTGTCAGCCTTGCCATACCCAACTCACGGCAAAATCATGCCATAGTCTCTCTACCCCAGTTTCCCATCTATAAAACAGTGATAGTCCTGTCCTAATTGATGGGAGCTTTGCTAGGCTAAGCATGTTGAGCATCCAAGCCAGTGGTAACGAGGGACCTCTAATAGGTAGAGCGTGGCTGCCTGAGAAAAGGCAATGGCTGTTTGGCTGCTAAAAACAGTCTGCGCAGTGGCATCTAGTGCACAGCGGGAAGAATTACAGATGTCCAGCGACCCTCCAGCTGAGCTGGGTGTCACCAAGGAAGGACCGCAGGCTGCCTTTCGGGGAAGCTCTGGGACTGGGAGCCTGTTTCTTCCTCTCCTTCTCTGCTCTCTGGAGCGGAGCAGGGGAGCACAAGTTTTAGGGCAGCTCAGAGCACCATAAGCTGCTGCAGTGCTTTTGCCCGTGAGCACTCAGTCATCCAAATGCAGGGTTCTGGCATGGGAAGAAAAAAAAAAAAAGGATAATCTAGTTCAGGCATTTATAGAGGAGAGGGGTATTATCAGTGTTCCTGGTGGCGGGAGCTGCTGGCGGGCCAGAGGAGTCATAGGTGTTTTGACTAAGAGGGGGTAAGTGTCCGGGCACCCAGAATCTCAGTCACAGCAGCAGCACGTGCTTCTCTCTCCCTCCTTGAACTGAAACACACTGGGTGCCAGACAGGCACATCACAGGGTCTGGCCTGAGTCTGGACTCAAAATCCAGTGCAATGTCACACTCTACTCTTTTTCTCACATACGAGGAACAAAATCAGCATGTAAAATGGCAAAGGAGAGGAACCAAGCATTCTCGACCTAGGGAAGACCAAAAAGGATGGTGATGCAAATAAGAAATTTGAGGAATCATGTTAGGTACAAATGAAAATCTGTTTCCATTTGATGTTTTGGTTCTTGCATGATGAAGTAATCCTGATGGGTATCACGGGGTGCCTGTTTGTGTCGGGACCTTGTATGCTCACTTTCAGCAGCACAAATGTGTGCAATATACATGCATACATGCGCACACACATATATATATACATATGTGTATGCTATGTTGCAGTATTTTCATAGCAAACCAAGTACAGGTCATATCTTATTAATATCAAGAACTTTTTTTTTTGTTGGAAGGTTTTTTATATATAAAAATATTTATCCATATGTTCTAAATAAACATAGAAATTTGAAAGGAAAAAATTTACATCAGCAGAAGACTTGTTTATATCAACAGAAGACTTAATCCTTCCATTGTAGTCTGAGCAGAATTGACTCTAGAAAACTCCGGTTTCCAAATGATCTCTCATTAATGACAATGGGTCAAGCAAATCATCTTATGGAAACACTGGAAACTCTTGGATTTTGCCCTAAAGAAGTGGGAGTCAAAGTTCCCTCCTAGCAGAATGGATAATCAATCACATCCTTATTCCTTTTCCTTTCCTGTGTATTAGCACACATGCACAGCTTGTAGGTATTGGATGAAGTCTTCAAATCCCATTGGTTCTGGCTCTGGAGACCCAAGATCCTTAAGTGTGCAAATTGGAGCCGCCGAACACTGAAGAGGAAGGGAATAAGAAGTTTGTCAAAAAGTTTCAGTTGTCACAAAACGGTTCATTAATTCTGTTGGAATAATCACTAGATAGTTTTATTTTAGAAATTAAATGCACTGAAGTTTAGGTTGAGTAAACTGCCAGAGATGGTATCTCCCTTCTGTCCTTTTTTGGTGGGCAGCAAATAGCTGGTGAAGTATTCAGACTTCATTTTTTACTCTCCATGATGAGACTTGACCAAATGTCTCTTAGCTTTCAAAATACTGCTTTATCTAAACGCCTCCGGCCCTTTCACACTGTTCCTACAAACCCATTTTTTGACCACCCTGATGTACGTGGCCTTCCTTACTTTCTGACAGGAATAAAAGAATGGAGCCTAAACTGAATATTGCTTTAAAACAGTTATTTCCTTGGGCTGCAATATCTAGTTAAGAATCTATTGTCTCAAGACAGGGAGTGCTCTAAAGAAGATTACCCACATCTGTTTCTCTTGTCTGTACACATCTCATTCATCTGATCTGGATGATCCATGGGAGAATTTCTTCTAGACGAAAGGGGGACGTGATGCTTTGGGGAAGTGTCTCTTCATCCAGGATGGGTAGGATGTACTCGAAGGCATAGGAGATCAGACCCAGTTTATTCTGTTTCTTTGTCTTTGTATTAAATGGTTATTAAAAAAAAGAAGGATCTTGTGGTAAACGATGGATTTCTTTTGAGGTCTTTATAATCCCTTTGGCTATCATCAGATTGGGCTTTGCAATAGCAATGCTGTAAGTATTTATTTATGAAATGGAAAGATATTCGATGATACGAGCTGCACAGTTGAAAGGAGTATCTGGTAGAAACAAATTTTAAAAGACACTATGGCTGTGAATTGAAGCTTGTGGTTTTTTAAAGCTCTGCTTGAGATCACAGGTAAAATCTTTTAATTTCTCAGGCAGAAAAATAGCCATACCTCTGCAAGAAGAACTCACAGTTATCGATAGCTCTTGGACAAATTGTTTTCAGAGCCTGCACAACTCCACTTCATAGTTACCGCTACTATTTGAAGCCTGTACTTGGAGCATCTGCAGCTGCCTGTACATTGCTTTGACTGCAGTTAGCTAGGATGAGACAATTAAGTGGTAGTGGATGCTAAATTTGCTACATGCAAGACTTTTCCTGCTGCCTCTGGCTATAAGGAACAGTTACTTCACACGTTCTGCACCTCCTTTCCAGTTCTTGTGTCTACCACAGGCACGTTCTCTATTACAAAGTAAGATTAAGTAAGTTTTTGTCATTAAAAAAATAATGCGCTGTTCTTAATTAAATAATAACCCATTCATCATTTCAACAAGGAAGCAGTCCAATTGTGGTCATTTTATATTCCGTCCATCTCAGCCATTAGCACATCTGAGAAGGGCAGATGTAAGGTAGGGCTACAGCGTGCACTGCACCGGCAGGCTAAAGCCCAGACAGAGCAGAAGCAGAAGGTGCTCACTGAGCTGTGGAAACGGTCCCTAACAGGAGAGGCCACGTGGCAGGGGAGTCTGAGAGGGGTGGGAGAAGACCCCCTCTTGGGTAGTAAAAATGCAAATATCTTACATTGTCTTCTCAAATGTGCATTGCCTAATGACTTCTAGGTTTGCTTTGTAATGCCTTCTTACTTGGCTATTTTAATCTCTTTTCCTAGTCCTCTTCTTCCTTTTCTAAGGGCATTGTGGATATTAGGGTAGATGAAATGGCTGTTTGAATAGCTCCTGAAAAGAGAGGAAGTGTGAGACAGAAGTGCTCAGAAAGGACATTTCTCTGACTCCTGTGAAATTAATCTTCCGTGTCTGGAAAATTAGGATTTGAACTGTAAGGAGATTGCTGTCCATTTATACAATGCAATGAGAGTCCAAATCAAAGCCTACTAATATCTGGACAGATGCTTGATTACAGTTATGAGATAACTTCATATGGAGAACCAAATTCTCTGTTAGCATAATTTGATGCTTCTCCACTGTTGTTGGACGAGTAATGCCATTTGCGCTCTGCATAATTTGGTCCATAACTGATACGATTGTCCCCTGACTTTTGTTTATGAAAACTTGGAGGAAGTCTTTCAGCATCAATGAAGTTACAGCCATGTGAAAACAATATAAAGGGGCGAAGAGCCAGTGGCTTTGAACAGACTGTATTGACACTGATGGGGGTGGAGGCAGAAGTCAAGAGCCGGCAGAGTAGCGCTGGGCAGAGACCTTGTCTGTTCCTAAGGAGTGCTCCAGCTGAGATATGCAGCCGAGGTGGTTCCTGGTCGCCATCAAAGCAACATAAAGGCACCAGAAATGAAGTAAAGAGTCTAGCCACAAATTTGCTGCAGGTGTTGCGTGGATTGAATTAAGAACAAGAGGCATCACCAGCATGAACTTAGCTGACCCATGTTGCTGTGAGAGCAAACAGCCCACCAGCTTGACTCGCTGTTGTTTGGGTAGGATGATAGGGCAGGGCAGAAGCACAGTTCACGCAGTTCTCCTGTTCATTACGCCAGCAATGCATATCGTTCGCCGTACGGTTTAGAGAGCAAGGTTTAGCTGATGTATCGCAGTGAGGAAACGACAGAGTCCTAACATGCGGTGGCACAAGAGGAGTTCTGCTAGGGATGTGCCAGTGCCCATTGTAACCACCAGATAGCTGTGCTGTCGCCTATGGTTTCTTTGTTTCTGTTGTTGTTTACTTGACTGATGGCACCTGCCAAGGGCAATGCACCTACAAATACCATGGCTTTTGGTGGGTCTGTTGACAGTCTGCTGTGATTCTCAGGACCAATGTGTCCAGTCAGTTAGGACTAATACTCTTTCAGAAGCCTAAGGTTCATCTTTATCTCTTTGTCCTCTTGCTAGACATTGTGTCCCTGCTGTTTTCTGTCAGTCAGGGACTACTGGATTTTCTACACTGTACGTGATATCCTCTCTTCTGTTGAGGGTACTGGTATAGTGCAATCAATTAACTTAGGGTCCGTAGCTCGATGGCTCATAGGTAGGGCTGTTGTGGGGTGTGCTACTGCCGCAAGCAGAACTGTTTGCATCCTTGCTAAAATAGTGGGAGGGCGTCCCAACACCTTTGTAACGCTTTTTCCTAGTCATCTTTTCCCCCAATTTTCCCTTTCTCTCTCCTATTAGCCCTGTTGAGGATGTTGGATGATTGGAAGCGATCGGGGCTGCCTTTCTTCCTTCTTCTTTCTTTTAAGGAAGGAAAAAGAATATATTCTCTTCTTATTAGCTCTTCTTTATGTGCTGGGAGAAGCCCAAATTACCAAATAAAAAATATCATGCATTGCATGTATTTTGGCATGCATATACTGTCAACTCATATGTAATATGGAAGGATGGGAAGTGTTTTTTCAGGATTCAACTGAAACAAACCCTAGTTTGCCAACAGCTGCTCAGGGTTTCCTTCAGTCTGTAGCTATTTGATTAGACTGTTTTTAGTCCATGTGCTGCAAATGACCAGTTTGGTGGTCCGCATTCAAGTATATTTGGCCAACTCCTATTATATTTGAAAAAATGAGTTTTGCTTTCTAAATTCTAATGAACTTATAATGTTTTTCCCATACTATGAAAATTATGCTTCTCATAATGTTAAGTGGTATTTGTTGTTTACTTAGTTCATTTCATTAGAAGTCAGGGCCCTCCCCCATGCCTGCCTGTGTGCCAGCTCAACAAAGCAGGCAATTCTGCAGTGTTGACTGCTGTAGCTTGCTTTGGCTGTGAGATCCTGAAAAGGAATGTCTCTTGGGTGGTTTTTCTTTTTTCCTTTTCTTTTCTTCTGGCTAGTCTGAGTGCCTGAGAACAATCTGGCTCATCATCAGGATATTTTATCTTGGTGTTGACAAGTGCCATATTCTGTGCTATTGCAAGATATTTCTTTGGGGGATGCGGTGAGAAAATCCAACCATCTTGGTGGGTAGATGAGGCTGTCAAGTTGCAAGTGCCAAAGCTGCTGTAGATGCAAGTAGGAGACCTCCAGGTGAGGGAAGAAAGTGGGTCCCTTTTCATTGCACACCTGTATAACACAACCATGGAAATAAATAGAGCGGGCTTTTTTTTAAAGCTCTTTCTGAATAGTGGCAATGTGTATTGGCCATGAATCTCAGGACCTCGGAGAGTTTGGGCTTTAGAAATTTAACAATAGGTGTGTTTAAAAGGCAATAGAACCCGATGTAATGCTAAACTGGAAGTAGGGAGGAATTTCTGAAAAATAGCTGCTTTCAGGAGAAACTGAAGCAGTGGAGAGGAGCCAAGGTTTTATATGAGAACAAACATGATAAAATTTTGGTCTGAGAAGACTTAGTGACTGTGCTTTCCTGTTGTTGCTGTTTTTTCAGTCAGAAAATAAATGGCCATTGACAAGTGACTGCTCTCCGTGGTTACTTGTGCAGTGGCGTGTTTTAGGGTTGCTCAATGATTATCCTCTGAAAATGAGAGCAACTTGTGGACTGAGACTGATACCTGCTATCCCACAAATAACAGAGGTCAGGACATGCACCGCAGGCCACTCCTGCCCACTCACCTCTTCCCTTTCTTAAGCAAAACCACTCTAGGCTCTCTGTCATCGTGCGTTGACCAAAATGAAGTTTTCTCACCTGATTCCCTTTTCTTAAAGTTGTGTTATCGTCCGGAGACCCACCACAGGCAGGAATGCTCCTGTTCCTCCACAGACAAGCCTGCCTGTCCTTTGCCTACCTGCCTGCCTGTGGGGACCCCCGGTGCCCCAGGGCTACAGCCAGACCCGCCCCCCCCTCCCAGGGCAGCACTGCCACGTAGGAATAGCCCACAGAAATACATGCCCGGCAGTACACAGGTGCGTGTGGAGCTCGTGTTCGGCACCAACATGCCTCCCACCATTTTTAGTTTGCCTTTGCCCAAAGTGGATCCAAGCCTAGCTACCCTTCTTTACACAGTTGAAAATAATTCAGGGATGAATAAACTGGTCCCTTGGCTGCCAGCCAGGATGCTGTGCCCGTAGCATCCGTAGCGTTGTCTAGTGCTGAAACTCCAACACCACTGTTATGGGCAATGTGGGAAGACTGGGGTGAAACTCTTAAGGAAAGATTAACCGAAGCACTGTGTCCTGTCCACTGAAGCTGTTTACTTCCCATCATTAATGCTTTAGCTGAAATATTTGGTCAGAGTTTAAAACTTGATTATTGACAGTTGTGGGTGCCTTCAGTCTCATATGCCCAATTTGAGACTTTCTGGTGACTTCTCAGAGAAGGTGCAAACAGAGGATTTCCGCAGCAATTTCTGAAAAGCTAAGCTGGGCACAACTGAAAAGCAGGCCACGCATCGCCTCTTCCGAAAGTGTTGACCCACTTACCTCCACCCATTGCAAAGGTATATGACGCAAACCTTCCAGTCTTCCTAATTTTTGCAATGTCTGATAGATTCCTCTTCTTAATAATAGCACAGGCAATTCAAACAATATCTCTGGACAATTGCAGCACTTCTTGGATGGTTAAAATTTAATATCTTATCCTGCCATTTGTGGTATGATACTGATACCCACGGGTATACTTCTGCCATGTCTTATTGCTTAATTATAGCAGTTATGAATCAGCTAAAAGAAGCAGCAGAATGGATGTAGAATTAATTCTTGATTTAGATAGACAAAGGGCTAGAGAAAAGAATAAGGTTGGTGTACAGATTCTTCTAAAGCAAGCTGGCCACTCACAGACAAAATAAAGGGCAGAGACTTCAAAATGACAATTAAAAAGTGAGTTAAATGAGGCTACTATGCACAGCTGTCAGAATACTAGATTTCTAAAGTTAAATCTTACTTCTTGCCTGTCGAGTATATTTCAAACTGCAGATTTTTTTGCATAGTTAAGTGTAGTGGTCTGGATGTACAAATAGGATTTATTGTGTAATATAGCAACTATACAAGACAGAATTTAAGATTACTATTCAGTTCTTCTGGTATGTTATTCTTCCATATCATCGCTTAAGTCTTCATTTCCAAGTTTCATTAACAGGAGAAAGGAGAAAACACATTGTTTTGGAGGATGGATAATAAAAAGGCAGTTTCATTTCCTGGAATATGTGTCAGGTTGAGTTATGTATTTAGAGGGAAGGAGAAAAAAAGGTTTATTTTTGTTAAGAACAGTGTAGTACATGCAATGCCATCTGCGGAGAGGAAGGGTTATAATGATCACATTAAAAGGAATCTCAAATATAGCTTAGAAATCCCACAACCCCACATATGACTGAAATTTTAATGTACCCAGAGGAATACCCTAACCTCCTATCACTCTGTAAGCTCTCTTTCTTGTAGTTTTCCCTATGTGTGCCTTTAATTGCTGCATCATGCCACAGCCTCAAGATGGCATAGTAGAAGCCCGTGTCCAGGAAAGAAGGTGCAGCAGAGCTGATGAGGGATCATACTCCAGTCTGTCACATCGTAGATGCATGCTCTAACCTTTAACTTTTCAAATTGCAGGTGGGCCACTAGTAAATTAGGGATTACCTAAATGCAGAACTCAGGTTGCCTAGAGAGCTTTGAAGACGAACAGGGAGGTGGGTGGCCAACTTCACGTGAGTGGGAAGTGGACTAGGACTTGAGTAGTTGGAATAAGAGCATTCAGTTTTGACTCATCCTGCTTATTAGACATAAAAATATCATTCCTTAGACCTGATCTGGAGGCCCTACAGCATCCTTACTGCATACACTATCACCTTAAACTTTCTGACCCAAAGGATTTCTCCCAAGACCCTCAGCTGCCCTGACTGCCCTGCTGAGGGAATTACTCCTGCTTTATTAGTGCCCAGGGCAGAGCTGATGAGCAATGTCTGCCCCACTGTGATAGGAGAGCCTCCGCGCCTTAATGCAGAGTTTCAATGCTTGCTAATAGGACAGGTCACCAGGGAAGTTGTGCTCCCTTCTTACAGCAGAAAAAATCTCTGGTTTTGTTCAAGCCTTTCCATTTTAAACAGGAATGGATGACACCAGAGGCCCAAAGATTGTCCTTCTTAACAAATAGGGAATTTGTCGTGGACTTTATTTCTTTCAAATAAAATGGCGACTGCAGGAAACGTACACTTGCTGAGGTCCAGAGCCACCTGCGAGTCCTTCAGAGCGCGCACACATTTGCAGTGCATGAAAGGAGTATCATTGTGTTCATCTTTTCTGTGTGCAGGATATAAATGATGCCTCTCAAGGCCAATTACTGTATCAACAAAAATAAGAAAGTATAATTTTCAAGTTGATTGAAGTTGAGATAATGTACCTAATGGAGTGGATCACTTACACATGAAGCCTAACAACCTGGCCTACAGTGTTACGGTTTATAAATTATGAAAAAAAAAAGCCATCTCTTTAGGAGCTGTGCTAGCCACCACGTGAGTGTACCCTTGCTGCCTATTGAAATCCATCCCTGACCTGCCCCGAGGGTGCCCTAGAGAAGAGCAACATTTTTTCAGTGTGTGAACTACACATAACACAATGATTTTCTCCAGAGTATGGAATTAATAGCGCTTTTTTTCTACAAATAGTTCTAATTTTTAAAGTGAAAATTTCAAACCATAGTTTGGTCTATCGGCATATTTCAGCAGTTATTTTTTCTTCTATATTTAGTTGTTTGGTTTTTTTTTCTTTTCTGGTCCCAGTGTGAATAGAGATTCATGTTGGTCTTTTTAATAATGAGATCTGGACTGCAAAACATGGGAAAATAAATTGGATTTATGTATAGTGTACATATATACATACATACATACATACACACGTATATATTATATTTGATATCAAGCAGAGACACATGACCAAACATATCCGGAGATTGTAAAAGATTGGGAAAAACCACCACAATAACATTAGCAGAGAGATTACTTTAGCATAAGGGAGAGAACTTGATAAATAACGGTCAAAAAAGCAGAATTGAATTTTATTGATAGCACATACAAGTATTTGTTCATGTCTCCAGGGCTTTGAGTACAGAACTTGAAAGCAGCTGATAGTGGCTGATAGTGGGGAAGACAGGTAAGCTGAGGGAGGGGTAAAAAGGTAGAAACAAGTAGGGAACTAGTGGTGTTTTAGCTGACAAAAGCCCAGGGGTGTTTATGTGATCTTCTCAAAACAGTGTCCCTGTGCAACGCGTAGGGGATGGTTGTAGGAAGATGGGAGCATTGACAGCCAGGTTTATTAATAAACTCTTTTGTGATCACTCATCAAGTACGTATGGTTTTTGGAAACTGTTTCGAAGTATACAGTCCGATACTGGTAAATTATCAAAGGAGAGTTGCTGTATGCAGTAAAACTCAAAAGCGAATCTTCATCCTGCAGACTTCATTCCTCCTCCAGGGCAGAGCATATGACAGGAGAAGCCTTTCAGGGACTGTGTGCATCTTTCTCTAGGGATGGTTTAACATGTTTCTTTCATCCTAAACTGCTGAACAAATAAAACTGCGTGTAGGAAAACCAAGCTCCCACATAAAGGCAGTGAACCATGAAGAGAAACCCTATTCCTTCAAATTTATTGAGGATCAAATGTAGATATCTTTCTTTATGTCAGATAATGCCTTTCCATTCTGTCTGAGCAGTTATGATAGAATAAATGTTTCCAAATGGAAGTCACAGTGCCAAGCACAGCAACACTGTCAGTAACCTGATTGAATCTGGCTCTCATATATTTAAATATGACATGGTTTGGAAGCACATACTTGATTTAAAATACAAAACATTTCTATTGAGATAAATGGTGAGGTTAAACTAGCCATCAATGATAGAAAAGATTCCACAGATTTTTGCATTTCCCTCCTTTTTGCATTTCACACTATTCACTGTTTTCCACATTTCTTTTCCATTTTTAAGTGTATGCATACAAATGTACAATGAATTGCTGTATAGTGTTTTTCTGTATGTGTATTTTAAGAACTTAAAAAATAGATATGCTACTGTACCCTGCTGCATTTTCTGAGCTGCCTCTAACACTTCTGGGAATTCATCTTGCTCTTCTGTAAAAGAGATTTACTGTTCCCACCAGGACCTCTGAGGAAAAGAGCGATCCCATTTTAAAGCATGTTCTTCACACAGTGAATAAAGCCCTAAGGAATTGCAGAGCCAATGAAAGGATCTCCTACTTCCCCTTTGCAATGCCAGGCAGTGATATTTTATTTGGTGTCACATCCAAGGCAAAATTATGCTGCAACAGTGTATTATAATAAAATAATTGACTTTGTCAAATTTGTTTTGTAAGTGCAATTTCCCTCTCAGTCCCGCTCAGGCTCCTCATTTGTTTTTCTTTCCTGTACATAGAAATTGAAGGACAACAATATTAGAACATAAACTGTTGTCGTTTGGTGGGTGTCGAGGAAACTCACATGCAGCAAAGGTTAAAGTAGCCTGACAGTTTTGCTCCTGCTCTCCGGTTATGCTATACATAAAGATTCAATAAAGGGAGAACAGCCATTAAAGATTCATTGGACGCATAAGTAGGGGTGCCTGGGTGCCAGCTTTTGGGGAGTTGTTACACCAATTCTTTCTCTGTCGCTGAAGAGACACAGGGGCTGAGGCAGGCAGGAACGTCCCGTCCTGCATTGCAGCCTCGCTAGCTGAATTCCCCTACAGTTCCCGTTACGCGTAGCCGGACATTTTCTCTCCTATCTGGTTTTGTAGTGCTGTTCAATAGCTGCGAGGGTTCACATTAGAGATGGTTAATGTGAATGGATTTTAATAAGGTGAAGTGATTAGTACCTACGTATGTTTCCATCTGCTGTTGCTGAAAGTATTTTGTGTTCCAGAGGATTAAAAAATGTTATACTTGCAAACTGGGAAGTTACATGGGCCTTAGTAATAGGGTGATGTGGTGGTAAAAAAAAGGAGAAGAGGTGTGCATGCTGGTGGAATGCCATAGGAGATGGGGAGACCTGGAGCTTCCCAGGGCATGTGGGGATGTCAGTGAAACAGGGATTTTGGAAAAGCCAGAACGGCAGGCCAGGCTGCAATCCACCTGCTGGGAGCTGGGCCGCAGCTCAGCCAGGCTTTTGGTATGGTGAAGGTGACTGAGAAAAGACCCAAAAGAAAGACTGGAAAATATTAAAGGGAGAAATTTGATGAATTCAATCCGTTCAGTTTAATTTTTGCCTAGACTCAACAACTGTGGAAATTCATAATCTAAATGTAGGAGATGTTATTAAAATTCTGTGGGAGCCTGCAATAGCATTCAAAGGCAAAAAAAAGGAGGCTTTTTTCTTAATTCACTGTTGTACCTATATATGCTGGAAGGGAGAAGCCATAGAGAGAAAAGATGATAACCAGGGGCTATCTGTAAGTAGAGACCTAGATAGCAGGAAATAAATGGTGGGGAAATCTTTGGTCTAGCAAGGGTGGACAAGATCCAAGAGCAGATGAATCAAGGTAAATGCAAACTAGATCTTGGACACATCTTTTGAACAGTGAAAACAATCAGACACTGGTACAATTTATGGCGGTTGTAGATTACTATCACTGGAAATTTAAAAGTCAAGCCTGGATATTTCTTCCTTCAAAATTAAAACCTTTATGTATGTAATACTGTATATTTATACAGTATTATCCGCTTGGTACAGATACATCTATTCAGCTCTTGCTGAAACCTTTGTATTTCTCTTTAGGAGTCTTGTATACTTCAAAAATTAGTCACTTTTTCTAATTACTTGTAATTAATACTTCTGGTAAGTGAATGGCATGTCTGATTATTTTTTGTTTCTTTGCTTGCTTCTTTTTCCAGAAATGTTTAGGAGAGATGTAATGCATTCATTAGCAAGAAGTTAACATTCATTTAATGTAATTACCATCCTTTTTCCTAAGTGGAAAGATTCCCTTTTCAGACCAGAAAGCCGTGCTTTGATAAGCAGATCACAACATGGGAAAACTGACTTTGGTGAGACAAGAGAAGGGAGCTGAGAATTGCCTGAAGAGGAGGATGCCAAAGCTTAGCATCAACCAGGGAGAAAACAGGGGGGAACACTATATGCAAATACCTCCTTCTCTTGAACATTAAAATGTCAAAGGCGCATTCATCCAGGAAAATCGTTACCTTTCACCAAGAGCAAAAGGAAAATTCATAGTTTTGCTCACTGAAATATTGCTGCGTTCCACACAAAGAGCTATTGTTGCTCCCCAAAAGGAGAGGGCTTTATGGCTGTGTAGGATTCACATCATGCAGGGAGCATTTTGGTTTCATTTGCTAATTCTCACAAGTTGCCAACTGGCAATTTCCTCAAAAGTCTGTTCACTTTTTCTAAGGTGGACTAGAGCATCCATTTGAAAAGCTAAACAAAGTCAGAAAGCCTAGGCACCATTCAAATCACACTTTAGAAGTCCAACTGGGTTATAGACTTTGTATGTGCAGGTGGGTTTCACTCACTGCTGCTACTAATTCATCCGGGACATGGTTAATCAATTGTCTTTTCCACTGTGTCTGGTAAGTCACTTCATGTTTGCTTCTAGAGATAGACCCAATGTCAAGAGGATAAAGAAAGGCAGGAACGCATTGCTTGTCTTTAGAAAACATGGGTCATGGCCCCTTTCACAATGGTGCTCATGAAGTGGAGGATAAAGTTCCTGAATTGAAAAAGGGGTTGGAGCAGATAACCCGACAGGACAGGGATGTGCCCATTCAGGCTTCATCCTCCCCTAGCGCTGGAGATTTTTACTGAAAGTGATGAGGCACAGATGATTGAGTTGAGTCCCTGTTTCATCGCATCCATTTTAATACCCTTTCATAATGTTTGTTGCCTTCATTTGCAACACCCTTTCCTAGGATAAATAAAAATTTAACATTTGTTAAAGTTGCCCTGCAAGCGTATCTCTTTTTGTTACCTTTGTTTAGCCTGGGGCTGACCGAAGAAGCGTGCTTATTACAAATGGAGGACAAAATATGGCAGGAAGTAATGGCTGACGAAGGCCTATCAACCCAGGCTGCAGTGACAAATTCTTTGTATGTATATGTAGCCTTTCAAAAAGCTGAGAGTGTTAAGAGGCGAAATTTGCTTCCTGGGACTGCTGAAATCAGGAATAGAAATAATTCTAATCACATTCTAAATGATAGCATTATAAGACTTGCATGGGTGCCCTTTGGTTCATTTCCTTGCTATTTTTTTCACCATTTAGTGCTAGCCTTGTATATCCTTGTAGCAGGCACAGTGCTTAAAAAAAAAAAAGTGGGAATAAAGAAGCTTTTTTCTTTTCTCTTCCCATTAGCTAAACTTCCCATAGAAGCTGAACAACATCCTCTTTATCAAGATTATGGGTTTCCACATCTTGGCATACTATTTCTTTCCTTTAGTGCATGCCAGCAAGCTGAACTAAGAGCGATGAAAGTAGAGAATAAGGCATGTATAGGGCCATACTTACATCAAGAGCATTTATTTGCATGAGTAAGGCAAGTGGGATACAAGTTGCAATTTGACCTGTGAACAACGCATACCTGTGTTTCAAAAGATGACACATCTGTGACATTCTGCCTTGCACTTGAAAAAATTGATATTATTCTTAGAAATCGAATGAAAGAAAACAGCTGTCAGTCTTTTGAGCCATTTTGGAACAAACATGGAGCCCAGCCCTGCATCTTACCCGTAGTGCGGCCTTGACTTGCATTGACTGGGAAATACAGCGCTAAGACCTAGCTGTTGTGGAAATACGGACTGATATGCCTTTGCGTTATTCATGCTGAATACATACTGCTGAATCATGAGAAGGCTTTTATGGAAAAAGCCACTGAGAAAACAAGCATTTTCTGCTAACAGCCTGTGTGGTTTTTAATCCCCATTGACTTATATAGGAGGGTATGGCAAGCCACGTCCCGTAACATCAGGCACTGTATTTGGTTCTAGTACATTGAATCACTCAAGCTTCAACATGAAAAGCAGTAGTAGGACAAGTTGTGGCTTGGCAGGTTTGGACTGGACATTAGGGAACACTTCTTCACCAGGAGGGTACTGTAGTACAGGAACAGGTTATCCAGAGAAGTTGTGGGTTATCCATCCATGGAGGTTTTTGAGTCTAGAATAAGCAAAGCCAAGGCTGATCTGACCTGTTGGTGGTGATAGTTCTGTCGTGAGTAGGAGGTTGGACTAGATGACCTCCAGAGATCCCTTTGAATCAACATTTCTATGATTCTGTGGCTTTCTCAGTAAAAATATATAAACTATGCTCTCGTTTTCACGACACACTTTTTCTCAAAGATCAAAGTATAAGCCATTATTTTTACAGGAAAAGAAAACCAGAATCAACACACATTTTTGTTTGATAAAGTGCCAGCCTTTTTAAGAGTAAAGATAAGGTTTATTCCCTTGGATCACTAAAGAACAATACAACTGTTATTTCAATGAAGCAATAGGGAGAATGATTTTAATTTGAATCCAGCTGTTGTTACAGTGAAATTCAAAAGGCAATGTGGGCCATAATAAGGAGCTAAAAACCTTGGGTTCAATAGTCAGTATTGATTTCTCTCTTATTGATTTCAGGGAAACCAAGATTTCATTCTATGGCATGAAGAGCTTCACGAGGACTTTCCAGCAATTAATTTATTTTTAAGTCCTTCTCTGATGGCTCAAACAGTATTTTTAAATTAATTATGCTGGTTCTTTGTGCAAAGATGATTTTTTTCATTTGTCATAGATTTAAAGAAGTATAGACTTCTTGCATGTTCACACGCAAAACATCTGGTTTGCCAAAAGAAAATTAGTCTTTTATTACCAGGACAGATCAATTAGACTCATGTAACTCTAATAAGCTTTCTCACAGTATAACATTATTTACCTGCTGTGGGGAATTATTAAAAAAGTGTTATTCTTCTCTATCTTGAAAAACTTCAAAGTCTGAGCTATAGAAGCACAGTCCCCACTGATCAGCATAGCAAAGTATTCATCCCTATGCAAATTGTGTTTTGGAAAACAATATTCAGTTCCTATAGTGAAAGAGCAGGTCAGATGGATAACGGTGAAACTAAATTTGATTTGAACTACAGTGACGTTTTCTAGGGGTTGAAAGTTTCCTGATATTTAATGGAGCTGAGAAATGTCACTGGTCGCAGCATTACTTGCATTTGAATGGATTTCTCTGATTGAGTGCAAACATTCTCTAGATATTTCTCTGGTCTTCTTTGGGTACCTCTTTTTAGTTTTTCTGAAATGCTTTTCATAGCATTTCTTAAAAGAACACCCAAAATATTCTACCTTCCAGTCAGTTCTGCTTTTATGACCACATTACAAAATCAACAAAAAGACTTAAAATGTATAACCAATGAAAGAAAAGGGAAGCACATGGGAATTTATGTACAGGAAAAGCTGAGGACTGTAGAAAGCATGTGAGGGGAAGAGAGGCAGAAAGCAGGAGGAGAAGTGATTTTGCTTTGCTTGAGGGTTGTTGTTGGTGGTGTCCTGCAGGGAGAGGGGAGTTGTTTGTTCATTTTGTTTCAAGAGAGAAATCAGAAAAGTAGAAGGATTCTGAGAAAAATCCAGGTGGTGTATTGTATGGCAATGACAAAATATTTTCTGTTCCAGCAGTAATTGAGGAAGATATAGAACTGAAGCTGGATACTTGTAAATGAGCAAGCTAATGCAATCTGCATCCAGAGGAGTGCTCTGTGCTGCTAATGCTGGTTTGCAGTGGGGAGGTTCCAGACAAGAGGAAATAAGCTAGTGTTGTACTGGTTTACTAAAGGCCAAACAGGTGATGCAAATATTCATTGTCCTGTCACCTTGCCATTGATCCGAAATTGCAGCAGATCTGGGATGTGATTAATCAAATATTAAGGAAAGGTTAAAATAATTAGTTCCAATCAATGTGGGTTTATGGTGAATGCCTTTTGTCAAAATAGCTTCCTGCCTTTTTTGAGGCGGTTGCTAGTTTAGGGACAGTCTTGAAGTTGTGTATTTCAACTCTTCTCAGTCTTTTCAACTTGGTATTACACAACTTTTTGATTAAGAAAGTAGAATGATCCAAAATCAACATCGTACACACATTGGCAGTTTATAAACCTAAATGTGTTTCTTCAACAAACAGGATGATGAATTGCATGCTATTTTACATTATTATCAGTGGATGTGGAAGAAATGAGAAAATCGTTCCACATAAGATTTGCAGATGATGCAAAGTTAAAGGGGGTGATAATAGTTAACAGAACAAGTTGCTGTACTGAGTGGTCTGCCCTGATTGCTGTGGACAAAATGCAAGAAAGCAGTAGGAGTTTGTGTGAGGCCAAGTAAAAGAACTATAGATAGGAATAAACACTGTGGGCCATGCTGATAGGATCGTTGGCTCTATCCTAGGAAGGAATAACAGAAAGAGTTGAGACATTTCATGTGTAATTAGCAGGGTATGACCTCCTACTATGAGTGTGTGGTGCAAAAGGGATAATGAGAATTTTTGATAATGAACAAGGGAATATTGAGGAGGGAGACTACATTAGCACACTTCTTGGTTATGATGTGACTTGTTTTGGGACACTGTGTCCCATTCTATTGTTCAAGAATGAAGAATAGTGATAAACTAGAGAAGTTTAAGAGAAGAGCCACAAGAGCGCTAAAAGGCACTTTATAGTGAAAGGCTGAAGAAACTCGCCCTGTTTAATTAAACAAAAATAAGACTAGAGGGTGACTTGGTAGAGTTTTGTATATGTTAAGCAAAAATTGGTAAGAGAGCATCAGGAGGCAGTGGTAGAGTGAAAGCTGATGCTAGATAAATTCCTCCTAGAAATAATAGACACAGATTTCTGTTAGGTAATTAATCTCTGGAGCAACTTGTCAATTCTCTCCATTGCTGGACATTTTTAGTACAATATTGGATGCCTTTATAAAATATGTACTCTGATTCAAACAGGAATTAATTCTGAGAGGTCTCATGGCCTGTGTTATGCTGGAGGTCAAACTAAACGGTCATGTGGCTCCCTGCTGACATTTTAGCTTATTATATCTATGTTCTTTTGTTGGAACTTACGCACAGCTCAAACTAGTCAAATGCAAAAAAAAAAAAAAAAGTCAGAATAAGTATCTGCAGTAATTGTATTCATTTTAGTTTTCTTTTCATACATGTTAGCTGTAACTGTAACAGACAGCTTTACAGGAAAAACCTTTGTTTGCAAAAAAGCAGTCAGTGGTAGCTTCCCGACCAGAGGCAGCTTAGCCGGGATGCCAGGTCGCGCCGAGCACAATTGGTTACACAGTCAGCCAGCCGCTGGTCCCTCATAAAGCTCTTCTGAGAAACTGATTTTCCTTCCATGTATTTTGAACTATATTTCTGGGTTTTCAGCTAAACTTGAAGTTTATAGCTAGATTTTTTCTTTCTCCTGTTTTAACTTCTTTTCGTATAATAGATAGCTGACAAAAACCATATGACCTGGTGGTCGAAAGTTGAAACTACAAAAATTCATGCTAGAAATAAGTTTCAAATAAGCATTTCTTCAAACAACTTAATTAGGAATTTGATGGGTTCCCATGCCCTGAAGTCAAACAAAACTGGATGTCTTTCTGAAAGAGGCTTTTGTGCAAGAAGTGCTGATTTCGATCCTAGAGTTGCTCTGGTGTTTTGGTGTGTGTTATACCCAGGGTTAGATTGCATGAATGGATTGTTTCCATTTTAATTTTAATATCATGGCATGAAAAGTATCAAGCTGTGTATTTTTCTAAATATCCTGTACTGCTCAGGTTAGCGGTTTGATGTGAAGCTGTCCGAATGCTAGAATTGGGATCAAAAGAATTTTGTTGGAAAAAAACGCAGGAACTCAAACAGGCAAATACTAGACTTCTTAAGGAAGTGACAGATAGGAATTATGAAAAAATAATTTAAGAATAATTTGGAGGTTGCATTCTGTCTTGTCTACATCTATGCTGTGATGGTTTACTCTTCTCAAAAGTGATCTTAGGATTAAATATTACATTGAACGTTGAAAGTTCTAAGATAGTAAGTGTGGGAGGAGAGTTTGAGAGGACTTACTAGCAGGTAGTCAGTGAAAACCTGCTGAGATATGAAAATATGGAAATGATACTTCTTGGTACTAGATGTAGAGTTAGCTGATGTATGAAGAAGTTTCTTCTCTGGGAGTTTCTTCTCAAACTGTGAACCTTGTGTACTTTGGGTATGAAATTACGCCTGATGTTTGTCTGCTTGATAATGAAACAAAAAAGCACTTACCCTGGCAATCTGCATTGCCATTTTCTCCAGGGAATTCTCAATGACAAGAAAAATGTTTGGCCGCTGAGGCTTTCAAGCCTGACTCAGATTTCACTTTAAAGAATCTGTTTTTCTCTGTGTCCTTTTTCAATTGATCGAAGTAAGAAATAGAAACATAGCACCAGGTTCACCTCTAGTGAGAGTGGACATGCCATCATTGAATTTTGTCAGTGTAAATTTCTCCTGCAAATTACATTCTGACCTCAGTATCTCTATATTTGTAAGAAAAAAAATTACCTATAAACCCCCATGTGTATAGATCATTGCAACTGTCATAATTGTATCATAGAATAGGATCATAGACTAGTTTGGGTCAGAATGGACCTTTAAAGATCATCTAGTCCAACCACCCCTGCAATGAGCAGGGACATCTTCAACTAGATCAGGTTGCTCAGAGCCCCGTCCAACCTGACCTTGAATGTTTCCAGGGATGGGGCATCTATCACCTCTCTGGGCAACCTGTTCCAGTGTTTCACCACCCTCATCATAAAAAATTTCTTCCTTATATCTAGTCTAAATCTACCCTCTTTTAGATTAAAAACATTACCCCTTGTCCTAACGCTACAGGCCAATTGTCTGCAGGACAGGTTCACCAAGGTTGAGGTTTGCTTTTAAAACACACATTCTGAATTGCATTTAATTCCTGTCCTGAAACACCAGGGGAAGATGGAAGAGATGAAAAGAATGGACAAAATAGGAAGCTTGAGCTGAACGGGCATCATTTTTAAACGCCTGATGAGTTTCATCCAGTTTCTTCAGAACTGTTTCTTCAGTGAGGAGCAGGGGGGAATGGGATTATGAGACTCATCCTAAGCTGTGTAAGTGAAACCTTACAAGAAGGAGAGCACAAAGCTTCAGGAAACTGAAAATCAATATAACTGGGCAATGAAAGCATTTTTATTACAAAGAACCAAAAGCTGTCATACAACAAAAAGTTCACTGAAAATGGAAACAAGGAAAGTTTAAGGCTTTAGCTTTTCCAAGAAAATTGTGAAAAATAAACCCAGTTACAAAGAGACAATAGAATATGCTTTTCTTTGCGGGATGAGAAGGGCTTGCCCACAAGGAGTTAGGAGGGGTGGAACCACCAGCACTGGTGGGCACCTTCCACTGGGTTTTCTTGTGGAAACTCTATTTTTGTGTTGCCTCTCAGTTCCTATTCTGCTTCCTACATAAAGGAAGGCTTTCTGGTAGGTGCTGCTTTAATATATGAGAGGGTCCTTTCTCTGAGCTTTTATGACCTGAACAGACACAACAGTCATTACTGGAGGGTAAATTGAAGCAGGGAGAGCTGAAGATGTCCATGGTAGGTCTGTGGTAGAACTGGGAATAGACCTTGGTGAAAAAATCCCACAGTTAAAGACCTCTGCCTGCTTTTCATGATCCCCACTGCAAGGGTAAGACCTTTGGACCAAGGACCATAATTTCCATCCAACAAGCCAGGCTGGACTACTGGAGTGCTTCTTCTGTCTGGCCTTGCAAAAACAATCAGACACTATAGAAGGCCTAACAGATGCTTGCCAGAGGTTCAGAAGATGCAGGGTTGTTTTTTTTTTTAACTGCTTGACCCTGCTATGACACAAGCTCAGCAAGCCATGTGGCCTCAGCATGGTTGCTGCTACACCTTCCAAGTCCCTGGTGTCGGGCACAGTCAGAGGGAAGGCAGAAGTGTCTCAAGGTGAGATGACTTTGCTCCTGTGGTTGTGTGAGGCTTGCTAGTGTTCCCCCACATCCATCCACAATAAGATGTCCTCCACTGCTATGGTGGGTTGACCTGGGCTGGCTGCCAGGTGCTCACCAAGCTGCTCTCTCACTCTCCCTCTTCAGCAGGATAGGAGGAGAAAGTAAGATGAAAAATTCATGGGTCGAGATAAAGGTAGTTTATCCCAGCTAGGTCTAGTATAACCCCCAAGGACCTTGTAGACAGGTTGTTCTTGTCTTAGCAATTTCTTCCCCTTCTCACAACAGTGCCAATTCCCAGCCATTCTCACTTCCAGACGCTCCTTCTGAAATACAGCAGTGCACCCTACCAACTGAGTAGGCCAGGAGTGCCCTAAACATTCATTAGACTAACCCAAAGATTAAGCAAGCAATTTAGGAAAGATTAAACAAGCAATTACTTTGATGTTTCTCATTGATTTGATCTCTCCCTGTGCGCAGTCAGCAGCCCGCCAGCACCCCAAGCAGTCCCATCTCTATGTTTGGGCATGAATTGTTTTGAGCGGGTTGTGCAGGTAAATTTGTAGGTTTATTATTGTGTAAATCTCATGATCTTCATTTGCTCAGAATGTCATATGTACAGAGCTGTGAAAACATTGACCTTTGTGCAAGGTTTGTGTTGAAATGAATATTACTGTTGTTATTATTTCTTCCTTCCCAAAGTCTTGTTTCAGAAAAGAAATGAAGTTTAGACTTCCATAAGTAGTTTGTTCCACAGTGTAAATTGCATTTTTAATTCTGATCTCTGACTATGAAAAAACATTGTCCATTCTGCCACAAATGCTCTTTCTTGAACTGAAATAATCTTCTTGAAAGAGTGGTTTCTGAAGCCACAGCTCTCTTGAACTGTTTTAAACTAGAAGAGGATAAATTGATGATATAATGAGTCTTCCTAATCTCTAACTTCCATAGTTTGATGAATTTCAATATAGCATGTTTCATTAATATTATATAAGAAAATGATTTGCAGGCAAATTAAGTGGTTGACACAGGTACTAAATAATAAAAGTATATAAATTAAATTCAAGCACACAATTAATTGCAGGATTAATCTCTCTCATCTGGTCCCATGATATCTCTCAAGTATGCCTGCATATACATAATCATATTAGTTGAGCATGAAAATATTTATATGTACACCGATGATATTCTGTACCTCACATAGTTGTACAGTACACAGAGGTGAAGTGTGATACTTCCCAACAGCGTAAACTGAAAACTAGCAAAAAATAGTGTCTGGTTCTCAGATTGCTTTAGAACTGAGTGTCTCAAATGTCATGTGTGCACAGAAAATTATTTAATCCCTGGTTTTTCCTCACACTTTTCATTTCAACTGTCAGACTGACCCCCTGCCCTCTTTGCTCCAAGCACAGATCTAAACTGTGCTGGGAGGGGAAATAAAATAAACTCGCCAGCTGAAGGTTGTGACCACGCTTGTATATAGCTGGGAGGCGAAAGATCCTCTGCTGAAGAAAAGCAGTTGGTCTGTGAGGAAGCCTCCCTGCGCCCCAATGGACTTTTTATCCCATTTTTTGAGAAGCCTGATCTGGAATGGCATCCTCCATGGCTGTCTTCACAGGAGACGAGCTTCTTCAGAGGGCAGTTTCAGCTTGTGCAGGCTGCTCTCTGATCCGCGTGCGTGAGGGTGAACTCTGCTCCATGCAGAGCAACCCGGGGGATAATACAGGGGTGCCATTTCCCAGTGCCGGGGATGGGGAGGGTGGCGCACCTGAGGGATAAGGGGAAGAACAAAGCTATGCCTTCTCTGTACCCGCCACTTTCCGGAGAGTAGTGTGGTGCTGATTAACTTCCCAGCATAAACTGGGAAAGCCTCATGAGGCTGATCTCATTTAGTGCAGCTGGATGTTGATTCTGATCCACGTTCTCCTGGTTCAGGAGTGCATTTTGGCCTGCCATCGCCCTGTGTATGGGAAGGAGATGGCGTATCGGCCACACACACACTGAGGAGACCCTCGGTGGCCCGGCTACAGCCCGCTCATCGCCTTTGCGTGACTCCACAGTTCAGTGCTGGGAAGGCAAAATTATACCCAAATCCTGCTAAGAAAATCTATTGTACATGATTGAGTTTTCTTTTCTTTTCTTGCATATCTGAAATACAGATGCTAATATTGTGAAGAAATTGCAGTAAAGCAACCTGGGAGGCAGGGAGCATAGGCAGAACAATGCTCTGTCAAAATGTCAGACTCGGTTTATCTCCTGCAAGAGGACGTTATAGCTCCTCTTTCTTTACAGGTTTCATTTTACTTTAAGTGACTCATCATTCTCATCCTTTAGGTCATCGGTGGCTTTAGTCGTACATTTGGCACCGCAGCAGGATCCTGTAGGCCAGGAATTTCTCTGTCCTGACCCTCTAAAAATCTGCAGCTTACACCTTCCCAGATCACTTCCAATTTTTTTTCTTTTATTTCAAACACCTTGCAATTTTAAACTCTATTGAAAACAGCGAAAATGAGATCAGTGCCCTTATGTTTTTTCAACTGAGCCTGTTCCATCATTGTGTGTCAGGACTGTAGTAAATTTACAATCTTGGCAGAGGCAGTCATGCTGTTTCACTGAATCTAAAGGAAGAGAGGATGGGAGAGATTTATCTTGGAGCCTGAGGGTGGAGCAGTAAGCCAGAACCATCGCACTCATATCTAAAAATGAACAACTTTGTATTGCAGATAGCTGGACTTTCCATCTAGCAGGAGGTGAATTCTCTCTAGTTGTAATTTCTGCTCAAAATATCTTTTTTCTTTTTGAATTATATGGAATAGAAATTTAAACGCACATGCAGAAGTTTGGGCCTCCCGTGTAGTTTTGGCTGGGTAACAGCCATCACTGCTGTGTCGTGAGCAAACAGCAAAAGCAAAAGCAAGGAGAGGGAGAAGTACCTGCACTCCATGTCCCTTTGAGGAGGCTGGCATTGCAGTGGCCCCTTTCACCGAGTGCTTCCTTTCCTGCAGACCTGTGGTATCACTGAAGTAGAAAGGCAGAGAGGACCTGTGAAAGCAACTATGGGTTATCACTGCATCAGTTCTGGGCACCCGACTTGAAATGCCGTAGGGGGACCTTGTTTTTAGAAAGGACCAGCAGCAGACATAGAATAAAACTCAACACATTTCAAGTCTTGTAAGCAGGGAGCTCAAAATTGGTCCCATCCCTGAAGTATTGACTTTGCTCAGATCCGCAGAGGGAGATGGGGATGTTGAGCTTTGTTACCATAATTTTTACACGGTAGCTCTTACAGCAGAATTTGTAAGCCTAAGTTAAGCACCATAATTCCCTATTAAGGGAAACCAGCTGGGCCAGGAAGAGTGTAGCCTACTGAAATCCCTCATTGCTGCAGCCCTGGGGTAGTTACCTACCTAAACCAGGAACTCACTCTCTAGATGTGCCTCCACAGTTCCTCTGGATCTGGAGCACAAACTTCTCTTCCAGAAGATGGTACCCAGCTCTGTGAAACAGCTGAACCCTTAAATTGTTTGCCTGCGTGGCTTCAGTGGTCTCGTTCTGAGGACTGGAACTCATATATTCTACCTCCTGTGGTGTATTAACCACCAGATTAAAGGTGGATCTGATGAGGGTGTTTTGTGTTCCTCCTTAATGAAGTTACGCCACCATGAAACTAAGTATGCAGGCTTCACAGGCAAGAAGAGGGTAGAGAAAAACACTCACCCAAAAGGGAAAAATCCTGGCCTCTGTGCATTAAAGAACTGTTGGGGAAAAAAAAGCATAAAATTTTAATGTCCTTGCGTTTGTCATAATATCCATGAGCAGGCAACTTTGAGCATTACTCCTGCTTGAGGGGCTGCAGAATGAGGCAGCAGCAATACTAACACACATGTGGGAAACAGTGAAAGGAGGTCAGGGCCTTGAAGAGTGGAAGTCAGAATAAGCCACAGGCAGAGGAGCATCTCTCCTTTGAAGTAGGTGGAGATGTGGGAAAGTGTGCAGCGGCTTAGTGCCATCCTTGGTGAAATGCTAATGTGGGTACCATTTGTCTTTCTGTACCAGGGTGCAATTAAGGAGCCAATATGCAGGGGCCAATTTAAGGACATTTTTCTTAAGGTTTCTTTTAGGTGTTTTAAGCATGTAGATGATAGCTGGAACTTACTGCAAGGAAGATTGAAATTTATGGGAATTGCACATGCCTACTTGGGGAGAAAACGTGGCCCACTGAGGCAGGAATTTTTCAATTTTTCTGTGTTTCAATGTTATTGAAAACATCGTTGCTAAGTTCCAGGAAAGTTAAAAAAAAAAAGTAATAGTTGTGTTCTGAAGCATTACATATAGTTAGTTTTAGCCAAGCAAAAGATTTTGCAAAAGCCAGGCAGATCAATTTGATTTTTAAATTAAATTTTTACATTAGATATTAAATGCTCTCTAGATGAGCATTATTATTTAATATCTGTATTTTGCAGATGCGCTGATATAAAAAAAAAACAAATTAAAAAATTCCACATTTTAAAATAATTGAACTAGTAATTTTAGTTCTCCAAAAACCAGCCATGAACTTCATAGATGCACCTTCACACTTTCAATATTCATACCTGTTGCTTTTTTAACCTGTAATGTTATTGGAGAAACAAATAAACTATAATTGCTTTAGGTGCCTAATTGTGGATGCACAGCCAGTACTCAGAAGTGCATACGCTTAGAGTTATGCATTTTACAAGGACAGAAATTCAGGAACAACTTTTGCAATTTTCAGGAGCATCAGGAAAAATCTGAAATCATCCATCATATATACCATTTTTTAGGAACTCTACCTAATTTTCCAAGCACATACTTCTTGTTTCTGACAACACTGAATTAAGTTACAGTAGCATCTCTCACTTGAGGAATCTTGAGTCATTTAAACTTGTTTTCCATCAGAGCGTTCAATCAAGATTGGCTTATCAGTGGCAGGGGTATAACAGGAGCTGTAATGCTTTTCACCTCCTTCTTTATCAACTGTCTCTTAATAGCTGTAAGACTTAGTCCATAAACCCCCATCAGTTTAAACTGTATTAGCACTGTACAGTAATGGCAAGAGAGCAATAAGAAGTGATGTTGTACTTCTCAGGGCACTAGTGAGCTATTTTTCTTGATGCTGGGAATCATCCAGGTCTATTACTGTAGGCTTTCAGCTCCTCTGAGAAAACTGGGAGCTAATGATGATCTTAACTGAACTGAAACTTTTAAAACTGTTTCTCATATTATCTAAAGATATTCATCACTGTATTTATAATGTCCTGAGCCTCAGGCATAAAAACCACTGCAAGTGAGATGAACTAATGAAATTTCACAGAGAACTTTGTTTTCTCCAAGAGACATAGAGCCATCAGTCCTTCCACGTCCCAGTTTACTCCAGCAGCTGAAAGCTCGAACTGGTGCATCTGCAACAGAGTGAGAACAAATATCTGTTATAGAAATAACGGTGATCAGCAGTCTAGGTTTCATAGGCTAAAATGTAATATCTTCAGCAGCTGTCATAATTCATATGGAGTTCTAGACTGAGGAATTACAGCTCACTCTTTATCTATACTTGAGTCCCTTACTCTATTTCTAAGACTGGAAATCTCACTTTTTCAATTAATTTCTGGAAAATTATGGAAGAAGAGTTACTTGTTTAAAAGTACTATATTCCTCAATTAGTGTTTGTACCGTCTTTTGTAAGCTCTTGTGTGGAAAGTTAATTCTGTCATTTATTATTCCAATCTAGATCAAATCTTTAGATCTAGTAGTCTTAATTTCTCTAGTCATACTTGGGTAGACAGTGACAATTTGTAAAAGTTTATGGGCTGCAGCTAGCTTCAGTCAGATTATTTGGCCAAAATCGCCTGAAATACAATTCTTTTATCGCATCATCATATAAAATTGTATTTTTTATTCAATCAGAAAGATTGGAATATTTTCAGTCTATCCAGTGCTCCCTAGACTGGGAAGTTGCCAAGAACTGTATATGGAGAGACTTTCATTCTTAAAGAGAAAAAGCCTGTAACAATCCAAGTCCTGTGATTCATAGCTGAAAAAGTACTAGGAAATTGCTGATTGGAAGGCAGGTGGCTGTTTCAAAACTTAGACATGTTTTTAGGATAAACTTGGTTCTTCTTCTTTGTTGGCTCACTGGTAGGATGAAGCTAACTATTAACAAGTTGCACCAACACACCCCCCTGCTTTCAGTTTGCCTGTAGTGATTTGTCACTGGACTCCATCAAGATAATAGCATGGATATTTTGTCACCACATTTTCTTTTGCTATTTTTTAATGTATTTCTTATTAAAAAAAAAAAAAAAGTAGTGCCTTCTTTGCACTTACAGGCAGTGCAGCAGATATTGTCTCAGCAGTATATTGCTAAATATTAAGTGCAGGGGTATATTTTATATGTGTCAGAATAGTCTTTAAAAAATTCCAGTTCCTTTGTTATTAAAGAATTGTAAAACACACGTATTTATGAGCACGTGTGTGTGTGTGTGTGAACTTGGGGTAAAAGCTTATAATAAATGAAACCCATTTTCAAGAATTGCTGTAATTGGCAATATACAAGAGTTGGGAAATTTATTAGGTAAGATCTCATCTTAAGAAACTGCTCCAGAGACTCCCAAGACTTGCTGAATATGATTCTGCTTTGTTTTTACCCAAAGGCAGCAATCTGTGCTGGTCCCTCAAGCTGTCACTTAAAAGCAGCAGAGCCTGAGTCAGCCGCAGCTTTGAGGCGGATGTACCTAGACCTTGAATTTTAGTGAGCTCCCCCAAAACACTCTTAAACTCAAGCCCAGTTGTATTCGACTAAAAATTAGAACCTTAATGCTTTAAATAGAAAAACCTCAAAGCAAGTTGGAAAGCCAAAAGAAGAATAAGAAACGCACGCAGCTCTCCTCTTGCCCAGTGTGTCCTTCCAGTCAACGCGGTGACTGCCGGGGCTTCTCCAGCTCTTGGGAAGCACCAGCCACGTGGCCAGGTCTGGCTGTCCCTTCCCTGCTCCTCACGGCCACCCCTGGGACGCTGCGTGAGCTGCAGCCCTCGGCGTCGCACGGTGACTCTCCGCTGCCTGCCCAGGCCTCGCCGTCCGCACAGCCTTCTCTGAAGGGAAAAACGACCCCTCTTCCCTCCTTTGGGGCCCATCCAAGTCAGCGACCAGTTACAGAAACGTCATGGGTAACTGGGAACAGGCAGGTACAGCCGACACCGTGCAATACGGAGCTTTGCTCAGCTGAGGAAATATCTGTAAGGGTTGGCCCAGAGCCGCAGTGCCAATGAGGAGGCGGTGGGGAGCTGGGGAGGTGGCAAGAGAGGGTGACGAGACCAAGAAGGTGCAGAGCTCCCCTCCTCTCCCCAGCTTAAGGCGTAAAGACTTCTAACCGCAGTGAGAAGGAATTAATTTTGTACTTCTGGCCCACCTGGAAGGGCTCAAAGCCTCGGTTTAAGAAAAAAAAAAAAAAAAAAAGTCTTTTTTAGCTTAGTTGGGATACAGAGCAGAAGAGGAGTGAGGAACTCTTGGGTAGTGTTTTACTCCTCTGCTGGCTTTTCTTCAAAAAATAGGCCTAGGGTGTCAAGGCCTGGAGCTTTTCAGACCAGCCTGCAGATTTGAGATGCGTGGAGTCCACAGTGCTGTCCTCTCGTAAAGAGACTAAAGTGTTCACGTTTGAAAAATAAAGAGCTAATCCTCTCAGGATGCTGCAGCGAATCTTCATTTCTTTTGAGCATCTGTGGGAGCTTGAGGTACTCTGCAACTCACCGTGTTCAAAATTCACCCTTTGTGCTGAGATCCAGTACAAAGCCTGTACATCATTTAAATGCAACTGAAGACTTCAGAATAATGACTCAGTAGGAATTAAGTGATGGATAGGCTTGGTGTTGTGTGGGTTTCACTCTCTGATTTGTAGATTAATATTAGAGTTATTCATATTCAAAAGCAGTATATGAGTTTAGCTGGGATTCAGTCTTTGGTATTTCACTGTTCAATGATGGCTTGATGCTTATATTATGAAAATATTTTAGGCTGGTTTGTTCTTCCTTACCAGAAATACTAAAAAAATCTTTTGTTTAGACCTTCAAGACCGTTATATTTTCTTGAGACATCATTTAGTATGATCATGGAGAATGTACACTATGGGAGTAGTTGACTAATAGAACAAATGCGGTACATGTGCCAATGGTGTTATTATCAGTATATATGTGGGAGAACTTGGTTGCTCTTTAGTGCTATGAACATTTTATTATAGAATATTGTGACTACTTCTGTAAATTGCTCTAAAGCAGCGTGCAGCAGCTTTGGTGCATTTATTGAAGATACTTGCTGCAATCCTTACCTTTTTGAGAGAGGCAGAGAGGAGGGAACTTGTAGAATTTCTCCCCTGTGTAACAGACATGTCAGAGTAATGGGAAAATAAGAAAAGTCTTTGTGCAAAATTAGCATAGAATCGTGTTCTCTAGATGCAATCGATTTCGGAGCGATGCAGGACTAACAGAAGGCTTCGTATGCTTAAGACCTGTTAGAAAATCTCCAGTTTTAGCTTTCAATGAGAGCTCAGTTGATTGTCCTGAAAAAAAATTTTACCAAATCTTGTTAATTTATCCTTTCACAAGCTGCCTATGTGTGCGTTAAGTGCGAACAGCAAAATATGCAAGTAATATCCACGTCCTCATTAAGCAGCCATTCAAATGCATGGTGGTGTGGGAATTTAGGAACTCAGCCACAGGGGAAGCAGCTACATCCCGGGGGGATTTGGTATTTGAGGTTTTGACATGTGTACCGTTCCTGCTTTTCCTATGGTAATGTGCGTCAACGTTTCTGTAGGTGGGATAGGTGTTTAAGATAAGATTCTACATCCACCTTTAAGCATTTAAATAAATTTGACTGGATTCTTATAGGGGCATAACTTCAGCTCACTTTGAAGCGAAGTAAAGTTTTTAAGACCTTGTTTTATTTTTCCTTGCAGTTTTATAGAAACACACTAAAATGCACTCAACTGAAGAAGCTTGGCAAAATCACAGTGCTGTGACAGACATCATCAACTTCGCTGTGGCATAGTAGTAATCAGTCTTTAAATGAAGTGTATCTTTTTCATTTTTTTAAATACACACTTGGAACATGTGGAGCGATAACTCTATAGCAGTCATTACCATCACGGAGAAAGCGTGGTCCTGCCTGCAGGCCCGCTCTAACAGTGCTATGGAGCAGCCTTTACAGATGTGTTCTTCTGGTGAAATCTCAGCTCAGGAAATAGACTGCTAATCTCTCGTCTGCTGGAGCCTGTGGCATGCTGAAGGATTAACACACCTCATGCTAGAGATTAAAAGTAGCGGTAGCCTCTGTTCTTTACCCTCTGAGGTACTCTTTAGCTGATGCAGTGGGGACCTATCAGTGGAAAGAGACCAAATGAAGTACAAAAGAGAGGAGGGAAAGCAATTAAGTTAAAAGAAAACTGACATGAAGAGTGCTTTAAAACAGGATTTAGTGTCAGAATAAAACAGGCCTGAATGTTTAAATCACTTGGCCACCCTTTGAACATCACTGATTCTCCAGCATACAGCAGCTGTGATTGTGTGGCCCCTTCTGAATGTTGCACTGCATTGATTTTGTGTTGTGAATGGTGTTTTAATGTTCTGGGGAGGACATGGAAATGTCAAAGCTAAATGTTTTAACTTTATGAAAAATAATTACAGGAGAACCTGAGGATAGCTGTTTAGTACTTTATATCGTGCCAGTGTGTATGTGCTAGGAACCAAGCGCTAGCTTCAGTGTTCTTTGATATGAGAATGTCTGCCTTCAGAAGTTTATGGTGTTATCATGGCTGATAAACAAGGAGAAACTCAAGTGACAGAAATTTCCATATGCCTGGAGGAGCTAGTAAAAATGATGCACAGCAGCTACTAGCTCAGGCATTTAAACAGAATTAAATGGCTCCCAATGCAAAGATGAGGCTTCGTATTCTGGCTCCACTGGCTCCTTCTAAAAAGGCTATAAAGTAATATTGTTTCACTTCTGTTAGGGTATCGTGAAAAACCCATGATAGATGCTTAGCAGTGTGACACCTGGAGGTTTAGGAGTAATTCTGACCTACTTATTACTTCAAATACCCATCTGACTCAATAGGAAGCGTTGGACAGATTAACTAGCAAGCGTGGCTCCAGTGAAATGAATTTGATTGGTTCCAATGCAGGATTTTAATTCAAGCAAAAAAATTCAAGGAGCAGGCCTTAAATAATGTCTTCTATTTGCTCTGTATTAGTGAATGACTATCGACAGGAGGGAGGAAATGGCCTCCAGTTGCACCAGGGGATGTTTAGACTGGAGATTAAGAAAAATTTCTTCACCGAAAGGGTTATCAAGCATTGGCACAGGCGGCCAGGGAAGTGGTTGAGTCACCATCCCTGGAGGTATGGGGACATGTTTTAGTGATGGACTTGGCAGTGCTAGCTTTACAGGTGGACTCGATGATCTCAAGGGTCTTTTCCAACCTAAATGATTCTATGCGTTCATGGGATCAAAGTTTAGAGACAAGCTGAAGATCTTCTCCTGTTTTAACTTGGCTCTGGAGCCCTCAGCACAAGAAAGACGTGGACCTGTTGGAGTGGGCCACAAAAATGATCAGGGGGATGGAACGCCTCTCCTATGAAGAAAGGCTGAGAGAGTTGGGGTTATTCAGCCTGGAGAAGAGAAGGCTTTTGGGACACCTTATTGCGGTCTTTCAGTACTTAAAGGGGGCTTATAAGAAAGATGGGGACAAACTTCTTAGCAGGGCCTGTTGTGACAGGACAAGGGGGGATGGTTTTAAACTCAGAGAGGGTAGATTTAGACTAGATATAAGGAAGAAATGTTTTACAATGAAGGTGGTGAGACACTGGAACAGGTTGCCCAGAGAAGTTGTAGATGCCCCATCCCTGGAAACATTCAAGGTCAGACTGGATGGGGTGGCTGGACTAGATGACCTTTAAAGGTCCCTTCCAACCCAAACTATTCTATGATTTTATGATTCTAAAATGCTGTTGATCTTAGTGAGTGAAAATGGGATTTTTGAAGAATTGCTTTATTTTGATTTAAATAGAATACAAGTAGAGAAATAGAATAGCACTCAACTAAAGAGAAATCGGACCTGAAAAGCAGGAAATCTCACTTTTATAAAGCTTTTTGTAGTGAGACTCTTTGGTGTTCTGTTTGAAGGCCCTCAAACCATACAGCTTTTCTTCAAGATATGAATGAATGTTGCTTCCTCAGTGAATGAATGTACTACTGAAGCCAGCGTGATAGACCAAAGGGTTAGGGAAGAAGTCATCCTTTGTGCCAGTCTTTGAGTGGTGGAGGGTCTGCAAACCAACATGGAAAGTGTTGCAGATAGGAGCCATGTTGCATATTTCAGCAGTATTATGATATTTAGGAAAGACTAATGAGTGCGGAGATGACAGCAGTGAGTTAGTTGCTTTTGCTCTGTCTAAAGGAAGTAGTAGGTTTTCCACAGCCATTGAAAGCTTCTTCATTGTTTGCTTGCTTCTTCTTCTTAAAAAAGAACGGGGATGTTATTTTTCTTATCCAGGTATTAAAGGCTCAGTACAATTCAGGCATCTTACATTGGTTATTAGGGTTATCCAACCATTGTATTATTCTTTGTTGCTGCTGACACTGTCACTAATTAAAGCAAATAATTTAAGATTTGTTTCTACTTTTCTGCTTGGAGAGAGATGAGTTGTTCTCTTCCATTCATCCAAGGCAAAAATCAGCATTTTATTGATCTTGTGCTTTGCTTTCTCTTATTTATTCATTTCACTTGTTTTCCATGGTAGTGGTTAGTGTCGGTTGCAGCCTACACTGATGAGAGAAGGGGAGCATACCAAATCTTCTGTGCCGCTACGTGTCATTCCTGTCTGTAGTGGACATATCTTTAGGTATGGCAGGAGAGTTAATGTGGGTGCGAATAGTCTTAGGAATAACTATACTATATAAAATGGATCATCTTTGCTTGAAATGTGAGCACTTCATGGACGTTTGAATTAGTTCTGCTAAACACCTAACTTACGCTACTCTTTGCACTGATGAGATAAGAATAAAAGAAGAGATGTATCTTTCTGTGTCATATATCATCTGTGAAATGTTTAACTAAGTTCTGACTGGAGGAGGAACACAACAGCTTGATTTCAGAATGAGTTTTCTTACATAATTAAAAATACCAAATGTGTGCAAAAATCAGAGACAAGCAGTACGTATTCAATATCATTTATGCAGTCAGTGTTTTGAAAGCCAGTGGCATTGACAGTACTACTTGCACTGGTCTTACATAAAGTAGCGTTCTGCATTATTTACATTCTGTTATTATCCAAAAGACAATTTTTACCTAAAGGCTATTTCAAGCTACAGAGTTTATACTCTGATCCACAATCCAACCTTTATCTACAGACTTGGAGGTGTTCAGGTTCATAGTCTTGATTTTTGTCCGTGTCTGTTTTTCCTGAACTCCTAATTACCCTTTGTCTTCATTGATGACTTCAGTAATACAATAGTGAATGGAATTTTTGACATATTTTGTAATTGACAGAAAACATAGAAAGCTATTCTAAATGACTTAGGAAAAAGACAATAAAATTTGAATTACCTTGAATTACCTTCTTGTTTGTATGTTTATGAAATGTAAAATATAGAAGCTGAGGACAGGCTATATATATATAAGGCTGTATTCAGCTGCTTGAACTCTAGGAAAACTGCCACTTGTAGATGTGGTTGAATGACTTGCCAGAGAATCAACTATGAAAACGAAATCTCTGTTTTATAAATTGCAAAATGACAATGACAGAATCACAATTTACTCCAGGAGGGGCTATAGTTATCACATATAGCCTTGAAAAATTACCTGGTGTTTTTCATTTTTTGTTGGTTGGATTTTTAATACAGAGGTTAGTACTGCCTGGTTAGGCCTGGTGACACACCTGAATATAGAGAGCTGAGATAAAAAAGTTACGCCTTTTGTAAGGCCTCATCAAACTTCCCACCAGTCTGAAAAAATGTAACATTAATGATGTCCAACAGCTAACTGCCATATGGAGCGAGGAATATATTATTGGGAAAATTCTTTCATGAGTGAGGATATATTTAGCTTTCTGTAAATCTAAGTAGGATCCAAGATGCTTCTTTCCAGAACAGATGCAGTCCCACAATGGATGTAATACAATATTCATTCATTGGCATAGCTGAGATACAGAGAATAGCTAATAAACCTGCATCCCATGTAAAGCAGGCAACACATTTAGAGGCACAGATTTGTAAACATTTAATTAACTAGTGAAATAAAACTACAAAAACTGCAGTAGGCAAGAGGACAGCCCTGTGTGAAACTTCGTTGCAGGAGAAGGATGTAGGAAACACTATCCAACTAAATGAAGAACTGTAAACAAATTTACAAGATTAATTAAACTGCAGCCACTATTCAAATTTCCTATTCCACGTCAACAGCATAGCAGGTAACGGCAGAAACCGAGGATCCATAGTTTTGGCAGCATTTGCATCGTAGTCTCAGATGTCATCTCCGCGGAGTATGTTTGTTTCCCATAGTTATGTTTCACAGTAGAGTGGGTAATGTGAAAGTGGAGGCAGCAGTTGTAGAGTCTTACTTGCTACTTATCCAGCAGTCTCCCGTCAAAACACAGGGTTTAGCACAATAAAGTTTGTTCTCTTACTATGTGTGTCAGGCTGTTTGTCAGCGAGGTATGTTAGCTGAATATAACTACCCAGCCTCCTGTGCTTTCCAGTGTCTGTTTGGTTGAATCACGCCGTGACTGACACTGAGACACATTAGTGGGAGGATTGTTTATGAGAAAAAGGGAAACAAATTTGACACTTCAGTTTACCAGGAAAGTTGTTGCGGGAGCACAGATGCTCATCGCTGCCGAATACGCACAGCCGAGGTCAGGGAAATCTGTCAGGGAAAGCAAAGCAACCTTGAAGCAATTTTTTTTTAACCGTCTGGCAGAGGAGAACACACATGAAATATTGTTACAGCTGAGCAGAGTGCTGCCCTCCTCCTTCTACTCCCTTAGAATTGCCTAATCCCCTTTCCTCGTACCAGGAGGAAATGAGACATTGCAGAGCGTGCTCCTCTCCCGCCTTGCCCTCTCCTTTGTGGGGTCCCCCAGGGACCTAGAGCTCCTCTTTTCTGGGGGCTGGTGACAGTGACAGCAGCAGCCGGCTGGGCTTGGACTAAACGTCTCCTTCCGATGTCCTTTCGCTCTCCCTTGCAGTTGTGCTTGCTCCTCTTCCAGGCCAACACTTTTGCATTTCATGCTTCTGCATAGGGAAGGTGTAGCTGTGGACTTGGCCTGGTGAAAGTACTGACACATGGGGAACTTGGGGAACCTCTTAAGGATAATTTTAAAATACACATATTCTTGTGCTGTGGGTATAGGAGATCCTGTGACAAAAATTGGAAAAGGAAGATTGTTTGGGCTGAGTTGGGCTGTGCGGTTAGATAACAAAGTTCTGAGAGAAGAGTAAAAGAGACAAAGATAGTTGGAAGGGGAAAGGATATCACTGAGAAGACTGAAGAAAGGATATAAAAGAGTAAGCTTTCAGATATAGCAGTTTCTTGATTAAAAGAGTAAAAAGGGGAAAACTATAGGAAGACAGAGAACATGCACAAAATGAGCAACTATCGGAGACCTGTGGGGAAAGAGCATGGGGAATGTTGTAATAGGGAAAAGCAGAAGAGGCTGGAGATTGAAGTCAAGAAAAACAGATTAAAGCAAGAAGCCAAACCAGAAAATAAATTTTTAAGAACCAGAAGGACACAGGAAGGGAAAAAGTGGAACCTCCCGCTCCCACCACACAGAAGGGGAAGTATGTGGTGACAAGGATGAAAGAAAAGACACATATATTTGCACGGTAGATGGAAAGAATAGTTGATACGATGAAATGGAAATGAAATGAGGGGGAGGAGGTTACACAGTAAATTCATGTTGATGGTGAAACACGATAAAATCCTTTCTCTGATTTTTCTCTGTGGCTACTAAGTCCTGGAAGAGCTGTGATTCCTGCTCTGTCTGAATGATACTCCTGGGTCTTTCTGTTAGGGAAGATGATCAAAGGAAGCAGTACTGTATTTTGGTTGAGTTAGACTATCATTTATCCTTTGTGAAATGTGAAATGCAAAATTAGATGGTAGAGATGTACCATCTGCTGTTGTTTAATATGTGAATAAAAGCTAGTGTGTTCGGGCAATGTTTAAGCCTGTGACAAGAGCAGAAATAATGGAAACGTTATGTTGGGTACACCCAGCAGATCCCTCATTGACTGAAGCATCGCGTTTCTTCCCGTGTCTTAGCACTGTCGCACATGATTCCTGGAGGAGGATGAGCATTTCCACCTTGGCAAGGGGGCTGAGTGTTTTATGTCTGTGTTTTTCTTATTCCTTTTAGGGATCTCTTGCTGTCTGTGGCACTTGGCCAGGTACTCTCCCTCCTTATCTGTGGCATTGGTCTCACGAGCAAGTATTTGTCAGAAGATTTCCATGCCAACACACCTGTTTTTCAGAGCTTCCTCAATTATATCCTTCTATTCTTGGTCTACACAACAACACTGGCTGTCAGACAAGGTAAGTGCCTCTCTGAAACTGTTTTGTAGAAAACAGCGAGGATAAAGTCTTTTGCAGAACAAGAACAGGCAATGTGATTTAGACACATTAACATTAACATTTGTTACGTATTTACATTACCTAGTAATACATATTGGATGAACTGAAAAAAACCAACAAATCTTCATTAGCAAAGAATGAATCAGTAGAACCGAGAATAGTGGTACAAAAAGCAAAGCAAAAAGAAACATCAGTGCTTTTCACTTCCAAACAGTTTTCATGGGAATGCTCCTCTTACACCTGCCTCGCTGGCACCACAACCACACACTCAGGGTTCACTTTGGATTTGACTGCATGTCTTACTTGGAAATATTAGTATGCTTCACATCTTACGTAGGCTAAGGAGAGCTCAGATGCAAGCAAAGAAGAGCTTGCTAGTTCTAGTTGCTGATCAAGGCAATTCAATAGTTCCCCTATTGTTAGAAAAAAATAGCAGCCAATTTTTAACCATTGGGAAGTAGGAGATAAAGGGAGGGAATTTGAGGTGCTGTCTCTTTGGGGTGCTGTGTGGGCAGAGCAGCTCTACAGTCCTGCCTCTGCCTTGCGACAGGGCCTATGTAACCAATCTGACCTCCAAAGTGAGAAATCCATTATAATATACTTTGGTACTGCGTATTAAATGATCCTCTGTTTGACAGTCTATATATAATATAGGAGGGTTTGTGCCTTTCCTGCCCATCCCTCCCTTCTTTGAGATTCCATGTCTGGATGAGGTGTGGGAGGTGAATGCGTTTAAGTACATTTCTCACCCACTCTTTTTTTTGTAATCGTTTTATTTATTCACCTTCACAGAACACGTGGATTAGAAGCAAAATAAAAGAGCAAAAATATCATGTGCTTTCCTGACTCGGGTCTCCTGACATAAGGAGGGAAGGGCTCTATGGAGGAAAAGAACTACAAAATATATTAGGTACATTTATCAGCATACTGAGAGGTTCATATTTTCTTACAGGAACAAATATTTTTGGATTGTTCTTTGATGTCACATCTTTTAATGATTTGGGAACAACCCTGAAGCTTAAATTCTTCACTCATACTACAGTCTTGTGATACAATACTATAAAGTTTTCCAAACCAGCAAGGACTTAATTTCCATGCAAAAAATGAACAGTCAAAAATATACCACTGTGCTCCAGCCCAAAGCACTTATATGTATTACAACTTAAGTTTTATAAACCTTGGCCTCCATTGACATTTTTCAGATGAAGGCCAATCTGCAGAGGAAGTGTCAGCTCTTATATAAGGAGAGATTACTCAGGCAGTGTTTCGTTGTCTTGGTATTTCAGTTTGTGTAGGGGGAAACATCACCACATGCTTTGCTCTGTAAAAGGTTTAAAACGTGTATTAGTAGTGTCTTTCTGGAGAACTGTGTTTAAAAATAATTCTTCTGAGTGTAGGATTGCCTAGATGTTCACAAGTTCTGTCCCAGAAATGTCCTTCTCAGGACTGATTTAGATACTGTGGCAGCCAAGTCCCTATGACTTTTAAATAGATTATACTTTTTTGAAAATGCTAGCTTGTGAGAGGATATATGGGCCAGCATACTGCTGTGCATTACAGGGGTTTATTTAGAATAATGTTTGACACCTGGGATATATCGACATTTCAAAAATGCTATCAAGCACTCTGTTTTACACATGTAAAAAATATGTATTAAAACTGTACTTCATTTTCATAAATAATTTTCTGACTCTGAAAATGTAGTGGTGGACTAAAGAGAGTTTGTCAGAGCTATCTGTTGTGCCAGTAAGATAGGTTTGGGAAGCAAATGGGAAAGTGTTAGGGATATGTGAAAAATATTTTCTGAACAAGTGAGGAAGGTTGGGGAAGGAGTTTGAACAGGCCTGTGGTTGAATACGGACCATACAAACAACCAGAAAACAACGTAAAGCGTACCAATGGAATGGTCTGGAAAAGGAGCTGTCAAAAAAAGAAAGATGGTTTGGTCCAAAAAAATCCAGAACAAAATAGGCTACAGAAGCAATGAAAGCAGTGATCCAGGCACTCAGCATAACATTCCTGCTGGATGGTATAGCGCTACACAGTCAACACATTTACTCGGCATTTAATACTGCCAAGTGATTGAGCCTGACATTGTCTTTTTGCTTGTGTATTTATTCAAATTCATTATCTATGTTTGTTCCACTAAGGCAGTTTTTCTAGCAGCTCTAATCATCTGGCTTCGTTAACAGATGGAAATCACATAGTAATGATATTAATTTTATATGGGATGATTCTGTTCTGAGTGCTGAGAACATCAGAAGGCTTTTTTTTTTCAAGTGCAGTTCTCCTACTCTCTATGCAAGATTTAAGATTCTTTAAATTATCCTCTTTCTCCTTCAGAAACCAAACCATCATAAGTTGGCTGGTAGTCAAAAATAACTGCATCCCTTTGTCTTTTTCTTTGCTTGCTTTCTTAATCTCTGGGGGTTTTGCAGAAATGTACTGGCTAAGGAGGTGTCACTTGAGGTGGCAAAAAAAACCCTTAATTCACTGTAGGACTGAAAACTATAATTTCCTGAGATGTAAGTAACTCCTCTTTCTTTAGAAGCTTCTTCCAAATTTTGATTTACTGTGGATCCCCTTTGACTTAGCCTTCCCTCGCTGTTCATCTTCTCGCCCCATATAAAGTCCCTGAATGATAATGAAAAGGTAGAATTTGCACTGGTCTCTGAAAATCATCATTAGCAGATGATTAAAGCTCCTCATTCCCGAGCTCTTCTGACTAAAGCCTTCTGCAGTGAATGCCCAGCTTCCAGCAGCTAAAGTTAGTCCATGGGCACCAGCAGCTTCCACTACATTTTTAAATTGTGGATCAAGATGGTTTTTTCCAAAATAATTTTATCACAGCCCTTTAGTGGGTGCAAAGATTAGGACTACCACCTTGCAATGAATCCACATGTCATCAGACAGTATAGGAGATGCACAAATCCTGCAGGTGCCAGAATCTCTGAGTTCTTTTAAGATTATTCCCATGGTGAAAAAAAAAAAAAAAAGAAAAAAGGAAGGAAAAGCTTGTCCTGTAGCTCTAGATGCAGAACCAGTCTGAAGGCAGTAAAAGTGGACTTAACAGTTTTAAGCAGTGAAGTCCATATGAGTAAGGCTTTTCATCATTGTTGCAATTTTGTTCTCATGACCAGAAATAAAAAGTGCCAGAAGTGTTAAAGGAGATCTGTTCTTGTGAGGTTTTCATATGAGCCCTAAAACGTGGATACTACTCAGGTAGAGGTCATGAAAAGGGAAAGAATTTGGCCAAACTAGGATTTTTCTGATGTAAAATCCAACCACCTTTTCTATCAGTTGAACTCTAAAGTTAAATGATGAGTCTGGTATCTAGAAAACTCTTTCTTTTATTCTGGATATTTTAATGCTAATTTTAATTTTTTTTTTATACATAAATTTAAGTTGAACTTATTTTCCCAAAGAGGTGAGTGCAGAGGTTCTTCACAGTTAGGAATGCACACACTCAGGGATGCATAGATGGCAGTAGCCACTTACCCACAAATACGTATCCACTAGAGCTTCCAGTCCAATGCTCATTAATGCACCAGTGCTGAGGTCTGAATATAATTCTTTAGGAGTTTTCTTTATATGAGAACAATGCTATAAAATTAATTTCACTAATGCATCATTATAAGGCAATGAATGTTCATTATGTTTTATCTGGCTGATATGCCAAAAATTTAATAGCTAATAAAGACCTCCTCAGTTCTTTCTCTTGAGGTAACTTCCCCTCATGCCTGTTGTTTTCACAGCCCAAACCTGTATTTGCTCATGGTAACACCTCTGAGTTGAGAAGAAGGTTTTAACACATATTATCTCAGCTCAGTCCCTTCGTTGGCAGAGGATTCTGCTTAACAAAATCTTGTCAGGACACTTCCAGATACTGCTTTGGGTTGTGTGTTATTATTAATTGAGGAAAAGAAATGCTTTGGCTATCAGGAAGAAAAGCCTCCTATCAGTGAAATGGAGCTATGGGACATAGAGCTGGTGGAGATTAGTTTTAACACCTTAAAAAGCAGTAAGTGGGAAATTGTCCATAGTGGACCAGAAGGTGTTAATTACTAACAGTCAACATGGGTGCAAGCATCAGCAGCTTGCCACCAAAAATAAATTACTTCTAAAAGCCACCTCACATATGCTACAAATGAAAACAACACATCTACTAGACATCATTAAAAAAAGGAAAGATATGGAACTGCTATTTTTTTGTTATTCTGGAAAGCAAGAAATGAGGGAGCAGTGGAGATGTCTTTTGAACAGAAGGGAACTATAAAGCCTTAAGGGCCAGATTCTGTGCAAGCTGTTCCTTTAATTTTAGTGCAACAAGTTACCGAGTATTTTTAGCCCATCATTATTGAAGGCTGGCAATAATTTGCTAGTTCAGAAAAGGTTTTATGAATCTGTGTGTGTCTGGATTAATTCTGCTTCTAGGCTAAGTGATGAGGTTATAGTATATGTCAATGGAAATATGGTTTTGCCTAGAGTAACTAATGCCTTAGATTTGACATATAATCAGATGTGATCTGTGTCCCTGAGTCAGCTAGAGAGTCCTGTGAGACTATTAAGGATTGCAGTCCTGTTACTGGAATATAATTTTTTATGTATTTCTATCTAGGATTGGTTTATGACATTAGTATCTCAATCATATGTAAATTCCTGATTTATCTGCTATTCAAACATGTAACTCCGTTTAGACACATGAAAAAAACCCCTATCCTAACATCCTTCCTACTTCCCCAAAATTGACTGAAACAGGCTACTTGAAGGAAAGTAGAGCACTTTATGGGAGTTGGTCTGTTTTACTGCAGTGCTTTTCAGCTGTTTACTGAATGATAGAAAGGGTAAATGTCTCTTTTTTTACTCAATTTCATTCCATTAGCAATGTTATATTAACACAAGGCTAGTATTATGCACTTAACTTAGGTAGACGTACCAGAATTTCTTCGATATTAACACCTTTTTTTTTTGTTGACTGCCCATAAGAACCTTCCTGGGAAACAAAGAGAGTACATGATTTAAGCTGATCAAACTGTGTTAGATATAATGTACTTTGGGCAATATGTGTGGTACCATTGAGATGAAATGTCTTCTGGAAAGGCATCGATCCCATCAGCATTTTCAATGAAAAGCCTTCAGAAATATGGGACTGTCTGTTCACTGAGGATGACAGGGAGTGATTTTGATTAGAAAAGATGCATTTCATCATCTTTTGGTTTCCTAAATGTGCTCATGCCTCTGCTGTAGAACAAAGAGCTCAGTTATCCCTCCAGTGTCGAACAAAACCTGCACAAGCTGCAGCCAAGCAGATTTATAGTCCTCTCTGCCTGCGACAGAAGTGGTCCTTGGTCCCTCAAGGCGACGACCCAGCCCACACGCTGGCTTGCAAGCGCACGGCAAACGTTGCAAAGCGCGGCAGTGTTCCCCTTGAAGCACGGGGGAAGGCACGTCAGGCTGGCCCAGCTCCTCCTGGCCCTCTCGCTGCAAGGGACCAGGCTAACAACCTGGCTTGTAAAAACGAAACATGGCAGCGAGCATGGCTTGGGACCAGGGAAAAATAATGACCTTCAGGTCTTTGGTGTTCTCATTGCAATACTGCAGAGTCTCCCTGCTGTGTTGCGCTTTGCAGTCTGCAGTGCACTTTCTCCTAATTACTCTGGGCTTCTAATTAGGGATGCCAAACTGTGTGGGATATGTTTATTATGAAAATGGTCAGCCAAACAGTCCTTTTGTCTGGGCTTTGAAGAGCCCTTTTCATATTCAGAGGGAATTCTGTACTTCAGGAGAAATGGAACTAGAATGCTGGCTATTTACAAGCACTTCAAATTGCAGGGATCTTTTTTGTAACGTGCAATTTTCTGTGTTGGATAGCATGCTCACAGGAGCAAGAATTATGATGTATTACGTGTTCAGGATTTGCCTGTCACATCATGGACACCACAGCAAGCTAGCTAGAAAAAAACAGCATGACTAGAGCCAGATTCCTGTTCAGTCCCATTTACATAATCATTGTGTTTGTGTTTGAATTTTCCCTCTATTTTCAAATTAGTTTTAAAATTTTCCTGCTGTAAAATGCTGAATGCTGCTGCTCTCTCTCGTGCATGAACTTTTATTATTTTACTGCGTAGGTGGTTACAATTCAGTGAGGTATTAAACTTTTCCTGTATGTATAGTTTTCAGAGGACCTTGGGATCCTGTATGGACCTTGGGATCCTATTATTTATGATAGTTTCCCAAAACCACAGAATTCCCCTTCCCAGTCCAATGAAATCTTCTTGCATTCTTGTCCATAATACAGAAACAGATGCAATTTCAACAGAGTTCGATTTATTCCACATAGCTGGTAGGAAGACAGGGTAAAAAACGATACACCACATTGCTGATAGGAGGGCAGGGTTAAAACCAATAGACTTGACCTTTCTGTCTTTTGCTTTGTTTTGTTTTGCTATTCCTAGTGGAGAGGTTGGGTGGTTTTTTTTAGTCCTTGGGGTTTTTCATTGTCAGCTGTCCTTGTTACACTAGCCAGCAGACAGATGCTTTCTGCTTTGGCCCTGCTGCTCCTTTTCACCTACACAAGGGACCAGGCATCTCAGGGCATCTCAGGGCTTAGTCAATTTTCATTTTCATCAGGTGTGTTTTGCCTTGCCAGCTGTTTAGCAAGGTACAAATAAACACTTACAGAGAGGAATCCTGGCCCCAAATGTAGTGAAAATGTGTTGGCAGGTAAAGGCACAAAAGAAACCTCAGCCCTTTCTTTCTAGTGTTTTTATTTCTCAGTTCTGTGCTCCTGATAGTTAGGTTAGGCACCTGCTGTCTGAACCCACTGCACGCATTCTGTGGTACAAAATATGTGTCCTTCTTTAATCCTGGCCAAAGCAGCACAGTCTATCCTCTTGCCTCATATCATTGGAATAAATCATGTACATCCCACAGCACATGCAAATAGAAAATTGGAAAGTACTGTTCTTTTAGGGTGCAGGTGGCAGCAGTTAAGCGTGAACACTGTGCGTCATGGTTTAATGATGCAAACACTAATACACTCCTGGTGACCCCAAAGCGATAAAGACCAGGCCTAATCAAGCATCCATGCTGTAGCATTCTCTGTGGTAGTATCTCATGATCCCTGATGCAGCTCATTCAGTCTAGAGATGCCTCTTGTTTTATTAGGTTGCTTTCAAAATAGCTTTGCTGATCAAAGAAGTATCCTTTGTGCCATCAGAGACAAAAGAAGCTGCAAGAGGGCATCAAGCGAAAGGACAGGAGCACCTCATTTTTCCTGTGCCTGCTGATGCAGACAAGAGAACAGAAAAAAAAGGGACATCTCTTACCATCCTCTTGATCTAAATGAGGAAAAGGGAGGTCTTGTCCACACAGAGAAGTGTATTTGGACTAAGGTTGCATGTGAACTAAGGGTACCTCTCCTCTTAACAAAGTCCCTGGAGGATTCAAATCAGGCAGTTCAACGCACACATGTACAGGTCACTCTCACTTCAGGAAGTTCAGACCTGGTCATGTTTCTGGCTGCCAGGTTTATGCCCTCAACCAGTCTCTTCTAGAAACAGCATTCAGATTTGCACCACGGTTCAAAGACTGGTGCATATTTTATGAGAGCAAACCTTACAGGAACTAAGTGCAGTGAGCATAAAAGGGATGCCAAGCTTTAGGCTGGCCAAAGTCCTGGGTGATGGACCATGTTTGCATCAAGACGCTGCATCATCGCTGTGAGGCAATGTCTGTACTGAATATACTACTTGAGAATAAGGCAGTTTTACCCTGGAGGTAAACGTACATACAGTTTAGGAACATTTAGCCAGATGCGGCCATTCCATGCCAGGAAGTCCATAAATAGAAACCACAGATGCAATAAAATGGGTGATGATGTCGTTATTCAGCTCACAGCTGCAACATCGCAGGTAGCTAGTGGAATTTAGCAGAATCAAAAAATTATCACAGGGTGGTGTTTTATACTGTGATGCTTTTCTTGGTGATTCCAGCACCTAAATCTGAGACTTGGGGCAAATCCACAACATGTTTGCAAGCATTTATGTTTGAATCAGGATTTAGATTTGTTACTGAACCTGGGAAGTTCCTTCCTTGCACACTTTTCCAGGAGCCGTGCCAGCCTTTCAAACATCTGAACACAAGTTTGTGAGTACCTGTTTGAGAAGATAAACTTTGTCACTAGAGGCATGAGTGGGCAGGCTCGAGGAAGCTCTGAGGGAGTGCAGTTTGAACACTCGTGCATCTTGCTGCTTGATTTGCATCCCCATCTCAGCAGCTGCCGTTACATGTATTTGTATTTGTACCACAGATTCAGATAAGGGCACAGGTGTTACGGGTAAAAGAATCAAGGCTTTTGAGCGTGCAGAGAGCCAGGCGTTGCACGGTACAATCCTGGAAGTGCTGGGATACCATGGCAGTGAGCACATCCCAAGCTTTGAAATTTGGCCCACAGTATCAGAGCATTGCACAGGAGTGAATGTGGTTCTCGGTAATTTTATTTGAGGGTAAAGCAGCTCACTATCTAGCCAAGATTGCCTTACAGTACGTCAAATAATAAATTGTCTCTTAAGGGTGTGAGCTGAATCGCAAACAGAGCGAAACAGTTGATTTTCTGTAGAATTAAGGGATAACTGTCCTTTGTAGTGTTAGTATATGAGTCTGACTCTTCTTCTTAATACATAAACATCTCAAGTGTTGTTTACAAAACCAACCATCCCTTCCTACCACAATGAGGAAAGTTAATGGTTCTGATAAAATAGTGTACCCTTGATCCTATAGCTGTAAGCAGAATGCGAGGGTTGTCTCTGCCACTTCATGCAGTATCAGTATTTGCCTGTGATTTATTGAATATTTAAACATTCATCAATTCAAGCAGCTAGCCAGGGTAGCAGAATCCACATTCAGCACACGTAGCTCCAGTGTTCATACGGGAGATTTGAAGTGTGGTTACAAGATGATAACTGTATTGCCTGAAGGAGATAAGTCCTGCTCTGCCAGAATGGTGCTTTGTATGTAATTAGTGTAAAAATTCAGAGGAATAGAGTTTATCCTTGCGATCATCTTTCTCATTAAAAAAGAATCATAATGAAAGAACAAAGCGGTCCCTGCAGTGAATTGGATTGCCTTCCTAAGTTTTCATTAAATCAAAGACTCAGCAGCATCCCATTTTGCAGAGTCCAGTTGTGAACTGTACACAAGACTTGCAGCAAAGTTCCTATGAAGATCACATCCTTTCTGAAGGTTTGGAAGTGTAGTATATTTCTCTTAAATGGGAAATAGCCCACCTCTCCATTTTCTTTTTCCGATTTCATTAGCTTCTGTTAACAAGATGGTACTGGGACAGAGGGAAGAGCAAAGAGTGTATGTGATGCTTCAGGTAACTCTCAGCTACAACTATAAAACTTATTCTAAGTAAACTGCTTTTTCTAAAATAAGAACTATGACACAACATGAATCAAGGGAATAAAAAGCTATGCTAGTGGGAAAAAGCTCTATTTTCAGCTTACTCTTCTGGCTTACCCTTAATACCAAGCTTTACATGCAGTAATTTCCTCTTCCTTCATCTCCATTATTATCAGGGTAATCCATATAATTATTGTTACAATAAATACATCTTCCAGGCAAAAATATACAAATATCCTATAAGTTTTTTCACTATTTTGTAAGCATGTTTTTTCCTTTATATTTGGCTAAGCTGTTAGCCATTGGCATATGGTTACTTACGCAACTCTTGTTGCATTTCTGGATGATAGTGCTATAATAATAATTGGAGCTTCATCTGAAGCACCAATTTAGCACTCAGTATGTAAGCTGCAGTTGTGCTGTGTGTTCTCCCTTCTGCTCATAAGCTGCCGAGCACAGGCGGGAGCACCGAGTCACTTCTGGAAGATGCTCAGAATTCAGGGACCTGGAGACTCACCTCTTGGCTTAGGTATCCCCTTGGCTGCAACTTTGCTTCACAAACCCTGAGGATGCTTTAGACCCAGGTCACTACTGAATAGAGCAGCCCAGGATCATTAGCAACCAACTCTGTTAGAACCATTCCCTACATTAACTTTCCTGATTTAGCATTAAAGAGAAAAGGAGAAGGACAATATATGCCGTCTAGCAGCCTCTTCCATTTCTTGCACACATTTCCCTGATGGGAGGAGGAATCTTTGAGGGAAGGTGGGAGCTTTGCTGACAGAAGTAGTGAGCACTCTGAATACACAGGGGAGGGAGAGACCATGTGCATGTCTCAGAGGAGCACTTATCCTTTGGTTTTCAGTAATATAACAGTGACAGTCAATTCACAGGGATATTTTTGTAACTGTTACAGAAATATAGCAACTGAGGTTTCAAAGGAAAATTATGCATCTGTACCTTTTCTGAGTTAAATATTCATGAACTTGCTTCTGTGCAGCTACTAGAATATTTACGCAATATCATTTGTCCATGCTTCTCTGAATATCTGTCTGCGATCTGATACCTGGTTTGGTTTTGTTTCATTCTAAAGGAGGTTTTAATACCCCGGGGTAGGGGTGGACTGTCATTGCTTTAATAAAATGGATCTGCACTGATTTGCACCATTGACAATACAAGTGAAGGAGTTGCATGTTCATGACCATGAATTATGACATATGCTGTTTGTTTTCATTGCTATTTGAAATCTTTTGTTTAAACGTGTTCTTGAGTGTCCTATTAAGATTTCAGCTGCTTGGTATACAAGAGGAACAACTAGTTAGTGCCCATGTTTCCTATGTTTGGCACATGAGAGGTTTGGCTCCATTTTAAAGGACCTGTAGTGGTTTGCCCTTAAGGAGCGATCCTAGGAGTTTTTCCATACACACACATATAATTACATACATGCACATATATATACATTATACATTATGTATTATCAGTAGAATTTATTTTTAGTATTATTTTATATTGCTTATCATCCTAAGATCCCAGCGAACTTCAGGTGTTCCTGAGCTGGGCTTCATGCTTATTCAGACAGACGTATGATAAGAAACAGGGCATGGTGTAACCAGGAACATCTCATGTCCGCTCACAGCTTTTGTAACAGTTCAAAGAGGTGAAATGCCATAAAAGGAAAGAAGCTTGCCAATAACCGTGCTTTCCATGTGAACCAAGTTTCCAGTGAGCTCTTCCCAAGCATGCCCCGAGGTGAATTCCTGAATGCATGGATACTGATGAAGGATCCTATGGAGTTTTTTGCCACAGCGTGCTGAAACCGTGGGTTAAATTTTGTGTTAAGACAAAAGATGTCTTGTCTTAAGACTTTTGTGTTAAGACTGTATTCCAAAGCTGAAGAGAGCAGCAAAAACATTTGGAGGACCCCAGTGAATTTCTGATGCCCTCACTACTGAGCCAAACCTGATGTTGTAGAAATGCTTGTTGGGAGCTGGTCCCTGCTAAGCTGGAGATAGGAGGTCTGAATGGACTTGGCCATTGAGCCAGGCAGCCAGCAGTCACTGGGTTGAAATCATTGGGTTGAGTGCTTTCTAAGAAAACCAGCTAGCTGAGGGAGCGGCAGGCTGGCAGGAGTTGAAGTGACAGAGGCAGATTCACAATCAGAAGTCTGAGTAAGAAACTTTTTTTTAAGTGGAGGCTGGAAATGGTCCTGCCCCGGTGCACTCCTCAACACTGGTACGTGAGGAACCACAGCATGTCAGGTGGGCAAGGTGGAGAAATCACGTCAAGGGACAAGCACATTGTACCAACAAGTGTATGCCCTGGTATTTTAGTTCCTGTTTAGAGGATATTGTGGTTGGTATATATCACTGGCACGTCCCAAGTGACATATGCCTCTTCCCACTGGTGTTTTCCTCTTCTTACGGCAGACTGCCTCTCTCTGTGGGAAAGTGCCCTGTTGAGGATGTATATGGAAAGTAATAATCACTGGAAGTTACGGAGCAGAAGCAAGACTCTAAAACTGTTCTCAACTTTTCTCCCCACACTGCAGCTGTAACACTGAAATTGCATGGATAATAATACTTGGGAATGCTTGTGGCTCTGCAGTGTGTGATGGTCTGAGATCTGCACACTCAAAACCACCTGCTTTTTCTCTGGTGAATGGGGTATTAGAAAAGTGAGAATCCAGTCACTTTTAATCTAGTGAGGATTTTGAATGTGTTTGTTTTTTCTATTGTTATTTGCGTAGAAAATATAAAAGTCTGTCTTTATCAGAAGAATATTTCTCTGAAGTATGGAGTGAAATAAAATGGATAAAAGAGGAAGTAGGGTTCTTTTTTTTAAAGGATATGGCACACTGCAGAAAAGAAATGTGGTGGTATTTCAAGGTGAGAGAATTCAAGTCAGGTCTCAGAACAACCTGCCTTTAAGAAGACAAATGACTGTGGTATTTATGATAGTATTTTTTCCAATAATATAATGACTGAATAGGATCCTGTTTCAAAATAGAGATCACACTCACCAAGAGCTTTTCATAATGCAGCCCATAGAGATAAACGTAAGATACAAGGCAACACAGAAGTTTGGACATGTATACACAACTACTTCTTGCTGTATATGTTTGCGTTTCCATTAACAGAAATGCATGATTGCAAGGAAGAGCTCCCAGATCATCTGTGAAAGAATTGCACCATTACTATGCCTTGACGATAGAAACATTTCCAGCAGGGCTGACTCATTTCATACATTTCATACTCGTTTCATACATAGGTATTTCAGCGTCTCTGTTTATAAGGATTGTATCCATGCCTAAAGCTGCGTAAAGACATGTCATCTTTACAGCTGATTAATTTTTCTTTAAAATCATCTAGATGTAAAAACAATCTTGATTTAAAAGCAAGGTGCTTGTTTCATTTGTCAAGCAGTAAAGGCAGCGGTAGCCCTCTCCATGGAAAAAGGAGGGAGGTCTAAAATGTAGAGGTGCTGTGTCAATGAACTTGTACAGAAAAGCTTTTCTAAGCAAATGTACACAACTAGCATTTGAATAGAATCATAGAATCATAGAATCATACAGGTTGGAAAAGACCTCTAAGATCATCGTGTCCAACCATCAACCCAACACACCATGCCCACTACACCATGTCCCTAAGGGCCTCATCTACACGTCTTTTAAATACCTTCAGGGATGGTGACTCCACCACTTCCCTGGGCAGCCTGTTCCAAGGCCTGATCACTCTTTCAGTAAAGAAATTTCTCCTCATGTCCAATCTAAACCTCCTTTGGTGCAACTTGAGGCCATTTCCTCTCGTCCTATCGCTTGTTACTTGGCAGAAGAGACCAACAGCCACCTCGCTACAACCTCCTTTCAGGTAGTTGTAGAGCGCGATGAGGTCTCCCCTCAGCCTCCTCTTCTCCAGGCTAAACAACCCCAGTTCCCTCAGCCGCTCCTCATAAGGCTTGTGCTCCAGGCCCTTCACCAGCTTTGTTGCCCTCCTCTGGACACGCTCCAGCACCTCCATGTCCTTCTTGTAGTGAGGGGCCCAAAACTGAACACAGTATTCGAGGTGCGGCAATAGGTGTTTATAAGTATGGGCACCTGAAATTCCAAGTTAAACAGTCTAATAAACACAAGCCAACTGACACAAGAAAGAAAATCACATCTTTCAAATTTAAACAGGATATATCTTCCTAAAAGTTTCACAATTGCCTTTAATTTCTGTTATATACCCACCTGATAGTACAGCAGCAATTCAGTTCTAATTGGAAGCTGCTTAGTGCAAATTGGCAGGTTCTATCAACTTTCCTTCTCAATTTTCGCAAAAGACTCAGTTTTCTAGTCCTTGTTAATATATTTCATATTTTGTCAGTAATGTGACGAAATGTCATCTCCTTATTTCTTAATATTGTGAACACTGGAATAAAAATGGAAATTCATTGTCAGCTGTCTCTGTCGTATTCATTGCAGAGGCATTTCTTCTCATGCGTTTGATGAGGCTTGTGTTTATTTCCATTATTTCCACTAATCCTGCATTGGTGAGGGAACAGTCTATCTTCTGTTAATGACAATATTGAGAGATAATCTGCTTGAGTATATTTCTTCAAAAAAAATTAATCTATTGTACTATTAATATTTCCCACTGTTGCTTTTATTTTGTACTTTCTTGAACTCTGTTTAATATGTTTTATGGATTTAATCTGTTGTGTACTGAATAGTATTTAATGGACTTGACAGATTATTGGTTATAGAAGTAAGCAACAGTTTTTGAAAAAAAGCAGTTTTTTCATGAAAACCTGGGTATTGAGGGAGAGATTATTGGCAGTCTAAAAAGCTGGATCAATAGCACTGATGTTTTTCATTGCCTTTTGCAGTCTCACAGACAAAGCTTCATATTTATTAGGTTGGAACTAATTAGTTGTAGAAGCCAAAATTTATATCTTTAGTGAAGAGTTTTGAGCAAATTATTGATAGTGATTTTCAACTGAAAATCATATCCCATATCAGCAGTTTAGCTGCAAAGTGACATTCAGGAATAAGCCATTCCCTTTCAAGGCATTTAGTCAACTAATTTCTTCATTACAAATTATTTTTGTTACCTATTAATATTACTAACTTCAAAGCAAGGACAATAAGTGTTTTAATAGATAAAATGATAATAAGTATATCAGAGCTTTAAATGATTGGGAGAAATGGGTTTTTTTCCACTTTCTTCCAAAATTATATTGTCTGGTGATAATTATATGATCATAAAAAGTAAAAAGATCTCCTAAGTTAAACTTGCAGAAAACATTGTGCCACCCAATTAAACCACTGCATCAGTCGTCACCAATGGAGATTTTAACACCTCCTTCAGTTTTAAGAACTAGTATTAGAAAAATATCTTCTAGAGATAATATATAGATAAAAGAAATCGTCTTGCAAGGGATTTATATTTCCGTAATTCTTTGGCCAAGCACAAGCAGTATTCATGCCCCCATCGCATCCTCTCAAAGGAAGGTACCATCTAGTAGGTAAGAAAAATGTGAACATAAGAAACAGTTTGGTGAGGCTTCAGAGAGATATGGTCAGAGAAGAAGTTCTTAGGAAAGTTGTCAGACAACATCAGCAAGGTGGGAAAGCTCAGGAATCGCAAATACTTGCACTGGGAACTGCCCTTGCACCACAGGAGCATCCTTAACAAGAGGATTATTTTTGTTGTATTGGGCCATTCGCTATGCCCTAAGCACCAGGCTGATAGGCGTGTGGCAAGCATCTGTGGCTGAGTTGTACAGTCACAAAACAGGCATCCCACAGATTGTGGTCAGCATTTTCTTCCGAGTAAAGAAAACACAGGAGTGTTTCCACTAGTACCGTCCAAGTCCCTCCCCGAGACCTGCCTAGGTCATTCTTCCCCTCTAGTGGTCAAGTGTTCCCAGCATGGGAAAGTGATAATTAGTATGTCACTGCGAAGAGGATTTGAAATATCACTGCTGGAACTCTGTTTTTGCTGGTTTGGTTGATAGAAGGACACTGTGAGGGAACTGCTGCGGAAAGGGACTGCAGACAGGAGCACTTAAGTGGAATAGTTCCTCAAGGACATTTCCTGGAGAACTAATCTCAGCTTCCCCAACTCAGAATGGCACCAGAGTCACAAAATGACATTGCTCAGTGATCATCTCTTGTAAATGCTGTGAATTGCCACTCTTTCCAGTGGTGAAATGGCCTAGGGGAACAGAAAGGATTTTGGTTCCAGCATGTGGAAGTAGAAATCTGATTTCATGATGTGTCTGTGATTTATCTCTGTCAGACCCAACAACCAGGCACAGGTTGTGATACTTTATGCTCTAGATGTCTGAATTTGCTGATGGCACAGTCTCCAGATGGTTACATGGTGGCTGGCTGTTTGCACAGTCAGGTTTGATCTTTATATTATTACAAAGGAGACCATTCCTATACAAACTGCAGATTTGTGGGGTTTTTTTGGGGCAATAGCTCAGTTTAAGGACAAGAGCTGATAGTGCCCCTTTCTAATTCCTTGACTGCCTCAGGGAACACTCATACAGAGAAAAATTGTCTTTTGACCTTGTCCAGTCCCAGTTGAAAAGACAGAATGAAATTAAGGCTGAAATATAAATGGCCATGAGCATGAACACAGATTTTAGGGTTAGGATTTGGCTGGACTGGGCAAAAAGCAAAAGTGCAGCAGAAAGTGTTTTATTATTTTAAGTTCAGAACATAAATGCAATATGATCTTCATGTAGCTTTCCGGACAATTTTGGAGATCGTAGATAAAGAAATTGGTGAAGGGTTTGCCTGAACAGACAAACAGACATGTAAATCAAGAAAACAAAGCTGTAATGAGCAGTGGGAGCTGAGACCAAAACACTGATGTAGGCTTGCAGGAAGCTGAGTGAATCAGCATGCCTGGAGAACAGCAGTTCTCATCCTCTGCTTAATTTGAGAGCCTTGTTACACCTGTGATCAGAGGAATTCCCTGCTGATTCAATTTTTCCCTGTCATACCAAAATTATTTTTATGCTGCTTGTCTCTACTATCAGTGCCATCCAAAGCTTTGCTTCTCATTTCTGATGTTCTGATTTCCTTTTTTCCTGAGTCCTTTCGGTAGTGTTAGGCACCACTCCCTCCTTCCCTGCCTTATCCTATAAGCATTTTTGTGATTTATTCCGAATATTGCCTATAGATGGAAAATGCTTCTCAACTGATCACATCTTTGAAACTGTCCTCAAATGATGCATTTGATGCTGAGCTAGGTGTTAGCTTCTTTTCCACCTACTCTATGTTAACATGTCAGGAACAATTTTTATTCTAATACAGTTTCATAGAATAGAATCATAGAATCATAGAATCATTAAGGTTGGAAAAGACCTCTAAGATCATCGAGTCCAACCGTCAACCCAACACCACCATGCCCACTACACCATGTCCCTAAGCGCCTCATCTACACGTCTTTTAAATACTTCCAGGCATGGTGACTCAACCACTTCCCTGGGCAGCCTGTTCCAAGGCCTGACCACTCTTTCAGTAAAGAAATTTTTCCTAATGTCCAATCTAAACCTCCCTTGGCGCAACTTGAGGCCATTTCCTCTTGTCCTATCGCAAGTTACTTGGCAGAAGAGACCAACACCCACCTCGCTACAACCTCCTTTCAGGTAGTTGTAGAGCACGATGAGGTCTCCCCTCAGCCTCCTCTTCTCCAGGCTAAACAACCCCAGTTCCCTCAGCCGCTCCTCATAAGACTTGTGCTCCAGGCCCTTCACCAGCTTCGTTGCCCTCCTCTGGACACGCTCCAGCACCTCCATGTCCTTCTTGTGGTGAGGGGCCCAAAACTGAACACAGGATTCGAGGTGCAGCCTCACCAGTGCCGAGTACAGGGGCACGATCACCTCCCTACTCCTGCTGGCCACACTATTTCTGATACAGGCCAGGATGCCTTTGGCCTTCTTGGCCACCTGGGCACACTGCCTTCTGAAGAGCTTATAGCCATCCATTGCAGCACTCCAGTCATGAGACTCATCCCACCATGTTTCCATGATGGTGACTAAGTCATAGCTACCCCGCTGCACAATGGCTTCCAGCTCCTCCTGTTTGCCTCCCATGCTGCGTGCATTGGTATAGATGCACTTGAGCTGGGCAACCGATTTCGTCCCCGACATTGGCGTGCCGCCCCTAGGCTCTTCTCTAGTGAGCCTGGTTTTATCCCCTTCCCCCTTTGAACCTAGTTTAAAGCCCTCTCGATGAGCCCCGCCAACTCATACGCGAGAATCCTTTTCCCCCTGTGAGACAGCTGAACTCCGTCTGTCGCCAGCAGGCCCGGTGCCGTGTAAACCTCCCCATGATCAAAGAAGCCAAGATTCTGCCGATGGCACCAGCCCCTGAGCCACGTGTTGATCCGATGAGTTTTCCTGTTCCCTTCAGTATTCCTCCCTGCCACTGAAGGGATCGAGGAAAACACCACCTGTGCTCCCGATCCTTCCACCAGTCGCCCCAGCGCCCTGAAGTCCCTTTTGATCCCTTCGGGACTTCTCTCTGCAACCTCCTCACTGCCAGCCTGTATAACCAGTAACGGGCAGTAATCGGAGGCCTGTACCAGACCAGCGAGTTTCCTAGTAATGTCCTTAACCCGGGCCCCAGGGAGGCAGCAGACTTCCCTGTGGGATGGGTCTGGCCAGCACATTGGGCCCTCCGTCCCCCTCAGAAGGGAATCACCTACGACAATTACCCTCCTTTTTTTCTTAGCGGAAGCAGTTGTAATGCGTGGGGCTGACTGACTCGCCTCGGGCAACCCCCTGGATGGGTCTTCATCTGCATCCTCGTTTGTCTGGCCCTCAGTTCCAGAGCCCCGTATCTGTTGTGTAAGGGCAACTGGGAAGGTTGAGGTGAGGGAGGCCGAGCGGGGATTCGCCTGGCGCCCCGAGCAAGGACCTGTGTCCATTTCCCTCCGTCGCCTGAGTCCCCTCCTTCTGCCTGTTTCATATGGGTGCAACTTGTTTACTATTTCTAGGAGGAGAAATGAAATGAACATCAGAGCAGCAAGAGCAGGTTGAACAAGGCACACTGTTATCAAAAGAAATGGTACAGTAAGACCAAATTCTGAGGTCATTTCTCAGGGCCTTTGTCTGAAAGAATCATAGTATAGAGGAGAGGTATGTAGTGTAGAGCAAGAGAAAAAGGACAAGAACCTGCATTTTAGAACAAGATGTTTTCTCTGTTACAGGGCTGCATTTTCACTATATCAGTAATGGATTACATCCATATCTAAGACACAGACAGAAGTTGAATGAAATTTCACAAGGATTTGATTTATGTTTAAGCTGTAATGAGAATTTTTCACGTAGGTGAGTTTTGAGAAAAAATATGACTATTTTGAAGTCAGGCGTTTTATTAACACAGAAGATTCTGATCAGCTTTTGAGCTATGTGCTCTAGTAACACAGACAAATTTGCATCTCTATGTTTTTGAATTATAGTAAATATAAATAGTAACTTACAGAGATTTAATTAAACATTTCATCACAAATATTGGTGCAGTTAGTCTAAGCGGGATAACCTTTTCAGAGTTGCTGCCATGGAAATAAAACCAATGAAGTTATGTTTGAAAGGTATGCCCCTTGTGGTTAGAGTTCAGTCAAGCACAGAATCTTAGGGAATTTGTAGTTTCAATGCTGTAGAGCACAGGTTCCTGGAAGACAGTAAATCATATCAAAAGCACACAGATTATCTGTCTGTCCGTCTGTCTATTACTGTGGTAGCTGAGTGCCTTTAAAAGCTATTTTATTTTAGACCTCATATGTTCAAATATATTACACAACACATTTAAAGTGTCAAAATTCTATTTCTAGCTTTAATTCAGTGTATAACACCGAACAAGTTGTTTAAAGTATAATCTTATTCTTGTTTCTTTGCTGTGGACAGGAAAGAAAATCAGCAGAGGCAGTGAAGCGAACTGCCAAAGATTGTGCTTTGTACAGAATAGTGCTGCCAACTTTTATAGAACACTTTTGTAATTTAAAGAGATTCACATTAATATGTGTCTTTTTTTTTCTTTAAAACCCTCACTCAGTTTTGTCAATTGAGAGTATCTCCTCTGAGTTTTATAAGAAGTATGTTTCTTACACGGTTGCAAAGAAAAGTGTTCAAACATGGAATCTCAAATTCTTTTTATTTTTAATCTCGAGTTTAGTATCATCGGCATAATGTGATTCTCAAAGCTCTCTCTCAAATTTTGAATGAGATATCTCATTCGAAGAAATTTTTGAATGTTTGTGGTTGGCTGTACTGAGAACAGTATATGCATGATCAATAGGTTCAGAAGGTTGCTGCTCCTAAGAAGAGACTGCATTTGCCTTGCTTTTCTTGGCCAGAGCGCGAGAAAGTAGTGACAAACCAGAGAAAAGATTATAATGAAGAGTGCTGCTAGTATTATGCCCAGTGCATAGCGGTTTGCCCACTGATCCCAGCTTTTAGACATATAACGGACTGTACAGCCCTCACTGAGTGCAGAGGAGTCCCATGCCACCAAAAGCACACAGTCTCCCTATATGCTCTTATGGTGGCTATTCGCTCCCTTCGCTTGTTAAAGGAAAAAAGCCTACGGGCATCCAGTACAGAACATGAAGGAGGACAAGATGCTATTTGCCACTTTTGACGGTTATCTCATAGAACAAATCTTAGGAACATACTGAAGTAGTCATGTTTTTCTGCATGACTGCTATGGGTCGCCCGGCACTCCAGCTGGAATCCAGTATCAGAAGCCCCTACGGGTCATGCAGCCTTAGCCTTGCAAATGCAGCTATGCACTGGATGACATGCACTTCCAATCCAATTTGAAAGATCCCTTTCAGTCTTTGGTGGCCCGATGCCCCAGCAATGGCCCCAGTTGTTCATTTCTAAAACCAGCTGTAATGACTTTACCATCTCACCCTCCCACTCAGCAACATTATGTGTCAATGTGTTCCTTCCAGTAACAGATGAATCCTCATTTCCTGATTCTGGATGATCACCATCAATATTTTTCTGCCTGGCCTTGGCAGACTGCCTTTTATCTTCTGGCTCCAGTAAGTGAGCAGCCCCTCCTTCCCTGCTGTTCCCAGTTGCCTTGTTAAATCCATCATATTAGAAAGCTCAATTGTCACAGTAGCATGGAAGAAAAGCCACCTGATCAAGAGGCTCTCCTGTGTTTCCATTTTACACTTTCCGCTTGGTTCAAATGCCCCACTGGCAACTGTAGCTACCTTGTTGGAAGATTGCTCCCCCTGTGAATGAAATAGCAACTATCCATTTTCTACAGCTCTGTTTTGATATGGAAAGTGGTAGAATAATGTTAGGCAAATTCAAATCCTTCTTTCTTACACCATATATAAACTTTGAGGTTCACTTCCATAACATTTTGCCTTCTCCTGCTTTCTTTTACTCAAAGAGCTAAAAGAATCTTTATTTGCTAAAACCAAATAGCATCATTGTGAGATTTCTGAATTTACCTATAATATGACCTAGAACCTGTGAAATATTCCACAAAGCAGTATCATTAAGCAGGTGTGTATCCTGCCTAAATGGATCTTCTGCTGTTTCCAAGTTTAGATAATAGTAGGGTCATGTCTCTTTTTTAGTAAGAACAAATTCACAAAGTAGAAGATTAGAGAGTTTTTAATTTTCCAGTTGAATATGTCAGATTGCTCTTGATGTCTGACAAGGTTGGGCACAGCTGAAGGAACGCTACTGGAATTTTAAATCATAGAAATGAGAAAAAAATCTTTTCTCTTTTCCATCTCTAAACAGGAATCCAGAGTCATAAGGCTTTTCTACTGTAGCTGCAGGATTAGACATGACTTAAGTTGGCTCTACAGCCAGGTGGGACTGTTCCTATATCCTCTTCATTAATTGTTTATGAATTAGAGTGAAAATAAAGCACGTGGAGATTGGCTTTGTAATGCCTTCCTTTAGACAAAGTCAGTGTCATGGCATGGTAGTAATAATACTGAAATTTATACCACCCATAAACCTTTTATAGCAGTGTAATTAGTTGGGCTATTAATACTACCCAAGCTTAGCCTTATTTTATTGCTGTGAACACAGCTTGTAATTACATAAATGATAATAAGTAATAATGCTTAAGGGCACTGTATAAACCAAAGCATTTTAGTCTCTCTAGTGAGTGCTCTTTGTGAACAAAAGTAGGGAATCCTACAGCTTTTCCTCTCCTGTGGGTACTCATTTCCATGCTCTCCTTAGAGGGTTCTCTAATGGAAAACAAGGTCATAAAACTCCTGTTCTTCTCTCACTTTCTCTAATCTGACTCTGCTGACTTCTGTGTTAATACAGGTGTAAATTAGGCAATAAATAGCAAGAAAGAACTGGATTCAAAGAGTTTGGGGATTTTTCTGCAAATCAAATGTGTGCTTCTTCTTACAATGTTATAGTGTTCTCAGCAGGCAATTATTCAAATCAGGTCCTTATCACCTTGTGTTGTTTCGTGCTGGTTTATAGAATTAATATTAGTCTATGAACAGGACAATATTTTGGAGAAAGGAAGATGCAACTTGTTTGTCATTTACAGTACCTTGCTGAGTAGAAAAGAGAAATGTCCCACAGTTAAGGAAAGCATAGTCCACTTTGCAACGCATTTCTAGGTTGCTTCTGTGCCCTGTGGAGAGGAGCCTGGATGGCTGCTCCCATTGTGCGTCACTCTGTCTCCAGCATCCTGCCCAGTTGGACTACACCACCATCTAATGATGTTTCCTGCTGTTTCTGGTCCTGTAGTGCAAGTCAGCTGATGCAAGAGCAATTCCGTTGCTTAACTCTGGTGAGAACAGGGTCTTCATAAAAACAAAAGGGGATATTTCCTTGTAGTGTTAATAGCCAAAAGAAGATTCACTGTGCTAGTAAGAAGGTATTTGACAGGAGTGAAATAGACCAGGAGCTAATTGCAAGCAAATTGGTCAATACTCACTGTCCAACCAGAAAAAAATTAAATTTAATTAAGCGGCCTGGAATGACTGCATATCAGTCTTGGTCATTCTTCCCACATTAATAATCTAAATACTTTAGGGAGGAAAAAGAATTCACTACTGATGACTCAATTTGAAAGGAAATTAAAGGCATGTTTTAAACAAAGTGGAAGGTCAGAGGCAGAAAATGACCCAATCTGTTATACCAACCCTGATAGCATCCCCCACTGCAGTTCAGGCCATAGCAGCCCCTCTTTTGCACGAGCCCTCTAAGGGCAGGGCCGAGCCGCAGTTTCAGAGGCTGCTCTCTGCATCCCTACCCAAGAGGGACAAGAGCTGCCTCGCCCCAGGAGGGGCTGGGAGAAAAAGGCTCCCCTGCTCTCAGGAAGCTGGATAGCTGCTGGCTGTATCTACAGGCTGGTCCACCTTGAGGTCACTTTTTATTGAGGGGTGGAAATAAAACAGCCAAAGTAAAGTAAGCTCCTGTGGAGCCTCCCAAATCATCCAGGGTCTTTTCTGCTCTTCCTCACAACTCAGGGTGAGATGGCATTAAGCAAAAAACTCATGTTTAGGCAGTAAATTTAATTTACCCACATTGAGGACACTGTCTTAAAATCTGAGCAATTTCTAATATTTTTCTTTGTTTAATCTTTGTAAGCTAAAGACATATTTCCTAGAATCATAGAATCATTTAGGTTGGAAAAGACCTTTAAGATCATCGAGTCCAACCATAAACCTAACACTGCCAAGTCCACCACTAAACCATGTCCTGAAGCACCACATCTACACGTCTTTTATATACCTCCAGGGATGGTGACTCAACCACTTCCCTGAGCAGCCTGTTCCAGTGATTGCTAACCCCTTCCGATAGAGTCTTTGTAGAGCCTTTCTACCCTCAAGCAGATCAACACTCCCGCCCAACTTGGTGTCATCTGCAAACTTACTGAGGGAGCACTCAATCCCCTCATCCAGATCATTGATAAAGATATTAAACAGAACTGGGCCCAATATTGAGCCCTGGGGAACACCACTTGTGACCGGCCGCCAACTGGATTTAGCTCCATTCACCACAACCATTTAGGCCTGGCCGTCCAGCCAGTTTTTTACCCAGTGAAGAGTACACCCATCCAAGCCATGAGCAGCCAGTTTCTCCAGGAGAATCCTGTGGGAAGCAGTGTCAAAGACTTTATTGAAGTCTAGGTAGACAATATCCACAGCCTTTCCCTCATCCACTAGGCGGGTCACCTTGTCATAGAAGGAGATCAGGTTAGTCAAGCCTTTCATAAACGCATGCTGACTGGGCCTGATCCCCTGGTTGTCCTGTACATGCCATGTGATGGTACTCAGGATGATCTACTCCATAACCTTTCCTGGCACTGAGGTCAGACTGACAGGCCTGTAGTTCCCTGGATCCTCCTTCTGACCCTTCTTGTAGATGGATGTCACATTTGCTAATCTCCAGTCAACTGGGACCTCCCCTGTTAGCCAGGCCTGTTGATAAATGATGGAAAGTGGCTTGGTGAGCACTTCTGCCAGCTCCCTCAGTATCCTTGGGTGGATCCCATCTGGCCCCATAGACTTGTGTGTGTCTAGGTGGTGTAGCAGGTCACTAACTATTTTGTCTTGGATTATGGGGACTTCATTCTGCTCCCCATCCCTGTCTTCCAGCTCAGGGGGCTGCGTACTGGAGAACAACTGGTCTCACTATTAAAGGCTGAGGCAAAGAAGGCATTAACTACCTCAGCCTTTTCCTCATCCTTTGTCACTATGTTTCCCCCCGCATCCAATAAAGGATGGAGATTCTCCTTAGCCCTCCTTTTGTTGCTAATGTATTTATAGAAACATTTTTTATTGTCGTTTATGGCAATAGCCATGTTAAGTTCTAGTTGGGCTTTGGCCCTTCTAATTTTCTCCTTGCATAACCTCATGACATCCTTGTAGTCCTCCTGAGTTGCCTGCCCCTTCTTCCAAAGGTCATAAACTCTCTTTTTTTTCCTGAGTTCCAGCCAAAGCTCTCTGTTCAGCCAGGCCAGTCTTCTTCCCCACCATCTCGTCTTTCGACACATGGGGATGGCCTGCTCCTGTGCCTTTAAGACTTCCTTCTTGAAGAATGTCCACCCTTCCTGGACTCCTTTGCCCTTCAGGACTGCCTCCCAAGGGACTCTGTCAACCAGGCTCCTAAACAGGCCAAAGTCTGCCCTCCAGAAGTCTAGGGTAGCAGTTCTGCTGATCCCCCTCCTTACTTCTCTAAGAATCAAACACTCTTATCATTTCATGATCGCTATGCCCAAGATGGCCTCCAACCAACACATCACCCACAAGTCCTTCTCTGTTCGCAAACAACAGGTCCAGCGGCACACTTTCGCTAGCTGGCTCACTCACCAGCTGTGTCAGGAAGTTATCTTCCACACACTCCAGGAACCTCCTAGGCAGTTTCCTCTCCGCTGTATTGTATTTCCATCAGACATCTGGTAAGTTGAAGTCCCCCACGAGAACAAGGGCTGGCGATTGTGAGACTTCTCCCAGCTGCTTATAGAATATTCCATCTGCCTCTTCATCCTGGTTGGGTGGTCTATAACAGACTCCCACCACGATATCTGCCTTGTTGGCCTTTCCCCTGATTCCTACCCATAAACACTCGACCCGATTGTCACTATCATCAAGCTCTAGACAGTCAAAACGCTCCCTAATATACAGGGCTACCCCACCGCCTCTCCTTCCTTGCCTGTCCTTTCTGAAGAATTTATAGCCATCCATTGCAGCACTCCGGTTGTGCGAATCATCCCACCATGTTTCTGTGATTTGACACCAATGGCCCAGTTCTTCTAACTAGCTCACTGGAAATTTCAACACTGAGAACTTTCTTAAAACTTTTATTCAAGAAAAGTTAGGAAGCAGGCACTGTCTGAAGAAAAAAGAAGTTGACTTTCATCGTCAGCCATTTATTTAACAGTTTCCAACATGACCCTCTCAGGAATACTTCTAAATCTCCCAGAAAAAACTGATCTGTGTGAGAATTCAATTTTTGTTATATTTAAGAGCACTATCTTTATAGTATTTTGCACAAGGTTGTGATAAATATTAATATCAAAGAACATAGTCACTATCTTTTCGATTTCTGACTTTTGAGGTTATTGCTTAGTTGCATAAATGCTTTCATAACACTCCTTGTGCCTGATATCTTCTGTTCTTTTAGAACCGCCCAATCTGTTGTTTAATTTTGTTTGGGTATTTGAAACTACTGGTACATGTTTCTTAAGAGCATCACATCATCTCTTCAGTCATGATTTGCTACTTGAATCAAAAAATTTAGAAAACTAAGTTCAAAACATAAATATATTTGTCCATGATGCTGCTAGTCTTCTGAACACATCATGATCAGTATTATCACAGCAGAATTTGTAAGGGAAAGTTGAACTTTTGACTTCAGTGCATTTTCTGGATGCTTCCTCTGCCGTGATGTCTACCGTTTAAGCTCTTTCAGTGCTTTCAGTGCTTGTGGATTTAATGAGATTTTGTTTGACAGCTTGTCTAAAGATCAAATTTTGGCCTTCATCTCTATTACCTAGAGTTTCCTCTATTGGTCCTGTGCTGAATGGAGGGTTAATTCCCCTGTTGTTTCCAAGCTGAATATAGTCCTGCTTTTTGGCTTTTACATAGGACTGTTTAATTTCAAAGCAATTTTTAGTGTTTCTCAAGAAACAAGCCTATTCCTAAATCATGGAGTACTCTGCTGCTTGGAAAATATGATAGAAATTTTCTCATTTCGAAACATCCTCCAAAAGCTTAAATATTTTTAAATAATTTATTTTTCTCTACAATTTCTGGTTCATTACAACTTAAGCATCCATAAATTGGCCTCATGCTAAGATATCTTGTAACTCCTCAGGGCCTCCCAATATAGCCTAATACCCTCATTGTTTTTAGGCACTTCTGGTGGAGTTTCCTTGTGCGCTCCAATACAAAAGTCAACAAATTGTGGTTGAGAAACAGCCAGTCAGGTCTGTCCCTGAGCTGGTAATGTGGTGCAGTTACTCTAAGCTGAGAGATAATAAGTAGTGGAGGAGAGAAGATTAAATGAAGAGCAAAATAGAGCAGCCCATTTAAGTTTTCCAAGAAAAAATGCTTATTAAAATCAGCTATGTTTCTCAGACAGGTATTCTATGAAAGCAATTGCTGTAATTGAACCAGATGCAATATAGTTACAGACAGGAAGGGACAGACTCCAAAAGATACTTACTATTGACTTATAGCTCATCCATATTTGCATTGCAAAGAATATTCTGAAACTTTAGGATTATTAGTGGTTTGCAGTTTGACAGCTTCTTTTTGGAGTTTGGTTGTAGAATAGCTGCTTAATATACTATGAATTTTTATGAGCACAGAGAAAAAAGCATTTTCTGTTTGTCTTGTGTAGTGGATCATTAGACATACTTAGCTCAACTAGGCATAAGGTTCTGTGGATAGCTTTCCATTCACAGCTGTCCCATCAGTTAAGGCTCTCTGAGACAAAAGCAATAAAAATTGCTATCCCCATTTAAAATTTAGATCATAGGCATTTAAGAAATGTTTCCCATCAACAGATAAATACTACAATTTTTAAAAAGTAAGTGCATTTGTTTTTGTAATAGATGTCAAAAGTGCTTGTTTGACCAAGAAACTGGCACCATGCTATTCAAAAATAGATTATTATGTCATAATCTAACAGACAGGGAATGCAAGTATGTCTGAAATACAGAGAAGCCTATTCAAATAATGCTGTGAAACACTTTGACTTCTGTGTTAGTGCAGTGCAAATTTATATCATGTAATTATATAAGAAAATCACGCACAATATAGTTCTTCACATCCTGAGTTATAAAGCACATAACACCACACAGGCAAAATAGCGTCCAATAAGAGGGCTTTAAGGCAGTACACGTTTGAATCCAGAAGCTTTCACATTAAAAGAGTTTCCCAGAACTTTGTAGCTATATCTGCTGCTTCCCAGCACAGGAGGACAGGAAGAAGATGCCTTCCTTGCAGGATAAACTGTCCTGTATCAAATTCAGTATTGCTCTATCTCTCCTGTTGCTTGCGCTTTTCTTCCTGTATGAAGTCTGGGATCAGCTAAGGTTATTCTTATCAGGAAGAAGCTTCATCTTCTATTTGATAATGTGTGAGCGGGATCCTGCAGTGTGGAAGCAGGAAAGACTGTCCCAAGGCTGCGGCCACACCTGGTTTCACTTATCCTTTACCAAAATGCAGCCTTCACCTTCTAGTGGCAGGCCCATTAATCACCTGTTCAGCAGAGAAAACTGTCCCTTTTAGGTAAGAAAAAGAAAGGCCTTAAATCTGTTTGTTTGTTTGTTTTTTAACATTCTCTTTAAAAGCTATGTTGATCATTTATTGATACGAGTTTTCTGTAGCTGCTCTGTCCACAGAGATTACTCAGTGTTTTGGCTTAGTCATGTTCATCGTAGGAGTGATCACAGTTATCCTATAAGGATCGTTTCTTCATTTAGCAACAAGTAGTCTTGACCCTTGATTTAAAAATCACCTTCAGCCTTTTTTTTTTTTTTTGTGGGTGACACTAATTACAAGAACAATTTGCACATGCTGATTTTTGGAGGCTGAGTTACTTCTGTTCACCTGTTTCATTTACTTCTGTGTTCTTGAATGTGATCAGCTGTGACTAGAAACAATTCAAATGAAAAATTGCACTTCAAGATATAAGCAGGTGTTGCCTTAAATAGCAACTCCTTCATTTCCTCCTGGTGAAAACCAAAATTGCTTTTGCAGCTGTATAGGAGAATAAGTATTTTATAGATCTGGTTGGTTTGTATTGTTTGTTAGATTACATTTCAAATTTTATTTATATATATACAATTTGTTTTTCACTTGTCTATATTTCATTGAGTTCTTTAATTAAAATACGAATTGAAGAACAAACTCTGGACTTTAGCTTTGTTTCAGTTCAAAGGTATTTGGGTTTGAATAGAGTTTATTTACCCTGAAAAAGTTCTTACTATACAGAAAGTTTATTGATACGATAGTGATCATTCCCAGTGCTCCCAAAGGTCATGATTTCTAGGAAGGCAATGCTTATTTCTGTTTCTTTTACAAACTTCAGGGTATAATTCATTTATGCAGTAACTCTTATTTATAGCCTAGGACAACAGGATTTATATTTCTGTTGTGTTTATGGTACCAGATTTCTCAGCTTTAACTTCTCAAATACCATGCAACTGACCTTAAAAAAAATAATCAAACAAAGACATGAAAAAATCCTGTATTCTAAGAATAATATATTTTGGATGCCTTTTGGCTAATGGCAGGTTTTAACTTTTAGTATACATGTAAGCTATATTTTCAAGTTTTGCTGTATGAAGTGAGTGCTTGGGTTCAGGTTTTAATGGAGGTTCCAATAGAAGCAAAATGAATTGATGCCAGAAATTATATGTTGAGGGAAATATCAAACACTGTAAGTAGAAATAAGGGATGGTTTTGTGCATGCGGTGTTTTACAAAGAAAATATTGGTCGGCAGCAGTGAAATGTTTTAGGAATTTGTCATTTTTTTCCAATGTTTCACACTGTAATTCTTTAAAAGTCCAAGAATATCCTTTCAACATTTTTCAAAAGAAACTATTGTTTCTTAAATGTGAAAGGCTTTAATTTTTAAAAATAGTTTAATTGTATTTTAAAATACATGATCAAATTATCAGTTAAAACACTTTAAATAATTTCTTCAATCCCAAATACCCTTAAAATTTTTTCCTGAAATGTGAATTTTTTGTCTTCAGTACACAGTCTTTTTTTGCTTGTCTAAGGTTGCTCACACATTTAAAAAAAAAAATCTGTTCATTACCTTATTTAAATCATGAGATACATCAAAATAGTGAAAATTAGTCACACTTCAGAGTGCAGTGTCAAAGCAGAATAATTGTTTTCTAAACTTTTTGCATTGTAATATATCATTTTTACATAAATATAAATTTCAAGCAGGTTCTTCCAAGTCACATGTTATGCAGCCATGCATGATATGACATCGCATGCCATATAAGTGTGGGTTACATACTTAACAATGGACTAAAGCATGAATTATTTAATTTCTTGTCACTTCTCAAGGATTATTTACAGAACTCAGCACTAACACACTTTTTTTCTGTTTGCCACAAAGCAGAGGAAATGCTACATGACTGTTGTGCCACACAGATTTCTAAGGCAGTGTAATGGTTACAGCAGAATACATACTGAATTCTCTATTAAAAGTTTTAAATTACTTTTAGCATTGGTAACGAACGCTCCTATCTGTGAGGATTTTGTCTGTTACTTTTAGTTTATTTTTATTCGGGGTTTGTTTTTTTTCTTTTTTCCAAGCTCCCAAGTCTTTCAGAAGTGATGGCTAACACTTCAGGCATCTAATCTGGACGTTGCAATGCTGACTCTGAGAGGATGAGAGTCTCTTGGGGTTATAGTTGCAGAACCAGATCCTCACTTCTTTCTGGAGCACCAAGCTGTGCCAGTGACTCCTCTTCCACTGAACTGTTAATAGACCAAGCAGAGTTGGGTTTTTTTTTGGTTGGGTTTTTTCCCTCATCTAACTAATTGTGGGATAGTAGCAGGTTTGCTAAAAACTCACTAAAAATCTCAGTGTTGATCAATTCCTTACCTCCATTTCCTGACACAAGCTCTTACAAATACTCCCTTTTTTTCGCTCTTTTCCTCCATTTCTCCATCTGCCTGCTTCATTTGCTTTCTCTTACTGGGCAGCCAACTATTTTCATTTCTTTAGGACATGGGTCTCTTATTAGCAGTAACACTGACCAAAGATGATTTCTGATCCTTCATCCCTGCTGTGGGCTGTGAAATTCTTGTGTTTGATTGTGTTAAACTACCTTCTCATTACAAAAGCACCAAGGTTTTGATTCAACAGTAGTGACAAACAAGCTATAACGGAAACCTAGAATTTTTTTTTAAGCTTCTGCAGAGGAAAATTTTGTTGTTATTTTTCTGGCTGCTTACAGGAGGATTTGCATTTAGGACTTCAGGCCAGGTGTGAATTAACTAGTATAAATCAACACTTACTTGCCCTAATTCAGCTACAGTGGTGTGCATTGGCTGAGAATTGGGTGTTTGGTGGTGTTTACAGGAGACCTGTTGCAAGCAATCAGCATCACAGGCCCAGGAGAGTGAAGTTGTTGCAGCTCTGTGTGTCGGTGGCACTGGAGTTCTCTGGAAGCATTATTCCAGCTAGAACAGCCAAGGAGTTGGTGGCCAACAGACAGTGTGAGCTTACTAGTAAGAATACAAGGACAAATGAATATGTGAAATGTAGGAATTCCCAAATACTTCACTGACTTACTGATTTCTTAAAGTTTTATCTGTGATTAATTGAAACTTTATTTCTGTGTTACAAGGTCCTTGAAGCAAATCCTGTGTAAGCACACTCATCAGACAATGCCACTGTCCATTTTCTTGGTCTTCCTCCCAGCAATCACTAGCAGAAGAGCAAATAAGCCTCAGCAGACCTATCTCCATATTCTGCAGTACTGTTTCTTCTGGTATTTTAATCAGTTTCATGTTTATTTTGAAAATTCTGGTCTTAAAATCTAAATAATATGCCAGTCAATTTCTGTTAAAACTAAACAGCGAGCCTTAACTTTTCATGGATAAAGAAAATGCTTTAAAATAAGATCATAAGTGCTAAAAAGCAGAAAGCAACTAAAGAGTACTGTGTTCAACAATTACGAGCAAATTTAATTACGTTTAGTTTTATCACTACAAGGGCCCCCCATTGTGATTTTAAAGGAACGGAGATGGTGAATCCCCCTTTTTCATGTTGTATAACCTACAGAAGTTCAGCAGAGTTGGATCTACATAGCTCCAGTGGGATAAAGCCTGTTCTTTAATCTGTGTTTACATCTAGTGTACTTCAGTCATGCAAACTCTGACTGCCAAGCGCTAGAGAGCTAAATTCTAAAAAATCATTTGATAACATTAATCTTCTCTTCCCTTCAATAGCCTCTACTCCATGCTCAGCACATTGATGTATCTCCCAACTGTTGTAAGAAAATAAAAGCAGGTGTACATTATTTAAACATCAATGTTTCATCAGTTTTAGCTATATGCTTTCTAAATTACTTGTGAGACTAAATAGGAGGTCTGGATGCCAGACTCAGAAGTTGACCATCTGTGGGCTAACAGTTGCAAACTTGTGCATTGTTTCATAAGCAAAATGCTGGCCAAGGTATTGCTTCAGTCAGCCATGGCAGCAGAGCAAAAAAAGACGATCCTTAGCATTTATGCATATTCAGAGGAGGTCACCGTGTTCACTCTGTGTCAGCTGCAGATGTGCTCTGGATGAGGCACAGAGAGGGGGAACAGCAAGTGGGGGAAGTGAATGATATTACTGAGAGGGATACTTTTATTCTCTGCCAGAGTCAGTCGAAAGTGCTGTCAATAACAAGCACCATAGGAGAGTAATGACTGCAGAAGACCTCTCTCCCACAGTGAGGTGCTGCAAAGTCTGAATGCCAATCAGACCCCTCTTCTTCTGGCTGTGCAGCAAAAAAAATCCCTTTGTTTTGTGCGTGTGTGGCTGATTGAAGCTATTGTTGTTCAGCCTGGCTCCCTTCTCTTTGTGGCTCACTCAGGGAAAAGCAGGAGTTGAATTGGGGCTTTCTCTCCTCCGAGAACAGCTATGAAGCAAATCGGTCCCATTCCCAATTAAAGACTGCAGTCCCACAGGAGACCGACTTAGCTATCGCTTTTCATAGCGTTCCAGGTTGGGAATAACAAGGAGATGGTGGAGGGAAAAACTGCACAATATTTTCTGGATCTCAATGCTTATGTTTAATGCAGGATATTTATAAGGTTTCTCTAATTTCAGAAACTTAGCAGATTTGGGGTACCAGAAATGATGGTATGCTGTCATTATGGGCTGGGAAACTGATTAAATGCTCACACAGAGTATAGAAATGCTCTGCTAGGGGAAGTTTGGTCTGGGCAGCAGTTAGCTGGCAGACAGTATTAAAAGAAGTCAGTCTGTTGAACAAGTACAGGTTGAGGAAACATAGTGCTGAACAGAACAACAGAACCTGTGGAGAAATTACATCAGTCCTTAGCTGCAAAACCAGTCTCTGGTTCTGTTGTTTGTCATGATAGAGAGCAGCAAAAAAGCCCATCTCTGTCAGGCTTGCTCCTGGACTTCAATTACAGTGGCTTATGTCGTCACTATTGTCAGGTGAGCAGATAGAAGGTCATAATTTTCTATAGAGAAAGGAGGATTTTATTAGGTTGGAATAACCCTTTAGGTCTTAAAGGGCTGGCTGAAGTCTGCACCAGCATTTGTAAATGTCTCTAAATAGTTACAGCTACGGGTAGGACCAAGGCAAACTGAAAAAAATAAATACAGTAAATAGGAGAAATAAGACTGGTGCTGAGTTCCTCTTCACTGGTACCTCCATCATAATCCTGTTGGATTCAATGAAATCCCTTTAAGCTGGTGCTTTTGCAACACAGTGCTCTGGGACCTCACCAACAGACAGCAAGTCCAGGTAGCAATGCTGGGCTTAGGCAAATGGGCAGCAAGTACAGATGGAGCAACTGCAGGGAGGTCTACTCACAAAACCAGAGCTGAATCAGGCTGCTAGCTGATGTCCCAACGTGAAGGTGTTTCAGCTGGTGCTCGCTGCTCTCTTCCTCTCTAGCTCTCTAGCCAATACCTCTCAAAAGAAAATAGATGCCTTCTCCTTTGCTTTGCTGCTGTGGCGTCCCAGAAGTGGTGAGAGTCTTGCCTCAGCCCCTGAGTGACAGCAGGGGTGGAGAGCAATGCAAGTGGCCCTGTTCAAAAGCTGAGGTGCACCCAGGGCAGCAGCAGGTTAAGGTGCTATTTGCTGAAGGGTAATGTATCCTTATGGCACAGCCTTTGCACTGAGAGTCACCCTCCTATGAAGACAGTGTCACAAGTGTTTTCCTAGTTAGTGGACCCCACCATGCGTTGGAAGACCAGACCCATAGCTTCATATCAATATAGGCACACCACAGCGCTTCTCATTCCTGCTGTCTTTCCCCAGGATGAGAGATCAGTCCTGCATCTCCCACGTGTCCTTTATAGAGGCCCCCCAAAGAAGGGAAGTTCATTCTCCTCAGAGGGGGACTAGGTCTGCTGTCAAGTCATTTAATCACTGAGACTTTACAGTTAAGGCTGAAGTTCAGATCCTGCACTCAGGCTTTTTTTTCAACTATTGTGTTGGTGGCCAAAATTTTCTTTCATTGAGTTGCAAGTATTCATGCTCTTATTTTTGAGTGCTTTAGCACCCCACATCAATAGCTATTTCTGAAAGCTTTGTTCTTACCCATCCTCGCCTGCAGATAAGATGTATTAACATGTACAAAGCTTACCATATGTGTTTGTGAGAGTCTTGGCTGAAAGAAGTAACATAAATTCTGTGTGATGCCTATGGCAAACATGTTAGAAAATAGCCATTGAAATTATCGTGTTAGGAGAGATGTAATGAAAACTAATCTTTCTTTTATGATTTAGATCTCTTACATACGGATTTATGAAGTCCCAGTGGATGCCAAGCTGGCAATTATTGTATTACAGACATCAGCTTGCTTGTTTCTGTTCAGCATCAACTCTCTATTTTAATGGACAGGGCTGGATAGTAAAGAAAGTAACAGTAACCCATCAACAGTGTCCCTTTTCTCATGTTTTCTTTCTCTACAGCTTCTTAATAATGTATGGCTAAGAATGCACCATGAGATCACAAAATCCAGGAACGCATAGGCTCCTTTCCCAGAACTGTAATTATCACCATCAACCGGCATTACTGTACCATTGCTGCTATACATCGCTATCCAAGCTTGACTCTGCTTGGGCAGTTTCCCTACCATGGGGTGGGTTGGTGAGAGCGTACGACTTCCGCAGAAAGCTAATCTCCCTACTGCCTCATGATCTGTGTCAATCACTAGCCTCTTAAAGAATTTATTAGACTATTACTCAAGTAAAATACAGTATAACAAATTAGCATAAACCACCAGGAAGAAATAAGCCAGCCTTAAAAGGGGAATGAAGATCAAATAGAAAAATACAGTATGGCAGTGTGTTCAGAGAAATAAAACAAATTAGACGGAACAGAAATCGCTTTTATCTGCTTTAAAGTTTAAAGGAAAGTTGATTTTTTGTGTAGCAATAAGAGACTTTGCTCCCTACAGAGTAACTTGTCAGCCTGGTTGCTCCATACACAGCACCTTCTATTTTGTGTTTCAAAGTTGTAATAGTGCTAAAATCTGGCTTCATGTTTGACTTCAGTATAGGTGAGAGACTTCAATCAGTTGTGAAACTCAATAGCCTCATACTCAGTATTTGCAATCTCCTGTTATTATTGAAATCTGTTATTATTTACCTGTTACACAGTAAACTCTTCAGATACACAATAAAATCCGCGTCTGCCCTCCAAGCAGACTGGACTCTAAGTCTGAGCACTGATGCTGTGGTACTGCTGAGGTGTTAAACAGCTCAGCACAGGACACCACACTGCAATCAGTGCTGGCCGATGACCTTCTGCTGAGCCAGCGTCACTTCACCTGGCTTACCATCCATCCAGGAAAAGCAATTTGAATTACTGGCACCTGAAAGACTGACATGCAGGGGCTTTTCACTGAGTGAAAAGGGAGCGGTCCCAGAGTCTGAGTGTGGTTCTGCTTTTTGTTTTTCTATCATCACAGAATTGTACTTAGAAAGACAAAAATGAACATGGTACAGGAATCTGTCAAGAGCATAAAGAACGTGATTTCTCTATGACTGCTTAGACTTAAAGTTTTCCTGTCTTTCAGTTATTATATTCTGGGATCCCATTTCATCAGTTCATCTCAATTCAGGAAGCCATTTAAGCATGTGCTTAACTTTAGTCAGGAGTTTAGGCTTCAGTAGTATTATGGAATGCTTAAAGTACTGTTGGCAGCACACAGGATGCATGTGCTGAGCTGGCTGCAGGATGCATGTGCTGTATGCTTTAATCCCACTTGTCATCTATTTTCTTTCATACATACCTGTCCCCAGGTCAGAATATCACTCAAGCACAAGTTTATCTACAACCTCAATTGAGGCCTGCGCTCCTTCCTGTTAATTATTCCTGTTAATTATTCCTGAGGTTTTTCCTTTCCTCATTTTTTGTCATGCTTGTTTTTAACACAAAATTGTTATCTCTTCTTCCCTTTCCTAGCCCTTTTCAAACCCCTTTCTGTTCACGTGGAGGAAATGTTACATGTGCTTTCACTAATTTTGACCCACTATTATTTCAAGTTGACTTCTCTAACAAGAGACAAACCATCTGGTAGAGCTCAGCAGCATTAACTGTTCTCTTCATGCAGGTGTTCAGGGTGGGTGCACCAGTCCCTTTCAAGGTATTGAATTACCTGTCGCTTGTCAACCATTTGGTTCATTTAACCCTTAATCAGAGTGACTGTGTTCTGACAAAGGCTGGGTAACGCAGTCAGAATTATAGGGTCTATACTTGTGACTGTTGAGTTTCATTATCTAATGGTCCAATCCTGCTTCCAGGTGCTGTGATTCAACTACTGCGAGTAGTTTTACTGGATTGTGTACCTAGAGTATCTATTTGAAGGCCTGCATTCATTAAACATAAGTGAAGAAGCCAGGAGACACAAAGTGAGTGAAACTGGGTGCGCTGCGCTGGGTGAGAGTGTAGCATGGGCTGTAGCCCCTTCCCCTTCTCCCCTGGCTTCCCTGGCCCCCTTTCCCCAGCAGTGCCAAAAGCAGGTGCTGGATGAGGCCAGAGGTGGCACAGTAATGCTGCCAGGAGCCTTGCTGAGGTCTGTAGATGTGACACCTAGTGCCTCTCCCTTGCCCGTAACACTTCTTTCCCTGCCATAGAAATAAGCTTGGTCCTACACGGTTTGTTTTTGACAAATCTGTGTCACTGCTACCCTCGTTGCATTCCCTCACGCCCTGTGAATCCTCAGGGAGAACTGATAACAACTGGGTGGCTTCTCAACAGCTCTTTTCCGGGACTGAGGATAGGGGTCTTCAGAGTCAGCTGGTTTTAAGACACAAAATTTATCTAAAGCACGCCAATCTATCCTTTCACACTTCTAGCCCAAGCCGTTACCCCTTTGCCACTAGGAAGAGCTGGTGGGACCCTAGAGCTTCAGTGCAAGCTGTGTGACCTTTCCATGCTGTCTCTCTTCATCTGTAACATTACAGTGGCCTCTAGAGGTGCCAGCCTCCAGCAGGCTATACATATGTGAGAGGCGGCCAGGGAGCCTGCCTAGAGAGACAAGCTTGCAAAAGGTGGACGGCTGGAAATATTATTATCTCAGTTTTCCAGATAGGAATTTGAGAGGAACTGAAATGGAGCGATTTGTGTAAGATTACACCGTCTGTCTCTGGCAAAACCAGAAGAACCCTCTGGTTTTTATGTCTTAGACTAGTACTTAATAACATAACTAACAATATTGATGTAATATAACCAACAGTCCTGGCTACCACTTACAGTGCTGGTGATTTTCCAGGATAAGCATTACTTCTCCTACAGACTGACACTCCCTTCAGCTAGCCGTTCTGCCTAGGCTGCTGAAAATCTGGTAGCTATGAGCTGTTCTTCTCTTTACTCACCTAGGCTGTCAGTGGGCTTCTGGCACTGATGAGGGTACAGTATTCCATTACCGATCTGCTGGGCAGTCTAGTTCCTTCAGCCTTTCAGCTTTGATTAACAGGAGTAATTAATCGTACACTGATGAGGCTTGTGGTGACTAAGCCCGCTGCAGTTAGGGGAGCAGCATGTAGATGCTGGGGAGCCAACTGTGAAGAAAGAAAGAGAACAGAAGAAAGAAGCCATGGGGACTTTGTTCCTTTGAAGTGACCTTTCAGTGCAGGTTCTTTGCTTTTTCATTTCCTTTGTTTTGTTCTTTTCCTTACTTGTTCTGAAAAGAGTCGGGCATTCCTTGCAAAGCAATTCATATGTAAAAAGTTTTCACATTGGGATTCATCTGATAAGGTCTGCAGAGGGGACTTATTTGCACTGACAGGTTGGCAGCCAGACAACCTCTCCATTTTCTAAATGAAAGGAGAGTAGCAGCAGGACATCTCCTACCCTCTGCCTTTCGGCGCTGGAAGAGAACCAAAATCTGGCAAACAGCAGTTCGGGGGAGCCAGCCATTTAGAAACTGCAGAAATGCACGGACACTGGGAATGTAACATACGGTTTGCCGTCTGTGAGAACCAACACAGACAAGTGACATTTGGGTTGGTGATTTTCTGGGATGGGGGATGGGAAGCTTGACCTAGCAGATGCAATTCGCTTGCCTTTTTTTTAGCATGACAGTTCCAAATGTGAAATAATCTAAATGTATTTTTAATTCTTGGTTGTAAAAGAAAAGGCAAGTGTAAAGACAAGATAATTTTCTCTCCCATTCAGTTTTATATTCTAGCATGTAACCAATGTGGGATCACTTTCCCGTTTCCTTCAAACATACCTGCGGGGAAAGAGGATGAAGGTGCCTTGAAAGCTTACTTCCCCCCCCATCTCTGTGGTACGAGCGTCAGGCTAAGAACGCTAAAGTGAGGGACCCTCAGTCCTGTGTTAGGGGTATGATCACTGCCTCTATATTTATCCACGTACAACAACATAAGTGTGCTATGCATTTTAATCCAGGACACATATGTAGGCATATCAGGGCAACAGAAAAAGGTAATCTTTTCATTTCTGCCTTTGCCCTGAGTTAGTCTGCCAGGCACCAGTAAAATTATTTTGTAAGCTACTACCCAGGTGCAGCACAGCATACACCAGATCATCTCGGGGAAATAGGAGCAAGATTTTTGTGAATACAGTAACAAATAAATGGTAAATTATCACAACCTGCGATTAATCCATATTCACACAGTCTGAAAAAGAGCATGCACCTTTATTGTCATGAGCAACATCCCCTGTGTTGAATGCTTCAGCGTATGGAAGCCTCTGAAGAGAAGCCCACTTCTGCCTGGATGAGTTTTAAGTGTGTCTTTTAGCTGCCATTAATCTTGGTGTTCCTCTTGTTAAGGGCATTGGGAAGTTACTCAGTGAAGAAATCCTTAGCTGCATTGCAAAATGCGCTTTAAGTGGAAAAAGTTGTAATAGAGATGATAACTGTCATGGTTGCTTGTATATGTATCTAATTAAACTTTATCTTCCAGCAATTCATGGGTAAAATAGTGCTGATGCTTGGAAATATGTGGCTTCTTGTTAGCCGCATACTTGACGGATCATACACTTGTCTTCATGGCCAAGCACTCTGTTGAATCCCAGTCTCATGCCACTGCCTGCTTTCCTGCCCAGCACGCACGCCTGGCAGCTCTGCTCTGCTCCTTCCCAATGCTGCTGTTTGCGAGAGCTCACGTTCTTGAAAGATAGGGAGCAGACATTAGTGGCATTGCCGTGGTCTTAAAAATCAGATTAATTAGTACGGTGCCCTGCAGGCCAGAAGTCACTTCTGGTCATACAAATGGCACTGCAGACTAAGAGCAGTAAAAATAATTAATACCCCTGCCCAGGCTCAGTGTTTCTGTATATATTTGTTCAGTACAAGCTAGCACTTTAATTTTGCAGATTTAGCTAGATAAATGGCCTGTTGCCTTTCACTCAATCTTTATTAAATATACTGGTGTGCATTTTATAGAAAGGTTTTACAATAATTACAGTAATGTTAAAATAAGTTTGTTTTCCATGAAACACAAAGGAAAGCTGTTAACCATCTTCTGCGTAGTTACTAGGTTATTTATCTTGAGAGGAGAAGTGAATGCCAGTCATATGCCTAAAACAACGTTGTCCTTTTCTACCGAATTAATTTACAGAGCCTAAGCAACTGCCTTTAGTACCCACGAACACTGGTGGTGCCCACAGCATGAGCCCACCTGCCTAATGCAAGCAACTGGTAAACAACAAGCAGATCACAAACGTTTCTAAGGGTTCACATGAACATTTTTCAGAGGGGACCCATGTGTCACAGCAAGTTCATGCTGCTAAATTGGACCATACATGGGTGTGAATCCCAGTGGGAAAACATGACCTGGGATCTTTTCTGGTCCAACTGCCAGTTGTCTGTCTTTGTTAGGTGATAATAGACCGAACACTAGAAATATGATTGATGTCTGTGATCCATTAAATGGTGCCTACGTACAATAGCTTTCACACCACCTCTGAAGGAAACAGAAGGTCCTTTCATTATTGGACAGGGAGTTTTTGGTCAAGGCAACTGGAGCGGGAAGTCTAATAACTTAAAGATCAATGTTTCCATAACTTTTTTATATTTAAAAATCAGTGCTGCTGCACTACAAGAAAAAAGGCAATTGGTGGCAAAAAAAAAAGAGAATATCTTTAAAGAATAAGGCCTATAGTAAATTTACCAGCTCAAAAAGTGAAGTATTGCTGGATAAGCCCTTATTATCCAGTGTCAAGCCCAATAGCATGTAAATGAATGTAACAGAGATGATGAACTGCTCAAACTTTGGCTAATGCTCTTAGAAGCGATAGAGTTGATGAGAATTTGAAGTACAAAAGGTTTTTTAGAGCAATATCACTGCGGTTTTTGAAAGATATTAAGGGAAGCTGACACATTCATCACAATCTTTTCCTTCCTTAAATATGACTCTTGTGGTTAGAGCTGACTGTGTCCCTCTAAAGAGCAGCTAAGCTATGGCGGCAGCTCGTATATAGATGACAACAGTTCATTCAAATTGCACCTTGATGCTCAGGCTGACGGTCAGGGAGGTACATTAAAGGTAAAACTATAAAGCAGGCATAGCAATATTTGGGAAGTCACTTGTTCCCTTTCTCAATCTCTGCCTTATGTTGGAGTGCTAGACATGGAGGTGGACGAGAAACGAGAGCGCAGGGGATGCCAGCCTGAGCGCTCGTGAGCTGCCTCGCTTGTCTAAGGAGGAGGAATTAAACATGCATATGAGAAAAGGGCATTTTTTGAGGTTTCATTAATAAAATTTAATCAATAAAACCCCAGGAAAGGGGTGGGTGGGAGTGTCAACAGGAGCGGTGACTCGTGGGGCACGGAGCCAGGCAGCTCCAGCAGATGGGCAGCGGTGGGACCCGCGGGGGGGAAGAGCAGGAGACTTGCAGAGCAAACCCTTGGCAGAGTACGCACTAGGATGACAACCTGGTATCAGAAGCTCCACCTATTGCAGGAAATAACAGAAAAGCTTTTCAAACCGTGGGTGAGTGAAAGGCTTCAGGTTGATGGCTTTTTCAGGCAGCCACTGCTGGAACGCCAGGATGGACAGATTTCCACAGGGACAGCTGTTGTGCGAGGAGACGCCAAACCACGGCAAAGGGAAAATAGGAATATATTTTTTCAAATATTTATAAGACAGATGACCTGACAAATTCACCTGGCAGGAGGTTTCATTACATGCATTTTCCCAATCAGGGTTTCTCAGACCAAAGCAATTTTTACTTTTTAGACCATAAGCCTGGGAATTGGGGCTCCCCCCTGCTCGTTTTCCTCATGTCCAGATAGCCCTTAAGAAAAGCACAATTGCAAAACAGGAATAGTTAGATAAGAAAGTTTGCATTCACCTAAAATGGTGAAGTTATAGTGTGGTTCAGCTGAAGCTATCAAAATGTAGTGGTATTAATATGCTGCAGCATTTTATATGTAGTTCTTCAAGTCTGTCTCTATAATTAACACTCCAGTCACCTTTCAGATCACAGGTGCTATCCTTCATCTCCTTTCACTCCCATCTAAATAAAGTTTGTGTGTGAAACCCCAGGTTCCAGGTTTTCATGCTATAGCATGAAACAGCGATTAAGGGAAAAGGAAAACCCTCTATCATTTACTGAAGTAGAAATGTAAAGAATAAAAATACTGAAGGCATGCTGGGTTATGTTTGGGTACCCCCATGGTTATGCAGGAGCTTTCTCCCCCCTTGATGCTCCCAGCTCCAGTCCCAGCTGCAACTCCCAAGTCTTGCAGTTTCTTTTTCAGCTTACATTTTCTCTTCTACAGACAAGGGAGAGGCAGGCTTGCGATGGAAGGGATATTGTCCAGTCCTGTCTCTTGCTCTTTAAGCACCTACCGGTATTTTGCAGTGGGGTGAGTGTAAACACATGTATCTGTAAAGTAGCTCTTAAAATGACATACCAAAACCCTAATTTTTATGTTGAGTTTATTGCTTGGGCTGGAGTATCTTTCTCTGGCTTTCAAGAGCAGCAGCACTGGTGAGGCAGATAGGGGTGACAGAGTTAGCCAGAGCCTTTGTGGTGCTGCGGGTGCTAAGGACGTTGTGAGTAGCCGAGTCATTTGACGCCCGCTGGCTGGAAAACTTTTTTTTTTAATTGATTTTTGGAAAGGGCCCTGGATTGTTGTCAAGTGTCAGAGGAGAGAGGATCAGCTGCGTGGCAATGAGGGGAGGAAAGAGGGATACAGGAGGGAGCGGCAGCTGGAAGAGCCCTGGAGGAGTAAAGGGTATGGAGTACGGTCTGTCGCTGCACCCCTCTGCTTCTGGCCTGCACCGACACGTGTTATAGGAATGAGTGTTGTTGCAAGAGGACAGAAATGGACCAAATGTGAAGACACCCTCAGCATTACATGTGTGAAGAGCTCCTTCACCAGAAGTGTGCTTGTGCTAACCCATACGCGCGTGCACGCATGCGCGCGCACACGCACACTCGCTCCTCCCAGTCTCCCAACTGCAGCTACTCAGACGAGCACCGGCCAAGAGGAGAGACAGCTCTGTTATAGCTAGTCTTGAGAGGAAAAGACAAAAGCATAAACTAAACAATTCAAATCCAATAGCCGAGAGTTAGAATTACAGAAGTACTGACATTGGAGCAGGTTGTGCTTGTTTTCTTTGGGTGGGTGAGTGTGCCCATATTGCTCTGTTTGTGTGTGTACGTGTATAGTGTGTAGAGGATCAAACGAGTAATCACACCGTGTGGGGCGTAATCCGTAGTTACTGTTAATGCCAGCTGGTGCTCAGCTTAATTCCTGCTATCTTCTCTTGGAGGACAAAGCAATCCGATCTGAAATTATTTTAGAGGGGACTAGGAGGAAAATAAATATTTGCGTGAAACCACGTGCTTATACGTTATGCACCAGGCCAGGAGGTATTCATTGTGTTTAGTCCCTTGAACGAGAAGCTCAGTGGCTGCTTTCCCCTTTCAGAAGCGAGGGGAGATTCTGCTTTTCTCACAGAAGCTGGACACAGCTGGCCCTGCTCTTTTCTGTTGGGGGCAGGTAAATCTACTGGGTTTGTGAGTGTGACCGTAAAGCCATATGCCAGCTCCTGACACAGAAGGTAAAATATCTGGCTCGAGGCTGGTGCCACCTGCCGAACAGAGTCAAATGGTGGCGTGGTGGAAGGTGCCAGCCTGAATTGCTTCAGGCTGACCACAAGGGCAGGCGTATGAATATAGGATACATTCGTATTTGTATCTAGCAAAATAGGTCGGAAAAGGAAAGGTAAAGCTGCACTGGGCATGCAGGGAAAAAAGTACAAAGCGGGAGAGTAGTATGCAAGGTGAACAGGAAAAAGAGAGAGAGAGCATAATTATTTGGGGGATATTTTGCATTTGAATGCTGAAATTTTCCAGAATGCAAATCAAACCACCACTGGGAAACATCTGCAGCTCACAAAATACTCTGATTGCAAGAGCTGTTAAAGGCCTATTGGTATCAAATCGTCTGTCAAAGGAGGGTCCTTTCCAACATTTAGTCTTAATTCTTTACCTAATAGTATACTTGCAATAGGTAAAGATACCTGTGACATCACAGAGTAAGATGATAAAAAAAAATGTTTTGAATTATATCCTTCCTGCCCAGGTGAAGTCATCCACCTTAGCCCTTTCCTCTGACAGAGGACTGCATGCTGTAAGGCAGAAGGTTTGAAGCAAGAACTGAGAACGTAAAGCCACATCTCAGAATATACTCTGTACATCATGACTAATGATTAGTTGCAATATTATTTTATTTCATTTTAGTTTATTTTTATACCTCCTAAGGGAAGCTTATCTTCTTTTCAATGTCAAAGTGTCTCTATTTATTCTATGATTTTTTAAAAAGTGATCATGCATTAAAAATAAGTATTTCAACAATTCTATTGATAGGTTATATATCATTAGTATCAGACCATGAGTCCATCAGTCCACATTGCCGATCCTGACTTGCTATGAAATGATTAAAAAGTATATAAATAATTAAAACGTGAAAAATTCATTAACTAAAAATCAAAATGAAATCTCAAACTTGTAAAACAAATATATGAGAATTCTAATGCAAACATTTTTATGTTTTCTCTTTACTGGAGTTACTATTCAATTTTCATAAGAAATGTTCATTTTGTCTAAGGAAATTTTATTGCTTTTTGACTGGTGAAATTGATGCAGAAGTCTGAATCCCAGGAAGAATTTTTCAGCCTTCCCTATTTGCAAATTATGTAAACTGGTAAGCAATTATAAATGCAATCATTTATTTTGAAGCAGGAATTTTTTAGAGGGACGTGTAAGACAGATTACAGCAGACCTGAATAGTTATTATGGATCTTATGCATTTAAGAAACTTAGAATTTGGCAGTAGACGAGCCTATGTAGGTCAATATCTTGACTAAACTAGTGTACAAGAGAATATCTGCATATGGTATCGTTTGTGTGGCGTGTAAGTTCCAGGGCATAAATCCGAGTGGGTATGGTTGTGACGTACATGTTCATGTACAGCTTGCTCACCTGTTAGGGTATGCTTTCCTGGATCAAAATATTGGAGGATTTTGTTTGTTTGTTCGTTTGTTTAAAGCTGTTTTTCCAAGTCGATATCTGTAATGGGTGTGTTGGATACAAATGTAAAGCTGAGATACGTAATCATATAATACCATGGCCCTAATGTAGGTGAACTATACTGACCTATTCCATCCAAAATAACATCATCTCCCAAAGGAGGATTTTTGTATTTTTATGCCCAAATATTATGCATTCCTCTTCAGCAACGTTAAATAGAGCAAGGCAGAGAAACCGAAAAATAGAAAGAGAGGTTGTCAGGAGAGCTCTATAGTCTTTTGCTGTCACAACACGAAACATCAGTGATGGTCTCCATTTTTTGAACTAAAAATGGCTTGTTACATATACCTACCTAGAAAACAAAGCTAAATCTATATGCCTGAAACCAAAACAAATTGTTATTAACCCCATAAACAGGCCTAAATCATTCCATTGGAGTTGTCTGCTAGCTCACTTAGGAGTAGCAAATATCTTTTATGCTGAATATTGCCAGGTTGAAATTACTGAAGGTACGTGCGTGTTATTGCATATGCATGGAAGATGGTAAAAAACATTATGATAAATTGATCCATTCCATAAGACCATGGGAAGGCTGTCTGTGGTTTTCCATGAAAATGGAAACAGAAAGAGAAATGGAGAGCAGGAAAACAAAATAAAAAGAAGGGCTTTTTGAACTCCTACTACTGCACTTGTGGCTATAGTCAGCTACAATACTTGCTTGGGGATTGATAGAGATCTCATGATCAGCCTATAAATCACGGTGGCTCACAGATCTCTATAGAGTGTTTCTACTTCTTGCACAAGCCTAATGTCACCGCTAGCAAAGTAGATAAGCACCCCTTCCTATACAGGTACTGCATGTGTGGTTTTAACAGGTGAATGCATATGTCCAAGCAGCGTAGTTATGTCCAAGTGCTACCTTCACTCTCTTCCTTTGCCATCTGTCTGCCATGCTGAATTTTATGCCATCGAATATTAATTGCCTCTTGGGAGTTTCTCACTAGAAGAGCTCAGCCTGGTGCTTGCAGCTAGAAACCCACAACTGTGTGAACATCCCAAAGGATCTAATTCACCTGGGCTGCCTTGCATGAATTTCACCTGAAACCTGTGCTTACGTCACGCAGCTTGTCTTACTGTCTGTGGTGAAGTTGGCTGAAAGGGCTGAGCCTGCACAGCAGGAATACATTTCACAATGTATAGATCTGCTGTAGAGGGTGTAAGCTGAAACACCCAGTGCTGCTTCCACACCACAGAGAGCCCTGACTCTGCTGTTGTGCACTTCATGGAGCCGTTACCACACTGGACAAAGCAAGTGTAACTCATCCTCACCCAGGTTGCACTCACTGGGCACAAGGCTGCAGAAAATCCAGGTCATGATTTTAAAAAATTATGAATGTGTATTTAAGTATCAAAGAATGGGAACAGTTATGGGATGTCAGTGGTGCCTTCATTCTTGTTTGATGGGCTTACAGAAGCCTCAGCTTTCCTTTCTGTAGTTCAGGGATCAGTGGCAGCTACTACCTCCTTTTCCCATCAAGTTCACGTGCAGATTCATTACTTGTGAATTGTCTTCCATAAAAAAATTCTATCCAGTTTTTCCTTAAAACAAGAAGGTTTTCTTGATGCTAGATGCCACCGAGTGTTTTATGGGAATTATTGTATTAACTGCACTTCCTGAAAGCTTATTATTCTACTTCTCTCACAATCTGGGGCTGTTTTACTGTTGCTGGCAAACAAGATTTCATACTTATCCATCATGGCCTTTATGATGAAGTTTGAGTCTTCCACACTGAAACTGAGGTAACACCTCTTCTCTGAGAGGGTCAGACAGCCTGCCCAGGCTTTCTGACTGCCTGATCTTGTGTGATATACCTTCATTCTGCCTGTGCTGATGAGTTTTCTGAGAGAGATGGAATTGGTAAGGTGACCCTTACTTTTGTTTCCTCCTCTTGAAGCATTGTGCTGATGCGTTGCTCAACATTGGATGCATCAGTACGACACTCTCATGTATAAAATATCAAAAATGCTCGCTTTCTGCACTTTCCAGCCCTCAGTGCTCTGTGACTTGTATTGGCAGCTTGTGCTAGGAAGGTGCATTGACTCCCTTCTTTCATGTGCTCAAGAGTTGTTGCATGACTGAACTGTCCCTGGGCTTCAACTGTGGAACAGGGGGAAGGGAGAAAAATGATGACTGAGTAGTGTCTGAGTCAGATATGCATGCTTGTAAGCATAGGAAGATGTGCTCCTGAACAAAATGGTAGATGGCAAGATGGTGAAGGTTTTGTTGGTGTAACTAACCAGCTGGATGTGTAAGGGGGCATCCTGTAGTTGTGATACGTGGTCGTAATTCACGCATTAATGGTTGGATACCTCATCGGTTGATGGAATTTCTGCTTGGATGTTAATTGCACATGATGCAAGTTCCTTGTACTCTAACTCTGCAGTTTCACATTATAGAATTTCATATTGCAGTTATCAGCCAGAATATCTTCCTAACACATTAGTATTTCCTCTTGTAAAAAAGGATGCGGGCATATTTCTAATTAGGTGTTATTTCTCAATGTTGCGGAAGGGCTACTGTGTCAATTCCTGTTAAAGCACAGGCAGCATGGTAAGATAAATGCCAGTGAGGTATTCAGCAATTTGCTTACAAATCAGGATTCATGTAAACACTTTTCTATAATACATGTAAAGGAAACACTTCTCTGTAATAATGTTGCTTATTGCAAGTATCACTGCTTTTTTATTGCTGGAGATTTTTTGAGTTTTGTGGCAATCAGCTGGGATCACGAGAGGAACACTCCTCACAGCTGCTGTGTCAAGTTTGCATACCTCTCAGCAGTGTTTTCAGATACACGTTCTCTTGAATTCCACTCTCTTGGAAGGAGTGGAAGACGTTTAACTTTCAGTGCGCCTTGCTGAACATGATATGATGCAGTACCACATGTCACAGGAGAGTCTACAGAAAGTGACTGAGAGTTTCAGAGATGACAAGCACCGAGTGCTGATTATTTCAGGAGGCATCTTAATACATCATTGCGATCTACTTGCATTTACCCTGAAGCCAAAATGGGGGTACTGGCTGCTTCTTCCAGCAGCTACCTCCTCCACTGATCTCTTCCTGCCGTCCCAGGACTCCCAGCTCTCCTGGGACTGGACCCCAATGGGCCCAAAACCACCGTTCTGGGAAGCACTTGCTTATGTGCTGGCTCCAGATGCTGCCCCTAGCACCAGCTCTTCCTAAAACCACACTTGGCTTTTCCAAGATGCACAGTTCAGTTTCATACTGGATGAATTATTGGGGTTTCTCTGTTACAGTAGTATAGCAAGTAGCAAGCATAATATTAGTCTTTCATTGATTAAGCAGCAGCACAGTGGCATTAGTTCTCCTGCGTACCTGAGGATCCAAACTACAGCACTTTATTCTATGTATTTAATGAGATCCTGGATTTCTCTATCATACTTTTATTGGCTATCACCTTCTACCATGGAAAGATAATACATGTTATATTCAGCTAATTACTTTTTCAATACACAATCTCCAATCATCAGCAGCACTAGATGCTTAATTCAGGTTATAATAACACTGACTGAATATCTTTCAGCTTGTACATACCACTGCAGGTAATTTTTGCCAGACTTTTGGTGGACTGCAGAGCTCCAGCTTGCTAGCATAGCATCTAACTGCTTATTGGTCTCACTCTCAATCTCCTCATTATTTCAGTTGCACAGCTACAATAATTAGATTCTGTATTTTTCAGACTTCGTAGACTAGCTTAAGACTACACTAGGCAGGGACACAAAATTTCCTTTGTCCTGTAGATCTTGGTTATCACTTTGTATGCCAGTCATTATTTTGCTCAAAAACAAGACCAGGTGAGCTTCAGTCCCTGCTACAAAGCTGCTTTGACCAATTTACTGAAACTAAGTTGATACACACTGAGCATTTAATTAACATTTAATGTTCTATCTAGAGAAAAACAATGTCTGAACTGTATTGCATCAGCTTGCACCTTTCTGGGTATGACTGCACTTATGTGCTAGTTCTGACAACTGTGCATGTGAAAGCTGGCAAAAAATACACGAAAATATACTACTCTGACTATACACGTGCTAGAGGTGCTTTATAAACCTATAAGTTGTCTTGTTACAGAGTTTGAATCATGGAAAATTTGTCTTTTTCTTGTCAGAAATGCTACAGACCTGACTCCATTGCAAAGTTTTTCTAGACCAGTTCTGCCAGCTGAGGAGGAAAGAAGTGCAGGCCCAGTGGCTACCCAGGATGGAGGGCTGCTCTCCATCATTCCTGTTATCTCCCAGATTGCTTGCTCTTTTATGTAGATATATGGATGTATAATGCTGATATGTTTATCTAGTTATTCAATACTAATATTGCTAAATTTCCAAAAGTCCCATCAAGACCCCATTGTTTTAGGTACATGACAGATACAACAAAATATCACCTGCTCCAAACAACTTGTCATCTAAAAAAATATCTGGCCTGATTTCTAATCTTAATGGCCATTCTGGGTAACTCATTCAGGATTATGTGATAACGAATAGCCAGTTTCTTTAGCAGAATTGCCTATAAATGCATCACACGGTAGCGATGTGATGCCTTATGCCAATTAATTAACATGGTTCAGTGATGTTTTATGCTTTTAGTAACATACATCAGTAGTCATGCTGCAAAGGATATAAACAAGGGGGTTTTTAAGTACTTTTGATCATTATAGACACAACATTGAGATTTCTCGTGTGTATGACTCCTGAAAGTATCATAGAGTAGAGTAGAGTAGAGTAGAGTAGAATAGAATAGAATAGAGTAGAATAGGTTATTTCAGTTGGAAGGGACCTGCAACAATCATCTAGCCCAACTGCCTGACCACTTCAGGGCTGACCAAAAGTTAAAGCATGTTATTAAGGGCATTGTCCAAATGCCTCTTGAACACTCACAGGCTTGGGGCATCGCCCACCTCTCCAGGAAGCCTGTTCCAGTGTTTGACCACCCTCTTGGTAAAGAAATGCTTCCTAATGTCCAGTCTACACCGCCCCTGGCACAGCTTTGAACCATTCCCATGTGTTCTGTCACAGGATACCAGGGAGAAGAGCTCAGCGCTTCCCTCTCCACTTCCCCTCCTCAGGAAGCTGCAGAGAGCAATGAGGTCGCCCCTCAGCCTCCTTCTCTCCAAACTAGACAAGCCCAAAGTCCTTAGCCGCTCCTCACAGGATATGCCTTTCAGCCCTGTCACCAGCGTTGTTGCCCTCCTCTTGACACATTCAAGAACCTTCACATCCTTCTTAAATTGTGGGGCCCAAAACTGCACGCAGTACTCAAGGTGAGGATGCACGAATGCTGAATACAGCGGGGTAATCACCCCTTTTGACCGGCTGGTTATGCTGTGTTTGATGCACCCCAGGGTGCAGTTTGCCCTCTTGGCTGCCAGGGCACACTGCTGACGCATATTGAGCCGGCTGTCAAGCAGCACCCCCAGATCCCTTTCTGCAGGGCTGCTCTCCAGCCACTCCTCTCCCTATCCTATTTGCCTCTCTCCTATTTGCCTATCATGAAATAGGCAAATTATTGAATGCACCAGCACTGGGTGGTATTTGAAGCCGTTGCGTTTCACGTATTTCTATGTGATCATGCCTGCATTTTCTCTATTCTTAACTGGGTTTACTCCTGCTTTTTGGAATTCCTGCCATGCATAAAACAAGGTGCTCATGCTGTGCCAACAATGAAGGAGCCACAATGGGTTGGTGTGTTTTGCATGCTTCTCTTGAGCCTCTGCTGCTGGTCACCTTGGAGACAAGAAGTGTCCTGGACCGGCCCCACAATTGCTTTAACCAAGTGGCAGCTCCTACGTTTTCTGCTTCATGTGTAATTAGTGGCTGTTCTGATGTGAGGCTTTTACTATAACCCATGTTGGCAACACATTCCCAGAGCTTCTATATTCCTCCAGGGATAATATTTAATATTTAATTTGGAAGTTTAGCAAACCTTATTCCAGTTCACTAGCAGTGGTGTGAGGAAAGTCCCAGAAGGGGAATAACTCTGCTCGCTTTTCCCACGGCTGCTACCGCGCGTAGATGCTCCAAGAGGACTGAGTGCATGTTTGCAGCCTTTTAACACAGAAGAAAACTAAAATACCTCTAGAGATCATTGAGCATCTGTAAAGCCATATTTGTCTTGAGCCACCCAGCCCTAATGTATTCCGAACTCTTCAGCTCTCCCTTTGGCCCAGGGCAATGACGTGAAATAGTGCTGGGTATTAGGTTTTTATATATTTTCGGTTAACACTATAGACTCCAGATGAAGTTTTAGTTCTGCCAGCGGTGCTTCTTTAACATCAGCTTCCCATCTTATTCTGCTTTAAAATGCCCCAGTGCTATTGCTAACCTAAGAAGAATTGTCATAGTATTGGAGTGCGTATGTTCCCATAGTGCTCATACCGCAAAAGACAACGCTCCCATTTTCAGTTATTCACCAATAGCCTTTTTCCTCTTAATAGCACTGTCCTCTTAGTAGTCAGCAGCAGACAGATTTCCTTCTTAATAGATATCTTTAGGCTTCATGTAAAAAGCAGGTTCTCTTTCATGCTTAACACATGTTGTGTGCCGTCCTTGCTCGTATTTCATGCACCTGCTACTAGGTAGTAGTTTGGTGAGTCCCAGAACCAGGATTGCCTGATCTCTTAGGGATTTATGTCTCAGGGTTGAATGAGCTGCTACCTAAGAAGGTGCGGAGGCCAGACTCTGATGCCTAGTAAGTAGTGAGTTTACCTCTGAGCCTATACTTAGTGGCAGCGATGTTAGTTTTTCTCTCTTCTGCTCAGTTACCTGTTCACATTAAACCTGTAGGAACTAATATCTTTGCACTCTGTCTGTGTCAGATTAGATTTAAATTGGATCAGTGTGTTCAAACGCTATTGATGGGGAACAGAGAAAGATACACGCTCCTTGACTTCCTTATTTTCTTCTTACTGTCTTCTAAAGACAAGGCTAGAAATTCAACTTCAGTTGGATCTGCTTGATCTATAGGTGGTTAATAATAATGACAATTTGCATTGTGTTTTTTTTTTTACTATGTCAGGCAAATCTTTTGCTTTGGGGAATAAATTTTATAGGAATCACAAATAATAAGTACATAATTCATTATTCATATCTCTGCTGGGGGAAAAAACGTCGTGGAGCGGGTAGGTGGCTGGGACTTTTTGTAATGAGTTGATGAAAGGGAAAAAAAAAAAAGAAAATTCATGCACCCTAACTGATTCCTCTGCCTTAAACGAAATGAACGTTATTGCTTTTAAGATTGTTTGACTTTAAGTAAGTCTTGTGAACATGATTAACATGCCCAAGATTATCCAGGAGGATAAATTATTCATGCAAATTACACATTTATAAATCATATACAGAGATATATACAGATTTCTTAATTTCACTAACACTCTGGTAAATTTGAAAATGAAATTTTTTTTTTCTTCTTTAAGCCTTTCTTTGCAGTGCTGTAAGTAGCTTCATACTAGATAAAATAGGATAAACAATGAAAAAAGGGCCTGACTGCAGAGCTTACGGAGTAAAGTAACAGGATTGTTTTGAAGTAGTTCTGCATGAAAGTGAGCCAGATTTAACCCTGAAAGCTGGCAGGCTACAGTGTTAGCTCAGAGGTAACTTAAATCTGAGAGTACAGTAGATCAGAAATCAATTTTTAAAATTTCATGCATGAAGACATAAGGACACGATCAAATCTCAGGTTTGAGGGAAGACTCCAGCTTCTCAGTGTGCTCGTGTCCCTCTGCATTACAGAGGTGCAAATGCTTCTCCCAGGACGCAGTCTGCCATTTCAGCAAAGGTGCTTACCTAAGTTTACGCTGGGAGATAAAACAACTTAAATGAAAAATTTGTGTGCTAGAAACATCGCAGTGTTTTTTATCTTGACATTTTAAAGGGCTGGGAGTTTAGAGGTCTGTTTTTTGAAACAGTGCACCATTCAGAGCTTTCTTCAGGTCTTATACGGTTCTTGACAAGGACTGTTTCTTGCGGTAACACACGGCAGTAACTTACAGCATTGTGTCTGACACCAAGGGAAAAAATGTATGTAATCTAGTGGGCTGGCAGGTAGAGAGAAACTGAGGCATCCGCAAAATCGCCAACTACTTTATTGTTGCAGTTTTAGTTGTAATTTACTCTTAAAAGTAAATTGTATGACCAGTAATCTCATGAAATAAGAAGACAGCTGAAGATTATCAGATCTAACCACAGAGCTTAGGCTGGATCAAAATTGAGGCACCAGAAATTAAGCCTTTCATGTTTTATGGAAATGCATGTTCAAATTCCTAGAATTGACTTCAGCTATTATGATTTACATCCAGGGCTGAACCAAACTGATTTGCAAAATCTCTAAAAGAAAATAGCAAGTCTAAATACTTCAGACGAGCTTGTAATTTAGTAACTGGAAAGCTATGTTATGTCACATTAATAGGCTAAGCATATTATAGAAAAGAGGAGGATCAAAATGACAAAAGTAGCAGACAGAAAGGGCACAAACCTTACCTTCAGTTACCTTGTGTTACTCCTATGATAATCTGGAGATCAAAGGATATAAAGTACCTTTTTCTAAAGTGCCAGCCAAATAAATGTTAGTATGATAGGTAGGCGTTCAAACACTACAGAGCTGAAACAGACAACGAAAATAAATAGAACCCCTTCAAAACTGAAAAATCCTGTTGGTTGTGACTGGTAGATAAGATTTACTTCCTAAGAAGGTGAAAACACGTTGCCATGACATAGCTCACCCCGGGCGAGGCGTGTACGTGTGACTGCGTTCCACCTCGGCAGCACCACCCATTGCAGGTTTGCTTCCACACACAGGGCAGGAAGACCTGCAGCCTCATTGTACACGGCATATTTGCAGCAAGGGTGGTGGTGAAGGCTGCTGGGTTTGTTCATTGACTGCTGTCGCCTTGTGATGAATAGGACACATGCACGATTCAGCCTGTGTCAGAGCAGGGGGTAGTTGTCCCCTGCCCGGGTCCCCTATTACTTGCTACTCACCTCCCACAGGACTAACATTAATTTGGTCACAGACCGCTCAGGACACAGTCCGAAAATTGATCTGAAAACCCAAAATCTTTGTTTCCAAGCAGTTCTTTGCCATGGCTCACTGTGCAGCCCCGCAAGCACCAGTGCTGGCACAGGGCAAGCGGCAGGAACATGTGGCCGGCAGCCGGAGGGCACGGGAGCCGCCTGCAGCAGCGACTCGGGGCTGTTACACCAGCAGCATGTCTGGGGGTTACGGAGTTTTCCCACCGCGGGAGAGGAAACAGAAGGGAGCTCTGGATAAGAGCAGGTTGGATAAGGTCAGACGTTCTGAAGAGGCAAAAGGAGCTGAGGTTATCTAGTCTTCCAAAAGGCTTTCTGAAAACAGTATAGGACAAAAGCAGTGCAGCCTATAAGCAGTCATCCATAAGGAGAACAGAGAATATTCAGATGTTTTGTGAAGCCAGACTGGAAGAGCATTCCTGTAAGAGAGCACTTTCTCTATTGCGTAAATAATTAAGCAGTGGTGGTGTTTTGCCTTTAGGCAATAGTATTACCATAAAGTAGTCATCAGTAATACAAATAGATATGAGGAAATAAGAAACGATTCTGGGTCAAGGATTTAAAGTCAAACAGAAGAGGCACAGTTCTTTTGAGCTTTGTGGAGAGCTGAAAGCCTCCTACAACAGGCTTTAAGTCCCCTGAACCAGCAACTTGGCCAAGCAGGAGACAAGCAAGTTTTTATTGTTCAGACATGGGAGCCTCTTGGCATAGTAATACAGAGATGATCTGTGTTACCCCTACATGGTATTACCCCGTTTTACAGCCTCCCTCCCCTGGTCCTGCAGCAGGGCTGGATGACTGCAAAGCCTGTAGAGAAGGAACGTTGTTGCTGATGAAGTTCTGTATCTGCAAGACTCGCTATAATGAGTGAAAATGGAAAAGAAACAATTATCCCGTGATTGTGCTTTGTAACTGAGATTCTTTTTCAAAGAAAGTGACAGTAAGTAAATTCTGGTCTAACCTTCATCCGCTGTGAGACTTTTGCCTCTTTACCATGTAGCGCTTGACACTGACGCTCCTGTTAGAGGCGGGGGAGGACCAGTGTGCCCGGCAGCCCTCCCTCACCACGCTGCCTTCCCCCTTGCAAGTCTCCTGCACGCATTTCGATCTCTTCTGCTGAGCTCTGTAAAGCAGAAGGAGAGCACAGCTTCTTTGATGATCTTGATCTAAATAGCAAGTTGTCATCTGAATTAAAAGGGAGAGACTGCAGGGGATGAAAGAGAAGCAATATGCTTATTTTCTGGTCTAGCAGTGCTGTTATTCTACCTGTCCCAAGCCCATACACAAATAATTGCTGTCTTAATGGCTGTTGTTTTTTTTATTGTACCTCTGCAGCTGTGTGGGTGAATGTGAAAAGGTTTTTGCACATGTATATATGTATTTTTGGTAGACACTGCACAGCTAAAGCCTCTTTTAATTTTGTCTCTAATTTATTTTTAATTTTGTAACCCTCAGGGGTAAATCCTTATTATATGATGTAAAATCATCTCTTCTACAAAGCAGCTTATTTGTTGATTTTTAATTTGAGCCAGCAGAGGCAAAGCTGTAGCTTTTTTCCAAACTCTGAGACCTCCTCTGTATATATAACTGTCAAGTGTGTATATCACTGCAAAATTAGTAAAAACTGTAAAACCTAAACTTATCCTTCTAGAAAGGGCAAAGAGGAGGTTTGTATTTCTCTGTGTTAACAGTTAGACTTCTGAATCTAAAACCATTCCTCATATACAATTTGCTTTTAAATCTACATTACATTTGGATTATACCGAATATGAAGGCTTACATTTTCAAAAGCTCACATGCTGACAGAAGTTAGGGGTTTGTTTTTTGAAAGGGGATCTCCATCAAAAGATGGCACTGTCTGAAGATGGCATCTGTGCACTCACATAAATGCAGGTTCACCAACATCAATATGTGCTGTTGGCTCGCTGGAAATGTTGCCTTTAAGCTAACCTGCACACTTCATGGTTTAGTATTTGTTTATATGGCTGGCTGGAAGACTTAGTCACAGTCCTATTGAGATAATAACAAAAACACACAATCTGACATAATCTCTCTTCCCTTTACATTCAGTGGGAGAGGTGTTTATTCTCAAAACACTGGTTATCTCATCCTAAACAACTCATCTGGAATATGTTAGGTGAAAAATGCTTTAAAAATGCCTTACCAGGTAGTTCAGGTGTAGGCATCTGCATTCGGTCCTTCTGGCCTACAATGCTTACAACTCAAAAGACTTGAATAATTTGTTTGCTTTGAGTTGTCATCAAGGGAAATAAAAAAACCCAGATTGTCTCTTTTTGTTTTGTTTTTAAATAAGTGTGATTTTTTTTCCCCCACTTTGTTTTTATGCAAAGGTGATATTTATTACTATTCAGGATCTAGACTTTTGAATGAAGCTCTTGATTTCCTCTGCTTCTCTTTTTAGTCTTCCCAAGTCAAGGCTTCCCACTTATCTCCCTGCTCCCATTTCCCTTCTCCTTGTTGTCTCTGAATTCCCTGAGGATGCCATCTGTGATTGTTGTCCAGAGGTCTTGTCCTGCTGGCAGCCCATGCCTTCTCCAGGCTGTCTTCCACTGTTGCCTTCTACCGGGTCACTCTTGCAAAAGTGTGACATTTGAATATGGTGGTGAAAGCTTTATTTCAGCCCCAGCTCAAAACTGGGACTCCGCCTGCCTCTTCCTTGATTTGTCCCTAGCATTGGACTGACACTCGCTGCAGATGATCCTCTTCTTTCTCCTGCCCTTCTCCGCAGAAAATCTCCCACTGCAGGAGCAATTAATTCCCTTCTATGAATTGTGATGACAATGCCAAGAAAATAGAGCGCAGTAAACAAGTAATAGTCCCCAGATTAACAATGTGAAACATGCATTGCTTTTTGCTCAGATATACCCCTCAAATGGGGTCCGTCAGTTTTGCTAATGCTTGTAGATCTGCACAACTGATATGTTAATGATAAATTATCATAATAATGTGCGCAAAGGGATGCAGGGCAGAAGCCAGACCTTTCTTACACATTAAGTAACAGGAGATGCAGCAAGTGAGTGGAAGCGAAGACTAAGTATGTTCCACAGAGGAAGATGCAGCTCCCGCACAAGATTTTTTTCGAGGAACAAGTTCTCTATTTTATTTTTGTCATGCAGAACACCTGTACATCTCTCTGCTTTCCACTGGGCAAGAAAAAGACACTTGCTGTGAAGCTAAACCAATGTTCATCAGAGCTGCACGGTGCCTGCATAAATTCATTTCGGCATTGCTTTTTGCTCTGCAGAGCCTTCTCAGCTGAAGCTGATCTTTTGCAGTTTGGAATATCTCAGAGCTGTATATCAAAAATAAAATACCACTTGCCAAATATTTTTCTTATTTCTATCGTTAGCCCGGAAAGAATTGAGAAAGCAAAAGAGAGAACTGTGTGTGTCAGTTGAGATTACAGATTTAATTTCCATCTCTGGAAACTCTGACTTTACCTGTTAGCCAGAAGTCATGATCATACATTCCTTTTTAAAGCTAACTTATTTGGCCACATCTGATCAGTACAGTGATCTGTGGTTGGAAATTGAAGCTGGAGAAAGCAACCACTGGCAAACCAAAGGTACCAAAAGATTCCTTGAGACTTGTCCATAGTCCTTGCTCAGGCAGCCTAATGCCAGCGCCAGTTCTTGAACCTGCTGCTTCTTTCTGCTTTGTAGGTACCACCAAGGTCTTACTGTCACAAAAACAGATTTAGGTGGGTGTTGGAATAGAGACTGTAGTGACTCTGAGAGGTTTATATTGTCTAATAGTTTGATGTCTTTGATTTTTAAACTTTCTCTTTACAATTAACAAGAAAAATTGCTCTGAAGTGTTAATCATGCCTTTCCATTGCATTGATGTTTTTCAGCTGATGTTTTAAAGTTATTATCTGGGCAGCACAAGAGCTAGAGATTTAGTTTCAGTACCTGGAAAGGATCTATCTGAATGTTTTACACTGATTTTAGTAGGAATTAGGACATCTAATCTCAAATGCTTTTCTGAAAATACCTTCCTAAATGTATTAAAAAATAAAATCTACAATATGCCTCTTTCTTCATGTTCAAATCGTCATAACAAATACATAAATGTAGTCATAATTCATGTCTGCAGTGCATTGTTCCTGTACCTCAAACAAAGGGTGGGAATTTCTTTTTAGTGAGTTCTCCTGTGAATTGGTGGTAACAGGAAAGCTGGTCTGGTTGAATGTACTGACTCATTCCTATTTAGAGTCTTAAATAATTAGCCTACTCACCACCTTGTCTATGCTATTTCTCTGCTGATTACTAAAAGAAAGAGAAAAAGAGAAGGGAGGGAAGGAAGGAAAGGAAGGAAAGCTTTTTAGCATTTACAGTTTTGCACTCAGTGTCATAATCACTGTAACAAATATTAGGGTTGCCTAACAATATCCCACTGGAAGTGTGTATGTGTGGGCATCTGTTAATGAACAAACATGAAATGATTCAGATGCTTGGTTCAGGTAAATACCCATTCAGGTCACTCAGTGATGCCAAGATTTAAAGTCTAAGATCTTGAATCAACTTCTGAAGTCATAATCCGTTTTTCTGTGATTGCAACTTATAAGATCTGAGATAGTCCTGTGCTATAAAGAGCCTGCCATTTCTGATGGTAGGGCAGCACATATATCACTGGGTCTATTTGAACCAGAGAGCCGAACACACTTGTGATGATGGAAAATAATGAGAGACAATTGGGAAGCCTGAGCAAGTTTTGGTGGCAATTGACAATAATGTTCCTTTTCTTCTGTATTTTCCACTGCTCATTTTGATCATCACAGGCACTTAGAAAGGCTGCAGCAACACGAACAAATCTCAGAATAGTGGGGTTTTTTTTTTAAACTTTCAAGACAGTTTAAATTCCATTCTTGGTACTTTGGCAGTACAGGTCAACCCTACTTAGATCCCTGTTTAGGCTACAGACTTTTAAAGACCTCCAGTCATACTGTGTTCAGTCACAGTCAGTATGTCCGGCCCCTTTCACAGTGGGGTCCCATCGTGTCTGGAGCTTACTGTAATGCAAATAAGTAACAGGTTTGCCCACCCTCACTAATGAGCTGGTTTCTTTTGAATGGAGAACAATAATAATCCCTAGCCTAGCATGAGGAATGCTTTGACCTTTTGAAAGCTGTGGGTTTGATCTGTAGGCCATATTGTACTGCCAGTCTTCACGTGGTGGAAATTAAGTACTGGTTGATTGGCAGGGCTCCCCTAGAAGGCAGCAAACCTGCCTACTTCAGAAATCGATCCTCAGAGCAGAGCAACCTGTCACGCAAAATCTGTCTGTCTCAGTGCAGCCTTTCTCTAAACAAGTCGGATATTTTGAACCTCTAGGATCGTAATAACTATCCTTGGAACAGGATCTGTAATCTGCCAAAAGGTGATGCTGTTATTCTCATGCTCTAATATTCCATCATATTTGCAAATACTGGTGATCTCCCATATCTGGCAAAACCCTCTTGCATCATGTGTGATACAACGTTTATCAGTATGTATGGAAAGTATAAATGTATGTAATAAACTGCTCTATTCTTTAGCATTTTATATGTGTATATATATGTGTGTATATAAAAGTAAAACTAAGAACACATTTACAGTCTGCCCAAGCTGCACTTGTTTTTCCTGGCGTTGTTTACATCTTAAGCGAAGTGACAATCTGACCCTTACATATTACTTCGCCAAGCTGGCTGTTTTAATATCTGCGAGACAAATAGGGTCTGTTAGTTTTCACCTCGTTGCAGTACCTATTTATATATGGTGCTTTTCAGCTGCATATTGTAAATGCAAGAGATCTTCTAGATAATTTCTCTTGACAGGCAGGTATTTTGTGCATGTAAACCTAACTCTTTTACATAACTCTTCTTGTTTATTACCACAGGAGAAGAAAACTTGCTGGCAATTTTGAAAAGAAGATGGTGGAAGTACATGATCCTGGGGATAATAGATATAGAAGCCAATTACCTGGTAGTCAAAGCTTATCAATACACCACTCTTACTAGTGTACAGGTAAGGACTCAAAGGATTTTCCCTTTTGAGGTAAGATAATAGGCCCAATAGTCAGTGGGTCAATGGTGCAGTGTCCATGGCTTCAGTGCACTAATAGCTAGTTGCTGCCTGTGTCTTCTGTGTACTTTTTAATGCTGTCTCATAAGACACGTTTTTTCATATTGAACTTCATATCGAGGGGAACCTCAACCCATCCCACTCCTACCAGTTTGATGCCAGTGCCAGCAATAGATAACCAGAGCCTGGAGAAGGATCGCAGTCAGCAGGAGAGCACCTGCAGAGCAGCAGAAAGGAATTCCAGCCACTCCAGCCAGTAAGCCAGCTCATCAGGGGCCCGACTTAAATGCCTCTATGCAAACGCACGTAGCAAGGGGAATAAACAAGAGGAGTTAGAGACGCGCGCACTCCTGCAGGGCTATGATCTTATTGACGTCACGGAGAGGTGGTGGGACGGCTCCTATGACTGGAGTGTTGGAATGGAAGGATACAGGCTCTTTAGGAAGGACAGGCAGGGGAGACGAGGAGGAGGTGTTGCCCTCTATGTCAATGACCAGCTGGAGTGCATGGAGGTCCGCCTGGGGATGGATGAGGAGCCGACCGAGAGCTTATGGGTCAGGATTAAAGGGAGGGCAGGGACAGGTGACATTATAGTGGGGTCTGCTACAGGCCACCCAACCAGGAAGACCGAACGGATGAGGCCTTTTATAGACAGATAGGAGCAGCCTCACGTTCGCAAGCCCTGGTCATCATGGCGGACTTCAACCACCCCGATATCTGTTGGAGGGACAACACAGCAGGGCGTAAGCAATCCGGGAGGTTCCTGGAATGCATTGATGATAATTTCTTTCTCCCAGTGATAGAGGAGCCAACGAGGAGAGGTGCTATGCTGGACTTTGATCTCACCAACAGGGAGGGGCTGGTGGGAAATGTGAAGCTCAAGGACAGCCTTGGCTGCAGTGACGATGAAATGGTGGAGTTCAAGATCCTTAGGGCACCGAGGAGGGCGCACAGCAAGCTCATTACCCTGGACTTCAGGAGAGCAGACTTTGGCCTCTTCAGGGATCTGCTTGGTAGAGTACCATGGGATAAAGCCTTGGAAGGAAGAGGCCCCCAAGAAAGCTGGTTAATATTCAAGGATCACCTCCTCCAAGCTCAGGAGCGATGCATCCCAATAAAGAGGAAGTCAGGCAAAAAGGAAGCCTACAGAGGGTGGAAGCAAGGACAGGTAGCCTGGGAGGAATACAGAGAAGTTGTCTGAGCAGCCAGGGATCAGGTTAGGAAAGCTAAAGCCCTGATAGAATTAAATCTGGCCAGGGACATCAAGGGCAACAATAAAAGCTTCTATAGTACGTCAGTGATAAAAGGAAGACTATGGAAAATGTGGGCCCTCTCCAGAAGGAAACGGGAGACCCGATTACCTGGGATATGGAGAAGGCTGAGGTACTCAGCAACTTTTTTGCCTCAGTCTTCACCAGCAAGTGCTCAAGCCTCGCCGCCCAAGCTGCAGAAGGCAAAGGCAGGGGACTGGGAGAATGAAGAACCGCCCACTGTAGGAGAAGATCAGGTTTGAGACCATCTTAGGAACCTAAAGGTGCACAGGTCCATGGGACCCGATGAGATCCATTCGTGGGTCTTGAGAGAACTGGCGGATGAAGTTGCTAAGCCACTATCCATCATATTTGAGAAGCCATGGCAGTCCAGTGAAGTTCCCGCTGACTGGAAAAGGGGAAACATAACCCCATTTTTAAAAAGGGAAAAAAGGAAGATCTGGGGAACTACAGGCCAGTCAGTCTCACCTCTGTGCCCGGCAAAATCATGGAGCAGATCCTCCTGGAAACTGTGCTAAGGCACATGGAAAATATGGAGGTGATTGGTGACAGCCAACATGGTTTCACTAAGGGCAAATCATGCCTGACAAATTTGGTGGCCTTCTACGACGGGGTTACAGCGTTGGTGGATAAGGTTAGAGCAACTGACTTCATCTACCTGGACTTGTGCAAAGCATTTGACACTGTCCCGGACGACATCCTTGTCTCTAAATTGGAGAGACATGGATTTGATGAATGGACCACTTGGTGGATAAGGAATTGGCTGGATGGTCGCATTCTAAGAGTCAACAGCTCGACATCCAAGTGGAGACCAGTGATGAGTGGTGTTCCTCAGGGGTTGGTACTGGGACCAGCACTGTTTAACATATTTTTCGGTGACATGGACAGGGAGATTGAGTGCACCCTCAGCAAGCTTGCTGACGACACCAAGCTGTGCAGTGTGGTCAACACCCTGGAGGGAAGGGATGCCATCCAGAGGAACCTTGACAGGCTTGCGAGGTGGGCCCGTGCAAACCTCATGAAGTTCAACAAGGCCACATGCAAGGTTCTGCACATGGGCTGGGGCAATCCCAAGCACAAATACAGGCTGGGTGGAGAATGGATTGAGAGCAACCCTGAGGAGAAGGACTTGGGGGTGTTAGTTGATGAGAAGCTCAACATGACCTGGCAATGTGCACCTGCAGCCCAGAAAGCCAACTGTATCCTGGGCTGCATCAAAAGAAGCGTGACCAGCAGGTTGAGGGAGGTGATTCTGCCCCTCTACTCCGCTCTCGTGAGACCCCACCTGGAGTACTGCGTTCAGCTCTGGGGCCCCCAACATAAGAAGGACATGGACCTGTTGGAGTGAGTCCAGAGGAGGGCCACCAAGACAATCAGAGGGCTGGAGCACCTCTCCTATGAAGACAGGCTGAGAGAGTTGGGGTTTTTCAGCCTGGAGAAGAGAAGGCCCCTGGGAGACCTTATAGCAGCCTTGCAGTACCTGAAGGGGGCCTACAAAAAAGCTAGAAAGGGACTTTTTACAAAAGCATGTAGTGATAGGACAAGGGGTAATGCCTTTAAACTGAAAGAGGGTAGATTTAGATTAGATATAAGGAAGAATTTCTTCACTATGAGGGTGGTGAGACACTGGAACAGGTTGCCCAGAGAAGCTGTGGGTGCCCCATCCCTGGAAGTGTTCAAGGCGAGGTTGGACGGAGCTTTAAGCAACCTGGTCAAGTGGAATGTGTCCCTACCCATGGCAGGGGGGTTGGAACTAGGTGATCTTTAAGGTCCCTTCCAACCCAAACCATTCTATGATTCTATGATTCTATTACTATTTTTATTATTCAGTATTTTCCAAACTATACAAAAACATACTGGCTTTCATTTTATTTTTCTGTGCTAAAACATTCATAATCACATTTTTGGCATTATCTACTTAATTTGGTCCTTTAAGGAAATATTTTCAGATGGGCTGAAACGTTTTTCTCACTTTATATTGTACTTGGAAAAAATACAAGCACTTGTTTTAGGATTCCATAATTAGATCTCAGTGCAAAAGTTGTCATTAAGTAAAATCAATGTAGTTATAATGAAGAAGTCTTACTTTAAGGCAAGTAGTTAGATGTGTTATGTTATATAACAGCTTAACTGCAGCTGTCAAAAAGTGTACTCTCCCTTAAAAAATTATACATGCAATGAACAAAAGCTAGGGTAGCGATTTCTCCAAAGATCTAACCTACAAGACTAATACAAACACAAAAGAATCAGGCTTCTTCCCATTTAAGTGGAGAAGTGAATAATAGAAACATTTTTAAGAGACTGGAAATTGTCTATTTTGGGAAACATTGCATACTTCATTGCTACTTGTTCGAAAACAAACCTACTCCCTTTTTACGTTATTTCTAAATAACTGGGCAACATTAGGTAGTGTTCAGTGTATTTTACACCTTATTTGCCTGAAGTTTGCATTAGAGCCGGTAAAATAGAGGAGCACCAGTTAATGTTCTGCAGAATCAAAGCTAATTAGGAATACATGTCTTCCATAGTTGAAAAGTGATACTGGAAAATTCTGAGCTGGTTTAGCTGAGTAAGAAGCAAAAATAGAAGAAAACTATGAATTCAATGAATCTGAATGTGAGGTTTATACTAAATATTCACAAATGCCTCTGCCATCAGAATCTTGGTTTGAGAATTCTTTGAAACGTGCTCAGACAATGTAATATTGCTTTTAACACTTTTCCAAATCGGATTACTCAGTACAGAGTAAAGCATAAATTCATGTAAATCACATACTGTCTGATTTTATAGTTACTGAAAGAAGAGAAAAGCAAAAGCTGAACTGCTTCCTTCGCACATTCACTCATAGCAAGTAGGAATAGCGGACAAGATGATTCAGGTCATTAAATCCCATCTCCCATAGCCACCAACAAGCACGTGTCAGAGGTGCTTCTGGCCGGACCCATGAAACACCGATTCCAGAAGGTGCAAACCCTCCCGACCTTCTGCAATGAGCATGGCCTTTAGCTTAAGAGATCAAAAACTGCAGTGCCAGGAGGAAGAAGGCAGGAGAGTTCAAGGGCGTTGCCTGTGTCTCAGCAGGAAATTTGTTAGCTGAAATGAGCCACAGTCTCCTTTTAGGCTGAGAGAGAGAGGAAGGGTGGAACAGGGGAACTGTCATGGAACATAGACCATGTTGTGTCCTTTTTAGACCTCTTCCACATAAAGATTACAATAGAGTTCAGGTCTCTTTCCCATGTAGCTTGAAAGAGGGAAGAGTTAGAAGCTCAAATGCTGTCAAGCGTTTTTCCAGGAGTGAAATGAATGCAGTGGCTCCTTTTCCTGTAGTTGTCCTGGATTGTTCGGATACACATGGAGGGAGTGGGAATACCTGTTGCATTTTAAATTCACTTCATGCCTTAATTTGAATGAGCTTCTAAGTATAGACAAGCCCAAAGATATGGTGAGAGTGGGACAAATATGAGGATGTTGAATCAAATGACACATTTTATGAAATGTAGCCAAACAACACCCTATTTCATTTAAAGATGAAACAGAAACAGCTCAAGGGATTATTCAGCCTGAAGCAGCATTGGTCAAAGTGCGTCATGGTATGAAATGAAGGCTGAAGAAATGGAAAGTAAAAGATGAAAAAAAGCAAGCTCTTCCTAGAATCTGATTTCTGAAGAAGCAAACAGGACCACTCTCTCGAGAGCATCTTCTGAAAGGCCTGATCCTGCAAGAGCACTACCTGTGAGGCCATAAATGCTCGCTGGCACATAGCAAGACGTGTTCAAACCCTTTCAGAACTGAGACCTGAGAAACCATTACTACCTACCACAAATCAGCATGGCTTCAACTGAAGGCTATGGGAGCTATGCTGGTGTACACAGTGACTGAGAATCGAGCCCCTCAAGTCAATTCCGGGGGATTTTATTCTCAACAGGCTTTACACCAAGGCTTTTTTGATGGAGAGAATATAAGATTTTTTGAAATTGTCACTTCAGTAAATGAGAAATCTTGCAGTATTTTTATAGTGGTGGTACCTGGACCATTTCAGCAGGAAATCAGTTTTACAGCATATACTTTTTTTCCACATGGTATCTCGGCTCCATCATGCAAAACTATCTTGCGAGTGTACTGGGCTTGTGGTGCTTTTAGGCAAAAAACATTAAGCTGCTCTCAGCAAAAAGCCAACGTTTAACTGTAAAAAAAAATCTTTATTGCAATTGATTTTCAGTTCTGGTTTCACCAAACAACTCCAAGCACTCCACAGCTTTGTTTGCCAAGTAGCTTTAAACTCTTAGGACTGTCAAAGTTTCTAGATTAAACTCCATCTTTTTTTGTAATTGACATTATCTCATCATGGTTCCAGGAAAAAACTGAAAATGGTGCCCTGCTTTTCCCCACTGTTTCACACCCAAGTCTTTCCTATACTTTCCTTTAAAATTCCCTTTTGGTTTTGGTCTGGGAAAACAGAATTTGCTAATAAACCTCCCTATACATCTTTCACCGGCTGCCTTCAGAACCACAGTGAACGAAGACACAGAGGCATAACGCAGAGATAAATATGGTACCTAACTTTTACTTTTGGACGTGCTTCTGATTATTTCAAATTACTCTGTAATTACTGTCTGAGAATGTGGCACTCAACTCCATCACAAGATGAAAACAAAGTACTTGTGAAGCCTAGAAACACATAATTTTCCCTTTAAAAAAAAAAAAAAACAACAACAAACTAAAAGTAAAAGACCTCCCTTATAAACTAGGAGACATAAAAAATTAGATTGAAAACCAATGCACTGTTTATGTTTCAGACATCAAGGTGTAGGTCAATTGCTAAGGATAAAATCCAAGGTACCCTTTAGGTACCTGCAGTGCAGTCCAGGGGCAACTAGATTTAATAGAACAATCCAAGAAACCCACACCTAATTGTCTACATATCTAAAATGACATAGACATCTAACATCCCCTATCTATGTGTACTAACCTGATGCTCAGAGCACAATCTTGGGACATTAAAATGTGTGTTTGAACCTCTCAGGTTGCTCCTTCTTTGGTAGCTTTAAGTTCTGGTTTTTTGCATGCCCGGAGTATTGATGGAGCCAGATGCCTAAATAGCTGCCTCCATTTTAAAATTCAAAAGCTAGGTATTCCTACTCAATTTGTTAGATATGATCTTAGCATGCCTCAACGGCTTACAGAAAGCCTGGAGTGCTTTCCAAATTGCAAGGGTAGAGCCACCTTTTACATAAAGTCATAGCTGTTAAACAGTAGCCCGCAGAAAGGGCTTGAGTTAACTCCATCTTAGCTGCAGGGACTGAAACTCAAGCTTCCCACAGCCATGAAAATGCTCAGGCTAGCAAGTGAAGACTGTTCTTTGGAGGGTACATTTAAAAATTGAGTATACGCCAGGTAAAAAGCACAGTAGTTTGTTGATGGATGAATTTGATATCCAAAACCATGTATTTCAAGAAATGCCAGAAGTGCCAGAGATCAGTCACACTTAATGCTCTCAGACGCATGTGTCCTGATTCCCAGATGGCCAAAAACTTGCAAAATGACCTTTAGTTTCTCTTTGATGCATTAATCTAACTTGCACTAGATTTTGCAGCCTTCTTGCATGTCAGCTGTAGCAGGTGCAGAAAGTACATTAAGCACTCCTGTGTACACTAGTACCCGATCCCATGGACTTTTTTTAAAACTATACACTTAACTTTCAGGACTGCCTGTGGTAATGGTTTCCATATTTATCATAATGGTTTTTAAAACAACCCTGGTGTAGGCCTGTGGAAGGTTTAATAACTTGTGGACCTGTGGAAGGATGTTTTAACTACTGTTAAAGGCACCTTTTACACAGCAGATAAAATTAGTTCCCCCAGAGGGAATTAAAAGATTCTGAAGCTCTTGCAGTTATTTAGATCTAGATATTTAATTTGTTTGAAACGACATTTTTACTTCAGCTTCCCTGTACTGCATTTACAGTGTACCGCACACGTACATCCTACCAAGTCCATAATGTCTTCCACTAACCTTTGCTGCCAGGCAAGTGCTTTCTCATCATGCCAAGCTTCGTTATGAGGCAGACTGTCCTCTCCCTTCTCCCCCCTCGCTCCCACGTTAATTAGCTCTCCTTTCTGTGAATACACTGTTCTACCCACCTGCATATTACACTGTTGTGTTGCACTCTCTAGAGGTAATGTTATCCTTTCTCTGTGCTATGACATCACCTAGAAATCTGGACTATTTCTGCAACGCCTTGCATAGTGGTACTGTAGAATATGCATACGATGTCACAAGAAATAAGGTTCTGTCAAAGAGAGTGCTATGTTTCCAAATAGTGATTTATCTGGTAATTTATTTCTTGGGCAATCAACCCTTTGATTGGCATGACAAAAACAAAGGTAGTAAAAGCCGGGATTTATAGACACCAGGAGACAGACAGTAAAACTACAATGCTGATGTTCTCAGCTACTCTTAGATCACTGTGAGGCTCAGCAGTACATCATACTTCCAATTACCTCTGGCAGTTTTCATACCTCAACAACTGCCACCAGAAAAGGAAAGGAGTCAGCAGTAAGTGCTTATTATAGCAGTGCTGGATGGCAATAGACTTTGCTTTGTTCTTGGTCCCTATGGACTCAGTGTGCATTGAGGCAGAAGGTTTGAGATAATTTTGAAGCAAATCTGGGAGGTGAGGAGCAGGGGATTTGCAATATCGAAGTTGTTGATCCACCTTGTCCAGTGCCCGCTAACGTGAAATACCTCAAAAGCAGAGATAGATTCCACTCCTTCCCATCTTCCCCCCATCCTATGCATGTAAGATTGACCATACTTTCCTGTTTTGCTTAGGGGCAGTGAGGGAATACTGCAATGTTAATAAGGTTTGCAGATCAGCGTGTGCAGAAGTGTTGCATACCATACATTTATGCTGAGAGAGTCTGTGGGGTGTATCTTGCATCTGATTTATTATTGCACTTCCACTTGCTGTTCTGTGTTACATACCTATGGTTCGCAAACCAGCCCCTACAGTATCCTCAGTCTCTGTACATGGTTTCGTAGACAACTGAGCTCTCAGTATCCAGAGCTCCTGCCTCTAATGGCAAAATTCACTCTGAGCCAAACTTTTTACTAACATAAATATCCAAAACCTTATTAAAGTCAGTGGAGCTGTGCCCATTACAACAGCAGAGATTTTGGCATTCTGTACCCATTTTGCACATTCTTGCAGATGAAATGCAAAAGCAGAGTTTTTTCTGCGGGAGATACCCATGATTTTTCTTAGGCCAGGATCTAATCTCCTGCATAGCTTACAGCAGCTGCTGACATGGAGAAGTTTCTAATAAGTAACCTTGAGAAAATGGTCTTCAAAGCCCATATCCAGTCATCTTACTTAGCAAGAAGCAAAACAGAAAACAGTTTTTTTTCTGCAGAAACACATGAGTGCTGGCAGAGCTGTCTGCTGTCTCAGAATGATCTTTTTCTGACAGCAGTATGTAAAATCAGAGGAGGAAGGCAATTAAAGGAAAGGCCATTTCAGTGGTCAGTTGAACATATATATGTGTTGGTAAGTCTTCCTGGCATTTGAGCAGATCTTGCATAGGCACAGCTGGAGCGCATGTAACGAGAGGAGAGGATGAAAAGGTGTGTCTTAAGCTTTTTTTTAAAAAGAGTCAAGATGTGATTACTTGTGTTGGTAGTAAAGCGTGTCCATGTGTAGAGAGTTGAAAGCAGAGGAACTGTGGGTTGGATGTGACCACCGCCTTTCATTTAACACGACAGCAAGAACTTACTGAATTCCTTTTATGTACACAGAAAGCTGGAGCTGTGATAATCCTTCGTCTTAGGTGTTGGTGCGTGCAAGTCAGATGTAGGTGAAGGTCTTTCACTAGTGAAAGTTTTGAGGGAGTTTCTGTGTCCATAGGGAAAAAGAGAAAATCCTGAGAACAGATTAAAGGAACTGATGGGAACAGTTATAGAAACATCAGTCATGTGGCCCCAAGAAAAAAATTCGAGATCTTGTGGGCAAAATACTGATTTAAAGAGGCTTCAGACTAGGAGCAGTCTTCTGGCTTTTGTTTCTTCCATGTCATGGAAATTAAACATTTTTACTTTTTTTTTTGAACAGATGACATCACTAACTGATTCTTTCACCAATCTCCCTACCTGGAGTACCCTACATTTTGGCTGGATGAAAACATTAACAGTTTTTAAATTAATTCCGTGGTTATATAAAAACCATGCGAGGAAGTGATTAAGTTGCGATGAGATAGCAAATAGAAACACAAAAGGTGAAAGCAATGCTTCTTTCTTATTTGAATTGCTTGAAATAACTCTGTCAGAAATGCTGCCAGCATCCACACCTTCTCTGCAGAAGGTTTCGGTCGCAGGGTAGGGTAATTGCCACGCAGTTCCCCTGGCAGCCAGCAGCCACCTCTGTGAGGTTTCACATCTTGGCTACTTTTGTACGTGTGTAACGTACAGTTGAATCAAGTGTGTGTGGTATTGTGAAGGTAATGTGAAAACTGGAATAGAAAGAGCCCTCGAATGGGCAGCAAACCCTTTCTTCCTTTGAAAAAACAAAGCAAATGTCAGAAAGTGTGTCTCTTACTGGATATAGCACTTGCTGTTGTATTAAACTTACCAGGTTGCATGCTGAAATTCAGTAGCCATCACATGTACTTGACCATACAACGTTGGACAGATATGGCACTGATTTTACTGATCCCTCTGCTCTGGAGAGTAGGCTGAGTAGAGGGTGCAGCTGATTCTCTGCATGATTTGCTGGAGGGCAGTGCTAATGAGAAACCCCTAATGGGAAAAAAAAGGGCTTATAACTGGGGGGAAAAAATCCAATGAATGTTTAAAAAGGAAGATTCAGCTCAGCTGTTCCCATAGGGAGTTTGCTGACCAGCTTTTTTCTTTTTGATACCGCTGCAGGTCAGCAATTCACCCTCTGTATTACAGACCTTTCCTCTAAAGCTTGCCAGCTCTCCTTTCCAATGACTAACAGTACATTCTTGCTATATATGTGGAAACACAGCTGAATTTGTGAGATCAGAGACAGGATATTTACTGTTAGCAAGAGAGTATTTGTCTATGATTCACAAGTACAATAAAGTCAATGTAATTTAACAAACAAATAATTGGAGAAAATACCTTTCAACATTGTGTATCGTCAACAGACTTAGATGCAGCGTGATGTCTTTTAGAATCAAATAATGATCTTCAATATCTATAACAACACAACATTTTTATAATAGAAAGGAGTTGCTGTAGGACGGTATATGAATAGATTATATATTTTGCATCCTGCCTTCTAAAGCAGCCCAATTCAGAGCTGTGACTGAAGAGAACCACAGGCAAACACGGCAGCGTCAAAGAACATGGTCTGCACCACGCACTCGTATCAGTTTTATTATCTTCCCATGGCAAAATAGTAAATATGTTTTCTTTTAGTTTAGTGAGATCTGATAACTTCTGTGATTAGAACAGGAACGTTGATTAAAATCAGATCACGCATTAATTTAACATAGGGTATAGGCAGTACCTTTTGAATAAGCAATTAAAAAGAAGGAAAATATCAAAGATGATTCTTAGGGAAATACTAGTAAATAACTGACCTTTATGTACTACAAATGAAATTCAAGCTAAGCATAATTTATCTTTGTAATTGTAAAAGCTTTATAGTCAGAAACATGACAATTAGGTATAATGGTTTTTTTCTTAATGACTGAAATAACTAATAACAAACAAAAAAAAGGAAAAAAAAGGGAAAAAATTAAAGAAGAAAGCCCTATTGCAGATCACGTAATCCACAACCTCACGTCTTTTGTCTGTAGAATATATGTGCATTTTTTCTCCTAGTAGACAGGTTTATCTGAGGAAAAAAGAAAGGCACAGCGAATTTATTCCTGGAGAAATGAGATGTAAAGCAATACCTGAAAAATAGTTAAGCAATATACACTAGGTTATCTTACTGCTTATATTGTAGCAACCTAATTTATTTCTGTCTACCCCATTGTTTAATTATAGGTATAAACTAAGCACAATTCAAAAGCTATATAATGTCAATGAACACTACCTACATTTCATGTTTATATCTATTGATGCTGCAGTATTCCGAATAGCAATTTGTGGATTAGACCTTGGACTACCAGCCGCAAAGGGACATTTTCCAGCTGCTGTCAGCATTGTTTGTGACAGGTTCTGTTCATGCATCCGTTCATGTTAGTGCTTAAAAGACACATCTTCACATACTTGAAAGCCTAGGTATGTTTAAATATTTATGGAATGAGAGGAATTTTTAAAATCTTCCTCTGAAAGACTGTTAGTGGGAATTTGCATGTTGAAGTACACATGCTGCAAGTACAAACAATTTTTAAAACTGGCTATTGAAAACACATTAGCACCCTAATATATATCATATTCACAAGATAATGTTCTTTTTGTGTGCTTAGCCCCGAGTAAGTAAAGCAGCCCTCATCAGAGCTGCTGTCCCACAATGAACATGCAGTGTCATGTCCTGTGTGTAAAGGTGGGCAGGGCTGTATTCCAGATGTTGGGCATTAAAAATATCCACTGGGTCACTCTGTGTCTCTGGAGAGACAGTAGTTAGTGGCTGAAAGGTGACATCTTCATATTCTTAAATCTATTCTTATACACTGTTTGTGTGAGTGAGCAGAGCTCCTGATTTTGCAAAATCAAATAGTTGGTTCAGTGATGGCTGAGGTTCGCTTACTCATCTTTGCACAGAAGAGAACTGGAAAGATGCTTGCAGGTGCTTACTGTCTTAATAAGTGGTCTCTTGAAACACCTCTGTGCTTACCTGTTGCAAAAGGCTTTCCTCTCTGTCTTGGGCACAGTCGTCTCTGAGGTGGTATGTGTATGTATGGGGAAGAGGGTGCTCAAATCTTAGGTGCTTGCCTGAGGAAGACGATGGCAGACTGTGCAGTATCACTGATTGGTGCTGTTTTACTCACATCCAGCTCTGAGTTAGGTGTAAGGCTGCCTCTTCACCTCTTCTCTGGTGCAAAGTTAATCAAGTTGGTATAACCTACTGGTGACTCCCATAGCACAGCATGGAAGGGAAGCCAAGTGCACTGAGCCAGGTAAAGGTAGCTCTTACTGGTGATGGATTTCAGTTGCTTTCTCCAAGGTAAGACTGGTGCCTGCCCATGTGTTTTGACCTTGTTTGATGCAAACTATCAGTAAGTTAGAATCACAGAACCATAGAACAGCCCAGCTGTTTGGAAGTGTTTGGAAGTGACCTCAAAAGATCATCTGGTCCAACCTTTCATAGGAAAATGAGCCTAGATGAGATTATCTAGCACCCTGTCCAGCTGCATCTTGAAAACCTCTGGTGATGGGCACTCTACCACATCCCTGAGGAGGTTGTTCCAGTGATTGATTGTTCTGACTGTAAAAAATTTCTTTATTATATTGAGATGAAACCTCTCCTGGTGCAACTTGTACCTGTTGCCCCTTGTCTTCTCTGTGTGGCTCCTTGTGAAGAGAGAGCCTCAGTCGTCTTTGTAGCCCCACTGTAAGTGCTGGAAAACTGTGTTGAGGTCGGAAAACTGTGTGAGTTAAGCTCACCTGTTCAGTGCTGCACTGGCAGGGAATGGGATAGAGGTATTCACACCTTCAGGGATAGCTACGAGCAATGTAAGTAGTAACTGCCTCCCTACTGTTTGGTATCACCTTCCCTCCATCTTCAGCAGAGATGATGGCTGCACTGTATGCTAGCGCAGCTAATGAAGAACACACATCCAGCACGTACAGGCATGATGAAATGAGCTGTGGACTGAGAGGGGAGGTGTTGAGCTATGTCCACATCCCATGGGTTACACTAAAGAGTGAGCTTCCCTCAGGTGTGCCACCCACTAGCAGTACTTGCTAGGGCTGTGTTGACAAAGTACAGAAATCCACAGCGTGTGAGCAATGTGCAGTGGATGTTACGCAGCAGTGACCATCTGTGCTGGCTATGTGGGCCCCATCCCTCCTCCCAGTGACAGGAGAAGGCCATGTGCCACCTTGCCTACACCACGTGGCAGGATTTAGTGCGTACGCCCGGTAGTCCTGCCTCCTCCCCTCCCTGCCCCAGGAGCTGGCTGCTTCCCGCAGCGCGACTTCTGAAGTTGTTCTTGTGTGTGTGGTGTCTTGAATATGCGTGTTTTTACAAAGCGTGGTTACTGAGCGCTAGCTCCGTTATACCCTGTACGCCTTACAGGCTCTTCAGAGGCAGAGCAGATGCCCTGTGCAAATGAAGGAGCTTGTTACAGTTCGTTCAGCTGTTGTCCCTTTTCATGTTCGGTCTGTGAAGGACGGCGTTTTGAGGACTGCTGGAGAAAGTTTTCACTGTAAAGAGGCCTGGCCATGCCTTTTAGATTATTGTCTCTCATTTTAAATGCAGAACCTGCTTTTAGCACGGACTTCTCCCGTTTGTAATTTCCCTCGTCTGTTCTGCAGTTCTTTGGGACTGCTTGAGCCTCCAGGGAGCCACGTGGTCCCCCTGCTGAGCCACTTCTCTTCTGAAGGCTTTTGCCACTCACCGTCTGGGGAATCTTTGGAATGGATTTCCACTGCACACTCTTGTTTTTCAAACAAAGTTTCAGGGAAATTATCCTTAGTCCAAAAATTGGCTTTTATATTTTTATTGATCCCCCAAATTTAATATTTATTACATAGGTATCTCACACATAAAGAATAGTTTTCTAAGCACTGAAATTTTTGAAATCATCTAAAAATCTTTTTCTCTTCAGATAATGCATAGACAGACAAAGAAGTTAAAAGGGATATGATCATTATTTGATAATACTTAGTGTGCTTGGTGGTAAATCACACTGAGAGAGCAAGTAGCAGGTAGTAGGCCCAAAGGGAAGAAAAACCAAATTGCGTCATCTAAAATCAAGGTAACAACATCTGGAGTAGTTTTCCAGAACTATGAACACAGTCTCCTCCTTTGGTTGTTCCAGACATTTTCATTAGAAAGAAGATGCAACCATATAGCTCTAGTTCCTGCTGTATCAATTGGCATTGAACAGTAGTGTACCCTGCACAATTTGTAAATCCTGTTGTTAGTCCACAGAATCGTGACTCTTAATTATCTGTATCCTTTTAGGAAGTGGGATTAAAGTCAAGTTTCTTTGGGTGTTTCTTACCCAGGATTTTTGTTTCTTGGTGACATACTGATAGTTTCTAAAATATATTTTAATTTGAAAATCTCAAGGTCCTCTCACAAACATTTGGTGCGTTTCTTTTTTTATCATGGGTTTATTGCTGGGTGTCTCTGAAAAAAGCAATTAAAGATTGTGTTTCATAACACTTCTTTGAGAAAGCTCTTACCCGGGGTCTTTTGGCAAGAAGATTGAGTTTCTTGCACTGCAGGCAAGGTGGTTTTTTGGGTTTTTTTCCTTCAGAGTCGTATGGGACTGTGTTTTCAAGGAGTTAACAGTCCCCACAGGGGGCAGATTTTTCGTAAGTATTCTGCATGCAGAAACCCCTTGATTTGTATGGCCAGATTTAATAAATCTGGTCAACTTGTGCATTATTAACATTCTTGCTAATTGGACCTGAAATGACTGAATCAAAGCATATGTCTAGACTGTAGGAAGAGTGCCCTCAGTCTTTGTCTATTAATCACCAGAGGTGAGGACCAGATGGAGTGGTGGTCTTTTGGCCCAGGTTTCCTTCCCATGGATTTGAAATATGCATCTGAATCCAAGGGCAAGGCAGAGATGTTGGGTGTTACCATAGAGCAACAGCTCTCCTGAATTCGTGGAATAGTCATGAACAGAATACAGTCTTATCCTCTGTCTGATGGGTGACATAACCACTTGAATACACTTTCTGTCTGGTAGAAAGTGCTATTACTAACTAAATAACTCTGCTCCCCTCTGCTGGAATCTATCCTAGTATTTTATGGCTAAGTGTTAGGAGGTTGATTTGTTGATTTTTCCTCTCTTTCTTGACAGCTCCTAGACTGTTTTGTCATCCCAGTGGTGATACTGCTCTCCTGGTTCTTCTTACTGGTACGATACAAGGCAGTACATTTCATTGGGATTGTGGTCTGCATTCTGGGCATGGGATGCATGGCAGGAGCAGATGTCCTCGTTGGGAGACAGCAAGGAGCAGGTGAGTAAGGATGGGCGTATTGTATGACCAATTTCTGCTCAGAGAAGCCATTGACCAGGACATATCAGGTTGAGACAAAAAAAAAGGGAAAATTGGCAAGAAACCCTGTGCCTTCATGGATCCAAAGCACTGCACTATTCGAAGTTGCTTCCTTGTCAGCAGGGACAGAGAACAAAAATGGGTCAACACTTAGAAGTCAGCACTGCTGCAAACAGACTCGGTGGGCCCTGTGTCTGCAACCCAGATCACCCTCTGTGCAGGCCAGGGGGACAAGCTAAATACTTGTAGTTTCCTTCTGTTTTGGCTTAGTTGTTTGACTGCAAGCCTCAGTTGCTTCCTTTCCAAATTGGCTGCATCTTTAAATCATAAGCACCTCTTACATCCACTATGTACCCTTACTTATCCTCAACTTTGCTCCTTTTTTGTGCAGCGGCGGGGTCGCTTCATAGATGCTAAAAGACATCGAACCTATATACTAACTGTACCAATTGGGTTATGCACACAGTCTCAGAGCAAAGGTTTGGGATTTGCCTGCATTATTGTTGAAAAGAACCTCCTTGTGTGTAAAATGTTCTTTTTTATTTGCGGCATCATATGAATAGTGTGTGTATAGCTATTAATGCAGACTAGACAGAGTTAGATTTCATCGATCAACTTCCTCTGTCACATTGATTTCTCTAGTGCCAACACAAATGATGTGGGAAGGCTGGAAATTCTTTTCAAAGATTGTCAATTAGGCACACTTTTCATTCTTAATTAAAAGCACTGAATTGTGAGCTGAGCATAATACACTGGGATTTAAAATTCTTGACTCAGCTTTCTGAATACAAATGCAAGTGCTGTAAGAACTGCATTTGCCAGGATGCTACTAAATAAAACAAGGGAGTTTGTGACAGTAGTCACCATATCTCCCTGCCCGCTTTTATCCCTGTCCTTTATCCTAAAAGGAGACTTTTAGTTCATTGGTCTCCTCCAGAAATAGCCCTGCCCCAGCTAAAAAGGAAAAAATATACTCTGTACTATGAAATCAGCCAGCCAAAGCTGCATGAGGAATGACTGATTTCAGAGAGATTGGGATTTCAACCCTGGGTTCCGGAGGAAACATCCTCTGTCCCAGTAATCTAGAGAGTAACATGCTAGGGCAGGTGAGTTGTGGATCAGCAGGAGCGTGTGGGGCAATGGACCTCAGCGGACAAGGAACAGATTGAAGAACACTGACTCTTTGCCATCCAACTGCAATAATTAAATATTATTTGCCATATTCATTACAAGGTATAGCTGTTAGGTAAATTTGTCCAGAAACATCTGTTGATATGCATTATTGCCTTTTAATTTGGACCTACACATGAAAAACTGTGTTCATGCTTATTGCTATGCAGAAAGACTGCAGCTTTTTTTTTTTTAATTTTTTTAAGAAAGTAATGTTATTAATGATGTCTTTAACACAGTAAAATAGATCTGTTGGTTTAATTTATCGGAAGAGGTAAAACTATGCATTAAAAATCTACGAATAAAAAGAAGTATTGGCAGCAGAAGAAAAAAATTCTTTAAACTGTTCATGAAGGGGTTCGACACCATTTATAGGATATTTCCTAGGACTGGGCAAGCAAAAGAAAGGAATACACCAAAAGCAGTGATTCTGTATTAGTCCTCAGTAAACTCCTCTGTTTATCATATATTTTAGGGCACAAGATCTGTTGACACCTGTGTACCCCTGTTGACCATACTATTTACTGTATTAGAATGGGAAAAACAATTACTACCAGGTAGTTTGTGCTCTATATCACCTTACATGCCAAGTGTACCTTAAAATAGCGTTTTTCTGAACTAATACCTTGGTGCTCCTGTAATACACAGGAGTCTAAGACACAGAGGTCTAAGTGTTTCATCCAGATTTTTCAAAGCACTTCACAGCTTTAGCTTACCACAGTCTCTGAAAACCAGTCACTTCAGTCCTGTTAGTAAGTGTATGAGAGTATGTTTAGACTAAGATGGGAGACATTGAGACTGATTTGAGATATTACGGTCATCAGTAGTTACAACCAAAAGCAAAGAGAAACACCACTTAGTGCTGGGGATTGAGGTAAAAATGTGGCAAAGTGGCCTAACGAGAGTGTGAAAAGCAATCGTGTCAGAACATAATTCATATTTAAATGATTTATGTTACACTATAGTGCTATAACTGGTCCCCAAAACATTAACTCCTCTCTAGACTGTATGACTTTTGCTTCCAGAGAACATTAAATATGCTAACAATGATTAATGCAAAGTGTGTTTTGCTAAGCTATGCCTTGTGTTTCTTCAGAAGAATGACCCACGCCATTAAATTGGTCAAGTGCAACTGTATTAACCTCAAAGTCTTTAGAATGCCTCTAGTCAGTTGATACATATTTCCTCAGTAATAAACCAGTAGATGCATGTGAATTTTACATCCATGAAAATATGTCTATTAGGGTATGTGAGTCTTGGGGGGAAGTTCCAAAGTCAGCCTCTTGAGGAAGCAAAGAAAAGGCATTTGACAACCAGGATGCTAGAAATTATTAGGAAAGAAATCAAAAACATAGTATAAAACATTTTTATGCCAGTGTATAAAGTTTTGATGCACCAGCCTCTTTAATACCATGTATTACTCTGGTCACTGCATCTCAAAAAGAAACGACCAGCAAGTAAGCTTATAGAAGCAATGGAGAAAGGTGAGAAGGTTTTTTTCAAGGGCATAAAATGGCTTCAGGATGAAGAGATTGTAGGTAGATTGGGACTTTTCATCTCCCAGAAAAGGCAAGAAAGAGACAGAATATGGTAAAGGTACATGAAGTCTTCAGTGGTATGGACAGGGTCAATAGAGAGTGATTCTTAAATATTTCTCACAATCAGAAAATTATGGGACGCCCAATATAATTTTGAGGTATCAGCCTTAAAAGCTAAAAACATGAAGTACTTTTTAATAGTGCATGCTTAAACTGGGTAAATTACTGCCACAGGGTGTTGTAAAGGCCAAAACAGATTAATGAAGAATCCCTCAGGATCTATTAAGCTTGATGGTCTAATGCAACTTCCATCTCAGAAAATCCCTAATCTGCTGAGAACCGGCTGATAAAAATCCCTGTGTGCTTCCCTATTTCTTCATGCTTTCCTCAGCCACCCTGTGCTGCCCAGTGCCAGAGGAGGGTCCTGGGCTAGGCAGACCCGTGCTCTGACCAGATCTTGGCTTCCTCTTCTGGGAAAGTCCTGAAGGTTGAGGCTCACACCCCGAGCATGAGTGCGCTTTGAGGAGAGTCATCGTGGTGTGGTGCTTGGGGCCACCCCATCTCTATGAAAATGCTCAGCCTCTGAGCCATCCTTGTTTTGCAGATGCAAAAGGATGATATTTTTGTCTCAGCAGTTCAGCACAGCACAGCCAAGCTCTAAGGTCAAAAGCTTTTTCAGCAGTACTTCCCCGAAGTGTCAGTGAGTAGCTGTAATAAATACCAAATGAGTGAGCTCAGTGAGGGATGATTGGAGCCACTGTGGAACATCAAATGCATCAGGGGTATGAAGAAGTTTTGTAAAATGCTGATGCTTATTTTAAATTAAGGGCATCTTCCATGGCTGATTGCAAAAGAAGGCTAAAAGGAAAATAAGTACCAAATCTTAAAAACATAAATGGTCAAATATAAACATGCTGTCAGTCAAGGAACATGCAAAACAAAGTCAGTGAGAGACTGGATGAGTACATGCAAGAGAAATCTAGTAATGGTTGCTAAATACACAGAAGCCACATCTCCTGTGAGCCAAAAAAATGTTGGAGACTAAGCGAGTATTACTGGGAGTATTTTAAACATTTGCCCTGTTCCTATTTGTCCCTAAATAACTTATACTTTCCTGGTGCTTATAGCCAGCGTTGGAGACAGGATACTGGATAAATGAACCCTTGGTCTGTCCTCTTATGACCGTTCTTATTTGTGTAAATTTCTTCTCACTGGAAGTTTCAGAACTGTAGTGGAATGAAAACTAAAGGCTTGAAAGAACTCCATAGAGAAAAATGTTGAAAAGATCATTTTGAACCAATCAGAATGTTTGGCTTCCATTTTTATTTACTGCAGTGTGTATTTTACAAATCAACAATAATAAAACTTAAAAAAGCAGGAGCTCAAAAAATAAATCAAGAGGTATTTTAAAAGAAAACAAGATTTCTTTCAAAAAAAATTAGTCTGGTACTTCAGCATTTCTACTGAACCTTTTCAAAGGAAATTCCATTATATCCAGCCTTTCGGAATATGGTTCTGCAGCAATGTCTGATAGCTTTATGAAGCTGTAACTCTTGTAGAAATCATTTAACAAGCCACATGTGCAGAGGGAATTGCGTGCATCAGTTTGCAAAGTCAGGCCCTGAGTTTTCAAGCTGGAACTTGATCGTGATCAAATCTCCCTGCAGCCCTCCCCGTCCCCCAATAATAAACGCCTCCAAGACTTAAAAAGATTTCAAACAGTCTTTGATAAGACAATGTTTTAGTAGTTACATATACCTGGAGGTACTGAAAATACATCTTGGTGCTTCATTGCATGCATTAGGTACTGCTATGTTAATTGAACCTCTTTTAAAATCTGTCATTATCATCACCCTGTCTACACCCCATCCTTCCTCCTCTCTTTCTTGTCAAACAGCTTCATGTGAGAATGAGGTCAATATTGGGGTTGTAATGATTTCTTCACTCATTTCACAGGTACACAGAATTTTTCAGTTGGTTTCACATCTAAATACTGGACATGTTTTAGACTGGTTAGATTTCAAGATGTGATGCAAACTGCTCTATATAGCTGAGTCACAAAAGTAGTAATAATAAAATAAAAAGGATTAGTCACTGAAGAATTCCACTTGGTTTCCATATTTTTTTTACAAATTTTTCAGATACTTTCAGATTCTCTTATCCGCAGCAAGGATAATGCTCTCCTTTCACCTCTGCTAGATTTTGCTGAGGTATTGAATGAAAACTGTTAGAATGACAGAACATCTGCATTCAGTTTATTAACCCAGATATGGCCTTCTTAGTGACTGAGGACTGAAATCTATAGGGAAGAACTTGCAATGGTTGTTGTTTTGAGACATTCTGATTTTTCCCGTTTATTCCTAGGTGAAAATAAACTGATAGGGGATCTCTTAGTACTGGGCGGAGCAACGCTATATGGCATCTCGAACGTTTGTGAGGAGTATATCGTCCGAAATCTGAGTCGAGTGGAATTCCTGGGCATGATCGGACTCTTCGGCTCCTTCTTCAGTGGAATTCAGCTGTAAGTGAGCAGGTTTGAGCTCGAAGGTCATTTAAATAAGTGCAGCTGTGGCCTCCCTTGCAGTAGCCTCTTTTCAAAGGTAGCCATTTCCTGTGGAGATAGGTGTTCTCTAATTCTGGAATTTGCATTGGTTTTCATATTTCAGATTGGTGGATTTGAATAATAACACAAATTTGTACCGAAGTACTCTAATTCAAGGGGCCTACAGGAAAGATGGGGAGGGACTCTATCAGTGATAGGATGAGGGGTAACGGCTATAAACTGAAAGAGGGTAGATTTAGATTAGATATTAGGAAGAAATTCTTTACTGTGAGGATGGTGAGACACTGGAATAGGTTGCTTAGAGAAGTTGTGGATGCCCCATCCCTGGAAGTGTTCAAGGCCAGGTTGGATGGGGCTTTGAGCAACATGGTCTAGTGGAAGGTGTCCCTGCCCGTGGCAGGGGGATTGGAACTAGGTGATCTTTAAGATCCCTTCCAACCCAAACCATTCTATGATTCTATGACTGGTGTCCTTGAATAGTTATGTGGGGAGGGAGGAGTAGAAGACAACTTACCACATAGTTGCTTGAAGACAAGTGGATACTTCATATGTTGATCTGATCTGTGAATAACAAAGTCTACAACTCTCTCTGGTTCTGTTTCATACTTTTAAGAAGTCACTTAGATTTCTAAATAGGTAGAAAACATGTCCAGTCAGAAGGTATTTTACTGATTGGCTCATTCTGTGTAACTACATTATTGATATGGTGAAAATAATGAAAAAGCCTTTAAGAAACTGGCATTTTCACTTCAAAATATTTAGTACTCAGGAGATTGTCACATGGATTTCAGGAACTAGAGAGTCCTGTCTATATCCACATGATATACCTAATGAGCACCTCACCTGCAAGCCTAAGAGTTGGAAGGTAGCTTCCAGTGTTGTAATACTGTGACTGATGAAAGTGTAATAAAAGTCACCATGCAAGATTGCCACATTTTATGCACATCCATCACTGGTGCTTGTCACACAGAATAACTTTTGATTATTAGTCCAAACCAGGTTATTTCCCTGCACATCTGAGCTACTCGGCTTCTAAGAACAGAGACTGATCAAAACAATGACCCATCAGTTCCCACTTAATTAGTTCTATTTCTTTAGCCAAAAAGCTTATTATATTTATGTGGGATCTGAACACATGACTTAAAATGATATATATTAACTGGCTGCCACACAAGCAGTTCCTTTTTTAAAAATATAGAATTCAAGAGCACATAAATGTGCCTAGTATCTTTGGCTAAAGCATTTGTGTTACCTACAGTGTTCACGGTAGGTAGGTACTAACTGATTCTGAGGACATCAAAGCCTTACCCTTGTCTTGCTCTGTGTGTGTAAACTGTCATGTACATGTCTCATATTCCTGAATTTATAGTGCCATTATCCCCTCTTGACCTAAGCAGTTAGTCATGATTCAGGGTCTGTGAGTTACTTTGCTGGGGAGAAGAAGCTGGTGCTGGAATGAGGCATCTTTGTATGCAGAGGACACAACTGGAAGGAAGGAATAAGAAACCATTTCTGTGCTGAAAGCCCTAAGGTTTTTCTAGTCAACCTTTGGCCTAAAAGTTCTTGCCAGCAGGTTTTTCTCCACCAGCCTCTGCAGCTCTTTGCTGCTAGTGCTTTTGTGGCACTTTCTGGAGCCCCAACCACACTTAGCTCATATATGTACTTTTTAACAAGGTGGCAAAAGCTTGCATATTAGGAGAGGCCAATAATGTTTCTGCTACTTCGTTCCATGAAGCAATTCAGCATTTTCTTACCTTTACCTGTAAAGAAGAGCAAACATCGCATAGTTATGAGTTCACAGAGGTTTAATCTAACTAAATATACCAATTGTTTCAAAGAGAAGGCAGCTCCCCATGTTGCAATTGCAGACTCCTTCTCTGAAACACTACTGGCCGCTTTGGTGCAATATAGGACTTTTAGGTCTTATAAACTGAAGTAAACTGGGAAAGGAATGTCTCAAAAATAGGGCAACTTCCCAGCATGCTAGACACAGTGCTGGTCTGTTGTGGCATATGTGCACAGCCTTTATCATAACAGGGCAGCCCTACCATCTCTCTCTCCATTGCCTCTCTTATATCTTCCTTCCAGCAATGATCACATGTCTGCTTACAATTCCCTTCACCTGTTTCTGCTCTTGAATCAGCTGGTACTCATTAGACCACCTCTTAATTCTTCTCCACATCTCCCCCTTTTTTGTTTATGATTTTGTAGCATTGCCAAAGTCCTATCCGAAACTCCCGATTCCAGAATTCTTCTCCACATCTCCCCCTTTTTGTTCTCAATTGCCAAATTGTCCATTACATTCACTAGAACAAGTTCATATTCAAATGAAACCTGTGACCCATATTCTTTTATTGATTTGCTTATCTCCTTAATCACCTCATATGGTAGACAAACTTAACATTTCTAATTCTTTTTCCTATTCTCCATCACACAGTTCACTTTCCTCTAGAACATCACTGATATGCGTGTGTGTGGGTACGAATCCCCACAGCAGATCTTCTTGGGTTGGGGAGGGTGGGAACAAAAGGTGCTTTAGCCTCTATTGCTGCAAAACTTCATCCGCCATTGGCACAAGTTCAAATGAATCTTTCTTACCTTTTGATTTTCCCTCCAGAATTGCTGCCATCACATTCACTAGAACAAGTTCATCTTTAGCCTCTGTCGCTGTAAAGCTTCATCCGCCGTTGGCGCAACTTCAAATGAATCTTTCTTATCTTTTGATTTTCCCTCTAGAATTGCTGAATCAGTCACGTTTTGCAACACCTGCTCTGCAGGACACAACTTCTGCAGAGCTGCATACACAATATTCCTTCTAGAACTTCTAGTTGCGAAGTTTTCCTCATCTGCAGTTCTTTTACTGAGATGCCGACTGCCCCATGACTAATGTATAAAGTTCATATAACTTCCCCACAGCTGCTCACCTCTGTATCCATTTCCTTTCAATGGCTTTTTTCTTTTATCCCATTTCCTTTCAACAGCTTTTTTTTCTTTTATCCCATTTCCTTTCAATGGCTTTTTTCCTGTTTCTTTTCCTGTTTCTTTTCAACAGCTTTTGCAGTTCAGTGGGGCTCACCACCGGATATTTCTATTTCCTTTCTTCAAGACCTTCTTTCTTCAAGTTTTCTTCTTTCAGTCCCTGTTCAGGTGCCATTTGTTGTGGCATACATGCACAGCCTTTATCATAACAGAGCAGCCCTACCATCTCTCTCTCCATTGCACTTCTCTCCCTGGTCTCTCTCCATTGCCTCTCTTATATCTTCCTTCCGGCAACGATCACATGTCTGCTCACAATTCCCTTCACCTGTTTCTGCTCTTGAATCAGCTGGTACTCATTAGGCCACCTCTTAATTCTTCTCCACACTGGTCCAAGTTTGTTTGGCATCCACAAAGTAATTGAGGATGGGGAACATGTGTGCTAATACCATTGGAGGTGTAAGTCTCATTTTCATAGGATTTACAGGGAGCAGTACAATTCTAAAGAAGGGAAAATATCGAAAAGTGCGTAGGACTGTGCTGAATGTAGGAAAGACACCTCCAAGAAAAGTCTGACTCTATCTTTTCTGTAACTTACCCATTAAGTAGTGAAGACCTTCACCCCGGGTTAGCCTTCTCTTCTTCACACTGAACAAACCCTGCTGTTTCAGCATCTCCTCTTACATCACGTGCTCCAGCCGCCTGAGCATTGTGAATCCACTGTACTCCTTCCAGTTTGTCAACGTCTGTCTTATTCTGCCCAAAATTGGCCACAGTACTCCAGCTGCCATCTTACAAATCACATCCTTCAACTTGCTGACCAGACTCTTATTAACACAGCCCAGGATGCTGTTGGCCTTCTCTGTTCCAGGGACACATTGCTGACTCCTGTTCAGGTTGATGTCCACTAGGACCAAGGTTTATTTCTAAAAAGCAGCTTTCTATCCAGTCTCCCAGCCTATACTATTGCATAGGGTTATTCCACCCCAGGTGCAGGAGTTCATACTTGCTTTTCTTGAACTTCACGAGATTTCTCTTGGCCCTTTTCTTCACACTGCATTGTGGGTAGTCCACCCATCCAGTCCATACCTCTTCAGTCTCTAACAATCTTTCGAGAAATCATGTTGGAAACTTTGCTAAAGTCAAAGTAGGTGACACCTTATCCTCTCATCCATTCCCTCTCTTTTATTTACTGAGCCAATCGTCTCATCACAGAAGGCACTCAGTTTGATCAGGTATGGTTTGCTCCTGAGAAGTCTGTGCTGGCTGTTCCCAGTCATGTCTTCTTCATTTCCTGCAAATGGCTTCTGGGAGGATTTGCTCCATAATCTTCCCAAAGATTAGCATAAGGCTGACCAGGCTATAGTGTTTTCTCTTTTTGAAACTGGATGTTGCATTTGTCTCTTTTCAGTCATCAGGGACGTCCTCCAATCACCACAACCTTTCAAAGATCGTTGTGGTTCCAATTCTTCAGTCAATCTGGCATCACTAAATGGCAACTTCTGGCAAAGTTGCTCTTACCCCTCTTTGTTTCACAGATCCTAATGAATCACAGACCATAGTGTATTGTTTTATACTTCTTTTGTATTGGCTAGGCAATAGTATGAAAGCAATGTTCCTACATTTAAGTTGCATCAAAATTTGTTTGCCAGAACAAGAGATATTGCAGTTTGTTTTCATGATATTCTTCAGGAATTGCTGATAAAAGAAACATATGCCTTATGCATGCAAAGACACTTATAATTTAGTTATTTTGCAGACAAAATAATCTTATTATTCTGTACACAGTATTAGATTTACCACACATCAGCAGCAAGCTGAATTAGAATTAGAATTTCCAGGATGCAACTCGCTAGACCAGATTAATCTGGAAGGCACTGAGTTTCTGCAGTTTTACTATTAGACTTGGTCTTCCATATACTACCTTTTGTACTAGGTACTTTGTTTTGCAATCTGTATAATTCCATGTTTTATACTTGTTTTAAACAGTGTCCAGACTAGCATGCAGAGTTCTGCGCAGCAGGAGTTATCTGGAAATCACAGATCAGAGAAAGCGGTTAGCTGAGTGAAGACCTGGCTTGTGAGATACCTAATCTCCAAGGGTCTGGAGATTGGGAAGAGCTGACCTGTTGCCACCTTAGAATTTTCTGGATCTGGGATTTTGATGTTAATGTGCAATGCAAGACTTACAAGATGTTGAAAATGGACTTTTGCAGCTTGGCCCATCCTTTGCTTTGTTTCCTGACTTTCATTGCTGTGACTATTTGATCTCTCTTAGTGTGTAACAAATCACGGTATTCTCCCCAAAGCCAGCCTGTGCTATCTATTTATTTGACACTGCAGAGCCACTTTGAAGGGTGAATAACTCAGACAGATACATTATTAATCATTAAAGTTCAAAAGCTTTCAGAATACTAAGTCAAAAGAGTAGAAAAGGATTGAACATATAGGGGGATGGGCACTTTGGGCAGGTATATAGAGAGCTGGAAATAAACCAGTACAAATTGTATGCTAACATGTCTCATTACTGCCCTGAAGATCTTTCAAATACATGGGCACAGGGATAGTGCCAGAGTGGATTAGCAAAGTCTGATTGCGTTTGGTTCCTACAGAGGTTTTTTGTTATAAGGTTATTTATGTTGTTTTGTCCAGCATTTGAATTGAATGAGTGGAAGTAATTTAACTTCTGTTCTCTTCCATCAAATTTTGCCTTCTCTTCTCTTACAGTGCAATCATGGAACACAAAGAGCTGTTGAAAGTTCCCTGGGATTGGCAAATAGGTAAGAAAACACTTTACCTCATTGAAGATAGTTGCTGAAGGAGGCGTGGAGACAACCAGTGTTTGGGGAGGCAGGCACAAAGTTTCACAGGAGCCAATGTTTGTGACTTTTCCACCAGTTACTGCCAAAGGTTGAACCACATGCCTCATAACCTTTCTTAAATGATCTGTCCTCCCATTGCCGTATTATGCCTTCCTTGCACCATTAGGTTAAGCACATGAATGCCAGAAGATAATTATTCAGACAGCCGTGAAGTAAAACAATAATGGAGTTCCAGTTCTAAGATTCAATGCAACACTGGGACAAATAAATGAGGTAGTCATTAAGAGCCAAACCTTTTCAATGAATTCCAAAGGAAGAAAATGGAACCTAACAAAAAACTATAAAAGTACTTGCAGTGCATATTATAGCCCCATAACCTCATTTCCAAGGGGAGCATTTCTGTATGCAAATGGTTAATTGCTTTCCAAGTAATCTTGGTGGAATATAGCAGATGTGTCTTTTAGACAAGTTGAGGTAGCATCATGCACAATGAAGCTCTTACAGTGTTTTGCTATGCAGTGGATTGCCTGTTCCCATTTCTGTTTGGAAGCTGAGTTTGTGATCTAAGACTCCCTTCTAATTAGCCCGACAAATTATTTGCTTTAAAAGCAAATCAACATTTAGGAGAGTCCCTATAATCACTCTTTTACTATTTATGACAATAGAAGAAATAAAAGAATACTAATAGTATAGAGCTGATGTACTTAGCAGGGGATTCGAGCTTTGGCAATCCATTGACAATAGCTTGTTACCTAGTTTCAGAATGAACATCAAAATGACAGCTCAGAAGTGTGCAAAGGCAACTGATTATGTGGGGAGTCCCTGAGGACAGGGGATACAAGTTATGGAATACACTGTTGTTTTCTTTAAATTTAGTTCACAATTTCCTCTCATCATCATAAACCTTAATAAAACCAGTGCATCTTTCACAAAATACTGCACCTAGAAGTCTTGGAGATTTGATGGTTGAGTTGTAAAACTAAATGACAAATCAATTGAAAGTATCCATGGAGAAACACACTCAACTGTGTACTATAAGTGTATTGGCCTTCTTTAATCTGAGATAATTAGCATAATTGCATCAGTTTGTGTTTATACTTCATGATAAGGAGCTCAGGGACATAATTAATCTGGTACTGATGGAACTAGCAATGGTCATAGTGAATTAATCTACTATCCGTGTAAATGTCATATATACTTCCATGGGAGTCCTGTTGTAACTCAATATCAGTGAAATGTGCTATTAAAATAAAGTCTTAGTTGGTCTGTGATGCCATTAAAATGTCATTGAAAGTTAGTCACTAATTCTGAAAAGTCCCTACGCTTCATAAGGAGGAGATCATCTTAGCAAGAGCATCGTAGATATGTACTTGTTTTGTTAGAGCAATAATTGGAAATGCCGTGCAGTTGAACATGGATTAAATGGTGACAATTATGTGTAGTTTTGTGTTTTTCCCTGGCTTCCACTGCACTCGGTGTGCTTTCTATTGCATTGGCAGTGATACAAGGTTGTCAAGTAGTGATTGACAAATCTATGTCAGAGTGTTCACAGCCTTGTCCTGAATAGTTATCCACTGCGACAGACTCAAACCTGCAGTCCAGCAGAGTTAAATCATCAGCCTTCTGAATGGTAGTGATAAAGTCACAGCAGGCAACCTAATAAATAACTCAAGGTGGCCTGTTGCCATCTGCCATAATTGTGCTATTAAGAATGGATGAGCTACCTTTCAACTGATGTAAAATGCAAATGATTTTGGAATATAAAGATCTAAAGGCAATCTGTTATGTCTATCATGTTTAAAACAGGCTGTGGCCCTCCTGGTTTTAATTTTGGAAATCCCTCTGATACATAGCATCATCTTCACACTTAGTGTAAATCAGTGTAGCTCTGAATCCTTGAAGGTTTAAGTATTAATACTTGCTGACAACCTGACTGAAAGGAGAATGATTATACTGTCCTGACTGAGTGGTTTCATATGAGACCATGACACGTTTTGGAGAGTGATACATGAAATAATAACAAATAAATTGACATCAGTTTTATTTAAGAGAAAAGCCAGTTTGAATCTCCGAGGAAGTGTTCTGTGTTACAGGGGGTTTGAATATTTCTGAATAGTCTTTATTCCAAGAAAACAGCATGAAAAATCATAACTGATTCCATTTCATCCTAAGGAAACGATAGCTTTTGGAGTAAAAATGCGAAGGATAAAGCATGTAACATTCAACCAGCACGCTCAGGAGCTAAAACAGAAGTTCCCAAGGCATGTTAGTCTTGGTGGTACTTGGGCTACTTTAGAGCAGTCCCTGGGGGCAGATCCTGCCCATCTGTGTGAAGATGCCCAGTCTTAAGACAAGTGAGGAGATACTGAGGGATTGGGGCTTGTTCAGCCTGCAAAAGAGAAGGCTTTGAGGAGTTACCTACAAGGAGGTTATCAAAAGGACAGAGCCAAGGTCTTTACAGCGGTGCATGGCAGGAGGATGAGGGACAACAGGCAGAAGCTGAAATGAGAGATTCAGACTGCATAAAAGGAAGATGATCTTCACACTGAGGACAGGCAGGCAGTGGAGCAGGTTGACTAAAGAGGTTGTGTGGTCTCCATCCTCAGACGTTTCAAGACCAGGCTGGACAAAGTCCTGAGCAACTTGGTCTGATCTCACAGCTAAGCCTGGTTTGAGCAGGGTTTGAACTAGAGACTTCTGAGCTCCCTTCCAGCCTTAATCACCCCATGATCCTATGATCCTAAGTGCCCAGTTCAGACACTTAGGAGGCATTCACACCCAAACAGGCAAAACCGGTGACCTTACCCATCAGGGTGAGCACTGCAGACAAGATGGGATTCCTTCCACCAACTTTAGATATCTGGGATGTGGACATCTGATTTAGTTAAATAGACTCCCTTTATCATCCACAAGAATAAACAGGCATGACAGAAATCGTACTATGCTAAAGCTGGTGTCTCAAAGAGGTTGGATAATCTGCATCCTAAAATTTCCCAATCTCTTCCCAAACCCTCAGTATGTGTCTGGAGTCAGGTGTAAAGAATCCCACCCACAGCTGCCTTCATGCAGATTAAGCCTTCAGTTCAGGACAATGCCAGCACATCTGAAAGCAGACCATTATGAATGATGAGCTCCTCAGGGTTTAACACAGACCAGCTGATCAGCAGATCGTTACAAAAGCACCTCCTAACATACCAGGTTGCTTCCTTCCAGTGCCTGTTACAGGCAATTGGTGCTGGTGACTCGGTGCCTGGTCAGACACAGGTCCCAGCACCTGGGACTGCAGCACTAGTGGCGATTCCCAAGGCTGCCATTAGCACTGCAGGAGTACCCAAGGAAGCTGAGGCTCCAAGTCTTTGTCTTAAAACGTATTTTTAGTCTGAAAACTGGCCCTCTAAGAAGCAATATCTGAAAATCATATGATGTTATTTCCAGTTTGCTTATTGTCACCACTAAATGCCATCCAGCTGGTGGGTATCACATATATTTTTAAGATGTAAATGAAATGCCACTTTACATTCACCTCTGATAGGACAGCTACAGTTTAAGCAATTTTTCACTGGAACTGAAATACCCCTTGGAAAAGCAGCCTGTGAAGTGGATGTAGTTGGCTGCCAAAGAATATGAACACCAAGGCAGTACCATAAAATTATACGGTTAGTTGAGAGCATAACCCAGCAAAGCACCTAACTATGTGTGTTAAATCCAGACTGACTAGCAGGGGCTCGGTGGACCAGCTGGTGGTTTGCAGACCGTACTTTGAGAACGCTGACTTCGGGTCCGGAATGGCTTTTGAGCCTGACCTGTTCTTGATTTTTAGCCTGGAAGGAAAGCTGACTTAATGCTCATGTATGCAAACAATTTTTCGTTGATCAAAACTACGCTCCATTTGATGCAATCTATCGCCTACTACAGAAGAGTTGCAGAGTTTGCATAAAGCAACTCTTTCAAGCGCTGCCTAAGACTGATTCCATTGTTACCCATATACAATGCACACCTTAAAAATTTGCTACCTGTTACTAAAAGCAGTTCTTACCATGATTGTCCATATTCTGAATATAAATTCAAATTTGTTATCGTGCCATAACAATTGATACACAGACACTGATATTTTGTGACTGCTGTATTTTTTTTCAGATGAATATACAACTCCAGTTCAGATACTTCTAAGGGACTCAAACTATCACAGCCGATTTTGTCCTTTAGATAGCTTCTCTAAAGAGTTTTTAACTAAGTGGATCCACAAGCAAGTACAAATCATATGGGCTTTTTTCCCCCCCTTCTAATTCCTTTCAGGACTTTGGCAATCAGATTTTCTGCAACTTTTAGTCAGTAACAACATGCTCTGAAGAGCTGGCATGAGTTTAAATTTAGGCTCGTGCACATATCAGCTGGGAATTCTGCAGCATACGGCAGCCTAAGAAATATCATTTGCATAAGAGCAGATGAGTGAAGTGTTTGCTGTTTTTTTAACTTCATATTGATTAATTTGCCTTGGGATTTATCAAGTAATAACCGAAGCAATGAATTCTTTCCCAGTAAATTATTTAGGTTTTTAAATGAAATTAGAATTTTACTGTAATGTATTCTTATTATATTAGTGTCTAACAATCTAATTTGTGTGAAGCACTCCGTAAACATGTAGCAAGAAATAGTCTCAGCTCTGGAAAGCTTTATTAAGGAAGGTAGACAAAAAGTGGTAGAGGAACAGAGCACAAAACTGTGAAGTGACTTATCAGGTTTGGTGGCAAAATAGGACTAGGACCTCTGTGACTTGAGTGCTGTCCTCATGCATTCATCCATTGGCTCATTAACTCCTCTGCAAATACTTTTGCATTCGTTTTTGGGTCCGTTCCCAGAAAATATTGTGTGCTGCATCCAACTCAGCTGAACTCAGTTGGTGTTGGGGACATTCAGCTCCTTAAGAAACTGGGTTCGATGTGTCCAAATGCATAATTTCATCCAAATTTGTGTTGGACATGAGGTATTCACTAGTAGTATAAGGCACCAGTTTAAAACAGCACTGCTATTATGGGGACCACAGAGAGTAGATCTTGTGTCCACTGCTGTCTAGGTATGGGTTTCACAGGTTTTCATATATGTTTAGAATGATGCTCTTAATCTCGATATATGTGCAACTTAATAATTTGAATCCATGGTTTTTTGAAAAGCATTCTTCATCCTTTTCTAAAAACACAGCCTTCTTTCTCCCAACAGGAGTCATTTTTGCAGGCTATGGAAGGTCACTTTGCTTCTTGTTTCTCTTCTGCAGGCTTGTTGTATGTCGGCTTTAGTGCCTGTATGTTTGGCCTCTACAGCTTTATGCCTGTGGTCATAAAGAAAACCAGTGCTACTGCCGTCAACCTCTCCCTACTCACGGCTGACCTGTACAGCCTTTTCTGTGGATTATTCCTCTTCCACTACAAGGTATGTGGAAATCAGAGATGTATTTGGGTAATAGCGGTAAGCCTGAAGGAATACCAGTGCAGAACAATGAAATAAAAGAAGCCTCCAAGCTTTGCTAATCTACACAGTAAAAGTGCAGATTTTTTTTCTACTTCAGGCTTCCCAAACCAAAACCAGTTTTATTTTATGATTTCCAGTTGTTTAAGAGCACTCATTTGGTCTTGTTATTACAAGTTTTAAGATTTGAGTACCTGTCCATCAGCAATTGTATCACTAATTCCATTTTACTTATCAGAGGTAACTTTCAACTGCTGTGACCAGACCCAGGGTGGCAGCATGAAGAGAAGGACTCTTCCAAAAATCCCATAGAAATTTTTTGCCTGATAACAAGATTGTTTCATTTGTGCTGATTCTGAATTTATTACTCTTAATTGTCCACGAATTACACTTTTCTTGTCAGCCAAACCAATGGCTTGCCTATTAATGTAAATGCCAAAATATGCAGCAGATTTGTGTTGAAATCAAACTTCTGTCTCTCAGGTCCTCTAATATTTACAGCACTGTGTTGTACAGGGACACATTTGGTCTCCAATTGCAAGGAATGGCACTTCATTATTCACAAGTATCCCCCGCAGTGTCCATCAATGAAAGTGGCATCAGGGTGCCGTAGGCAATTGCTTTGTACCATCATTTATTCATAAGAGGGAAGTTACTTGATAACTAAAATGGTGGCCCAGAGAAGTGTTAGACAAACGAAAGCCTTAAAATATTGAGTAGCTAACCAACCCAAAGCAGATTTTGTGATACTAATGGTACCTGAATGAATCTGAACAAGACAGTGGAAGTTCAAAGCTTCAGAGTCCAACATAAAATTGGTTTTCGCTATTGCCTTTCATGTTGTTTCTATGGCTTTAAGAATTTTGCAGACAGAAGAAAAGCAAGTATAAAACAAAAATTTTACTGAGAACACAGTGTAAAGATTGTCTGCTGCTTCGCGGGTCTGTCTCATGGTAATTTGGTTTCTAGTTCTTTCTGCCCCACACTTCAAATCCAAAGTGTTTGACATTAGGTATTAGCTGAAAATTGTTGTCCCCTGTTAATAATATTATTTGATACCCATAGCAAAATATATTTAGTGATGTTAGTCCACTCTTTCTAAGAAAAATGTCTATGTTACACAATAAAAGACAGACAAATTTAATTCTGAAAACAGTGGTGGTGGTGTTTTAGCAAAATCGAACTCTGTTAGAGGGAGAGACTCAAAAGGCAGCAGGGGTTGGACAGCTTTCTGCTCAGCATTGCTCAAACCTGACAAAAAAGGCAATTTTGCAAATGCAAACCTTAAAATTCAGGCATTTGAAAAGCCGAAGGTGCATAAAAGGTTTCAGTTTTTCCCCGTGTCTAACTGTTGGGTACATTCGCAGAGCCAGGAAGGCAGAATTTTCAACCGCATTTCAACCCCCTGTCTTTCTACTGTATGTGCATGTCAGCTCTCAACCACAGTGGCACCTTGGCCTCCCTTTAAGACCCATACTGCAAAAGCATTCAGGAGGAGAAGGCTCAGAACTGGAAGGTTTTCTGGTTGAAAGCAAGGTCTCATCATCTGTCCTGATAAACCGGTTGAGTTCCACCTCTGAAGTAGCTGGTGGTCCCCTCTGCTCCTTACTTGTTTGATTAGAAAACTGAAAATCTCATTCTTCTGCAGTTAACCGTATCATGCAATCTTCTTCACAAACTCTTATCAAACTCTTACTTCAGCCTATTTAGGCTTTTTACCTCCACTGCTCTCCTTGGGATACTGTTTCGGAACATCGCTGCTCCAACAGTTAGAAACCTTCTTATTTCCAGCATGAATTTACTTGTGGCTGGTTTTGATCCACTTGTTCTGCCAAGAGTATCCCTTAGCATGAAGAGTGCCCCTGTCTCCTTGGCATTTTACTCCATTGGTACATCGATAGAGAGCAATCATATCCTCTTTCAGCTCCTAGTTCACTAGTCAGAGCAAGCCACACTCTTACCTGTTCCCCTGAGCACCTCTCTGTCCTTCTCTGCACCTCATCTGGTTGGATTTCATCCTTCCTGAGATAGTCTCTTCAACTTGAGAAGCAGGAAAGATCCCTCCAGCACCTGGTGCAATGCTCTTGGTCTCTCCATTTCTTCAGGAAACATGTTACCCCCTAAATAGTAAGACTGTATTTACTTTTTCATCACTGCTTTTCCTTTGTGGTTTGCACTCATCCTGCGATCCATGTAACCCGTGTGTGTCTCTCCTTTGTTCTTCCCAGCTGAAGTGCTCATAAGGAGAAAACCTTTGTCAGGACTTTGTGGAAGGGCCTTTACCTGAAATGTAGTATCAACTTCCCGAGCTGTCAGTATCCCCTTTCATGCCCTTCAAACTTACATTGCAGAGGAAATTTGAAAAGAGAGGCTATATTAGATGACAACTAGATTTAAAAGCCCACTTAATTATCCGGTTACTTCTTTAGTTACCATGTTTTTATCCTTAGTCAGATCACCTCCTCCTTTTCTTTCTGCTTTACTATCAGGTGTCGTTTTATAGAGGAATTAGAACTGTGAAATGTGCAACTTGCACTCAATAATGAAGTCTAATATGTTAACATTAAAGGATCTAAATTAATTCCCCTCCTAAGACTGTGTACTCTTGCTTGTTATCTAGCTTCTAAAAAGCTGTTTCGTTCCCAGCCCAGCTGCATGTCTCCTTCAGATACACATCTCCTTCTGCTTATTGCTGCACTGACCAATGGGCGAAGCCCCACGTCACTGGGAAGCAAATGGTTTTATGCTGAATTAGGATCAGCTGAGCGGTTTAGTGCCCGTTGCAGAATATAATTTTATGAGGCTTTCAAGAAACAGTTATGATTTTTTCCCTTTGCTGCTACTTTTATCACCAGACAGGTTTATTGCACCTACAGCAGTAAATCTATGAAAATCCATGGAAAATGCAGGAAATTAGTTTAACTGGGCTTTAGAGCCTCTGAAACCAAACTGAGGGGAGGATTGCATTTGAAGTGTTGTGATTCGGTAGCACTTCATTTTTTTATAATACAGACTTGCAACATCATGACATGTGGGACGGTGAGTTTACGAACAGCTGCATTTATGTTCTTACCCCATATGCAGGTATCTTGGTAGCACATTGTACAGTTCCCAAGCCCATGGAAGCTAGATACAGCATGTTAACTTGACACAACGGTGGTGACATACTCGTAATTCAAGATGTTATTGTTATTGTTATTGTTCAAGGTGATATTTTATTAAAATGTAATGATTTGTGACTTTCAATCTGAGATAAATGACTAGATTGTAGTGCATCATTCTTAAAATTATCTGCAACCCCCAGATAAAAGCTCTCTTTTTAGTTCTTCTGTAATCAATAATTGATTCCAAATATTCCAGCGGATGGGGAAAGGTGTCTGGCCTCTTTGGTGGCTGAATATTGGCCACTGCCATAGCATTTAAGTATACAATTCCATATCTTCAATCCCTTTTTAAAATTCTCACCATGTTTATATATTTTATACAATGATGTTCAAAACTTTCCTAGCTATCTGTTCTCACTTCACCTTCTTCTTAAGCACAATTAAATTATCTCCTGCTTTGAAAAACAAAGGCCATCAGAGTCCTAAAACTTAACAGGTTGGTAACAGTTTTACATGATGGTAAACAGCTTGGGAACCAAACAGAAGGATGCAATACAAATGTGATATATGTTGTGTAGAGGGTTGTCTAGGCGTAGTGTGGAGGAAATTTAATGTTCTGAGTGACAGGACTGTCCTTGCCCTGCCAGAGACTGCGATAGCCATTCTTTGTCATGGATATACTAACACCAGTGGTGCTGGGAAATTCAGGGCCAGCTCTCCAGGTGTACGGGGTTGGAACTTTTGTATAACTTCAGTTATTTTTTAGCATAGGAGGTGTTCTTTTTTACATTTTAGTCTCAGTCTTAGCTTTATTTTTATGTGAATTTTTAAAGTTCATACTTTTTATTTGCAAGCCGTATGTTGTGCTTTAGTCATTCTAAGCAAATTGGGTTCTCACTAAATAATCTAAGCAGTTTATTTTATGTTTTCCACCAGCTAGAGCATGCATACTGATTGTGTTCTGCACCAGCAGGTCGAGTCACACTATATTATATCATTACCTAGCAAGCCAAGCACAATCAATTATATTCTGCCTTGGCAAATTCATTCATTATTTTATCCAAGATGCAGCTATAAAAATTCAGAATTTCTGGATATAGTCACAATTTCCAAATGAAGAAAATGCATATATTTCATAATAAATCAAGGAAGTCATACATCTTGATTTAGAATCATGGAGAGTATCTGTGACAAAGGACTTGGCTACACAGATAAACATGATACTCGAAACCTTTCAGCACTAGATATCTGAAATTATGCTAGCTGAAACGTTGCTTGCTGATGCTTCTAAAAATGACTTTTCAGTGCTAATTCCCTGCAGTGGAAGGGAGCAGATGACAGCCTTCCCGTTACATCAAGAAACAAGCCATAAAAGAATGTGGTTTTTAACATAATGGAGAAGAGGAGGTACAAGTTGGGGGCAGGAGGTTCCAATTTTATTTTTGTCATCACAGATCCTAAGCAATGCCCATGAATTAGGGATTTACATAGACTTAACTGAGATGAAAATTCAGCCCTTCCTGGAAACAAAGAAGAATTAGGAGCCTCCAGTTAAAAGAATGTACTTTACCATCCTGATCCAAATCACTGAAGCTTTTCTACTGGCTTCAGTGGACTTCAGTTCATTTTCCTAAATTAGGAAAGTCTGCCACTCAGGGAATGATCTTTAAAAAAATTCACAGTTTCATGACTGTAGAGATAAAGACCATGCCTTATTGTGATCCATATGTTTGCTTTTTTGTTGGTGAAGGAGATGGATATGATGTCTGTGGTTTGGGAGCAGGAGGTAGAATTGGTTTAGTTTGGGGGAGGGTTGTTTATTTATTAGTTTGATTTTTACTTGGCAGCCATCCATAAAAACCTGAGAGACTTTTCCCAATCATCTGACCAAGCTGAGAAAATACTTCAAATGATGGTCTCAGTTTTTTTTTAAACTTATCTGCAAGTATAAGCTGAAGTCAGTAAGATCCTTTCCTTTGCTTGCACTTGTTGGGGGACTGACACCTACGTATTTTAGACTTTGACAATGGTGATGTCAGTGGTGCATCATTATTTCTAGTAGAGCAGGCAGTGCAGGCTGAACAGCTATTTTTTACATTATTACTTCCTCAGTCATACACTTTAAGATATTTTCCTGATGAAATTGGATATGGAAGCTGCTTGACCCATAAACTCTCTGTTTGAATGGAATTTAATCTCACAGGGCCTTTATCCTGGTGAAGGCTTCTAAGCCTTTGAAAATAATGAGGATGAATCATACTACTAGTTAATTCTTTATGCCATTGGTAATGTACAGAACCCTCCGTGCATGTTTCCCTTTCTTTTCTAGGGTACTAAATTTCTTACAGTGGGACTCCCTCTCAACAACTCTGTTCCCATGAAGCTGTACTGTCTGCATGCCTTTCATCTAAGTGGCATTTTAAAAGCTTCTTTTTCACATTTCTTTAAATTTATTTATTTAGTTAGTTAGTTAGTTGAATTTCCTCCTCCAAATTATAATCAATTAGAAAATAGTTAGGTGTCTATATGTGAAGAGGTACCTTGAGGTGGAAAGGAGTTAGGTGTGTCTTTGGTCACACTTGAATGTATATTCCTGTGACAGAAAGGGCCACATCTGCTCACCCTTTGTCTGAGGGCGCAACATGCCATACAATAAAAAAGCTATGAAGTAAAATGACAAAAAAGAGTAGAAGCTGAAAAATGAAATTACTCCCACCAAGATGTTGCACAGTCTGACAGTAGATTTTTAACAACACAGCACAGATATGGCAGCTTTCTGAAAATACGGCATTGTTAAAAGGATGTCTCTTCCTTTCACAGTATTATCTTGCAATAGATTCGTTAGTTGCAAAGCATGAATAGCGAAACATGGATACTCACTCTTTTGGAGCCATCAAAAAAGAGCGTAAAAGAAGTGGCATTCATATTGTAGAAGTTGCAATGAAAGCTTCAATTTCAATAATTTTTCAGATACTAGCTCATCATAAATGTCAAGTTTTGTAGGTTGTTTTCAGGGTTTTTAGCTTGCGATTTTTTTTTATTATTATCTCGTTAAAAGACTTCTCACAATAGAACTGGTTAGGAGTTTTCTAGAAAAATATGTTTTTGTGGGAAATGCCTGATTATCAAAACAGAAATGCTAAGTGAAAACATCCTGGTTTCAGTATGCTCCCAAGGAAACACAGGCTGGCATTTCTCTCAGACCTTGACTGTTGTTTCACCCGGTCATCTAAGAGGTTGCAACGGTGCACAGTTTCCAACGCTTTCAACCAGGTATTCTAGGACTGGAAGATCTCAGGCATGAAAAAACATGAGTTACGCAGCTCACGGATTCTGGAAGCCAGAGAACAAATCTCAGTTCTGCATTAGGTAGCCCAGAACCCCAAGAAAGAGCTTTTAAGGCGTCCAGGCATCTGCCATGGAGATAATCCTGGCAGCTGCAGTCAGCAGTTGCCAGAGTTTCGAGCAAGCATACTTTGTTTTAGAAACAACAGGTTTAGGTGTTTCATAAGAGAAGCAAATGCAGGATTTGTGTTCTTGAAAGAGCTTCAGTTTCTACTTCTCACCTCAGTTTAGGAATTTTTTTCTTTGCTTTAATTACAGAACAACGGTTTGGTTTCCTAGCCAGGAACTAGTTCATAATTACAGCAAGAGAACAGCCAGGAGTTGATCTACCTACCTATGCATGGGTTTATATTCTCTTAACTATATAATTTAGATTTCTTAATATTCTTAGTGAATGCCTGGTTAACAGGGTTTACTGACAACAGCACTGTTCTGTGCCTTGCTACTCCACACCTGGCTGTCAACTCATAGTATAGTTTTTGGTTTTTTGTATCAATGATTAGATGGGCATAATATTTCTTTTCTTTCTCCATTTCTCCCCCCTTTTTATTGTGTGTGTAACTTTGAATTAAATCTTTTCATGTCTCAGTATCACATCTTCCTGCATAGCTTAAGTGTTAAAATGTTAAAAGATTTGTTTGCAATTTCAGAAGAGCTTTTCAATTTGACACATTTATACTGTTTTTAAATACCTACGTAAGGTAGGTATGGGAGTAAATTTTCATTTGTAGACAAGGTGTTTGAGGCCAGTTGAAACTCATGTAATCACTAAATAGAACCAATTTCAGACTGAAGTAAGTAGTAGTTTATACTGACAATCCAACCAGTCAGGGGAAAAAAAGCACCACTATGTGGCTGAGTTCTGCCTTTGGTCAGAGTGGACAGCAAATTGCCTAATGGATATTGACTACTCAAAAGAATATATGAAATGAAAAAAGAATGTAAATGTTAACTGTAGTAAATAAATGTGTAAAATCAGCCTGTTCACAGTCCCCAGACAAAGAAAAGAGACAGTATATCTGCCTGTGTAATCTGCTTAAATTGATGGTCAGACTTGGTTGCAATGAACCACTTAAGTGCTCTGACCTACAAGGCACTGGGAAAGTGGTTTACTTACCTTATAGTGAGAAGTTGTTATTTTTCAAACAAAATCATGAACAAAGGTTTTAAGTCCTAGCATAGAACCGATTAGTTTCCTCTAGTTTTTTATACAAAATGAAGAGGAACCACAGGATTGTAAGTTTCCAACACTGACATTTCCCTATACAGACGATGTTATGCTGAGGGTTGGTATTGCTTTCAGTTATAATAAAATACTCTTTCTTAAGTGTCTTGAACAAAGAATTGTCTTTGGAGAATGAGTTGAACATGGATAAATAAACAGGAATATACTTTGACTACTTGAAGAAGGTAATTCACATCACTGTCATGGGACCTGAATTTTCAACACCTTGCAGAATGCTGAGTCCATCATCCCCAAGTCTTCATTGCTTTCTTAGCAGGGGTAGGTAAGGGGGAGCAGTGTTAGGGAACTAGTGAGAAATGGTTAGGGAATTGGGGGGGGCATAATTCAGGATGCTGTTTCATTTTTTATGCAATTTGAAATCACTGCTGTCTGCAGTCAGGAGAGGAGATCCCACTAGTCTCTCCTGTCCCCACCTTTGCTCCCAGGCTCAACAACGCTCCAGACACATGAGCATTATAGCAGCTAAAGGGAGGCAACAGCATTGTACTGGTGGAACATGCAACAGTATCCTTATGTTTAGCATAAGGCCTCCATCCATCAATCATTTTCATTTGGAGTTAATTATAAACTTAAAGAAATGCAAAAAGCCAAGTATTGTAACAATGGGCTTTGAGTACGTGGAGACAAATAACAGCCATCTCAAATTACCTTGTTTGAATTAGTTTTGTGTTTCAATATAAGGGAGAAGTTGTTCAGAGATTCTTAAATATACCACAGAGTACATTATGAAGTTTAACTCTTACACTCTGGAGGAAAGAAATAATGTTTTGGAAAAAGTAGTGAAGAGTCGTGTGGAAGGTAAAGGTGAAGTGCTTTTATAATTCCTACCCAATATGAAAGTACAGACATATTAGCAGAAATCTTCCTGTTATTGGAAATAATTAACTCTTGAATGATAAATCTTCAGCAAAACCATATGGGTTTTAAAGGTGCTGGTGAGCATGGGCTGAAAAAGGAAATTTTGAGGGAGTGGAACACTACAAATGCCTAACAACAATGAACAAGAAAATGGCTTGAATGAACTGCATAAAGCAAAAAATATTGTAACAAATACTACCTTTTACTTTATTACAAGAAAAAGCACAGATAGAAAAACGTAACAAAGACATCCTATTAAAAGAGCTGGATCTTACCAATAACATACCTTTTCTAAATGATAGCTCAATGAATATGAAAACAAAGACCAAGAGGCTTAGGTTCATAATTATTTGTGGGGGAAAAAAAATTAAATGAGAACCTCAGCATTTCCCAAGTCAAGCATACTTTTGAATACAAAGGAGTACAATGAATGTGTCGAATAATAATTTGCAACCCACAGGAGACAGCCAAAAAAAGTCATGAATTAGCAAAGCAGCAACTGCATTCAAAAGCTTAAATAAGGTTCAGTTGCCGAAAATCTACAAAGATTTTCAAATTATGATTCTTCAAATTGAATGCTGTTTCCACCTTAGCATATGGAAACAAAGGCTAGAAGTTCTCCAGAGATGTAGACAGAATCATTTTTGAAAGCAAATGGTAAAGGTTAAATGCAATAGCTGCATTATAAATTTGGAGATTTCTTACGAAATTGAGTAAGTCCTTATTTCCAGAAGTGACCAGAAAAGAAAGTAGAGTATTCAGGAAGTGTGTTAAGAATTATGCCTGGCTGTCCACATGGTCTATGAGCCGCTGGGAAGAAACATATGTAAAATTGGAAATTAATTAATTTTATCTGTTTTGATTAACTAACTGGATTGAAGTGCTTACTCCAGTTGTGCCTCCTACCAGCCAAATCAAGGAATGCTACAGACATACTGGGTTAAAGCATCCTTTAAATTAGCCTGGGTTAAATTACCTTCTATTTTCTACCAAAACGAAGGAATGGGTCAACAGGCAGACATAACATCAGTCAGAAGACATCACTTCTACATGCTTTCAATCTAACCAGTACGGTATTTTATTAACTGCTAGAAAGTCTCCAAAAAGCATCTTCTTTTTGTCTAAACTCCCCCTTCCCACTAAACTGGAAGCTTTCAAACCCATGATAGGAATAGATGCTTGTCATCAGCACTGCTGCTAAGCAACTTAATTAACTGGAGTAAACTTCTGGAGTTATTCCCACCACCTGCATGAGTTAAGTTTAGCAAGCAAGAGTATCTGCTCTTTCAGGCCTTTAAAAGGCTCGTAATTGGTCTGAAGGAGATTTGAAATAGCTTTGACCTAAAGTAATCTGGATTTTGTATCTTAAGTATAAGAGGAGAACTTTTAGGGGAGAGCTCCAGATGCAACTGGACAAACCACCTCTTTAAAAAAATTGTTAGAAATAAACAGAGCGAAAACAAGGAATAGAGAATAATCACATAAGAAAACTGATACTGTACAGGTGAAAAAGAAAAGGAGTAAAGTCTAATTGCTATAAAAATAAACCAAGCTTGGCAATGAAGAAGAAAGTGAAACAAATAGCAAAAAGTTCTTCTTGTATATGAAGAGAAGAAATAGTTTCGCTATGCAAAGCCAGCAGAGGCCAAAATTAAACAACCTTTAGTTTGGCACCAAAACGAAATCAGGACCTTCTGTCACATTCAGTAAGGACGAGAGTTAAATATTAAGACAATGCACAATAATTAATAGAAATGGAAAGTACTACATCAGAAGTAGAAACAGAACACAATAATTGAATACTTTCAAGGTTGGGAATATAGGCAGTTGGAAGAACTGTATATGAAGTAGGCAATAAGCTAAAATCAGAAGCAGACACCAGGGAGGAATAATTAGGGACATGGAAAATTGGATAAAACCCAACCTGGTTCACAAAAGGTAAATCATGCCAATCTAAATCTGGTGTCTGTCTGATAATTTAGCAGATCAGATTTTTGTAGGCAAAAGGCAAATGGTAGATCTAATCTGTAAGGCTTTTGTAAGAGGCAGTGTAGAAAATTATCAATTAAGCTAAGGAACAGGATTAGCACTGTAAAGATCGGAAGCTAGGTAAGAAACTGGCTAATGAGGATAAAGGATAAGGCAATGTGCTGAGAGAGAAACAGCTTGCTAGAAGGAGCTCACTGACGGAGATCCCGAAGCGTTGGTCTGAAGACCGGTCTTGTGTGGTGACTGTAGTAGTAGCTTTGCAGCCTCGGTGGGAAGAAGGATTAAAATATCGGGCAGCAAGAACTGGATGACATTGAGAAATGCGAGGTAATGGCAACAGATCGGAGGAATTTGAGCACGGTTGTGACAAAGCTGTTCCCAAATGGGTCAGTCTAGGTATTTCTGGTGTTGATGGAGAAGTGCTAATGCCATAGGACAGGCAACTTATCATCTCCGGACAGCGCTTTGCTAGCTGTAGCTATGGAGATTTTTGGTCAGCCCAAGAGGGCCACCAGAGCTTTTTCTCTTATCTGCTCCGAAGCCTTGACAGAGTAAGCGTGCGTCCGCTAACAATGTACTGAATGTGCAAATCCTAAAAAACATTTGCTGTATGTAGCATAGCTTTGATTTCTGATGGACTGGGACGGACTATGATATCTCAACATATATAAATTAATCTATAAATTCACAGGGAGAAAAGGAGAATTATTTGAGCTAAAGACCAATGCTGACATAAGAACGTACAGATGGAGACTGAGAAAGCATAAATTTGGAATAGAAATTAGGGAGATTTTTTGGCGATCGTAGCAGGGAGGTTCCAGGACAGACTTCAAATAGATTTGGGGGAGTGGAAAAAAACCCTAATAATGCTTGCAGGAGGACAGGGCATATTTGCCAGATGGAATATGTGATCTGGCTGTATGCAGTAATGGGGGATTGGATTCGATGGCTTAGGACGTGCTCTCCGTTCTGATTCCCTCGTGCACCTGTCTTGTGAATTGACTCAGTTGAGATCTCTTGGAGCCCCTGGAGTTTGGCCTCATGTTGCCTGCAGCAAACGCGCCAGACCACGGAGAACCCTGATGCGAAACAGCCGTATCACACTCCCTCCAGACAGCTTACGTAGTCCCTCATGGTAAGGGTAACTGCAGCTGCATATTCCTTGTCTCTCAGGGTAGGAGTGCTCCCCTGATGTGTGGCTGAGAGAAAAGTACGCCATTCTGCGGGAGCATTACTACAAGAATATATTGTTAGATTCAGCAGAAAAATACAAACAAAGGATCCAAGAGGAATCAATTATTGTAACCTTGGTTTTGAACACAATTAGCTTCATATACAGTAATACAGAATCAAGTACAGCAGACAGCTGTTACTATATTAAATACTTGCACACAAAACCAGAAAGACACATGGCAACTGACAGCTGATAGAGCAAACCAGCAAAGAATATTGAAAGGTAAAAGTGGGGAGGGGGAATTGTTTTTATTTTTATAAGTGTTTCTGTTGGCTCCTCCTTTTAGTATTAAGAACATCTTTAAAAGGATAACTGCTTTACCACTTTCTTGCCAAGTGATCGATATAAAATAACCAGAAATGAAGCCCCCTTATCCCACAGTAAGGATGCTCACAGGAAATTAGAGCAGTGTAATATAAGTGTTTTAACTTCACATAAAAATCTCTTCCCTATGTAGATAAGAAAAGATTAAAACAGATTGCAGGACTCATTCTACCTTGCACTTTTTAATTAGCAGACTGCTGGTACCACAGGGGTGCTGAACACAGGCTCATTTTTTTTCCACATCTGATGGCAGAGGCAACAAGGGGAAACAGAAGAGAAAGCAGCATTCCCATCTCTCCCGGCACCCAGGAAAGGAAGATAAGCCATTTCACACAAACATTTTGTCCTAACAGGCATGTATTTAGAAAGGACAGCCTATTAAGAAATTTTTCTGATGATACCATTTCAGAAGCATGAAATCATGCAGATTTGTGCAAAACCAGTATTTGCCTTAGAGCTGCCTATGTCAGCCTTGGAGATTTTTCTCCAAATGCTACCAGTTTTCTCCATAAGGTTGTTTTATTCCACCAATGAATTCCAGGAAAACTATGAAGTTTCCCAAATTTTAACAGAATTTGTGGTGACAGTTTTCCCTTAACCCCCTCCTCCTTTTTCTCCCGTATAGATAACCTGAGCATCTAAGAGCTTAGGACTTCCCCACTCACCACAGTCTTACCAGTTAAACTGTGCCTACCAGCAAATACCATGCAAGGACTGAAAAAGAGGGTGCTGCTATATGACAGAAGGTATGGACCACTATGTTTTACCTACAGTAAAACATGCAAGCACTAGAACAGGATCTTTGAGAATCAACTAGAATATACAGAAAATGTGTCATGTGATTACTTCACATCACAATTTCTATGCAACATTTGTAATTCAGTATAAGCAGGAGTTGATTAGCCATAGTAACGGGCAGCATTTCATCTGAGTTAGAGAAAATTGAGGATGCAAGCAGGCAGCAGGAATTGAGGAGTATGGCCTTTCTCTCATGCGTGAAATGACAGAGGCAAAACTTCCTTTGGCTTCTTTGTTTTGACCAAATGGCAATGAGGTTGATGTCAGGTTTTCACTGTCGTTGAAGCAAGCCAGATGCTTCTTGCTTTGTGTTCTGGCTCGCATGAGCAACAACGATGTGTTGAGACATGCCCTGCAGCTCAAGTCTTCTTCATCCAGTGAAAAACTTCTTACGTGACTGCCAATGGACAGGAAAGAAAAGAAAAGAAATGTGGAAGAACTAGCTACAAATTTCACTTTGCATCCCAGCTGAGTTCAGAGGGCAAGACAAGACCTTAAGTCATCACTTAAGACTATATCCTCACAGTTTGCCTTGGAAATAGCTGGAGGTCATTAAAGTGTGAAGATAATGCAATCCTGCTGCTAGTGGACAGACTCCATGCCCAGAAGTTATCGTCATTACTGAAGCTGTCCAGCACCCCTTGGTACCCTTCTCAGCAAGAGAACTAACACTTCTGCTCAGGCATTCAAGCTTCTGCAGTTGGAGAGCTGAGAAGACATGCTAAACCATGTCTCAGTGATTTGGGTCCTTTAGGGATCTCTAGATTAAAGATCTGACATCTGGCAGGACATATAAAGGTTCAAGTGGGCAAGTTTTATCTGTTCAAATGCAGTCTGGAAAACTCACAGCAGCCCTTCTGGTATCTGGTGCCATTTGGGTCTTACAAAATAACGCGTTTCACTGTCGGTGGCGGCAGCCCCAATTTCTGTTGATGACAAAGATGTATCATCACCTGCCTAGAGCTTAGTTCTGCAGTCTGTTTGGAAAGATGTCTACATATCCCTAGGAAATATTCTGCCCATAACTCTCAGCTGGGATCAGTGATCAGCCAAAGGTCAGGTCTTTATCCCTCATCCCTGAAGGCAGACAGCAATAACTGAGGTTGAACCAGCAGGTTATTCTCCCAATAAAGAACAGGGCAGACCCTGAATCCCAAAGGGAGCATCCCTTCCTCCCCGGTAGGAGGAAATAGAGACCTCTCACTCACAGGCTGGGACAAAAATAGTCAGCAACAGTTTCAGTGAGTCACAGTTCTGACCTAAGACAAATTTGGCCAGATCCTCGTGGGTCTGAGCCGAGGGAGTTGCCAGAGAGCACTATGAGCTATGACTAGGATTCTGGCTTCCCTTCCTATTAATAAAGGAATATGTCTGTAATACCCAGCTATGCAAGTGAAAGCACTGTGCAAATTCATAGCTCTCAGAGCCCTCACCCTTCCTGGTACTGCTGCTGGCTGGAGAGTGTGTGCCTCCCACAGCGCAACTTCTGCACTTGGTCACGGTGAACTTCATTTGCTATATTGGAGGCGAAAATAGAAAACAGTGCGAAAAGAAGCTCAGTCTCTCGATCAATTCATCAAACCGAGTGGAAATGTCTGTTTGCTGTATAAAAGATAATGAGAGAAATTTGGTTTTAACTCCCTTAGCTCAGCCTGCTCAGGTACTCATGTGTGAAATTACCCAGGGGGAAAAGACATAAGTCGGTGCAGGAGCCCTTCTTGGCCTTAGCTTTGATTGACTGTGCAGCGTATGCGACAAACTGAATTAGTTCGGAAAACAGAGAGGTTCATCAGACTGCACAGACCCACTGATTGGAGTAAGACGTTGGTGGGAACTGCCTGTCTGGAGAGTGTGGAGAGTGTCAAGAGAAATACGGGCCTAATGAACTCCACCTGATACGCACATTTTTGTCCCTATTCATCAGTACGATTCTGAGGAGATCGCTTCTCTCTAAGGTTAAAAATTTGAATTAATAGACCTGATTTTTTTATTCATTTTTGTCAAAATGTGGAGAATTTCTAGAGGAGATAGGGGAAAAGGTAGCTATTCCATTTTGTACTTTATCACTGAATATATGAAACACGACAATTCTAAATTTTCAGTTAGTCATATAGCAAAAAATTCCTTTTAAAGACTTAAAAAGCACAGTTAGGTTGCCATAGGCTAGGAGCTGGGCTTCATATTACCTCCCAGATTCAGTCTGCGGCTGCTGTTGTGAAATACAAATGGAGTTGGAGCGCCGCAGCTCCAGTAGCCTGCTCCTGCAGACTATTTCCAGTTCAATGGAGCGAGTAAAAGAGAATTTGCATTTTCATAACCATTGTAATAATGGTCATGATCATTATCATGATAGCTGAGTAAAAAAGCAAAATTAGCAAATCATAGAGTTTCTTTGTCTGTGTGGGCTTTTCTGCAGACTCACGTCTGTCTGGTTTTGTCACTTTGGATATTGTTTTGCCCCAGCGCCAGTGGTAGCGTGGATGTGGACATCTGTGACAGTCAGAACTGCTTGTCTGCAGCAGTCAGTCAGTCAGTGCAGTGTTTCCTAGCTGCGATACAGCAATTCTTCTATGCTCTTTCTTTTTGCTTTTCCTTCTAAATTCATGACCTGTGTGCTGAAGAACGACTCCCTCTCTCCAGACCCAGGCATGAATTTACTGCCTTCTGAACAGTTTTTCTTTCTTTCTTCTACTATTATTGTCTTATCATTATTCAAGATGATGAAATCAGATGCACTGTTTGCTCCCCACCAAGAAGTTTATTTTGCACCTATCTTTTTAACTGGTTTACTTTAAAGCACAAGACTCTCAAGTGGAAATAATAGTACTTTTGTAGCCATAATGGTTTCAGGGTGTATGAAAGACAAGTTTTGCACGGAGAGATAATAAGAAGTACGGGATAAGAAATAGTGGGGAGTAAATTTTGAAAGGCTTAATTGTTCATTCTGGCTTTTTAAAAATATTAAGTTATCAGATGCCTTTATGTTGTTGTTCTTTATTTTAGAAATCTTGTGAAGCTTGACTTACTCCCAAAATGCCTAATTTTGATTCACTTGGAACAGAAATACTGTATATAAACTAAAATTCAAATGGGTTTTCTAAACTTCATCCACAATTTTATGTAACACTGCTGTAAGGTATTTTATTTAAAAAAAAAACAACAAACCACTGCAGATATGTTTGGGTTCTGTTCTTTTTTAATGTAAAAGAATTTGTGCGCGGATAACAGAAAGTCAGACTAATTTCACCATATATTTTCGGTGGTCAGCTAGACCTTACTGCTGCAGTGGTTTTCTGGCAGGGTTCTGCAGTAGCACGTATCGGAGCGAGGAGCGAGACCCCTGCTCCTGCAGCTAGGCCATCAGGTGCCATTAGCTCTTCTGCTAAGCCTCGCTGGGCAAATGCATTCAAGTATCGGGTCCCTAAGGGACATCTCTTAGATAAATACCAGAAACAACCACTCACCCAGAATCAATGCGGGTTTTGATAGACTGAGCAAATCTTGTTATACGTGTTATCTCATTGCATTTCTCTAGATTTTGCTTTGTATGTTTATCTTCAAATTGACAGGCACCTAAAATGTGCTTTTTATATGCTGAAAATTAATGGTAGTTTAGTGTAAGCTATTTTCACCACAGGTACTAAATAATGCCTAGAGAAGACATGTTTTTTACGTTTTCCTAATCTTTTAATGTTTGTAAATATCACTGTGTGTTCCATATTGAATACTTTCAGTTGGGAAAGCATTTAGAGACACCCAGATGTCAGAGCAGAGCAGCCATGGTGAGGTCTGTAGGGCTGATTTAACTATTTGATTTGACTACTCAGTAAGTTTTGGCAGATGCCTTTCATGTCAGTGATGAAATCTGAAACGTTATTGTAACTAAGACAGTTTTTCTCTGCAAAGGAGGTCTCTGCCTTCTCCTCAGAGGATGATATCTCTATTTCCCATTTTTATTCTGTAAACCCATCTTTATTCAGTAACCAAGTGTTACTGTCTCTTTTAAATGGGTAAGAAACTGAGGGTCATTTACAATAATTTTGATTCACAAAAGAAATTCATAGGCTGAAAATCAATCCCAGGACTCAAGAGTGTTAGATCATTGATTTAATCACAAAGTCATCTGGTCTTTCAATAAATTACATGATAAGCAACCTTATATACATATGTACCTATATGTGTAGATACAAAATCTATAGGCAAATTATTTAATGATACAGAAACATGAGGGCTTTTTTGGTTGCTTACTCTAGGGTGTGTGACACCCATTGGCTAATCTGAGCTAAACAATTTCTGACCGTGTTACTCTTTGAACAGCTTACAGTTATCCTGTTTAGCATGGAGGGAAGTGGGATTTGGAGAAACATACAAATCTGGTTATTTTTAAAATATTTTTTCTTAGAGGAAATATGTTCCTGTAGAAAGTGAGAGATAAGTCAGAAAAATGAAGCAGGATATCATTCTCAAGTAGCTTTTTAGCCAAAGAGAGGAATTACACGCTTCCTGAGAGCCTGCAGTTTGGTACTGCAGTTGCGTAGAGGGTAGCAATGAAAAATGGTCTTCTCTCACTTCATTTCTTAGGAGTAGCTCTTTCTGCTGGTTTTTCATGTGTCTCTTTTGCTGTCTATTAATAGTGAATCTCAGTAGATGAGGTTTGCAGGTCAAGATAAAAAAACCTCCAAAACCTACATGTAGACATAGCAGTAGAGTGTGCCTGGAAATCCTATCTTCAGTAAAATAAAAAGATATCAGGTAGAAATCTTTGTACAGTGAACAACAAATTTTGTATTTGATGAACTAAGTCTGCATCCTGCCATCACACTGCTGGATTCACTGCCGTTTTAATAGGAGGAAAATACCCATTGATTTCAAGGGGCTTTGGTCAATCTGACAGAGTATTGACAAAAAACAGAGATTTCTCATATACCTACAGTATATATTCCTATATTAACCTTACTAACAACCCTTCTACTTCAATGCTGCAGAAAACAATTCAGCCTGAACCTTCACTTGTTTCTAAGGAAGGTAAAGGTGGAATTGTTATAGGGCTGTCAGGATCCAGGTCTCTTTGCACTAGCTGTGCATAGATACCAAAGACAAATGATTCACAGGCCTTTGTTTAGATTTCCCCCAGCTTCATCCAAACCCTTTCTCCCAGGCTGGAGAGCTGCCACTGGGAGGGACACTGCCATGGAGAGAATATTATCGGGCGAAAGAGCCCACTGGCAGGAAGCTGCTGAGAGAGGAATGAGAGGCATGGCCAGGAGGAGGGGGCTATGGTAGAGCTGGAGCCACGAACTAAAGCGAAAGTGAATTGGTTTTGGCTGGGCAGCTCCTAGAGCAAGAAAAAGGGCACATTTAGCTGCTGGAAGCCCCACAGATTCCTCACAGCAGGACACAAGGCAATCACAAATCTGGCTGGCACTCTGGTTATACAGTGGAGTGAGCCAGCTGGCTGTCTGGGGTGAGAAATTCAGGCATAAGGTGGGAAGGAGGGACAGAGGGGAACTGGGGAGCTAGTTCCCGGTTTGGGAAACTATAGATGCATTTGGCTCCCGAGTTTTGTGTCAGCTTAGTCAAGTGCACTGCTGCCAAGTGGTACCCAAGTTCACATGCAAAGAGGAAATGGGGGGGAAAGTGCTGAGAGCAAAACTGAACTCAAAATGGGGAAAAAAATCAGTTGGAAAATGCTTTGAAATGGTTGACTTGGGTTTGATTGCCACATGGGGGAGATCTAAGCCTAAACAGTCTTTTCAGAGCTGCGTCACATGGGGGAATCCTTCAGCAGACGCAGGGTGAAGCTCGACACTGTCTTTGTGGCTGGTGGGACAGCTGGATGATCACATCAAATCATACTGCCAGATGACACGTGAAGACCTGGTGACATTCCTGGAAAAAAGCAATTAACAGCTGATGAAAAGCAGAACTCTTCCTCCCCTGTAATCCTTCTGACACACTTTAAACTTTCCCCATTATGGTGCTTTCCCTCTAAAACGTGCATGCTAGCTGTGGGAAACAAAAACATACAGCCCCATGGGTTATATGCCCAAAGCTTTCAAAGATACTGTGGATCCTTTAAAAAAGCCAAATGCTTCCTCAGGCGGGAAGTTGGACACAGGTTCTGTAGGTCTTTTAAATGACAACAGATTAACGTCGCTACAAAGTTAGCTTAAGTAAAATTTGCTTTCACCGTAATGATTATTTCTTTAAATATAAAAAGCAGAATTGCTAAAAAGCTTCTTTTTACATAATATAGTCCGGGCTATCCATTTTGTGCCATGCTAAAATGATCCAAATGAAACAAATTGGGATCCATCAAAGCACTGTAGTCAGTTAGGATGAAAAAACAGACTTGCAGACACCTTTATGTAAAATAGTGAAGTACCTCTGAAGCAGCTAATCACAGGTTGCAGCTAGTTGTTGGTGTTTAAGCACAGATCCCTGACAGTTGCAGAATACAGGCGCTTTTTAAAGTCACGTGAATACCCATGTGTATGTCCCCAGTTCTATATCCCCACCAACAAGCTGGCTATGCAATTTGTCCTTCGTGGCTTCTCACACATGGCATGCAAGAAGAAATAACTTGAAGTCTAGGATCAGGAGACAAGTCATATGGGCTTAAAGCCATTTTTTTGTCCCCCATAGTAGAAACCCAGTATCTAAAGCTAATATACAGTGGTCTGTACTTCTAAATCCCTGCCTTTAACTTTACCTGTAAGGACTAACGTGTTGCCAAAAAGGTTATTTGTGTTGTATTTTTAGTCCAGGCACACTGAGTCTGGATATGTCAGAAAGTTCAGGCTGACCTCCGATCTAGTGAAGCTGTGTGCCAAGGTATGTGTACTCAAGCTGTTGGTTAACTGCCCTCCATATGTACTTTCAAACCTCTTGAGGTCAACCTAGAGCATGTTTCACAGCTGACGTTCATCCTCTCCGAAATCACATTAATCTTCTAGCATCTGCTTTCTGTTTATAAGTAAGAGAAGCTGCAGGTGGGCTTTTTAAGTGCCTTTATTAAAATATTTTTTTAAGTATATATGTTTTAAATGTTTATTTAAATCATTTAAATGCTTATTTAATTATCTTTTTATATTACCAGTGGCATGTTATACTTCACAGACCTGCGGTTTAGTTGTAATTAACTTCAGATTTGTCCACTACCTGTCAGACAACTGTAGGTGATGGTACCCCACACTGGAGCCAGAGAAACTTGCACTCAGAGAAGTAGTTGGCTTGTCTAAAAGCACAACAACGTCAGCGTTGGATCTGTGACCAGAACCCAGCTTACCCAAGTCCCACCTGACCAATACTTAAGATGTCTGGGGCATGGGAAGGCACCGGTTAGCTGTTGGTTGTGGAAGACAGGGAAGTTAATGGGAGCAAATGGACTTTCAAAGAGACGTTCCCATAAAAAATGACATTCCAGTGATAGGGGGTTTGTTCTGTGCCTTTCATGCCAAAACAAGGATCTGTGCCTACCCCTGTCTGTGGGTCTTCATGAGCTCAGGATAACCGGTGTCTAATGACTCTACTCTTATTTCTGCTTAGTTTTCAGGACTTTACTTGTTGTCATTCTTCACTATCCTTGTCGGGCTGGTGCTCTACTCCTCCACATCCACCTACGTAGCCCAGGATCCTCGGGTGTACAAGCAGTTTCGAAACCCTTCAGGACCTGTTGTAGACCTGCCAGCCACTGGCCAGCTGGAGCCTTCGGTAACATACACCAGCCTGGGGCAGGAGACGGAAGAGGAGCCTCACGTTAGAGTTGCTTAAACCCAGGGCTGTTGATCACCTACTGATGATTCAGTGGAGCTCGTATGTCCATTATCTCTGTATTGTACATAGAGAAAGGTATTTACCAGGTGCAGTTACACCAGTGAGTTGCAAGGTAGCAAATAAGGAAAGCTCATGAAAATACAAATTAATTGTTCCAGGGCGTTCATTGCAAGGAGATGCCAGTCCCTCGGTTGCGATATGAGCAGCATGTTTGCAATACAAACTGCTGTATATGAATCAGTTCATGTCAAACCACCTGTGAAAGATATTCAATATATAAGCTGAAATTACAATAAGAAATTCATAGAAGGGTGTTTTTGCACCTACCTGAGCGATATTATGCCTAAGCCACACCAGTTGTGGAAAAGCCGCCTTTTTACAGCAAATGCACTTGTGCAGTCACTGTTAATTTCTCTCTAAGATTTGTTTGTTTGCACCAAATAGATGGGTTACTCGTGGTAGCGACACCCTGACACATTTTTGCTAGCACCTTGGATTTGGTGAGGGAAAGGCAACAAATTCATCTGTGCTATCTGTGTAGTTGCCCTTTCTGGGTAATCTGTTCCATGAATCCAGAGGAGGGACAACTTACAATATCCGTCTCTATTCTAGGAATAGGTATAAGGCGAGCATTTTAGCCTTTCTATATTTGCAGAAGTGAAGTATTCAAGCATTGACCTCTCTATGATCCATGGCAGATTTCCTAGCGGCTGAGGTTCTGCATCAGGTGACAGGGAGTTAGTTTCTCTGTAGTCGTGACTTAACACAGATTTCTTACTTTTTAAATTTTAATCTGTAAAAAGAAAAACACATTTTCTAGTTTCCTATGTATTGTACCTCTCCATGGTAAGATGACATATCACGTGGATCAGGGCACTTATTTTAGATACTCAGTGCATCAAGGGCGCCTTCTGCTGTTCCAGTTTGCTTAGTCTCCAGTGGTTCATTATTCTAATAATAGCTATTTAGAAATGTGTCAGTTTTTCACCAAACCCCACAAATTGTAAAAATCAGGAAGATTAAGCAAGGAATTCGTGAGCAGAAAGACTGGACCATCTGCTGGTGTTGCTGCAGTAGCGCAAAGGCATTCATACCAGCAGGGTGCAGCCAATAATTTTTCATTAACTACAAAACTAGCGGAAGAATTCAGCAATTTTCTTACATTCCTGGGGACATGTGAAAATAGTAAGGGTGCTCCACAACTGTACTTCAGCTCCAGGAGCCTTCTCAGAATGGGGAAAATCTTAGTCACCACCATGAAAAATCCATCTCTGCCTGTATGTTTGCTCTTCTGAGAGCCCGATAAAACAAAATCATTATTTCAACATTCATCATCTATTTTTAATTTAAAAAATTAAGGAAGGGGAGATGGTCTTGCATCTAACAGATAGGAGAGGGATCCAGGAGAGCTTGGTTTTATTCACAGATCTGCCGTATCTCTGCGTGATCTTGGGCATGACTTACCTTCTGTGTGGCTGAGTTTCCCAATCTGTATATACGGGAATAATGATATTTTACCTACCTCACAGGGGTGCTATGGGACCAAGTTATTTTAAAATGCTTCAGGATCTTCAGAAGGAAGGAGATTAAGAAGTACACAATAGTGCTGTAAAAGTGTGTATACATTCATTGTATTTGAAAATGGATTTTACGGCAGGGTTGATGAATATTTTGCTTGTGGGCATAGAAGATGAATTTGATTTGAATGTTATTCTGCTGAAGAAGTCTGTCTCAAGCAAAAACGTAGGGCTTCATGTTTGAAAAATGCAACTTACCTATTTCTATTTAAAAAAGAAAAAAAAAATCAATCTGTACTCTGGAGATTAGAAAGGCCACACAGTTCAACCAAGCAGGATGAATTTCTGCTGAGGCAACGTTCATCTTTTATAGTCCTGTCTTGCTTTAATATAGAAGGAACTTCCCTGAAGCAGACTGGGAGAAATACGTATGCATAATATACATGAAGTGGCAAATGCCAAAACGCTATTGAACAGCAGAAGTATGTCGTATCTTATTCTTGCTGTGGAGGAGGAGGAGAGGCAATTTCTGTCCCACCGAGTTCAGGCTGTCTGCCACGATCCTGCTGCAGCTGAGGGAAGGGTCTGCAGTATTGCCAAGCCATGCCCAAAACCTGCCCAAAAGCTTTGGTTGAGATGGCTTGGTTTTAAAATCATAACAAATGTATGATTTTTTTCCCTGCCTTCTGTTTATTTAATCTTTTTAGCACTCCTGTTTCCAAGCTTTTTCTCTTAAACGATTGGGGATTAAAAAAAAAAAAATCCTACAGAGAAACAGAGTCCGTATTCTGGGGATATTAAGGAAAGTCTAAATACTATGGCATTCAAAGAAAAAACATTAAAAACCACACAAGAAAGATTACCTGATACTTCAGGGTAAGGTCCGTGTGGTGGAAATCCAGGTGGGAAGCGCGTGGTCGGGTGAAGCCCTCCTGCACAGGGACCAGCAAGCATCCTTGGGTCAAGCCCTGGGAGGGCTTTGATCTGAGGTGGGTTTCGCACATTCCCCAGGAGCAGGGACTCTGGTTACAACCACCGCGGCTCCCTCAGGTACCCAGAGGCATGCTGGCGGGCACCTGTCATCTCAGTCTTTTTTGCTACCTTTTATACCAATTAAATACCTTTCTCGGAACATTAGTCCCCGTGTTGGTCTTGAGACCTTTGAGGATTGCGTGCGCGTGTGTTTGTTTCACGTTTACAGTTCCTTCCTTTTGCATAATTGTTTTGGTTAATTTCATTATTAGTATTTATTTTTAAGCCAAATGTTTGTAGTCCTTCCGCCTCCCCCTCTTCATTTTTCTGACACTAACTTGTAGATGTTTGTTAGAGTCTTCTCAGAAACAGCTGGGCAGGAGGCATCTCCCAGCCGGGTCACTGGGCTGGGAGTTTTCACATACAAGGGTTTGCGATCCACGGGTGGCTGAGAGGTGCCATCTGAAGCAATTTTTATAGGCTATTTTGAAAGGCTCTGTTGTACGAAAATAAGTTATGAATGTTTCGGTGTGCCCTCTGCGCCCAGCCGCCATCCCCTGCGTTACTCGCACGGGAGGAGTTTGATGGGCAAAGTGGGGCTGCTTCACTGTCTGTGTCTCCCGTTAAACAAGGCGGCTACTGGGATGAGCACCAGTGTGCTAGCACTGGATGGACCTCAAAGGAAAACAGTAGTATAGCTTTACAAGTAACTGTGTTGACTGAAAAACTGGGGTCTAGTAAAGGAAAACATTACTTCTACCTGCTTGTTTTCTGCAGTTCGAGACCTCAGTACGCACCAGCAAAGGTTCGGCTATCTAAGCGGCAGCTACTCTCCGTGTCGCGCAGGACGCCTCTAGCTCTGTATAGCTCCTTGCCTGAACAAACTGAAACTCGGTTATACTGCTGGCCCTGAGCAGCCCTTAGCAAGACTGATGTAATTTTCTGCTACTGGATGAAAACCTTCACTGGGAGACAGACAGACCTTGTCTTTGTTCCAGCTATAAACTTTCAAAACACACAACGATAGACCAAGCAATTGAAAATTTTGCACCACTGTGTCAGAAGAAGTTTCAATGTATAGTGTAGAGATTGCTAACTTGTGCTATTAACATTTTGACAAGCGTGTAGTATCATTTTCTTTCCTTTTTTTTAAAACCATTTAGTATTCCTGCGCTAGCTACAAATACAAATTTTACCCCATGGGTAGGATTTTATTGTTAAATGCCATGATAAAGCACACTAATCTTGACACTGCAGATGGAAATACAAACCAAAACCAAAACCAAGCAAACAAAATCCCAACCCCAAATCCTGCATCGAAAAGCTGAACAAACCTTTCTCCATTTTGATATTTGCATGCTCCTATATGGACTGGCTGTGGCAATGTAATGCCTGTATAATGTTTTCAAATAAAAAAAATAAATGCTTTATGAAAGCGGGGTTATTAGTTTCCTTGCCTGTTTCCTTTCTGCTTTCTTAGCCTAAAATGATTTTTCTGAAGTGTAAAACTTGACTGCAGGGCATAATTTTTCACTGTGCTGAGGACTTCTTTCCCTTGTGAGGTGGTTAACCTGCAACTCCTTCCAAGGTGTCTAAGCATAGGTGCCATTAGGCACCCTCAGGTATCTTGCCTGGCCCCCAGGTGCGGCTCCAGCAGGATAAGGGATCTCCTGTGCACCCTCTGTCTTAACCTGCCGCTCCCCTATGGCTAGCTCAGGTATCCTGATATATGTTGCCCTCATTTGGACACAAAAGCACTCCCCCATTGCCTTCCAGACCTGGTTAATCACTCAAGAACTAATCTGGAGCAACGCACATGTGTGATGTTGAAGGGCTTATCTGGCAGAGGTTACCGAGAGTCTGCAGCTGCCTTGCCCAGCCCGCCCTCCCGGCTGCCCTGCCCGCGGGGGCACCTGCGCGGGCCCCGCGGCAGCACTAATCCCTCCAGGGTCCCGCAACAGGAAAAGAAATGCTGGAGATGCAAATCAGACATCAGAGGGAAAAGGAGTGTCAGGAGGAGCAGAACTGGGGAAAGAAAGAAAACGAGACTTTGGCTCGTTTAAAGTCCACGTGGGAAGAAGGGAAAGAAAGATCCTGAGTGTGTGAGAGCGAGGGATTTTGTGAGCATGTATTCACCTCTAAGAGCGTTTGCCAGCGTGTGCATCTGTCCATCTCTCTTTGCCTGATGTCTCCGCAGGAAACTTCGCATCAGTATTTCTCACATACTTCGTTGCTGAGAGTAAAGAAGGGAGCAGAGACCGGTGAGCTCATTTCCAGCCTCTCCCTGCACCGAAACTGCATGGAACCCCAGACATTACAAAGCCAGCAGTGCTGCACCAATGTGCAGTTTATATCTGATTTTCCAGCGTGAATGTTTCCTGAGTTATCAAGAGCTCCAGAAACTGAGTTAGTGTTGCATGGCTTTATCATGCTAGCAGTTGATTTGTATTTTCCTCCAAATCTGCTCAAGAGTCTCTCTGGCATTACAAAAATCTCCTTTTGTTGCCTGGCTAGGACTCAGCCTGGGTGCTTGAGTCATATGAATAGTAATCTCTTGGAATTACTCTAAAAATAGATCATAAATTGGCATTAATGGATCCTTCTGTGCTTAAATCAAATATGTTTCAACACTGAAGGACACTCAATCAGCTTAAACCTACCAGTCTGCCTTTATTTTTGTTTATTAAGAACTGGTTCTCCAAAATATTACAAATCCAAAGCTGAATGCTTAACAGCAATATGCTATGGCATACAAATAAGGAAGCAGTACTTTTTCCAGTTATAAAAGTTGTTTTGTGAAGTCTGCGCCACAATTTAAGACAAAAAATATGCCAAACTTTTGCGAAAGGGAACACCTGTGCTTGTGCAGCCATAGACCTGTTCCCACAGCAATTGCGAAGTGGGTAGCAAACGCCAACAACACAGCAGTGATGATTGGCCGTGTCATCCTCCTCCAATCTGAAGTGCAGGGTCATGCACTGCGGTACTTATTAATAAAACTTCCTGCTATATGGAGGATGCTCATTCCATAGGGCTGGGATCGCTAATCAGTGATTAGTCACAAACTGGCTGTGAGCCACCAGCACGAGGCAAAAATCTGCAAATTGACCACAAAAAGCCAGTTGTAACCCTCTGACATCGTAGCTTGCATTGCAATTGGTATTTCAGACTCAGTGAAGGGCCCACAATGTTTCTTCAGGCCCCGTCGCTGGCTGGGTGGCACGGAGCAGCCTCCATAGCCTTGGAAAACACCACGGGTGGCCTGTGGTCCCATGAGGTTGCTCTGCTGGGTGCAGGGAGGAACCGCTGCGCTGCCTCTCACCGGCATCTCCCTTGGCAAGGAGGAGCCCCTGCTACCACTGCTACTGCAAAGCAACCAGGCGGAGGAGAAGAACTTGCCTGAAAGTAAATCCTGAGGCTCAATATGAAAAAGCCCTCTCTGACTCCTTTCTGTTGTAAAAGCACACCTTTGCTCTTATTTGGAGGCATTTTTTTCCTTATCCTAAAAGTTCCATTTTTAATTGAAAATGATGCACTGAGTTCCTCTAATATTCATGAGGTCAGAGTTTGCCCCTTTATGGATAGTCTAGTGTTGCAGAATCTCTTTAACAATACAGATATTGTCAGTTCTACATACTATGCAAATATTTGTAATTGAGACTAGGTGAAGCTGATTTTATTGGATTTATAAATTTTATTCTACTTAGATTCTGATTTATAACCTTGAGCTATAGTTGACTTTTTTGTGACTCCTTATTATGTACAATGCCCTCAGGCAATTTCCTAGAGCTTCCCTGATCTTAATAATGCATTATTAATTCCTTACTGCCAAATACATTATTTATACTAACTATTGCATTTTATTCCCCATGTCTTGATAGCAGTGGACTCATCCAATTTTAACATAACTACAAAGTTGTCAGTACGAAATCTTCCCCTCCTTCCTAAGTGAAATATGTACATACTTGTCAAGAGCGAAGTATTGGATTTACCATGGATAAATGAAGGACTTTTTTTATTCGAGACCTTACCAAAGCAGAGATAGATAATGAACCTGTGCTGAGTTTACATGATCACTGAGCACGGAAATGCTAAGCAATTCGGCTATGAAGCTAGACACACTTTGCCTACAGAATAGTGACTCTGATAGTTGGTAGGCTTGGATTGTTACAGGTGCAGAACGCCTGCGAGCCGATGGATCAACGTTATGTGAGGTCATGCATATTTAACTTCACACTGCCAGCATCACAGAAGCCTGTTTTTTTGCCAGATCCATAGCAAACTAGCAATCAGCGTTTGCATATTCTTGAAATGACTACTTGCCTAAATGAACTTCCTAAGTGAGAAGAGGGAAAGGAATGGCCTAATCACGTCAGTAATCTGAACAGCCTCACTATGTGACTCCCTGTGAGCTTTGGCTTGAATATCTAATGTAGTTCTTGGCATTAAACAGATTTGCACATGCTAAATAGGTCACACATGTATGCAACCATTGGCGTGGATTTCATAAGTCTTTATGTCCCTATACTTCCTCTGTGAGCCTACACTTTAATTAAAGAGAAAAGAGAGTACCAACAAAACAGGATAACAACTTTATTCATTTAAAACTGTTGCAGTTTAGATCTTCCACGCTTCAGCCTCCATTCATTTAATAACCAAGTTGATGAGGAACGTTAGCACTGCAGGACGTGCTTTGGCATTGCACCCTCGGAGCACACCCCCTCCTGTGGCAGGGCGTACTGCTGCAGTGCAAGTGGGCCACGCTGGCCAGCAAAGCGTTTGAAAACCCCAAAATTTTAGTCTTTATTTTAGTCTTGAGCTTGGAAGCAGGGTTTTAAAGTGAAACAGGTATGTATTGAAAGAAAAGAGGATAGCACCTAGCTCCCTAGAACCTGTGCTCCGTTACCCAGTTTGTCTGACAGTCTTTTTTTCCCAAGTCACCATCCACCAATCTCCACGTGGCCAAGACAACTGCTAAGCTCATCTTCTCTGCCCTTCTGCTCTAAATTAGTCACACTACTTTCTGAATCTCTGACCTAAATGAATTCATTCACATCTTCAAGACCCTTAGCTGTCCTGCCTCTCCCTCCCACTCTGCCCCCGCGGTGTGGGTCCTCTGCCCGCTTGCTGACCTTGGACAAACATCTTGCTCCTTCGTTGCTTGTGTAGACCAGCCAGAGGGGCTTCTGGCCTCGACATGGGGGCAACTGGTCACAGAATATTTGAATGGGAGCTTCTTTCAGTATCTGCATGAATGTCAGATTCCAGCCCTGCTCCGTGGCAACTGGAGATATTAAAAACATTTTTAAAAAATTTAAAATGCCCCCACACGCACAATTCTACTATATGATATCCAGCCAATGGTATATACCAATATGGTATGCAACCAGTTATAAGAGATTCAAAAAAACAATGTGCTTTTGCCTGCCACTTGACTTACAGTGAAGGTGGAAACTTGCTTGCTAAAGCTGTCTCTGATTTTGAAATTAAGAGGGGTGGCTGGTGGAGGATGAGCTACAGGTATCCTTGAAGTCATTGGCTCTAACAAGTCGGAAACAAAAGAAGTCATGTTATTTCAGGCTGTGAAGTGACATTTGGACTGAGCCAGTAATGGTAACCCATGTCATCCCTTCCTGATGGAAGAGACAAATGTAAAAAGCAAAATGCCTCTCCAGCTTATAATTACTTAAATTATTGACAGAGATTGTATTGACAGTCCATTCACATACATGGCTTCCTCTTCCCAAGTCTGCTCTCCTGCAGCTCGTGTTTTCCTCTCCAGCCTCTCTGCAGCTGGTTGCACCAAGGAAATTAATGCCATTAAAAAAATAAGAAAAGAGAAAAAAAAGAAAAAAGGCAGGGTTTATCCAAGGTATAACTGTGATCGCTCACAGCTTCTCTTTCTGCTGGTACAAATGACTCCTTTGGGCTACATTTGGTGCAAACATGAACTGTAGCTGAGCTGGCATTTGTCATCACAGGCTGGGAGCAGGACTGTGAATAGTCAGCCCCCAAACCTAAATCTTCACTTCTACCACAGACCTCAGTTCATGAGAGAGGATGGAGAGACAGACCCAGCTGGGGTCTTTTCATTTCCTCTGGGTGTGGGAGGGGAGGATGTATGCTCAAGACAGCATGAGAAATCTTGTGCTGCTACAGCTACTCGAGTTCAAATTTTGCGGCTAGATATAGGGCCGTGCTCAGCAGAGCCAGCAGTCTGGCACCTTCCACAGGTTTACTTTAATTGGAATTATTGTTGTAAGCTGCTGAGCTACAGAAAGTAATTGCAGCAGTTGCACTAGCAGTGGCTTGTCTGCACTACTGTGGAGGGGGAAACATCACTGCCAGCTACAGCCCAGGTATTTTATTATGGCAAGGGAATACTGATGGACTTTGCTCTGAGTGTGCATCACAAAATATCAGGGAGAGGCAACGTGTTCATTAAAAAAATACCGTAGCTCTCCATTTTAATTTGTGCATTTTCCTTGTGGGTTTGCCATGCTTTTTGCCCACACATGGCACCAAGAGACATTTTCCACATCAGTGTTTGAGACTTTGAGCAAAATGCAGATACAAAAAGGCCAACAAAAAGGCTTTGGCAGCCCAAGAGACTTTCAGTCACATGAAATTCAGTCCTGCACCTCGCTCACATAGTAAGCGTTCCAGGAAAGAAGGTGTCTGCAAGGCCAGGTCCGGAGTGCTGCAGCCCCCTGTGACGGTGAGGAGAAGGCTCACAGTCGTGAAGGGTAAAGACATGGCAGTGGGGAAGAGAAGAAAGTGGTGATTATGGGCAGAGAGAGAGGGGGGGGGTCTCTTGGAATGGAAAAGGGTTGGAGAAGGAACATGAATTGTGAAGGAAAGAAGGGCTGGGGTTAGAGGGGCCGTGGCCTGGGGGGATATTTAGGAGGCTGGAGAGGGGTGGGAGAGGGGTTCATCACTCTGCCTGATATCCAAACACTGCAAAATCCGAGGCTTTAGCTCTCCCCTCGATCAGCTGTGGGTGTGGGGGAAACGTGCTCTGCCCTCACCCCTGCCAGAGGAGCATCTGCCCTTTGCTGCAGGCAGCCATTTGCGACTTCTCCTGATTTTATAAAGCAACAGGTCTCCTCCACATTGCAATGTCGTTTCTGTTGACTTCTACTAACACTGGACAGTAGGGACTTCCACTCTTAGCTGTTCCCACCGACTTTTAATGGCGTTCTGGTGTTGGCTGCCTTCCCATGCTGCAGCGCTTTGCCTGGGGGCTCCAATTTCCATATCTCATAGAATCATAGAATCATAGAATCATACAGGTTGGAAAAGACCTCTAAGATCATCGTGTCCAACCGTCAACCCAACACCACCATGCCCTCTACACCATGTCCCTAAGGGCCTCATCTACACGTCTTTTAAATACCTCCAGGGATGGTGACTCCACCACTTCCCTGGGCAGCCTGTTCCAAGGCCTGACCACTCTTTCAGTAAAGAAATTTCTCCTAATGTTCAATCTAAACCTCCCTTGGCGCAACTTGAGGCCATTTCCTCTTGTCCTATCGCAAGTTACTTGAGAGAAGAGACCAACACCCACTTCGCTACAGCCTCCTTTCAGGGAGTTGTAGAGCACGATGAGGTCTCCCCTCAGCCTCCTCTTCTCCAGACTAAACAACCCCAGTTCCCTCAGCTGCTCCTCATAAGACTTGTGCTCCAGGCCCTTCACCAGCTTCGTTGCCCTCCTCTGGACACGCTCCAGCACCTCCATGTCCTTCTTGTAGTGAGGGGCCCAAAACTGAACACAGGATTCGAGGTGCGGCCTCACCAGTGCCGAGTACAGGGGCACGATCACCTCCCTACTCCTGCTGGCCACACTATTCCTGATACCGGCCAGGATGCCATTGGCCTTCTTGGCCACCTGAGCACACTGCCGGCTCATGTTCAGCCGGCTGTCAATCAGCACCCCCAGGTCCTTTTCCTCTGGGCAGCTTTCCAGCCACTCTTCCCCAAGCCTGTAGCGTTGCCTGGGGTTGTTGTGGCCGAAGTGCAGGACCCGGCACTTGGCCTTGTTGAACCTCATACAGTTGGCCTCGGCCCATCGATCCAGCCTGTCCAGGTCCCTCTGCAGAGCCTTCCTACCCTCGAGCAGATCAACGCTCCCGCCCAGCTTGGTGTCGTCTGCAAACTTACTGAGGGAGCACTCAATCCCCTCGTGCAGATCGTTGATAAAGATATTGAACAAGACAGGCCCCAGCACTGAGCCCTGGGGAACACCGCTCGTGACCGGCCGCCAACTGGATTTAACTCCGTTGACCACAACTCTCTGGGCTCGGCCGACCAGCCAGTTTTTTACCCAGCGAAGAGTGTACCTGTCTAGGCCGTGAGCCGCCAGCTTCTCTAGGAGAATGCTGTGGGAGACAGTGTCAAAGGCTTTACTGAAGTCCAGGTAGACCACATCCACAGCCTTTCCCTCATCCACTAGGCGGGTCACCTGGTCATAGAAGGAGATCAGGTTGGTCAAGCAGGACCTGCCTTCCATGAACCCGTGCTGGCTGGGCCTGATCCCCTGGTTGTCCCGGACATGGCTCGTGAGCACCCTCAAAACCAACCGCTCCTTGATCTTCCCCGGCACCGAGGTCAGGCTGACCGGTCTGTAGTTCCCCATACCTCCCTCTGAAATCATGGTGGAAATAGAAAGGAGCTGCGTTCCTAGGTAGCTCCTCCTTAGAAGCTGTATCTTGCAGTGCTTGTGTTGGATGTGTGTGTACCTAAAACAAAACACTGCCAAAGCCAATGAACCACCCTTCCCAGATATTCAAGATAGAAGAAAAATTCCTCAAACAAGAAGCATAGTCTGGAAAGGGACTTTATTCTTGTTGTCAGACAAGGTATTCTTGTTGCCTTGGTTTTTTTCCTACCAATGGCCCCCAACCCAAACTGACTTTTAAAAACGTGTGTCAATGTACGAGGGAACATTGTTGCTGTGTTGGATGTTTGTATTCTGGGGGGATGTCACCTCTGTGAACATGAGAGCTGGTCAGAATGTCTGAGCAGAGGGAAAATAACCCACCCTAGTTTGTTTTTCTGTATTTCACAGTGTTGGTACTGGCTGTCTCTGGCTGTTCTTTGCACGAGCTGAATGGCAATCGCTAAGGGTATCTGAGGCGCTGTGAGAGCAGCGCCTGGAGTTTGCCATGGACACTTTAACCTAATGAGAAGTGCCAGGCACTTTCTGTTGGTTATTTCAAAATATTTTGTTTGGAAGAATTTTAAGACTTACAAAATAACTCAATCTTGTTATATCAACATTTCTGGACAAAAGCAACTCCCAGATCTTACGTGCAATGTTTCCTCTCCTACTTGCCTCATATTTGGCTTGCCAGAGAGCTAAGAAATAAAGGTGTCACTTCTTTCACTGCTCGTTCTGCAGGAAGGTGAAAAGATGAGGGGAGAGAAATAAAGGAAGAAAAACTGCTGGGGCTCTGTGGGCCTCTTGTGTGACAGTTTTGCCTCTGTAACTGTGGCTTCATAAAGCAGTAAAGCCACAATTGCTCCAGGCTCTTCCTCTCCCCAGGCCTGGTGATGTGCCGGAGTCTTTAATAGCAGAGCCTAAAGGGTCCATTTTGATACACAGATGTGATAAAGAGAATAAAGAAAAAAAAAGTGAAGCAGCACATATGACAGCACACTGAATAGAAGTTTGTAACCGCTAACCAAGAACTGTTTCTATCTGTAATTGTCACTAATGCATTTTGAAAAAATAACACAGCTAAAATGCTTGCGCATTCTGATTTCCATGAAAGGAAAAGTGTGGTGCACAGAAAATGAACCAGACAGTCACACCCTCCATTGAAGAGTGCAGAAGGAGTAATCCCCAAATGGAAGATGTCTGTGCAGAACTGTCCCCAGACTGCAATAGCACCTGTTGGGGATGAAAGCGCATCTTCCATGGGAGTTGCTATACTTCTGAGGCAATGGTATTTATCCACAGCCCCACAGAACAAATCTTTCTGTAGGGGCCTTTCACTTACAGTTGGTGACCTGAACACAATCCGTTACCTAGCCTTTGCATATGCAAAAGTGATTTCACTTTAGCAATTTAACATACAACTATCTGTGTTTATATTACCTAGATACAAGCAAAATATTTTTCAGCCTGCTGAGGATGTAGCAGGTGATGTCCATTTGCATACTGTAGATATTTGTGCTATCCAGTAGGGCTTCAAAAGAAAGAATATTTTTTTTGTTTCTTATAAAGTCTAAGACTTTGACTTGTCACATGGAGAAACATGGTACTTATAACTAGATCTGAATGGTTCTGTTATGCTTGCAGAGCTATATATAAGAGCTTATATACAGCAGAGCTGTATATAGAGTGTTGTTCCATGTAGCTTGTGGGTGACACTTGTACCATGCCCATTTGGCCTTCATACTTTCTTCTTATTGAGGCAAGTTATCAGTGCTAATTCTGAGTGATGGCGGAGCCAAGTCTTGTTTCTGGGTCTTGCCACTGTGATGATTTAATAATTTAACCTGCCATTGATTTAATATCCAATTTTTTTTGTATATTTACATAGCTGCTTGGAATATACTTGCGATATAAAAGTTCTACACTTTTAAAAGCCCTTAAAGGACACAATTGAAAATGATAAAGGGAGTAAGTATTTGAAGTACATTTGTCTTTTTCCCAATTTTATATGACAGAGCTCTTAAAATTTAAACATGCTTTTGTAATTTAAAACTAATGCCCTAAGTGCTGAATTGTTCTTACTGAGGTTTCCACATTTATACCTGTTTCTCCAACGGATGTGTTCTATGTATTGTATTTAAAAATAGGAGCAACCTAATAGATTTTGCATTTAAGCAGAAAAGAGAACTGCTGCAAATATGCACAGACAGATTATTTTTGAAATGTATTCCTCTCTTGAGCTGCCAACTGCTGTTTCTCTTTAAATGGGCTTTCTCATTTTGGATGCCACCCTCCCATCTCCATCCCCTGACAATGCCTTCAGGCACCCGTACACATGGAACAACTTCTCCAGAAAGCTGTTCGATAACAGACAGCTGCAAATTTTGACCTTTTCTGGAGGTCAGCAAACGCTGGCTGAGCAGCAGCTAATCCCCTTGCCTTCTGCCCAGCTGCCAGATGTTGCTGAAGCTTCAGGACGGCTCCTGCCCAGCCCTTGGGAAGATCTTTGTGAACACATCTCTGATCCTGCGCTTTCTCTCCCTATTTAACTGGCAATCACCTTGACATCACCCAGCAAGTCTCTTTGGCACTGCACGCTCCCCTGAGACCTGGGAATTGGTCATTCTTCTGGTTTGTCTCTTCTCAGCTTTACAGCTTATCCTCTGAGTCCTCTTAACTGTGTCCCCCCAGCTCTCCTCCGAGTCTCGGAGAATTTAATTCCTTGGTTGCTTTCTCTCTTCCTTCTGCCTCTTATCCATGGGTGAACTTGTTCATATTCTATCTGCCAGGTGCATGCTAATGGCTCCCAAATCTTCCTCTCAGGTTCAGATCAGCTTTCTCTGTCCAGACTGAACTGTCTGCTGGTCTCTCTGACATCACTTTGTGGGTGGCAGCGTGGCTTAAGCCTTGCTCAGTCTTTTCCCACTGCTCATCTCTGTTCTTAATTACTGTGAACTCTGCAGTCCTGAAGCCACTGCTCCTTTCGATGGATATGCAGTTTCATCCTGAAGAAATGCTGCTGCTCTTCTTGGTTTAATTAAAATAGTTTCTCCTTAAAGGTTGTTCTTTGGGCACAGCACTTAAGAGATCAATTCCACTTCCTTTTTGCTTCTGCTGCAGATAAGGAGGGGGAGAAGTAATTACCACAAGTGTCTCCAGCAGCAGAGGCTCCTCACTGTTTATCACTGAAGTGTAGTGTGTTCAGCTGGCATCAGGCACGTGGATGTTGTTTTGGGGTTCTTTTTAAAGATTTCCTTAGTATAAGGAAGCTAGTCACTTTTTTCATTTCAAATAGAGCAATCCTCTAGTACCTGAAATCTTGTAGTAAATTAGTGTAAGAGAAGTCTGTGTGAGACCTTGCGGAAAGGGAAGGAGATGCCTTGAACAACAACTGCCACCAGTCACACTCACTGTCTCACGGATCGCACTCATTCACACCCAGGTACCCACAAGGCATCCACCATCAGCAGTGAGCAACACCAAGAACTAGGATTTCAGCTTCCACATCCTCAACACATCTATCAGGAGAGAAAACTCATTTCTGGACAGACTTGATGTGCCTCTGAGGACTCAACAGTTACCATGGGATGAGCTTTCGCCTCTGAAACTCTGAATCTCCATGGAGATTACATTGCTATGTAGATTTTCAGTTTTTCTAGTGTTTAGGTTATTAGAACATTGTGGCCTGCAGTGAAAACTCAGACTGCAATTGAATTTCAGGATTTAACTTTTCATTTGCAATTATTCAACAGGGGATTTGTTCCTTAAGAAGTTCATGAATGAGTGCTTTAGTGCCATATAGATATGACTGGTTTTAATAGAAATGCGATAGAAAACTGAAATATTTAGGTGCAGAATCTTTTCTTAGTGAAATAAGTAGCTAGAACCTTTCTGACAATTGACATTTAGATATAAGTCTACAAGTCAACAAAAATGATTTTTCTAACTGATTTTAAATGTTAAATATGTAAGAAAACCTCAGACATGCACAGCAGCTCTTGAAAATATTGCCTTTTGAATTTATATGCAATGCAATGTCTAGAATCTGACTTTTATCTTGGTTCTCATGGGATATTCTTTATACAAGAAGTATATACAAGGAGTAAATTCTTATACAAGAGGGTGTGTGTGTATCTCCCCTCTTTCTCTTCAGTCATGCAAGGACATGCAGTAGCCCACTACATGGATGCATGCTGAACATGTGCACTTTAAACACCAAGTAAGAGTTTATGAAGGGGTAGAGACAACAACAGGAGGAGAGAAGAGAGAACAAAAATGCATCCTATGACAAAAGAGACAGAAGGGAAGAAGCGGTGGAAGGTGGAAGGACGCTACATCTGACCTGGGAGTCCGAAGTGCTTTGGTGGCAGGTATGCCCTACCACACATCAACGCCACACTGATGTAAGGTCTGGCATGCACCAGTCCTCTCTGGCTGTGGTTTCCGCATGCTGTACTCCAACAGGTCCCCAGTCACGAGGAATGGGGTCCCCAAAACACAGCACAATGAGCCCTGGCAAGCAAGAGAAAAAGCTGAACATAATGTACAAGGCAGAAGTGGTAGCCACATGCATACCGCTGTTAGCAAGAGGGCTCTGATGTGTGCTCTGGGAACGGTGGCAGTAGCTTGGACATCACATCTGTTACCTGAACTGCTCAAAGTAATTCTTGCTAAATGGTTGTGCTCTTTTTCTTTTAATTAACAGTGGTTGTGGCTTGCTGAAAAGCTCAATGACTGACGCATAGGAACGAGGTGTTACTGGAGCTGTCCGCTTGACTTTATTAAATAAAGATTAATTTATCGTGCGTGTATAGAGTACATTGCAGGGTTATGTAAGGCTTTGGTCCTGAGTTAGAGTTTTTGACAATCTCCTTAGATAACAATTTGTCACAGTCATTAGTGTCACTTTTCTACAGTGCATATTCAGGACAATTGATCAACTGTCTTTTGCTGATGCTCTCACAGGACCTCTTAAGTTGAGGGTTGCTACCTGCAATCTGATGTTATATGCATAATGAAGCATATAAGACCACTGGAAACCTTTTGTACATTCCTCATTTTTGTCTTTTATCTTCTTTTCCAGTACATACCTTTCAGTTTTGAGGTTTATTTAATTTCACTCCACAATAGCAACTACATCTTTCAGAGAATAAAAATTTGCTGTTCAATTTCAGATTGTGAGAAAAACTGGGGAGGGGAAAAAAAGTTCTTCTCTGTGAAAAGAATTCACCTTGATAAAAAATAATAATAAAAAAAAAATCTCTGAAAGTTTTTTGGCTTCCTCAGATGTGTGCTGTACTGTGTGATTAAGCAGAGTTCAGCCAGAACTAATTTATGTCCAGCTGCACCAAGACTAGGCTCTGATCTCTGACTTCCAAAGAATTGGCTCTGGCAAATTTCAGTAATTGCAGGAAGGGTAAGAAGTCTTGAGGGAAGTCAGGAATGTCTGAAATGTGGAAAGATTGATTTGGGGCAAAAAAAAGGCTTTATACAAGTAGGTAAATAACACTATCTCTCCATAGTTGTGAGCTTTCCTGAGTATTTGAAAGGCTTGACTCTCAAAGGGGGGAGATATTCTGAAATCAATGGCATTAAACTAATTAACAAAAAATTTAGCCTGCAGGTAAATTTGTAATTATTACCTATCAAATTAGAATGGTTTCCTAAAACATGATGAAGAAGCAACATCACCTAGGGTGTTCAAAGCAACGTAAGAAAAACCACCAAGAATAAACATTGAAAGAAAAGAAGGGATAAGAAAATCTCTTTTATTAGACCACACTGTCAATAATCTACCAGGTACTTGTTGTCTTTGATTTCCAAGAGTGGTGTTGGGCAGTAATAACATTTGTTAGTCAGGAATCAGTTCTTCCTATACTAACTAATGCAGTATAAAATAATCAGAGGTTTTGTAAAACTTTCCTATTCTGCTAAAAAAGGCACCCTTTATAATTTACAGTTAAATTGATATGAGGTGTTTGGATTGGCTTTATTGGAAGTGGTATTTCTTGGGGCCCAGCTGAACCAGTCCCAAGAGCCTCAGACGGTTTCCACAATGGAGATGGGTGCTCTCTGTTTAACCACGTCTCTAGGGCTGACTGGCTGAAAATTTCATAGTTACTCATTTTCTGGTTTAGATTTGAGTTAGGGTTATTGCATTCACGTCAAATGGAAATTACAGCTGCTAATGACATTATGTTCAGTGTTGTTTATCCCAAGATTACAGCTGTCAAAATACATATTACAATATTAGATTTTGAAGAAGCTGTCTCTAACAGTTGTGGTATATATTAGTAAATGATAAACAGCTCAGATTTTTACTCCCTTGTTGGGGAAGCTTCTTCTGACACAACTGCAAAACCTCATTAGAAGTCAGGAGTGAGCTGTGATTTTCAGATTATGTGCATGATGTTCACCATATTTCATATCCTAATACAATATTTGCCTTCCCATATTAGTAATACCACATCATTCTTGTCTGAGTTTTACCAATTTGGAGAATTCTTGCAGTTTACTGGGGTTAATTATTGCCAAAAAGAAAAAAGTAATACCACTTAGACGCTACTGAGCATCTTTTCAACATGTAGAGCTGCTTCTGGAGCTACACACCTGAGTCCCTTCATTCTGGACTCTTTGGACCATGTTTCTTTAGAAATAAGTCAACGGCTGATCCAATGGAACTGAAAAAACTAAGTATCCCATTCATACTGGCAAGACGTCTTTTGGGGTAAAGTATTTTTCAGTGCAAGGAAACAAAATTGATCTTTAGTTCATAAAGATAAAGTATTTCCTTTGCCTTCTCGACTGTACAGGCAGTGTTCAAAGGAGAGTGTGCAATTTATGATCTTAATATGTACCTCAGTTTCTTAGAAACAGCTTTGAGATGAAACAGCTCACTACGTTTGTTTACACTCTGTAATTGTTACCAATATGGTATCATTCTATCATAGGTTTTTCAAAGGCTGCATAAGGAAGATGTGGGAGGGGGAAGGACAAAAAAAAAAGCAGGACAAACAAAAACCTGTAGATGACCCCATCTGAGTCGGCATAGCTTATCTTCCTATGAGCTCTGTCACTGTCAAGAAAGTGCAACTTCTCTACCTCCCTTTCAACAGTTATAGACTCAGTCTTTCACCCAATATGTATTATTTTGGAGGACTTCCATAAAATCCACCTCGCCAAAATGTCAGAGGAACCAATGAAAGGTGAGCAGTGAGTCAACACATTCCAAAGTGATTCACCTGCTGCATAATTCAGCAAAAAGCAGCATTGATTGCGCTCAGCTTCCCTTATTGTGTGGATGTCAGAAAAGATAATGAGCAAACCAGTCAGGGGGAAATTACTGTCGCTCATCCCAGAGATGGGAGAGTTGTTTGCTTGTTTGCTTTTTAATATATGAATGAATAGGGTTTTTTTGTGACAGCGCTTTAGGGGGCCTGGCTTGGATGTTGAGAAAGGTGTTGGCTTTATTTAAGATTACTGGGAATTTAGAAATCAAAGCAGCCCTTTAAACTTAGGGAACGGGATCATCAAGCAACTTTTTTAGTGGGGTGTTGCTATTTTCAAAAACGTCTAATATATTTCCAGTATGTAGTAATTACCAGAGGATTTTTAAGTAGGGAAAAGAAGTAGTATCAACTACATCATTTTTTGCAAATACTATTGGGGGGAAAAGTATCCCCCTTATTTCCTGAACGGCTGTGAGGCACCTGCAGAAAGCTACTGTAACATGTAAAATCTATTGAGGCTGTGCAGCACTCAAAATTAAAACTGATATTGTGCTCTCTTTGATAATAAAACCCTGATTGTATGCATCGTCAGCACTGGCATTTGAGATTCCTAAAGCTGCTCTCATACCGTTTGTTTAATCTTTCATAATCACATACTGGGCAGGCAGTAAATTGTAGACAATTTACCCTCGATAGATAGTGGTCAGCAATGGTGGCATAAGCTGTGAGCAGGGGATGGTAGATGATTTCAGGTTCAGATAGGGTAAAAGATGAGAAGTTGTAACCAGTCCTGTCCTGGGGAGCTGGTGCAAAGTGTTTTCTGTCTCCATTTGGAAATGTAACTTCAAAAGGCTGACAAGCACGTACTGGGCTCCTTTCCTCGAGGAGGTAAGAGTCCCTCTAGATGCTGTGATCTCTTGCCAGCTCACCCTGCCTTGTAGCTGGACCTGAAGAGAAAAGCACTGCTTGAAACTAGAAACTTCTAATAACCCAATGGTAACCATAGTTTTGTCATATAGTATTGGCCTGAAGGACTTCCCCTTGCAGGACACAAGTAGGAGTGCCGCAGACAAAACTCAGAGACTTGTCTTTATGGCACGCTTCCTCTTCCAGCCAAGGCAAACATTGGTTTAGTGCTCTTAATCTCTAATCTGCCTTCTCAGAAACATGTCATTGTGTCCTTTTCTTCTCTCAGTGATTTGTTTGCAAACAGAACAAGCCTTGGCACTGGTTAGGTCCAGGAGTACAGGACTTTTCTAGCGGAGGAGCGATTCTGCACGGACTATAGTCCTTACCATGGGTTTTTGATGGGGAGGGGTGGCATCTGGGGCTTTTGGGGTTTACCGTAGGGGACTTTGTCATTATCAGCTGTGTGAGCTTATATAAACTGTGCCGTTGTACCACTCGGACTAAATACAAATGCAAACCACCTGCTGTTCTGCAGCCTGAAGTGTGAAGATCGCTCTGGCTTTTGTCATCCAGTGTTCAAAGCCAGAGAGGGTGTCACTGTGACTTCTGAAGGACTTGCAGCCAGACGTGGTGACAGTGGCACCCTCTGAGTCATTCCTCTATTTGAAAGAAGCTCTGTTGCCTCTTATTTTGGAAAGATGTGGAGTTGTTTGTCCTTGGAGAGTGTGATTCAGGCCTGTTAGTTAGAAAAGTTCTTCTCCATGTATAAATTTACCTGATATTGAGTCTCCTCTGCTTATCATCTCTATTTTCTTATAGCATAATTTTTAGAGGCTGTAGTCCATCAGCTGAATATCTGCTAACAAACAATGTGGGTTCAGATCTTTATTCTTTTCCCTGGGGTTGAATAAGTCGAGTAAGGGATCTTTAATTACTGGCTACTGGTTGACATACAGGCTCTCACTATCGCTTGCTGATAAAAGCCAGATGCAGTTTCATCTGGAGCTCTTCTGTATTACCAGCTCTCATGCGAGGGAATCTCTACTCAGCTGAAGAGTCTTAAAGAGCTTCCTTTTCTGCATGGTCACAGGTGGGCTGATGCCCATATTTTAGGGTTGGCTACCCAATGGGCAACAGAGCTGTAGTGTAAAGGTCACAGGTCTGTAGATGATGACATGCACAGGCAGCTTCTCTCTCAAACAGTGCTTGTCAAAGCAGTTGTTATTTGGTGAGAAAAGTCATGTTTTGCTTTTATCTATTAGTCTCCCAAGAAAGCTATCTGATAACAGAGCTAAATTCAGAAGAGTCCATGGCTGTGCTGTTCTTAACATTCCCTTTTTACAGATGACCATTAGAAAATAAGGAAGAAAGAGAAAAAAAAGAAAACAGAAGAGCTTTCACAAGCAAACCCTCTTCCCAGAGCCTGTGAATTAATCAGTAAAAGGATGATTTTGTTCCAAGCATTGATAAGTTGTCATTGTAATTCTAAGAGCATTTCAACAGCCTTTTGCCGGTTATATCTCTGAGAGTCTTGTGACTTGTTCATTGGAAAAACTGTACCACGTGCACGGCTGTTCTGCTTTTACAAGATAACGAGGCATCAAAAGATGCCAGGCATCGTGCCAGATAACGAAGCCATTAGAACAAGACGACCACAGCACTTCTGCCTAAACGCCTCTGCTTGTTCCAAAATCATCAAATGGTCACGGCGGTGAGCAGATCTGTCTCCCGTGAGGGATACCTCTGCCGAAAGCGTGATCTTGAACTGTGCTGAGATGTGTGACCCTGGAGTCAGAGGGAGCCATTAACTAACTTTTGCGGTAAAAGAAGGACGTTAAAGAATTTCAGGTCAGGCTCAAGTGGTCTAATATGAGAAAAGAAATGGGTATTCATATTATTAATGATATGACTACAAACAGAAGGTCTAAGAGGGTATTTTCTACTACTTCAGTGGTACATTAGAACTTGCTTATTCACATTTTGCTAGTTTTTAGAATAAATGCAGATACCTCAGCCTGCTGCCAGCAGAGCCTTAACTGCTGCCTTCTGCAGTCAGCTCTCTTTATTCTGAAAATGTTTTTTTCTTCCTTATTCTCTTCTCCTCCAATTTCAAGTAAATATTTGGTGAGTGAATTTATATGCCGTAATTCAGTATTGGAAATAATTAATTACATCTATTAACTCAGAGGATAATTTAGTTCATCTGTATTTTTTCCTTTTTTGGGAATCTGCAAAGGGTATTCCAAGTCCAACTTATTTTGGGACACTTTAAACACCAGGTAAACCTAAACCTTTGTGACATGGGAGAAGGAGAACTGGGTATGCAAACACCAGCTTGCTTGCATGGGTGAGAGGAGGACGAGAACTAAAGCCTGTAGTCACCCCCCTTGAGACAACAATGGTGAAAAACCTCAAAGCAATCCCTCACTGAGACAATAAAGCTCGCAGGAAAGAAATGGGGCTCCCTTTCCAGAGCAAGAAACCGTAACAGATCTTAAAGACCTCCTTGTCTTTATTTTCTTCCTGCTTTGCATTACTTTGCTTCAGTCCTGCTCGGTGTTACAGAGCTGCACAGAAGTACTGTACATCTATAAAAAATGAATTTATTAAGTCAGTGGTTTCATCTTACTTCTCTCTGTAAAATGTGTGTACAGCTGTCCCTGCACACAGTGATATATTCATAGAGTACAAGAATAAAGTTACACTTGAGAGAAAAAATTGATTTCAAGTTCAGTAGCTGGTGCTGGCACCTGGCCTCCTGCCTGAGAGGGTTTGTTGCTGTGCTTGCAGGGCGTTAGCATAGGTGATATTACTGACACAACGTTGGGCTACTCTGATTATCTCAGTGTGAAAATTTTAAATTGGTATAACTCAGAAACATAATGCAGTAGATGATGGCTTTTGCATTTATTTTAAAGCTTTAATTTTAGGTTTATGAGCTCTTCATAGAGTTGAGCGGTTTTTTTAAGATCAATTTTCTGGGTCTGCATTTTTAAACTCTGCTTTAAATTCCACTTTTGAGTGAAATGAATTGCATGGTCCCTGCTTAGCCCAAGAAGACCAAACTTGTTGGACCACTTAATGAGTGGGTAGATGTTGCCTTGAGGGCAGATGATAAGATCCAGCATCTCACTGCAGGCATCATCACTTCTATTTAAAAAGAGAACGCACCGTGGCCACAGCCGCTCCTTAACTTTCACAAGACGTCATTTAGAAGACATGTAAGCCTTCGTGAGCCTTTTTGGGTGGCAGGGAGGGAGAACGGCCTCACCCTTCATGCAACTGCATTGCATCTGAAAAAGGATGAAATGGCAACTGTGTGTTTTGGAGTTGAGGAAATCTTACAATAGTTTTATCTTATTTAATTTTTCTTTCCTTGGAAGCAGAGGATACATACCACTGATAAAGCAACAAACTTTGGACAAGGTGGGGATATGGCGCAGCAATAGCTGTAGCTGTTCCCAGGGCATGTAAGGATCCAATTCAGTTTAAATTAAGGCGTGGGAGGACCAAGAAGTTGACCGCGCACAGGAGCTGGTGGCTAACCTCTTGCATTGGGAGATGCAGATGCCGGGCTCAGAGGATCACTACATAATCAAGGCAGGATGAGGGAGCTGTTCTGCGAATAGCTGGTGCTGGGGAGGGGGGGAGCTGAACTGCATTGCTCATGTAGGTAAAGGAAGAGGTGATTTCTAATTGTGAAATTCCCATTAAAATCATGTTCTCGTGTCGCTGAGCAGCATCTCAGAACATCATCTGTGCACAGGGAAGCTAATGTACAAAGGAAGGATACATATTCGCTATCGCAGCTTGACTGTTTTTATAATACTACTTAAATGCCAGTACTTACTGTGCTTTCTAAATGTTGATGCAATTTATGAGAGGTTTAAAGAGAGCATGTGGGTGGCTGATCAGCATGGAATTTTTTTTGTTTTATATGAAACTATGCTGTCATTTACCAAATATAAAGGAACAATCCTGCATGTTTCTACTTTGTTGTTTTTTTAAAAAAAGAACAAGACAGATATGTAAGTTGAGATGGCTAAGCGTATAAGCTGTCTAGTACGTTCCTACTTGCTGTGATTTATTTAAAACCATCCTACATTCATGCTAACAGAAAATTATAAGATCTAAGTTTCTTCATTGACCTGCTTGTAAAATAAACCAAGAGTTCAGACTATTTTTTTAGTAGACAGGATTCCGTGCCACGGAACATTGCAAATACCAAGATGCTCCAAGTGCCTCAGAGTGGCTGAAGATACAGGCTTTCATGCAGTCATGTGCTTAACTACAGACTTCAGGTTAAGCCTATGAGTTATCCAGTCTCTTATTTAGCAAGTCCTTAAGCATCTGAATGGTCACAGAAACTCAGTTAACCTTCTTTTCTATTTCCCCTAATAGTAGCCTCTAATTAGTTACAGTGCTGTTCAGAATTCTTTTTCCTCTCTGAATTTCAAGAGAAGATACCTACCTGCCCTGAGGAACTCCTGATTTAAGGACAAAAGGTTGGAGTTGGAAGTACTGCTGCTGGGGTGGTGATTGTCAGAGCCACATCTCATCACAGACATGGCTAATGCTCTTCTTCATCAGAGAAATACAGATTCTTCTCGTATTACACTCAAGTCTGCTGTTTATCATCACTAATATAGTGTGGCAGCTAAGGAAGCAAATTGCACAGCCAGGACCAGGAGGGGAAGCTCACCCAGCCTCGTACCCACTCTGTTTTGGGTAGGAACCATCTCTGCATCCTCCAAGAGCTCCAGCTGAGCAACTTAGATAAAGGAGGTATGTTTGAAAAATGAACATTGAGAAACCAGACTGACAGAGAAAAACACCACAGCCTTCACTGTGTCTGCCAGGCTGTCTTACTTGATGCCAAATTAATTTAAAAGACCTTGCGACTTAGTGTCAGCTTGAATCTCCGTCCCTAGCATCAGTGCCAAATTTGGCAGTGGATCACCATCACCGCGATAGTGTAGCTTCTGAACTAACACTTCTATTTCGTTGCCTGCAGTGAAACATTCAGAGAAGAGACTGAGAGGTCAGCCTTAATGTAACCCCGGTCCTTCTCTGCATGAAATTGAAGGTACACTTCTATAATTACATTTTCCATCCCACTTTTAAGTAATCAGTACTGTGGGTACACCAGCTACAGAAACTCCATGACTGTAGCTCCTTAGAATATAAGAAATCTGTACCAGCAAGTACTGCATGATGGAATTTGATAAAAGAGCAATATGTAATATCGTATTCTCTACCAATATAGGCAACAGCACAGAAGACAAAAGTAGATGTAAAGAACTAGTAATTTTCCCATAACTATGTCTTCTTTTTAATTGCAATGTACACGACAACCTGTGAATACTGCTAAGCGCTGGTTGAAAATACAGAAGACTAAATGATCAGCATGTGAAGTAAAATGTGACTTGTCAATTGTATGTAGTTGACAGTAGCTCAAGTTACTCACTGTTGCGTTTGGAAGCATTTTTTCCTAAAAAATGTGTGTTAGGATGGTAAATGCTCTTCTTGGGATCTACCAGCAAACCCAACTGTGATGTCTGCATAGAAAAGGATCTGGATCTACTCGCAAAATAACAAAAGAGAAAAAAGTGGATTTCAGCATCTCCTGACTTGTTTTCATTTCGCTGTATCTTTGCTCACGGAAGTATACACTGAAAGCTTATTGATTTTGAAAATGGCAAAGATCTCATCCTTTACGCAGTTGATAACCATGCTGGTCCTGGTTGGTCCCAACATCTTACTTCCTAACTGTACTGGTTGTCCAGGTCTGTGTGAAACCAGGAAGGTTTTGCACAAACAGCAGCAAATTAATGAGAACTGTGAGTGTTTATTATCGAGCATCCTCTTTTAGGCTATGACAAAGAAAGCAAGAAATGGTTTTGTGGAATGGAGGAGGATTTCTGTCATTCTGTCTAAATGCCTGTGCATTTCCAGTGATTCATTGCTGGGTAGATCTGCAAACAGAGCTTCCCAGAGCCTGAAATTCTGATTTTGTTTTATCCATTAAGGCTCAATGCCTGTTTAAATTGCCTGATCTCCCAAATTATGTCTAATCAGGCATTAGATTTTGATATAAAGTCTACCCTTATATAAAGCTATATGGTCGTCTTAATGTGCGACAAAGAGAAGGTTTGAGAGTAACTTGACCTGATCGCCACTCCTAGCTTACACTAAAACAACAACCTGCCCCACTCCTTCCACCTCTGTTTATTCTCACTCTGAAAAATAGAAAGCAAACCCCTGTTAGGGGTAGAGGCAAATCAGAAGAGCTTTTTGAAAAGGACCCTCTGAACCAGGCAAGTCCTCACCATAAGCACTGAAGAATCACATTTATACCACAGTTGACTTCTGCAGAGATTGCTTTTAACTTCCTGACCCTCTCTCCTTGTTGAGTTTCTTCCCTGGGGGGGAGCTTGGGACTATGTGGTGTCTAAGATGACGATTTCATCTGTATTCATGACTTGGGATCCAACATGCTAGTAAAGTAGAAGAGCATTTTTATTAGTGCTTTAAGTATGTGTGTGCAGCTAAACCTTTTCTTCTGTTGCTGTGTTTTTTAACATTCAGAGATTGCTAAGGAAACTGCTTCTCTTTATCTGAAACAAAATAGTGCTTTGATTGTTCAGACACAAGCAACAAGGCTAGGTTCTATGCATTGATTTTTTTAAGGATTCTGTCTGCAATTTGAACTTTTTTAGCCAAGAATCATGCTATTTATTTAAAACCCAAATAAATTCCGCTTTTAAAGGAGTTCTCATTTCACCTCATTACTGGCTAAATTTTTTTTATGAATTTTTAGAAATTGAAAAAGAAAACCTGTTTGTTTAGTAGGTGCTAGATGTCCAGACTTTAAAGTAATATTGATTTTTACAGAAGACTTGCTTATTGCATTGGGTAGATTGAAAATCTAATTATGGAAATGGACTGTTCCTAATAGTGTGTGTGTGTGTATATATATATATTTATAATACAGAAGCATATAACAAAATCTGCCTAGACTACAGCTATCTTCAGGACACTGGAACTTCATGCTGAAATACTTTCATATTTCAAAGTAACAGAAACTTTTTTTTCTTTTAGTGTAGACCTGGCCCCATTCCACTGTTTCAGTTGATGCAAAATCAGAAAGAACACACTTTCCATCAGCCTAAGGTTCCTAGAGATTAGGCTAAACCTGTCTAACTGACCTTATAAGAACACGATTACTCACATTATGCAACTACTATGCACAATCTCCTTAGTGCTTCTTACAAAACTTTTTCCAATAACAGTGCAAAAACCACTGGAGCAAATGTTATTTTTAACTTCATGCTCAAAATGGTGTAAATCATTTGGGCAGTCATGTGTACATACAAGATGTGAATAAAGGGCTATTGAGTTTAAAAGCTCTGTGATTCATACTGTTATTGCTCCTAGAACACCTTCATCAGGAAGGTCTATGAAAAGCCATACTCAGATGGTGATACACCCTAACAAGTTGTCAGTCCTAAAGCATCTGTGTATTTTACCATTGCCAGGTAGATTTGTTTTGGTTTCTTCTCAACGGAGGATAAATGTGGTGAACGGGGCTTATCTCCTGGTGCCAGAGAGGGTCAAGAGAACACTTAAACCCAAAGCTCAAGACTCGGGACAATTCCTGCTGGCTGGTGTCCTGGTCTGTGGGCTGTATGTTGAACTTGTTGCCGCAATAGCATCTCTTCCAAGCCACAGTGTGTTAGTCAACACAAGCCATGCTGGCTCATACCTGCGCTCAGCTGTCACAAAGAAGTGAAATTATATTTACCTGTCAGATATCAGCTGTTGATTGCTGATCTGCTTGAAGTTGCAGCAGTGGCAATGTTTCTGCCATGCTAGACCAAGCTCTCAGAAGCAATGAGAGACTTTGCTCCAGGTGCTGATTTGACCTTAACTAACCACTTAGTTTTTGTTGTGGCTTGGGTACAGCTATCGCACAACAGGTACCACTAGAGTAGCTCTGAATTGGTGTGCACTAATGTTTTTAGTTGCTGCACTTGATGCATTTTGCTTTCCTTTGGGTTATGAATCCCTTTGTTCGTTCTTTGCTCAATTTTTGTTTGCAGCCAGACAAAGATGACCTCCAGTGCTTTCAGATTTGCAGTGCAAAAACAAAAGGAAAAAATCTGGTGAACATGACCTTTCGAAGCACGAAGCTGATCTCTATAATGCAGCAATTAGATATTGATTCAGTATGTGTGGGGATATACTCCCTAACAGTACAGAGACACAAGCTGAGACAGAAGCAGATAGTTAACATGCAGGTTCCCGATGGAAGGTATCGATAAGGAGGAATCAGAGAAGACAGATAGCAAAGGGACTCAGTGAGGATGGAAAAATAGAGCATCAGGTTTCTGGTTGCTATGCCTGTGCTTTGTTAATTTAAGAGAAGAATTTTGACAAGAATGCGGTCTCCACTCAAAACAACGTCATGATATTTTGTCTGCGTGACTTGCTGTTTGTACATCGTTTCATCTCTGTACCGACTTTCTTGCTGTGATGGTATAAGGGCTTAATCTTCTTCCTGAAAAAGAGTAATTTTTATTTCGAGGTGTTCTTTCAACATCCTTCTTGATTTTTCTGTGGTTCTTATACAAGTCTGAAGTCCTTCCATTTATGTTCCTTTTTCTAGGAACTCTGAGCACTACTTGTGTTTTGGTGACATCTTCTGGAGAAGGTTGCCACTGGAAGGAATAATTAATACACCTCATCTTCTAGTCTTCTTTGTGCTTGTTTCTGATCCATTTTGGAAAAAAGTCCATATGTACCTGGTTCCAGTGATTAGCATCCTATCTGAAATTTAGTAATGGGTTTGAGACTCCAAAGTGAAAGATGAAAATGGATCTGATTAAAAATGCAAACAGAAATTGCTTACATGGTGTTTCATGCACGGATGCAATGAGATCTTTTGTCTTGCACTTGGATAAAAGATTTCTTTAATTGCAGTTACACATTTCTCTATTTTTCCTCTTAGGACAGGTCTGTGCTGTGTTTCCTGTTGGCTAGGGTAATCAGAGAAAGAGAAAGGCTTTTCCTGGCCAGAGCAAAGACACCCATACCCAAGTTTCCTGCCTTCAGCAGCAGATGCCTAGAGGAGACAATAAGGTCAAGGCAAGCCAGGAGCTATAATGCCCAGAACACATTTTTAGCCACAGGCAGAAATGCTATGGAGGAACTTTAGCCACAGGTGGTGACTTGTATATAATAGGTTGTGATAGATTTTTCTTCAATCAAATTTTCCAGGTACTCTTTTGAGCCCAAAGAAGCTTTTTAGCATCCATAATGTCATTCAACAAGGAGTTTATCATCTTATCTCCATGCTGTGTGGTCATCAACCTCTTCACTTTGTTTTGTTTTTGAACTTGACACTCACTCGAGTCACTTGATGCCCCATCCGTTTACTTGTGTTCGAAAGGATGGGAAATATCCCTACTTGTTTCTTCTACGACACTTGCAATTTTATAGACAATGCAGTTTAGTGGGGTTTTGGGCTATTTTTTTGTTAGACTGAAGAGTCTTAGTGACTGTAGTTATTCCTCACCTGAAAGCTGCTCCATACATCTGACTGTGCTTCTAAGAAATTTAACCATTTTTCCTTTACCATCTTTGAGTCCGGAGAACTTCCTACAGCACTCAGGGTACAGATGTACGCAGGGTCCCAGCTGTATGTTTGGGTTTGTATCTTGTTCCAAATGACTCCTTCTTCTCCTTCTTCTCCTTCTCCTTCTCCTTCTTCTCCTTCTCCTTCTTCTCCTTTCTTCTTCTTTTCTTTTCTTCTTCTTCTTTTTTTTTTTTTTTTGTCACTACTACTGAGCTGACATTTTAGTGAGAAGCTGCCCTTCATCTTCTGTTTCATAATACAACTCTTCAGTATCACGAAGTCCTCTATAGTTCTTCTCTTGCCCACCCCCACCCCCCTTTAATATCTTGATTAAATTAGTACTGGAAGAAAATATTTTTAACTTTTTTCCCCCCAGATCATGTGTGGATATGTTGCATAGCATCAACTTGAGCACAGATTGGGGTGAGATCTCACTCTGCTCTGTAAATGATCTGTTCAATTCTGCCCTCTGTTTCTGATCCTCTAACAAGCTCTCGATCCGTGTGAGGCCATTTCTGTTCACTCCGGAGCACCAGAGTCTCTTAAGAAGCTCTGCAGACTTTGAGAAAGCCTCTTTGAAAACCAGGGAGCTGGCACAAGAACGTGGACAAGGAGGTCTGGGCTGTTGCTCTCTTGAAAGAGTGACAATAGATGAGCATAGCTTCCCTTTACAAAATCCAGGCTGAGCCTTCTCCAAAATGTTGCAGTGACCCATGTGCTCAGCGGTGCTCTTCTTTACAGCACTGAATATTTTTCCTGTCAGTTGGGAATCCCTGGTCTGCGGTGGCCCGACCTCCCTGGCACCTCTTAGGAATATTGTCATCACGTTTCCACCTTCCCCTTCGCTCGGACACCAGGTGAGAAGGTGCACACCACTGGCAACAGTTCAGCTATTTTATCTCAGAGTTTCTTGAGAACTCCAGAGCGAATGCAATTAGGTCCTGTCCATTCGTTACTGCTCGTTCTGTCCATTTACCGCTTGCTCACGTCCCCTTTACTTTGTTCATTATTCCATAGCCCTTCTGCCAAAGTTTGCATCTGGAGAGAGATCCTCTGTGTCTTCTACTAAAAAAAAGGGGGGTGAACAAGAGGGAGCAGGTCTAGCACTAGAACTTCTTCAAGCTACTTAATGGTAATTGCAGAAGTGAAGAGGTTCACTTAGGTGCTTGACCATGGTTTATTTTCTCTAGGAAGTTCTATCATATCTGGATCATCTGTATGTCCTTTAGATGCTACCCTTAATGAGTTCAAAAAAGTTTTGGTTTTTTTTTAATACACTTTACAAGTTGTTCCTTGCACATTTTTGGCCCGTGTACTGCCAGAGCTTACGATCCTCATTAGAAGGACACCAGGTTTTTTTCTTTGTTTGTAAGGATATTTTCTTGCTTTTAGTAATATCTTTTACCTTGGCACATAGCCATGCTGATTTCCTTTCAATATTCCTGATTTTCTTCTATTATTCTGTGATTTTTTATTTGCTCTGTGCTCCCAAAGAAGCAAATCTAAATTGTCTCAATGACTCTCTAAAGATTTAATTCTTGCAGTTACCCCTTCTACCTTATTTTCTTAACAAGATTTCCTCTTTGGGTGAATGTCTGTATTTTAATCCGTTAAACTAAGCAAAATAAGATAGAATTGTATTGCCTTTTGGCTGTAGTTTTAACTCTTCCATTGATCTCCTTGCCATCTTAGAAAGTTGCATATGTCTCCAGATATAAATTTATCTCTGCTTTTATGTACTTTTGTAACTGTCTTTGAGAGAGTGCAGTAATACCACTTCAGGGTATCAGACATCAATGCTGGACTGTTTCGAGAGGAGATAAGCACTGACCTCAAACTCCTCTCCAATCACGGTTCATGGGAAAGCTATCATTTTTATGAGAGGCAACACTGGATGAACTTTGAAGCACTTTTTGAAAACCTCTAGTCCAAATATCGATCCTATCAGTTGTCAGTCCCTAAATATGTTTTGAAAACTTATTTGCCCAAGCATTACTGGAGTAGTGTCTCCCCTTCTACTGCCATCCCTCTAGCGTTCCCACCTGCCCATTGTGTGTTCCTTCCCAGACACCCCATTTTGCAATGGGGACCTTCTGGGGCAGTTGTGCCTCCAAAAGATTTCATTACCAGCAACCCAGCACTTGGAAGGGAAGCACCCAAGCTGCTGTTGATCAGCATTCAGCACGGTTAAAATAGCATTCAGAAAGAAAAACATCTCTGTTGGTGCTCACAAGCAAGTTGTGAGTAAGCTTAGATCTGAACCCAGAGTATATTAAGCGGCTCTGCAACACGCGCTTCAGCTTCATGGACAAGGCAAGGTGGGTCACTGTTAAGCACGCGCCTATGTTGCACTGCAGGCGAGACTGTGTCTGCTGACACAAGAGAGGTCATTAATTTTGACTTTGGAGAAGGGGGTGCTGGAACTAAGCTTACAATACTGCCTGCCAGAAAAGGTTAGGGTGGGCAGTGGTTTAGCAGGGCTGTAAAGGTAGGAGTTTTCTCAAATTTTTAAAGTCTTATCATTGTTTCCATTTGCCATTAAAGTAGAACATGTTTGCAGGCAATGTTGGGCGTACAGAGTGACAGCCATTAGGCCTTAGCATTTTCCTCACCCCGATAATGACTCATTTACAATGCAAAGAAGGTTGTTCCAGTCCAGATCATGCTGAGAAGCTGTGGAAATAAAGCCAACACTGTATCTCCTTCCCACCTGTGCCACTGCTGAACACCGCTGAGGTAGCGAGAGCCACCTGGCTGAGACTGGACAAAGGTTGACATGAGGGCAGAAGATGTTCAAGCCACAAGAACCTCTGCACATGTTATACCACCTGGAGCATTGCTGAACAGCTGTCTGCCAACATCTGGAGCCGCGTCACGAATTTGTCAGCCAGCGCAGCACTGAAGAGAGAAATTACTGTGCTCCTTCGAGCAGCGGTTGTTACAGGTATCATACTGCTGCTACGGCTCATTGGACGCAAGGTCCAACCATATCCCTGCTGTAATGAAATTGGGCAACTTCTGCCACTCTCAGGGAGACAAAGTACAACACCTAGAAGGTTGCTCTGTTAAAAGTCCTGTAACTTGATAAGCTTCTGGTTGAAGAATTTAATGATTTTCTTTCAGGAAGATGGATGGCTGTTTCCAGGTGGCTCAACACCACTTCCTTCCACCGGCCGTGTGCGCCTGCCGGAGCGCTCGCTTTTCTGAAGCCTGATAGTGACATTTCAAATTTAATCATCATTTAAAATCCCAGTAGGAACCAATTTCAAATCTAATCTAAATCGAGCGAAATAAATAGGCTCACACCACAGGTGAATTTGCCCTGATCTATTTCCTACCTTTCAGACGTAAGTGAAGTCCCAGAAGTTTTGAAGTGGAACTTGGAAGAATGCACCATGCTTCTGCTGTGAGATGCGAGCAGCTCATTAGTCAGAGACTGACAGCTGTCCTGTTCCTCTTCGAGCATGGGGGTGTCAGCTGGGAAGTCTATGGCAGCATTTCCGTTGGTCTTGTTCAGTATTTCTTCAGCACTGTAACGGTTCCACCCACAAGCTCCCTGTGGCGGCGGCAGGCCGTTTCCTGGAGGTCGGGATTGCTGTGGCCTGTTTGCTCCTCTCTGTCTTCACCACATGTGACTTGGAGCATTAGGTCAAGTAGACGACCCCCTTGTAGGACACAAATTTGTAGTGCTTTCTAGTGCTTTAATGTCTTACTGAAGAACGTTGGCATATTATTGAACAATGGAGTTTCTCGCATTTTTCAGTTGAGGATTTCTGCATAACTTAACAGTTTTCCTTCCTCCTTCTTCTTCTTCTTCTGATTCCATCCTCAGTTTCAAAGTCCTTTTCATGGGCACCAGGCAATGTTCTAAATCTCAGCATGGATCGTGCCTCTTCATCTACATCTCTAATGCTGTGAGACAGCAAGTTATTTCCCAAGAGCATTTTAGGTGCTGACCTTAAAATAAGAAAAAGACTATTAGGTATAACCATATAGATAATACAGAATGATCCAACATCCAAATGGGCTATGGCTTTTGTACAGGAACTCAAGCATCTTTATTTTTTTTGTCACAAGTTGGTGGTTTATTTTTTGTAATTAAATTTAATTATTGTGCAATCATAATTACCACTACTTAAGTGTACATATACATGTAATTACATTACATATTTATATATAATATATTACATTTGTAAATGTATTACATATGCCAGACTTTTTTATTCTTATTTGCAGTGAACTCTTTGAAATGCTGATATTTAGTGATTCAGACACTTCGATTTTTTGGTGTCACGAGTTAAAAATAAATTAATTTGCTGTTTCTTGTTCTGTTTAGACTGGAAAGTTCATTTAAAATGACTCCATCTCACCAAGTTTCTAGTGTCCCAAACATTGTTTCAGCTCTGGTGTGTTTTTTATGAGGCTCTTGCAAATGTTTGAGGTCTTGAAGGTGTTGCTACAATTGTGCCCCATGTAAAAGTCCATTAAATGAGCAATTCATGTCATTCTGAAAGATGCACAATTTAAACTGAGTACATCAGACAAGTCCTGTTGTTAGTAGCAATTAATTTCTCATGTTTTGATGTGGCATTTATCATTCATAAGCTTAAGTACTGGTAGATTTTGAGATCTCCAGAGCCTGTGTATTTTGTGTCAAACAAATTGTTCTGTAAGAATGGCATCGTTGCGTGATTGAAAGAGAAACTCATTAGTTTAGCCAAGATGTTTTGCTGAAATTTGCATTTCAATTACACTGAGACAAGTAGATTTAAAATTAATGGATTTTAGATGGCTTTTTTGACCATGGGTGTGGGGCCCAGAGGCACTGGACTTAAACCTGTCAAGATACACTTACCAGTTCACAGCTCCTCTCTCCACTGATTTAAAAATGTGGATGCTGCCCAGGTAATGTGTAAAATCTATGGAGAAATTTAAGAGTTCCTGGAAGCAATGAGGAGTGATGGAAAGCCTCATGTTAGGGGCATAATTCTCTCCACTGGCCACAGATTAAGTGAGTGCCATGAACTGATTTAATCTGAAGCAGTGATTTCTCAGGTGCCTTCTGCTAACCTTGTCCTAGGCACAAAAGTAGATCCAAACAGTTGCCTGATTGAAGGCCTCACAATGGGCACCTCTATTAATCTTAAACTGTCTTCAGAGTCGCTCCGTAGCAAGGAGGCAAGGGCTTGGCTTTACGCATTTTGCTCTGTTTCCTCCTCCCCCGTGACAACCTACTAGCACGTGCCAGGGCACTTGCCTGGGACTTGGAAAACTTGGGTTCTGGGTTCTTTGGAGTCAAAGTGGATTTGACTCCAGAATTATTCTGGTTCCTCGGGTGAGTTTGCAAATCAGTGATCAGATGAGTTCAGCGGGAGCTGTGAGTTGTCCAGGGGATAAGGTTTGCCAGGTGCGTGTTTTCAGCACAAATCCAAAACATAGCCCCATACAAGCTGCTACGAACAAAATTAACTCTATCCCAGCCAAAACCAGCACAAGAACAAATAGATTATATTTTGTCAGTAACTTTCAGGATGAAGGCTTAGGTGCTTAGTGTGAAGTTGTTTGTACTCCTGTTTGATATTACTTTTTTTTTCTTTTAGCATCTTCTGGCCTGGCAAAAAAAAAAATATTGTGAAATAATATATAAATTTCAATGCTATCATAATAACTTCTACTGCTGTGTAGGAACTGCTCTTTGTAGTGACAACCATCCTTAGTGTGTGAAATATTTTATGAATACCTTGAATGAAATGGGCTGAGTGTCTGTCAGGATATAGACACCTCCATTGCTCTGAATTTAAATGATATGTCAGGGGAAAGAAAAAGATTAAAGCTTCATGCATATTTTAAAAAAGAAATTTGGGTCATCCTGCACAAATGTTGAATTTCTTTTTTTTTTTTCTGAGAGCAGAGCACTGTGCTCGCCTCTGCAGGAGGAACACCTCTCAGCCCTTCACCATTCTTTTTTATCCCTCACCATCAGAGGGGTCAAAAATTCAGTGAGTGAGAGGCGGTGTTCGCTACACAAACATGCACGTGCTATGCATGCTCCTGACGAGCTGCTTCTCTTACCTTCTCTCCAGTCCCTCCTGGGGAAAAAAAAAAAGGCAGTGTGTTCCCAGAGCCGGTGCGGTCCCTCCCGGAGAGCAGCGGTGCTGTGGTGGGGAGTGATGGGGACACGGGCTCTGCCCTTCAGCCCAGGGATGGGCAGGGCAGCCGGGGCAGGGCAGCGGGGACCGGGGCGGCATGAGGAAGAGCTGCGCAAGCCCTAGGTGGGGTGCCCAGCTCCTGCCCTCCCAGGCACCAGCAGTGACCCCTTTCATTTTCTTCCCTGCACATCCCGCTTTGGAAGAGTAGGATTATAAATAGCCAACTGCAGTTTAATGTTGAGTTTTTCAGTACTGCTAAATAATAGGGGTCCCTGAACATCCCTGCAAAAAAGGTTGTGGGCTGGGGGGTGGGATGGACAGTAGTTGGTGCCAAACATCTCTAGAAACTACTGCACTTCCTCATGGAGAACGGAGATGTGATCATTCCTCGCTATACAATAACCTAAGGATTGGCAAAATGTGTAAACCTCTCGTGTGTCTCATCTCCAGCCAACAGAAATTCCCAGCAGGAACGGGGCAGTTTTCCTTAAGTGCTGATTTGGTGTCGTTGTGAAGAAGCTTTATTTGTGTAGAAGCAGGAGCCTGGGAGCGGCACAGGGCAGCTCAGCCTGGCCAGCTGCACCCGTGTTTGCTGTCAGGATAAACAAGTTTGCAGCTGTTGTTATGGAGACAAATTAGGACCAAAGGCTCTTTTAAATGCTTTTTTCTTGTCTTTGCAAGAGAAACAGAACAGCTAATGGAGGAAGCAAATTCCTTACCGCATTAATAATGTAGCCGATGTGCCCATTGCTAGGGTAAATGTTGTTGGTGATTAAATAGTGACTGGTGATAAATCACTAATAAAGATAAACGTTCATCCAAGACAAATGGAGATCCAAGTCCTCTTTTCCTTACTGTAGAGTCCAGGCATCTGAACAGTTTTGCTGAATACTCAGGGAAAATTGCAGAGCAGAAATGAAGCTTGAAGGCTGCAGAAAGAATCTTTTTTATTATTATTATTATTCCCAAAGATGTCTCTACAGCCATGCCTGCGCTGCCGCCTGAAAGGAGACGAGAAATCCATCTCTGTTCCCGAGGGCCGTGCTGCGAGCGCGCCCGCGCCGCTCGGGGGTCGCCCCTGCTAATGGTGTGGAGGAGGCTTGGGAACAGAGCCGGCAGCTGAGCCGAAAGCTGAGCCTTGTCCCTCTGTCACAGCAGAACACTCACTGCTACCGGCCATTAGAATAATTGCTGAAAGGCACAGCAGGTAATTGGAGACAAGGAGCATAGTGCATGAATAGTGAATTTTCTTTAGGGAAAGTGAGGGCCCCTGAAGAGCCTCTCAGTGGGTTAAGGAGAGCGGCCCCGGGCTGTGACGGTGTTGGAGCTGGTGGGGAGGGTCTGGAGGCTCCTCATAGCCCCCCAGGCCTCCCAAACAGCTTTCCACCACAGGAAGGAGCACGGTAAGGAATGCACTGGTCCAGGTTTCTCATGCCGTACCCAAGCCAGTTTGGCGACCATCCTGAGCGTTTCCACTTTCCTGTGTGGGGCCTTGCTCAGATGAGGATGGGAAACGCAATGAAAGAGCGAGAACTCGGGCAGACAGCACAATCTGCAACGAGAGCAAGGGAGAGATGGAAAACTGAGAGCAAAGGGAGATATTTGTTGCATCGCTGCTGCTTTCAAACATGCCCCAGCATGAAAGTCCCTTTCAAGAAGATTTCCTGCCATTCACTTTGGTGCTCTTTGTAGCTACCTTTTATAGGAAGCACCACAATGAGTAGAGAAAGGTCATCTTAGAAAGGGACTTTCACCTTGGGGCAAGTTTGAAAGAGCCAGCGTGACAGCTGATGGTCGCAGTGAGAGTCACTGTGTCCCAGCTGCGAGAGCTGTGGTCTCTCCCTTCGGTGATGGTTCCCCAGGTTCACTGTGCTCCTGCTCTGAAGTTCATCTTTCATTACACTTTACTGAGCAGTGGAAGAGGGTCCAACTCTAAAGGCTCGTGGCCACCCGCAGCCGGCCCAATGTTCAAAGATTTTTTCTGCCCAGTCAGAGGAGGGCTGTGTCTTCACAAAGACAGACACTGCTCGTGGGAACCCCCGCATTCACACATTCAGCCTCCGTCTGGGGTTTTCAAAACATCAGACTCAAAACATCCATGGTTTGGACTTTTAAATTTCAAGGCTTTCCTTGGAATTGGTGGGGGTTTTTTCCCTTTGCTTTATCTCCCTTCCTCTCCCGCGATGTGCTGGTTTAGAGGTGATGACTCCCCGAATGACAGGGGACATCTCAGGAAGGTTCCTTATGCTTTGAAGCTCTGCCTGAGCCATAGTAAGGTACGCAGGCATGAGCAACCCTGGCACGTACTGAATGGGTTGTCTCTGCGCTAGTGATGCTTTTGATGAAACCTCTCTAGCCTTTTCCTTTTCTCCCTTCAGAGAAAGGGAGATCCCTTCAGGGATCTGCCTGTTAGAAAGACTTCGATGGCATATACTGCCTGCACTTTGAACAAGGGATCTGTATTGCACAGGATTTTCTTGGCATGAATGGATAGTCTTTATCCTCAGGTGAATTCACTTTATTTCCTCTTGAATTCAGTACGGTATTTTATTGGCTGTGCTGTTGGATGGTTTCAGCCAGAGACACTTGGATGTTTCTAAAATGGACTGTGATAGTGTCACCTTTTGCCTCTGCACGCTGTTGTTGGAAAGGGTTGTGCTGTTGAATCTGCCTTTTCCATGGGGAGCGTAGGAAATGTAGCTTATAGCAGGGAGAGAATTCTTCATCTGCCACAGCTGAAGACTGGTCCCTAAAATGGAGTAAGATATGCAGGTAGACGGACCTCCTGATAGGCCTTCTGCTCCCAAGGGAGTGGGGTTAAGATCCCATGGAGTAGGGCTAAGATCCCACGCTGCTGCCACTCAGGTGTGAAGCAAGGGGACAAAGTCAACTGCTTTTTTTTTTTTTAATCTGAAGGAAACTAAGAGCACTGTAAATACACCACTTGTGATCATCACGATCCCAAGGTCTATCCACTTAAACTAATCTTGTACGTTTTGTCCTGCACGTTTTGTCCTCATCAGTGCTGCAAATCTCTGTCTGCTTGGCCAGGACTCTTCCTTGTGAAAGTACTTTATTTCTGTAATCTTGATGTTCCTTCTCCTGGTTGGCAGTAAGAGAGCGTAATCTGTCCACTGTTTGTCAAAGGACCAAACAGCTGTGCCTGAGCTTTTGAAGTTTTTCATGATATTTTCTAGCTCATTTTCCATTTAACATCGCACATACGCAGCCTGAAGCACTGACAGACCGCTGAACGTATGAGCGGGGGCCTTTCAGTTAGGAGAATTAAATCACGGAGTAACGCCGGTGTGCAACAGCAGCTGCTGCCGCGGTGCTGCTCACCGCCCGTGCCCGTGCCTGAGCGGCGAGTGGCACCAGGAGGTGCCGGGGGCCCTACCGGCGCTGCGGGACCAGGAGGAAAAGCACCGGGATCCAGCTGGGAAGGGGTGCTGGGAGCTGCTGCTCTGTAAATTCGGGGGCAGATGGACGGAAAGGGAGAGCAACAAAGGCGGCATCAGCTGCCTGCGGCGGGCGGGAGGCAAACCTTTGCTCCACGCAGCCCCGCGATGTTGAATGATGCTCTCCCATGGCGCTCGCTTCCCAAGGGACTGCTTCCCAAAAAAGCCAGATGCCTGAGCGATGCGGTAGGTTTTTCCGCCCTCTTGGCCATTCCTCTGCGAGCACGTGAGGCAGCAATGCTCTGCCACAATGCACAAGCACAGGGTGACAGTCTCCAAACCATGGCTGCGCAGACCCTAACGAGGGGAATCCAGCCAACCCAGGGAATTCAATGTTTAACAAGTTGATCCAGTACTTGAAAGAAAACTTACATTCTGTGCTAGGTCTACAGAAGAAGGAGAGAAAAATAGTTCAGGTTTTCCTGCAGTAGTACCTGTGGATCCAGGGAAATCGTGCTGTATGTAAACAAAATTATAACTTTTTGGCTGAATTTGGCCCTTTGGGTACTAGTTAAGAAACTTTTTAAAGGGTTTTTCCCCACCACCGCCATTGTATGAGGAATGGATTTAGCTTTGTACAGCTCAACTAATCCTAATTCTGGGAGTAGGACAGTTTTCCTCTGTTACTGGTGGTGATGGGGTGATAGGGGATTCAGGACAGGAGATGTAGTATCCCAGTTTTGTGGGTAAGTTGAAAACCAGCAGTTTATTTTAGCATCTACTTTGATACACACAGTCTTATGTGCGAATGCTGATTAGCGGAGATGCTGTTTAGGTCTTGTGGAAATTTTCATCCAGAGGTGTCAAGATGCTTTCCCCAGGAGCCTGTGTAATCTCCACCTGACATACACATACACTGAGGCACTGAGACGGAGCGACTGGCCCAAAGCTGTCCGGCACACCCCAAACAGAACAGGCAGCACCGCATTTGGGCATTTTGAGCCTATTTTCCAGGACATGGTGCCTCTGAAATATGCTTCAGGCATGCCACAGATGCAAGGTTGACCTCTTCTTGTTTCGTTTGTGTCAAGAAGAAACAAATTCTTCACTCTCTACACTGAAACAATTCAAAGCATTCGAAAGTCAGATTTAGAATGTGTAAGTGCAAGGCTAATTAATTTCTTTATATTAGAAGGTCAGTTTACATAATACATCTTTTTGTTTTCATAACACAGAAACCGTGCTGTGTCTTTGTGGTAATGTGCATATAAATAATGGTACTATGCTGCTGCGATATTTTTAGCAATTCTTTCTGGACGTCTGTGTGAAGCCCTAAGCCTAAGATACAGAAAATGTCACTACTGCTGCTTGAGACTACCTCTCCGTCAAACCTCCTTTTATCCCCATTTCAATCAGTTGAGGTTGAATTGCCGCACAAACAGTTTGTCTCCAGCTGTCCAAGGCAGCGCTACGCTTTGACTGCTTGCCACGCTCCTCTGGTGCAATCCATCTATCACTGGGTGAAGGCCTCTCCCCTTCCCTTTTCTCCTGCCCTGGAGACCGTACAGACCTCGCCAGCTCTTCTGTGCTTCCCTGGCTCCGTGTTTTGGTGTCCATCCAGACCTCCCGTTCCTTGTCACACAGCGTGAGGGAATTCTCTCAGACTACCATAGATGACCATGGAGAAAGGTTAGGCTAAGCACTAACAAAATGCAGATAATGCAAGTCCTGTAGGGAACCAAGCTGCAGACTGGGCTCTGTGTGCCTCTGTGCGTATGTGTGTTGTTTCTAAAGGACCTATGTAACAAGGTCATGACAAGCCGTCAAATGTGCTCTCGTGTCTGAAATCTGGGAGGACAAATTTCTGGAAAACACAGGCGTTGTTATCTGCTACGTCTGATCCATTGTGAATTCAGCCTCCTCGCTTACATGTTAATAAACCACAACTGAGTCGTAACGGTGAGAATTACAGATGTAAAGGACTCTTCCTCTCTAAGTGGCAGAAAGTCCCAATGATGAGATCTGTAACGCAGCCCTTTATCAAGAGCCCACAAGTGCTCAACTGTGAGGTGGCGTGGCAGCGAAGGCTTGATTTACCGCTTCCTTCATCGCTCCGCCGCAGGCTGGGGGAGGGAAGCAACGATTTCCCTTATTCCTGTATATTCAGCCTAGCAGGCTGGGCTGCATGCTGTGAGCACCCCGCAGTGCCAACTCTCAGTGAGAGCGGGGTTGAACCGGTGTTTAGCAATGGGAGACGATGCTGGGCTTTGTTTTTCTCATTAAGTTGCCTCATATATAATAAGCACAACTCCCATCTCTTAAAAGAAGGAAAAAAAGTTCCCTGGAGAAATGTAGTTGCAGCGAATCGTTTCAGGAGGGCCCCACAACACAGTGCGGCTCCTGCAAAGGTACAGAAAGGCTTTGCTCCGGCGTTGAGCAGCTCACTTTTTGGCACAGAAGAGTTAACACACAGCTGGCAAAATGGGGTTGGAAAGGCGTATGTGGTAAGTACAGGTAAGTCACACATCCAGCCTCCACAGCCCTTTGAATTCAGTGGATTTTTAATTTGACACATGCTTAAGTTCTGAGTAACTGTGAACTTCTGGAGTATTTTACTTCACTTTTTGGGGTCAAGTTGTTCGAAAGATGGAAAAAGTCATGTTAGCATTATACCTCCTACAAAATGCATTGAAGCTTTAACTTATTTAGATGAGTGAGCTAAATAATTGGAGCCATGTCTGCCACCCTCAGAGCTTGGGGAAAGGCTCTTACTTGTAAGCAAATGGAAAGTCTACACAAATGAGGTAACGGCAGCACTAAATGCAGTTGTAGCTGGCAGAGATTAGTTCATCTTCCGGGTTGGGGAGCTGTTCACTGTAATACGGAGCAATGAAGACTTACCCCCAGGCTATGCATGTAAACAAGCTGGACATGCTCAAATCCTTGGGCCCTACGGGATGCACCCAGGAGTGCTGAGGGAGCTGCCTGATGTCATTGCGAGGCCACTCCCGATAACCTTTGGACAGTCGTGGCAGAGGGTCTTGAGCACTGGAAGAAAGCAAATGTCATTGGCATCTTCAAGAAGGGCAAGAAGAAGGGACACCGGGAACTACAGGCTGGTCACTCTCACCTTGATCCCTGGGAAGGTGATGGAGCAAGTTATGCTGGGACATACTAAAGACATATTAAAGACAAGAAAGTGATTAGGAGTAGTCAGCGTGGATTTATGAAGGGGAAATCGTGCATGACTAACCTGATAGACCCCTACAACAAAATGATTTGCTCAGTGGACAAGGGGAGAGCAATGGGTGACATCACCTTGACTTTAGGAAAGCTTTCAGCACTGTCTCCTATAACATCCTCATGGACAAACTGATGAATTATGGGTCTTATTGTCATTGACAGTTAATTTGTCTGTAAGCCTGTAACAGTGTAGTTCTTTGCTTATTTAGAAAATTGACCTGAATTTCTTTCCTGAACTAGATGTTCTTACTTTACGTGATCAAGGTCTTTGACTTATCCTTTCGCTTTGTGAAGTCATCATTTGCAATATATGTTACAAACAGTTGAGTTTGTTTCATTTGTGGAAATAGTAGAGCGGTTTGTTACTAATTCTAAGTTGTACAAATAAATCTACTGGGGCTTTAGAAAACTGTACATAAAACTGCAACATTCAAACAAGCTGTTAGTTCCCAGCCCCAGACACTTTGACTCTTCCATTACCCAGCAAGTGGTCTCAGTCATAAAGGTACGTCCATGCTGAGTGTAGCAATGCCTAAATGCCTTGCTTTGGGCATGGGGCTTTGCAAACCCGGCTTGGATGCCCAGCAGAAGGGTTTGTGCCTCCTGCTATACGGAGCAAAAAGATGCCTAAGCTGTTCCACAGGAAACACTAAGATGGCTGGGTGCCTCCTGCCTCTGTCCCGCACCAACCTGCTCCTGGAGAGGCTCCTGGGTGACCGCAGGATTTGCAGCAGAAGTACCGTCCTGCGCTCCTATGGTCAAACATCCCTTTGGACACAGCCAGCCGGCTCGCTCAAATTCCTCCAAAACTTCTGAGGGTCGTGGGCAGGACGCCTCCTCTGAAATTCACTCTTCTTCGGTAGCTGCGTGGTGGCCTCTGACTTTCAGCAAGATGTTTTGCCCCCGTTTTACCATAGTCTATAATCTCATAATTAAGGTGCCCTCCTGGGAAGTAGCCGCTATGGGTTTGCACCCTCTCAGTCTCTGGGGAAACAGACCCAGGATCCCCAGTGACAAGGGAAGGGCTTATTTCCCGAGCAGGAGGTTAGCGCTGCTCCTTGGGGTCCCCCTTGCTCGCCCCAAGCCAGCACAGCACAGTCACCCCCACGCAGAGGGGCCGGCAGCCGCGAGCAGGGGGTTTAGTGCCTTCCTCCTGCAGCCTGAAAGGTGGAGAGAAACCGCCTTACTGTTGATATTCACCCCTCAGCATCAGAGCTGCTTAAGACAAAGTCCCTACCAGCTTCAAACTTCCTGAATCAGAAAATGAAATCCGATGGGGTAGATAAGCTTCTCAAATGCATTCGTGCTATAGCCCAAACGCCAGCCTGTAAACGGCAGCGAGGGCACAGGGCTGCTTTTGGCAGGACAGCGACTGCTTCTTTCTTTCAAAGCCGTACCAGGAGCTGCTTTCCTGCCCTTCTGATGGACGCACCAAGCTGTGCGCACTTTCCAGGGGGAAATAACAGTAGCATCCCCCCCTTTTTTTTTTTTTTTTGACAATTAAGAAAAGCCCTCACTTAAAATTGCTGATTTCTCTTTGGCAGAGAAAGCATTTCTGCTTCGGACTCCAGAGTTGCTGGAAAGAGTTTAATTCCCAAATGAGGTATTTTAAGGCCAATGTCTCCTTTTGTTTATACAGGCTGGGATCAATTACGAGCCTTGAGAAGGTCAAGGCAGTTTAGCCAATTACTTGGGGTTAATCTTTTTAAAAAAAGGATCAGCTGTGTATTTTTTCTTACATTCTCAATGTATTTTGGAGCCAGGCTGCAGAAACTTAGTTTAAAGCTGCCTGGGATCCCCACGCTGTCAGCTGCTCTCTCAGCCATTTGGGGTAGTTTGTGTGCTGACCTTCACAGCCACTGCAGCAGCGCTTTGGGGAAGATTTGGGACTTCTTGAAAATGCCAGCATTTTGAGAAAACAATTTTCTTTTTAAATTGGTGAAAATCTACGGGTTTTCAGCTCCTTTCACCTCCAAAACACAAATGGACGTCTCTGAGATACCAGGGTCTGAGCAGACCATCGCTTAAATGACTTGCACCACACCCCATGCTGGGCCATTCCCAGCACCAGGAAGGTTGTTAACCGGCCCACGCACACAATTTGGGCTGGCTCTGTGCACGCAGCCACCTGGGCAGCCGCAGACCCGGGTTCTGAAGCCGCCCCTGGCCAGGAGCAGGATATACTCACTCACTGGCTCTTCATGGTGGTAATTAATTTTTATGAATGAGGGTAAGGGAAAGGGTGTTAGAAACAGATTGATTATAATTGGCTTTTAATGAAAATGTTCGAACCATAATTTAGACTAAAAATATCCTATTACTTATCTTCGCTATTTCACGGGCACTAAGGCAGCAGGCGATAACGTAACTAATGATCTGATTGTCACTGGCTGGTATAATGAAGCATGTCTGGGGCCTGATCAGATTATGCCATCAATCAAACCCCTTCGCAGCGCTCTCCCCTTCAGCAGAGCTCTTTGCGGGGGATGAGCCTGCACCCACTCCCGCTCAGCGGTAACCTTTATTTTCTCTCCCCAAAAAGGGGGCAAAAGCTAGGCTGCAAGCGGGTGAAGTTTGAGGATCTTCTGGTCATTGTTGTAATACTTCAGGGATGATTCTTCTGGGAGATGGCTGTTTCGTGGCTTTAACCTGCCAGTAAATCATACTTACCGTTACAGAGTTACTGACCAAAGAAGGGTCCAGAAACTGGGTCCTGCCACCCCGGCTCTGACATAAAAAGGACAACAAGGAGTTGTCTGGATTAATGGGAGGGTGAGGGCCAGCAACATGCCACGGTGTAGCTGAGCTTGCAGAGGAGAAAGCTTGGTTTGAAAATCCTGTGGGAGCTTTCAAGCGGCTGAACCGAATGAAGACTCGGGGGGTTGTGCTGAAGGCGTGACAGCCACCAGGACGCCTGAGTGGGGTTTTCAAGGGCTGGAGCGAGACTCGAGAGCCTGTCTCACAGCTAGGATTTGTTTGCAGTGGGACAGAGGGTCTTCACCGGCCCATCCTGCCCTGCTGCGTGGCTGCCCCACAGCTCCGGGCTTGCCCCAGGCGCCAGCATTGCTGTCGGGCCACCTTAAAACACCAGGCTCAAATGCACCAACACAAGACCAGCTTCTTGAACAGCTCAAGTGTCCGTGCATTGGGGGAAGACGGATCATCTGAAAAAGCTTGTGTCATCACTCACCCTGACCAGAGCTCCCTCCCTCCCTGCTGCTGGATTCCCCCCCGAGTTAACTGACAATAAATTAGGCATCATCTGATTTAACTATTACGAGATCAAAAATAGCAGAAGGTTAGAAAATGCATCAGTCCACTGAGTTCTGTTGTCCAAATTGCCTTTAGAAAGGCACGCTGTCTTGCTCTTGTGAGCGGCCACGTCTAAGCAGCCAGCGAGGTGTTTCCTGCCTGTCCTCCCCCAGCCCTGAGCCCAGATGTAAGGCACCCAATCCCTGTGCTTAAAAATACAAACCCAAAAAAGTCTGAAAGTGATTGCAGAGTCCTGCAAAATGATTTGGTAAATTAATGAAAGTGGATATGATTACAGAGAGTGTAATGAGTCCTTGCTCCAATTACTGCATTAGCGTCAAGATCTCAGCCAAACTGATTTCTGTAATAGGCCTGCTCCGCAACACGGCCATCGTAAGTACCAGCCATGAAAAAAAGAACAGCAATTAATTTGTCATCAGGGAATCGATAGCAAAAAAAGTGTTTTAACGCATTCAAATGCAGTGATTAAAGTGTTTTTTCCCCCTAATAGTAAATCATTACAATTGGTAAGTATACGGGACTGTTGCCTCATCAGAGAAAGCGGTCGGTCGCGGACGCAGACATTTTGAACTACTTTTCTCTGTGGCTCAGTACGACAGTCCTGGGAACAGGCAAAAGGCTAATTTGGCTTCACACTCTGCCTCTTCCTCCGTGTGCTAACGTAGGAGGGATAAGGTTTACGTTTCTGTGACTGAAGCAACAGGCTGCAGCGCCTGTGCCACAGCCAGCCAAAATCCTTAATGCGCTGGATCTCGCTGGTGCTGGAAAGGGCAAATCGGCTTCTTGAGAAACCGGGCACATCCCGCCTCTGCCTCAGCCCGCACCGCAGCGCCGCGAGCAGTTTTGTGGCCGCGAGGCCAGGGGCCGGCTCCGGACCCCCCGAAGGCAGCGCTGAGCCCTGGGAGCTGGGGCGGCGGGGAAGCGGCCCTGTGCTGCGCCAGGCACGGCTGGGCCCTCTCCCCCACGCAGGCCGACAGCAGCGGGGCTGTGAAATGGCCTCCAGTTGGGCACCTGCGGCCACCACAAAGGTCAATACAACACGTTCGGTCTGGGAGGGGTTTTTGGCAGTCCCTGGCAGTCAGGGACTACTTGTATTCTCAGTTTTTAAAGCCGGGGAGGCGAGCTTTTTTGATACTAAATTTTATTCTATTCCGCCCGAGGAGGAGTTTTCAGTCACACTGAAAACTCTCTTACCACACCAGTCACTCTCTTACCACAACCTTTAGCGTTACAATTTACTCTCTCAGCAACAGGTACCATTCTTCCCAACCAGAACTCGACAATGGTTTCTTTTTTCCTTCCTCCAGGCAAATGCTTTCACAGGTACACAGACCAGTAAATCAGTTTTCTGGTCTATTAATACCCACGGGTTGCATTCTTCGGGGGAGCTGCCAAACCGCTCATGAAAGAGCCCCAAAGCATTAGCTGAAGCTATCAGGTTCCCCACAAACTGAGCAGGCTTCAACTCCATGACTTGAAGCATGCCTTTACCTCCATGAAATTCAGACCTGCAACACCCAGGAAAGGAGAAAAGCAGCAGCCGCCCCAAAAGGGGGCAACTCACGCAAAGTAGGGAGAGAAATATGCACATACTAAAATGTAATTCAGTATCGTCGTTCGTAGCATACACTTTCCCTTGCCACTTGGAAATCCTTCAAGTATGCTGAACCCATTCATTTACAAAACAAACGACCCAGTGTCATTAGCACATCCTGCAGAATTGCTTAATTTACATAATGTAGGCGATCTACTGCGGATTTAGCTGTTGCAAGCTGTCCTCATTCAAGATGCTGTGGTGTTACGTGCAGCGTTATTGTTTAAGGTTTCATTTTTAGCCACATTTGGAGTTGTATGTGTTTGTGGCATAAAGGCAACAGAACATTTTCTACCACTACTATTGTTAGCAGTGCTTTAATCATGATACTTTGAAACCTAAACCTGACTTCAAGCAGTTCACAAAAGGTCACCCTCAGAAATCTTACGGAAAGTTGGCATCTATGCAGCCCTTTACATACATTTATACAGGGCACAGAATGTTTTTAATTGAGTTAGAAGCCCATCATTCAACGTTCAGTCACAAGGCTGGAGAAGAACAAGTGATCTCTACCGTACATAATGCATTAGCTAATTACAGTGAATTTTCCAGTGTCTTTGAAAAGAAGAGGTAGCATTAACTTTTGTGCTCTGCACAACGCAGTGTACTGGGGCAAGAGGGGAACGCCACTCTACACACAAAGCTCATTCAGCACTTGATTCTCCAAACAGGCCCTAAGATTTCTCAGAGGGAGCTGTCAGAAGAGAAACCATTTTTGGTTGACCCTACTTCCCTCAGCACTTGTGAAGATTCCTCTTACACATTGACTAAAATCCTTAACCTTTGACTTTTCCTCAGGACTGCACCAACTTGACACGGAAGGGAAGTCAACGTTGCTTGGTTGTGCTGGACTATACTGACCTGTGGTACCTCATGCAGCAGGGATTTCTGACTGCCTTAACCACTGCTCAGTCTGACCAGCCATCCGTTTGTGCTTTCTAATTGAAAAATAATAATTAAAAACACATGTCCTTTCTGATCCTCAGTTTCTTCCTTGGCACCAGACACACTGCTGGTTTTGCCTCACCATCCCATTTTCTCTTTTGCCCTGTGTGACTGGCTTTGGGGCAACCACATGTTCCAAAGCTGATGAATCTTTCAGCATCTTCAAAACTAGCTATCATAACACTTCTGGCTACCGTTTTGTGCCAACTTAGTCTTTTTAGAATCCTACCTGTGATCTCTCCAATCAGCATCCGAGATGGACAACAGCAGCACCTGCCTAAAAAAGCAGCAGCGACTTTACAAGAAACTCTGCTCTAAAATCCTTTCATTACGCTGATACAGTATTTTTGCCACCAAGGCCCTGTTTTTAAAAAAAAAAAAAAAAAAATTAATGCCAGGAAGAGAGCTCAGTCAGCTGGTATTCAAGCAAAGTACAGACCACTGAAGGGGAGTTGGGGTGGGTGTTGGGAAGATCTTTCACGATTCCTTCCTTGTCTTCTGCCCTTCGTCCAGCTTTGGTCACTTCCGTCACATGCCAGATATTGGACAAATGAGAAGCATGAAGAAATCACTTTTGTAACAAAATTTATTTTTGCTCTGTGGGTACAAATCCCAAACATCAACAAACAAATTCCAGTGGAAAAATACCAGTCATTAACAATGAAAACTTTTATTATTATTTAATAAATAGAACTTTGGCATTCAAAATTCTAGCTGTAAACCCTACTTTAAAAAAAATTACAAAAAGAGGCAAGAACAACAAGCCTAAAGCTGAGCCAGCCAGTGGCTCCTTTACTTTTTACAATGAACACATTGTGATTAAGTCATGACAACTCTATTTACATATGAGGTATTCTGAGCGGTTCAAAAATTGAACCCAATTTACAAAACTACCAGTCTTCAGGGACTGATCCAGTACATATGTCAGCTGTGCTTTAAAAAGATAGCTCCAGACACTCCTCCCCACTGAACTAATGATATACTGTAATTAATATACACAAAATAAACCCATTATGATTTGAGTTTCCTGCTCATGCTTCATATTCAAAAGAAGCTGCATACTATGACCAGCCTAACATTCCAAGTGTACACCTAGTACCTAGTTTAAGTACTTCTGTTTCTAGACATTATGCAAGAGTTCTTACTACAAAAGCTTATAAACAAAATATCGGCAGGTAAGAGAAAAACAAGGTGCAGTCATCAGCATCATAACAACTTATCTAAAGTTCAAGGGGAATATACACTTACTTCAGGCAAAAAAGGCACAAAGGTATGCAGCTGTGGAATTAATATTGCTAATGAGCTACCGGAATATATCACCCCTTTAGGTAACAACCATTGATTTGTTTGCAGTCTAAGAATGCAGATTAGTTCAGAAGATCTTTTCCTCACTCATGACACAACTCGTAACGTCAGTGAGAAGAGCCTGATTATACCTCCAACTCCACCTGCGTAACGATAAGGACAAGAAAAACTGGAGCACACTATGCCCACGTGGAGTGCCATCGCTGCCCGTGCTAAGGCAGCAGGTCGTGCAGGAAAGGGTTTGCTTTCTTTGTTTCCTTGTGCTCTTACCCTGCAAGAAAAACATCCAAAAAACGTTTGAAACAAAAGGCAGGCAGTGAGGGCAAGGAAGGAAAGAAACCTTTTCAGGCGAAAAGGACAAAATTTCAGCTCTTGTAATGACTTCACGGCCACCGGCAATTTCGAATGCTGGAGCCCGAGTGGGTGGTTACAGCAATCTCCACAATTTCACACAACTATCACACTACAAAGCTGCACAGCGGAGGCTAGCAACCTAAATCACATTTACACAACTGAGCTGCGTTACTTCTATATAGTGAATACATAGCATCATCTATAGCTTGTCCGAAGACAGTTACTTTCCAAGTCTTTTTCAAAATACATTCTTGAATACAGTAGTTACTGTAAATATCTTCTAAAGGATTGTATAAATTCAATCTGAAACTATACAAAAAATTACTGTACAAATTTGCTGACAGCCAGAACAGCACAGTATCCATTCATTTAGCGGTTGTTTTTCAGCCCTTGAGATTGTCTAATAGCTACAGCAAAAAGTTGTCATGACTAAATCTAAGCAATTCCAACGTTAACATCCATTAATCAACTCTGTATTAAATATGCTGAATCAGACCACACACACTACATTTTAACCAATTAAACAATCATGCATATCTTAGACAAAGCTTATTCCATTTAGAGGCATCCATAAACTGATGCATATATAGTAATCGCTACTACTGTAACAGGCCAAATTTTAAGAAATCAAAGAAAAATACTGTATCACTGTAGATAGTCAATTGGTAGTCTGCATCTTTGGCTCATACATCCATCATTTACCTCCCTACTTTAATTTGACTGAGGCAGATAAACTCAGGGTTTTTTAAAATCAAGTGCTTTGAAGTCAACATAAATATTACAGGTTCTGTAATAAAAATATTACAATGCAAGATTACAGCACTGCAATCAAAGAATTACAAATAAAATGGGACCTCCTTCCTGAGGGACTTTCAACTAATACTTGAAGAGCATAAAAGCTCCTGAGGTGCTTTGCAAATATAAATTACTCATCTCAACTCCGCAGTACAGTATCACCATTTAACAGGAGGGACAGTGGAGGCACACCAGCCAAGTGACCAGCTTAATAGTTCAAAGTGACTCAAAAAAATCTCCTGCTCCTCTCTAATTGCTCTACTAAACTCCTTGTTATTTCCACCAAATTTAGAAAAATGTGTTGCTTGGTAATTTTTTATAGGTGCAACGTTGCTATCTAAGGCAATAATAACATGCAACTTGGGTGTTTCCTTTCTCCCTGTTACTTCTAGTTTGTTATCTGAAATGCTATTGTTGAATTCTGATACGAGACAGATGCCATAAACTGGAGACTATTACTTCACTGCAGGGCCAAAACCAAAGGAAGGAGCTGAGGCCCTAGTCACAAAAGCCAATACTGTTAGAGGCACAGGAAACTGTGCAAGCCCATTTGTGCAAAAAATCCGTGTTCTCAGTTTTGCACCAGTATAAAAGTACACCTTCAAACCTACAGAAAGAGCATAGAAATTTAAAATAAAATGGCCTTGTTTTTTACCTTGAAGTAGAGACACTAGGCAATTTCACTTGAGATTTCATCTAGACACTGTTTTAGTGCTCACAGGAGCTGAACCAGTCAGATTAATCTATCTGAAAACACCATGTAGCAATAATATAAATAGCAACACTATTTTTCACAAATTAGTCCACGTGTAGGTTCAGGATAGAGAAAACTGTCAAATAAATAAGTCCATATAGCTAAAAAAAAATGAAATCAGCAAATTACAAAAACAACATTAACGGTAACCGTTTAACAATGAACAGAAAGCAAAACATCACCAAGTTAAAACTGGTAACCAGTCTACATTGCTATATCATTTTTTTCTATTAACATAAATATAATCAGAAAACTGAAGATACTGACACTTTTGCCATAAAAATGTTACCCTAGAATTTACTTGGTTCTAACCGCTAAGCTTTCTAAGAGACCTCTGCTGTTAACCACACTACGGGTCAGTTGACTAACTTGCACCTTAGTCATTTGAAACTTTCTTTTAATACCATTTACGTAACTGATGCTCATGTATTTTCTTAACAGTGTGATTTGAGAGTGGTTTTGCTCTTTGCAAGTTTTTGTTTCCTTCAGTTAAATATTATTTTACACCATGCATAACAGCGCAGCTAACTTGCAGTAACGTTCCAGGAAATTAGAAGCGTTAATATGTCATCTGTCCCACAGGAGTGAAACAGCACTGCCAAGTGACACTCACTGAATAAACTAGGGAACATGATCTTATTTTTTTAATGTAATTGCTTCCTACATAAATGGAGAAATCAAGAATTCCCAAACAATGTGGAAAATTTTGCAGTCCTCAGATAACCGAGTACTTAATACTGCTAAGTGGTAACATTCTGTTCTGAGCCCTGATTTTGCCAAGTGCCAAACACTTGTTTTGCAGCTGTGGTAAAAAATGGTTGAGGTGGTTCACAACCTCATCAGAGGCCTTCAGGGATGGAATATAGACCAGCCACATTTTAAAATGGAGATGACCTACGGGAAAAATAAGTATGGTACAAACACTAAAATACAGTCTATTTTTTTCTTTCTGACAGCCATGTACTATGCCGCAGTTTCATGCCTTCCAGCTTCTCTGGGTTTGTCACAGACTTCATGTTATTGAAACTTCTTACAGCAATGTGAGTGTGCTTAAAACAATTTGATAGTGCTGTATTTTATGGACTTCATCTGCATAAAGGAGTTAAAACTTGGTTTTCTTCCGCTGTTGGGCAACAAGCTAGACATTCATTACTAAAAACAACATCTTTCCTACATCAAATTTTTTAGGCAACTTGAAGAGCAACAACTTTTTGTAGTGCTCCAAGATTGTTCCAATTGCAATTCCTAGAGTGAAGTGCAGCTGCAGAAGCCTCTGGCTTCACCACATAAAGCTATAGGTCCTTCGAACCTCTGCTGTAATTTCAGAACACAGATAATGCCATACAAACCCTTGATGAAGGAAAGGACCGGGAGTAGTGGTAGCACGGCTGTTTGATGCTCTGATTCCAGAAACTAGGTGAAGTAATAAAATGAGCCCTAATGAAGGAAACAGAGTATCCAACTGAATCATTCTTCACAGCTTGTTCTTGCATTCAGTAGTTTGGAGAAAAGTTTTCTTGTAGTTTGTACCACTCTGTTCAAACGATGACTCTCCCCTCCCCACCAGACTCCCGAGATTAAATATTCACAATCCTCAGAGAGATGCACGTGCGGCGCTATTTGCAGTCTTCCAATATGGCTCCTTAATAGAAATGCAAAGACCTGTGACACAGCAGCATTTAATAAGTCATTTGCTACTAGATGAAATGTTGTCATTGAGTAATGCAATTGTCCCCCATGTCCTGAGCATAACGGTCCGACATAATAGTCCTTAATTCATCAATATCCTTTCGTAACTGACAAACGTCCAAGAGCTTCTTCGAAAGAGTTTCTGTGCTGTGGTAATTTTCATTCTCTTCAGCTGAACAGCTCAGCGCTACGAAAAACAACACCCAAAGTTAAAGCTCTAGCAACTATGCTCTGTGAATACTTCGACTAGTCAGTCCCCCTTGAAATAAGGGGTAGGTCACTTTAATTACATCAAGACAAATCATGCTTTAGTATGATGAAAAGCCAACAAAATGTGGTACCGTGTGAACTTAAAGTCAATTCAGAGCCCATCAGTGCTTCTCTGAAAGAGAACATGCTTTGCTGTTTGCACCAAGATCTACACTTGCTAAAGTCTGATGGATCTCAACAGCAGTGAAAAAAACGGGTAGAACAGCCATTTCCTAGAGATTTTGGAAGTTTCTATAGCCACTCAGAAAAGAGGGATAGAAAGGCTTGGGAAATGAGGCCATATAAGATGATGAGATAGTGCTACAGATGTACTGCACTGTTCACCCTGCTGGCTGATGATGGCCTCATGGACTTTGAGACTGGCATACACTGCACTCCCCAGTACTTCAGGGGGTTACAGTGCAGATGAGTCTCTGTGGCATGTAGTAGCTCTTGCTGCACAGGACACTGTGCTTTTACCTTTCTACCTTGCTGATGGTCCAGTTCAGCAACCAGTTACCTGACTAATTCTAATCAACACTCAGAAAACAACAGAATATGATACATTCGGGTCAAAAAAATGTAATTGTTTATTCGGCTTGTTAAAAGAAAAGACCTAACACAAACTGACTATGCTGAAGCTTTGTCTGACTGGCTTTAGGGCGTGCGTCTCATTTCCTGGTAAAGTTTAACAGCTTAGTAAGTGCTGAAGACTAGATGTGCCATTAGCAGTACTGGGGATGGAGCTGCCTGGCACTAGGCTTATCTAATACATGCAGAAACCCTCACCCCCAACCATACATACACATGTTCAAACAGTAGATGTATTTTCCTACCACTTGACTCCAAGGGCTTTAAAACAAAAACACGTGATGTAGCCACACCAGGCGTGCTTATGCCTCACCTCTCTCATAATGAGTTTATAGGGCAGAACACGTTTGACAGAAAAGCATCCGTTGAGCCTCAGGGTGACTGCAGTGTGTCTCAGGAGGGACGGACACCTGGCTACACACCTTTCTTTTCTAGTGGGGTGAATATATCCATGATCAGGTCCATATGAAGAGCCAGCTACCTTCTCTCCTGACTTGGCAAGGACCTGTGTAGTCATATGCATTTAGCAGCCCATCTGCACTAAAAGCTCAGCTTTTCCAGAGAGCTCCAGGAGTACACTTCACGTACAACTGCTCCAGTTGCATAGCAAGGGGGACACCGGCCTGTCCAGCTGGCAAGTTCGAGCACCACTTAGCTAAACTGTTACTCCTCTTGTCAAAACACTATTAAGCACCGGAATGACAACACCACTTACATCTGATTCCCAGCAGTAAGGAAAGGTTAGGCTCCTTGCCCTGAGCTCTCTGGGTAAGAATACTGCACAGTGCTTTCAAGTCAAACAAGCAATGGGACATTTCCTTGAACAACTGGTCTGCTATAGGCATCTTCTCAGATACCGGCTGCCTGGACTGCTCCACCTGCCGTATCTGCTCCTTCAGGGAGGCATTCTCTTCCATCAGTCTTTGGTTCTTTGTGAAAAGGAAGAAGGAAAAAGGGGAAAGTTAGTCTGCAGCATGCACTGTAGCAGAAAGTTTCCTGTTTCAAACCACAAACAATACAATTAAAAAGAATTAATTTCCATACACGTAATCAGTATTTCTGTACCCCTCTAAAGAATGGCAGATGAACAGCTTTTACATGTCTGTCTATTTCATGTTACCACTGCTTAGCAGCCTTCACCCTTGAAGTTCTCACTTCCTGAGGTAGGGATGGTATTGTCACATTATTATATGTCTGCATGGCAGCCAGCACAGTCAAGTATGTAATTAAGCTCATAAAGCCCTACCATGAGATCTTATAATCATTCTACAAGGTTCTTCCCAGCTGGTGTGGTCAGGGGTTGGGTTTTTGGAGTTTTTACTTACTTCAGAGAGAGTTTTATTTAACTGCTCTATATTTCTTTCTTTTTCTTCAAGCTCATTTGTCGTCTTCTGAACTATCACCTTTTCTTGCAAAAGCTTCTCTTGCATAGACTAAATTGAACGAAAACACAGGTAATGATTTAAAATTTTTGTACTTTATATTAGCACTGACAAAAAATGCATCCTCAGTAAATTTCTAAGTTTCAGTTATTTACTGCTTTTGTATTAATTCTTCATTTTTTATTTTCTACCATGTTCACCTGGTGATATTCAACTGGACCCCAACAGCTCTCTGTATACTAACACAGCTATTCTAAATATCTCAATACCTTTTAAATAAGCAGTATCTGTTTAGAAACAAAAAGACTGTATGTATGCAAAACGTTACTCCAATATGGAATGCATGAAGTCTAAAATAACCATGCAATATTGTTTATTCTACCCAAATAATTTAACTTGAAATAAGCAGATTAATGACAGCTAAGCTTCATTTGTGCAATTCCAAGTTGTAACTGAAGATCTTTTTTGCCTCTACTTTCCACGAAGACTATGGTAGGGTTTCCTACAACCTTTCACAACACAGAATTCCCCTCACCTTCTATAAAACTGAGAAGAAAGCCTTTGACAGTTGATACAGAGCAGCAAGCTCTTTAAAACCATTCACATAAAAGATAAATCAGAACAGTCTATACAACTCTACTGTGCTGAAAAAACAACTGCAGGCAAAAAAGTAACTTGTAGTTTACAGTGTCATTTCTAACAGACACAATAATTACTATTTTCAGTAATGAAAACACCAGTAAGTTTCTAGGATGCTGTTGTACTTAAGTATTGGAGCTTTCCATGGCTGACTTCCAGATCAGTCGCGAGCAGCAACAAACGAACAACTGCTGCAACATGGAATCAGCTGCTGTCAATTCCCCAGTTTTCACCAACAGAGTTGAAACTGAGAAATCATGAGATATTTCCAAATTGGATTTTTTGGGGTGAATTCAGCATGGCCACAGGGGTCTTTGTTGTTAAAAGCACTTGTATTTATTCCACTAGTTGGCTTTTAGATCTGTAGATATGTCTTTCAAGGTCACCTGGCAAAATTCAGAAAGAGGAATATTCAAAACATCTTAACTGAATAATAACAACAATTAATTGTGATTATATAAACTCCTGATGCTTTAAAACAGAGAGATCTTTTCAGCTTTCATGAAGAAAAAAAATCCTCTTTTGTCGTTAATGGTATTACTCACAAACCCGATCTGTGTGGCAGTGCTGGCACAGTGCATATAAAGTGTCCTCCCCATCCCTAGCTCAGCACGTTAATATGTAAAACCTGTTGTCCAATTTCAATTATAAGATGCAAATCTGATCCCATCATGCTCAAAATACAGCTGGAGTGCTGGTGACAACGGTGCATGCCTTGGCACAGTTTTGCTTGTAACCTTCCACAGAGTGGAACCAGAGACCCTGATGGGGGGAGGAGAAGTTGCATTTCACAAACCGATGGCTCTGAATTTATGGAATGACACCGTCCCAGAAGAGTGTTTTATTTTGAATCTCTGTAGGAACAATCCTAATGATTCTTCTTCCAAAGCAGAGAACTCTCTCGCAGGGAATTCTATATGGTAGCTTAAATAAAATGCTATAGAAAGATCAACGTCACTCTTTAGTAAAAGATATGTTTAAATCACTGCACTATGACTCTGCAACCTTATTCAAAGACAGAAAAAACCCCAAGCTCCCCACTTGACAGAACCACAGCAAATTGTGTCAAGCTATGTTGGTTTTGGGGTCTTAGGAAAACAATTCAGTTTCAGAAAAGAAGCCAAATTTACTCTTGTGTGAGTTCCTCCTAAGATGTATGAAGAATGGAACTTTCAGGTTACCAGTACTGGGGATTGTAACACATAGGAGACTGTGTCTATATACAGGCCTGCTCTTTACCATATATGTTGCCTAGTGAGTGGACGAGAAGCCGTTTAATTGACTTGCCAGCTATAAGAATTATTAGTGCTGACGAGAAGGGCAGGGAGTAACGAGAGGCAAGGCAGGGCTGACACTGAGTGGAGTTTTTAATGGCCTGGCCACTCACGGGAGGTGTGCAACCTTGACAAGATTTCCCAATGCCTTCAGCTCAATGCTGCACAAGCAGTGAGAAAAGCCAGTACTTTGTCATTCCCTTTGCAAAACTGGAAAACAATGGTGCTAAAATTTACACACTTTTAGATAGACTTAAAAAACTCCACACTTTATTTTCATGTAAGTAGTAAGAATCAGCAGACAGAACCCAGAAATGACTACTTGTTTTTAAAACTGTTTTCACACACTTCACCCGCTTCTCAGCTCACCCACACCATGCCCCTCAAAAGGAAGTGCTGAAGTAACGTGCATCCTAAAGATAAGCTGTGCGAGAAAGCACAGCTTCACACTCCAGTGGAAGGAAGGGGAGGAAGAAAGAGGGCTCTGCTGCACGTCAAAGGAAACGCCCTGGGCCGGGACAGGGCAGGAAATAGCTCTGCTTCAGGCATTTCCTTTGTCGTGCTTGCAGATGAGCAGAACCCTCAGTGGTGTTGAACTATCTTCTTTAGTTTTTTTTAAAAACATTGTCTACTGAGAAAAATGGCCATGTTGGGTCAGACTGAAGGTCCCTCTAGCTCTGCCTGTCTGCAGCCAGACAGAAGATGCTTAGGGAGGGAACAGGGTAATGCAGTAATAGCAGGTGCCCAAAACATCCTGCCAGCTTCCAAGTATCTTCAAATTTTAATGGTCTTTGATGCACTTCTCTTCCATGAGCAAGTTCAGGGACACCCAGAGCCCCTGTTACAATACATGCAATAGTACCACCACTTAACACTGTCATGTTCGTTTCAATGCCAGACATTAAAAGTTTGACTGTGCAGACTTCCTGAGGGTGGGTAGGTGGTGGAGAAGACAGGTTCAGAAATACTATCTTCCTCAGTGTATTTTCAGAACTACATCTGCCACTAAACTTACATGACTATGCAAACTACTCCAAAAACAACATCTAGAATATTCCAAATAATGTGCACATGTTCAGCTCATGAGTTGCACCGTTTAATGGGAACTACTAGAAGTGGAAATCAGTGTTTATTTTTAAAACATACACCTAACATATATCATTCTCTGCTACCCTAATCTTAAAGCTCACAAAAAGCACATGTGCTTACCAGCTTGGCTGAGCCCACAGTGCTATGATCTCCCAGTTGCTCATAGTGCTATGAGGCCTCCGTACTTCACCCTTACTTTTTCCATATGCTTTCCAAAGTTACAATTTGATGGCATTACTCCCAGTCTGGCACAGTTTGGGTTTATCGTGACTGACAGGATTGACAGATGTACTTTGGGTAAGACAGGCATCGTACAATCTGACTCATTTCTACTGTCTTTTTTTGTACCAAAAAATGTTCATTTTGTGATATCTAAATTAATCATGTAAATACGGATTTTTTAAACGCCACTCTCATCTATAATTTTTCCTCTTTCTGCAGATGTATTATGTATGCAGCATGACATCTTGTCAAGACCAACCAGAATTTTAATCCCTCACAGTCAGGAGAACAAATCAACCACAAATCAAGCAAAACCATACAAGGAAGATCAAAATCATTCCACCACGATTATGAGCAAATAGAAACTAGTCCTGCTTCATACACTGCTGTCTGAAACACAATTTCTTTGTTTTCAGCTTGCAAGTTAAAAACAATGAACTGAAATACATTCTCAAGCATAAGTTTACAATGTGGCAGAAGACAGGGAATAAAATGAGATCTTCTGAGCTGAAGATAAATTGTATTTCTGTGCTGATAAGGGATTTCAGTTTCTAATGAACTGGTTTTCAATGCTTCCCTGGGAACAAATGTGGAAGGCCAGGGAGATCAAGGATACAAAGAAGCTGCTGTAGTCTACAAGTAATTTGAGGGCTAACATCATTTTCAAATCTTATTTCCTGTCCTTATATAAAATACCTCAAAGAGGGAAAGCAGGAGAAAGTAATGGAGAACAGAACACTACTCTGTTCACAGACTGTCACAACTACTCAGCATTTCCCAGACTCAGCTCCCTAAAGTAATTTCAGACTAAGCACAAAAACCAGCCATCTGTATAAATGTGCACAAAGATCACTAGTCTCAAGATAAAGGTGATGAAGAGAAAAAGATCAGAAAGTTTAGGAAATATGAAAAGATTTAGGTTGGTGATAATACATTTAGGCGAGTTGTGCATATTTCTTATAAGCACAACATATACACATAGTATGTATGTAAATAATCTTAACTAAACTATGAAGAGGGACAGAGAACCTCAGAAAGGTTATGGAGTTCGATTTGAACTTTTTTTTTAATTATGAAATACCCAAAACTACATTTGCCTGTGTCACGGTTTTGCATGTAACAGGCTGCTCCATGAAAACATCTCAATTTGATAAATTTTGTCTTCTTCAAACCTAGAGAAGCTTAAATGATTGATTTTGCTTTTCAGTTAACAGACATATGTTATGTTGCAACTTAAATTCCCCTACTGCTTCTCTACAGATGTATTTAATACACTGTAATTTAATCAAGCAAAAATATGGTTGTCGACAGGAATCAGGCCTGCTATTTACCTGCATGATAGAGAAAGGAAGCAATTTAATGGTGGAAGACAACTTACTTTCAACAGCTACAAATAAGCAAACTTGGCTCCAGTGTGCAAAGTGGAAATAAGAAAGCACATTCTCTTAGCAAGTTATGCAAGCAGTTTTATGTCTCTTCATTAGTTGGATTCTAGCTCTGTAGAGTGCTCCTTTCCACTTCGGAAGCAGCAGGCATTCAGCTGATTATTTACTACTATTTTTTTGTTCTTCCAAACCTAACGCACAGAGAGCGAAAGCAGAAGCGCCTTCTCAAGGGACAACCCTGTAACTTCAGTCTCTCTGGAGGGCAAGGAAGCAAATAACGTGGAGACAAATGCCAATCTAGAAGAATAGAGAAACTAGAATTTATTGAATTTGGCTTCAGTTGTTACTGAAACAAACAGATGTTTGTTTGTTTTTTTAAATGCTCAGCTTTTTCTAGAGCAAGTCATACCTTCTTCCTTACAACCTGTATAATGTTTCCTTTTCTCCACAACAAACACTGGTCACCAAGTACCGTTCAAGTACCAGAAGCCTGATGTGTTAATCCGATCCACAGAGCTGCAACCGACTCCCAGCTGACAACCTCTGCTGTCTTGAAAAGCCCTTGGCTCCAACCTAGGTGCCCAAGATCCGCCAAGAGAGTTAAGATATCTGAGTGACGTGTCAGAAACCAGCTGAACAGGGACCTGCTTAAACGATGTGAAATGTATAGTGGTATGGTTTAGAAAGGCACCTGTCTCTACTAAGGATCTCAGCAGTGAAGCTCCTAATCAATATCACTGTTGGTACTCTGGATGATCATCTGAACCCTGAAGTTGGATGGGAGGCTTCACTGTTACTTACAGAAGCAGTCCTCACACTTGAAAGAGGCAGTTCTGATATGACATCCACTACACCAGCAGAATAAGGATGCTACATAGCAACAGTTTTTCACTTTATGATGAGTATCGGCAAAGCGCTAAACCATTCAAACATCAATAACGAACACATTATGAGCCTGCAAGAGAACACAGGTCAACTATAGGCCATAAGATTAAGTTCTTGGCATTTCTACCTTTGCCTCCTATTTGGGAAGATAAAAGGACAAAATTCAACTTCAGTAATGTTATCTCTATGAACTAAAAATGGACAGAGTAAACAACAGAATATACACTCTTCCTTACCTGCATGTCTAAAATCAGTCCAGCTATCTGATTTTGTTGATTCTCTATGACCTAGAATATAAAATAGAGTAATTTAAAAAGCTTGAATCTCTTCAGGTCCCTTTTTAAGAATCAGCTTACAGGTGTGTAGCCATAGATTTTAAATGGAATCTTTGAAAATGTAAATGACAAGACAGAGTTTAACTTTGCTAGAACAGGAAATTCATGCAAAATAAACGTACTGTACAGAAACAGACAGGTATTGAAAAGAAATCTGAATTAGCAACAAATGTGTAACTCTTCAGTGAGATATTTATTTCTAAAGTAAAAAAATAAAGAAATGCAGAACTCAAGGTTAAAGATGCCACCAACAGATCATTTGCAGACTAACCTTATTGGCTTTCTCATTCTTTTCTTTCAGACATTCATTCTCACTCTGAAGCTGTTTTGTGTCCAACATGGGAAGGCGAATACCATCTTCCAGGCATTTTTCTACTTTCTGTTGTAAACTGCCATTCAACATGAAAGAAAAATTAAGTGTGCTGACAGAAACCAGAAGGGCTGTGTGTTCTAGTGAAAAATTAGAAAGTTACACCATCTTCCAATCAGAACTGTAAAACCGTATCTAGCAGAATCCAGCTTTATGAATGAGCAAACCAAGAGTGGATGAATGATGCAAAAATCCTAAACTACTGAAGTTACCGTGGCACTGACAAGAACAGATTCATGCAGGAAAGGTTTTATGGGCCAGATTCTGTGCTGCATCTCCCAAAAGGTACAGCTCCAGAAGTACAGCATAGGGACAGAGGGCAGAGAGGAGCAAAGGAAAGCTTTGTGGTGTTCACAGCTGCTCTGTGCTACTGTGGGAGGCAAAGCCAGCACCAGCATAGATCAGAGGAGTCTTCTAACCTCTCAAAGTTACAGGAGCTTTAAAATCAGACTCTCTCACAGGCGCACGTACAACTCAAAGCGGAGTCCAGAATCAGAGGTTGCACCAAGTACTGGTGGCCTATCCTTCATGTCCTCTGTGACTTGTAAGGGGGAGCATAAAGCCACTCCTGCCAGCTAGTCCCACACGAGGACGTGACCTTCAGACCCTCTCTGTTGCTCAACTCAAGCTTCTAGGTGTAGCTAGAGCCTTTGCCTGCTCACTTTCTCTCAGAAAGGAAATACATTTTATTAGTGTTAATCTTGCTGTCTAATTTAGAAACCAGAGGCCACCTCAACTATTTGTAGGCTTTCAGAAAAGACAAAATGATCCCCCTCCAGATTCTGAGGCCACGAAGAAAAAAAGGCCTTTCATTGGTAAGATGGAAACAATGTGTCAACAATTTGGCTGGCAAGGTGTCCCAACCAGCTTGCCTTTCATCATGGAAACACTTTCAGACTCCTGTGGCATGCACCTTTACCCAATGGAGGGACAGTGAACTGTAGTAACATCCACATAAATTATTAAGTTATTCCCCCCTGCTCTCCCCTCCCCCCCCGCCCCGGCTTTTTTTAAAAGTAAGTGTTTAAGTAGCTCCCCTGATCTAAAATGTACCATAGTAACAATATCTCCATGTCTCATCTGGAATCTTCTCATGGATATCTGTCCCGTTTGTTTTTTCATAGTTACGCAAGTTCAACAACAGCAGATTAGCTACAGCTAAATCTCCTTGTAAATAACCCCACCCTCAGTGAAAAGGTAAGAAACAGCTACAATTTGTTGAAATCTTTGACCCTTCCCTGATATACCCGTCAGCCAATATCCAGGGAGCTTTTCCACAGCTCGTGACAGGATTAGTTATCAAATAGGAGTGCTGACAGCTTCTATACAATGCCCCTTTGCTGCGCGTTTATTCTATCCTCTATCTGGCAACGGGCTATGATGGCATTGCAGCGGTGTCCCACATCTTTAAAGGAGGATAATGAAAAGTGTCCTAGGCAGACTCTTCTCTGTAGTATTACTTGCAACTTGGCACAAATAAAAATCTTGTAGGATTTTCTATTGCATTACGCTGTCATTCTGCACAGTAATATATTTATGCCATGAAAAAACATTAGCATTGTAATAGATTAAGAGTGCAAATAACATTAGGTTTTGACATCAGGTGGCAAAGTACACCCATTTCAGGGCACAGCCCAAGCTGCTGTTCCTACCTCTGTACCGTTGTGACCAGCTCTTTTTCTTTTTTCTTCTGACACACCAGTTGCAATTCTCTCTCTCTGCACTGTGATCGGGCCTCTCCGAGCTTCTTTTCTAACTCAGTCATAGTTTCTTGAAGTTGCTTGTTCTTCTCTTCTAGAATTTGCAGCTAACAGAGGTTACATTAGTCAGACACGATGCCACATTAGCAGAAGGCCTTGTGGCAGGCTACAGCCTTGCAGTTACCTTCTGTATAATCTTAGGCCCATTTCACTTATCTGAGTATGAGAATCCCTAATAGCTACAGTGCTTTCTAAAACATTGAAATACTTCTCTTTCTAAACAGATGGGGAAAAAATATATGTTGAAACAGTAAAAGATTTGACAACAGATATTTGGGAGCTCAATTGTATTTTTAAAATGTAAAACAAACTCCCTTCACCTTACCTGTTTAGTCTGCCCTTCTATATCATCCAGTGTTGGTAGGTCAGCCAGATATTTTTCTAAGGTTTCAATTCGTCTTTGTTTTTCTTTGTTTTGCTCAGACTCTTTCTGGCATTTCTTTTTCAGGCTATTAATATATCGGTCTCTCGTTTTAAGCTAAAAGAAAGTAAGAGTACATGTTTTATGATTACAGTGAAAAATAAACCTGCTTTGGAAGCAGAGGCTGGTCACTTTCCAAGAATTGTACTCTCCGCTGCATGAAAGGGTTGGTTACTGCAGAAAACAAAACCAAAGAATGATTAACCCCAGCAGCTCCAAGTCATAGACCCACACGCGACCTCAAATCACAGTTGCTTCACCTCTGCCCAGAACACTCCATGTGCCTTGCGAACTGAAAACACAAACAGTTCAACAGTTAAAATATTCTTAATTTTTTCACCAATGGAGGTGTTCATATGCAACAAATGATCAGGAAATATTTTAGTCCATCCTCTTCCTCTAGCCTAGGAAAACAACTTAAAACACAGGGACCAAGAACTTAACCCAACAAGAACTGGAGCCAAAAACCTGACTTTGATGCAGTCTGACAATTACATCAGAACAGAATAGTAGCTTTCTTAAACACCTTCTCTACAGGCATCTTAATTGTCCATCAGCCTGCAAAAGGCTTTTTTATATTGTGTTATCTTTGCCTGCATTCTTGGTACTTACTTTGCTTTATTACCTAGGTCAAAAAAGTGGGAAGGCAGACAGGAGAGAGAGTATTTTCTAGTCATAGTTCAATTTAATAAAAACCAGTATCTCTATTGCTTGAACTAAGATGTAGTAATTCACAGATAACAAACACTTGTCACTAGAGTAAATGCTAAACATACTTTTATTTCAGTGCTACAGACAACCATCTCACTGCGAAATAAGTGTGTGACGCTGTCAGTGTCAGAGCTCAGTAACAGAGCCTACTGAAAACTTTTAGTCTATAATATCCGGAAAGTTTTTCCAGAGGTAGCCTTCTATATGGGCCACAAAACTGAGGATTGCCAAAAGGCCGGAAATCTCTATATCTTTTATTTTATCAAGACCTCAAAACTGAACAAAGCTTTCAGGCTGCTTTAAAATCTTTCTGATTAGACAAAGCCCAAGTAAACCCCACATTCATTAAGGCAAAGGTGCAACTCAGCCATGATCTTTTGCCACAGTATGTGCTTCAGAACCACATACTCCCCCCACACCCCAAGCCTTAAGGGAGTGCTATAAATACACACATGTAAGCCCATGTTGCACAGTAAGAACTGCCAGGAGTCTGACCGTTAGCTAAGTGAATCCCTTCCCTCTGTTTCGCACATACCACTAAGGATGACAAGTTGACCAGTCAGAATACTCTAGTACTTGCGTGAAAAAGATTACATGGTTTCCAAATCTTCTTGTCCTGCATATATACCATAGGGAATTTCCTCTCCTGCAACCTCTCTCCTTCTAAGAGCTACTGTGTTTGCCTTGGGATTTCTCCCGCCCTCTCTAAATTCCCAGCATCACCCCAAGGACTCTTTCCACCTTCTGTCACCTGAGATACAAAAATGTTTTGGATTTGTTTTTTTTATTTCCTTCTTCATTCACTCTTGCTGACGCTGCCGAGGGGAAAACAAGCTTCGGACTTTTTTTTTTTCTTTCATTTCCTCCTTCATACACACACTGCTGATGACTTTGTTGGGGCAGGAAAACATAGAAAAGCTCTCACCTCTTGGCGATCAAATATTAAAAGCAAGGCCACAGAAATCATAAGGGAGAATACTACTATAAGCTATCAGCAGTACCTTACAGAAGACCTTCACAATTACCCATGGGAAAGAGAGAAGGAGCAGCCAGCAGGGTACGGGTGCCTGAACTGAAGCATTTCCAGTCCAGCAGTGCAATTTCCAGATGAAATGCCTCAGAACTAAAGTGAGGGCTGCAAAATCTGCAGATGCCAAGAGGCACATTCATGCCTGGCATGAAAAGGAAGAACCTAGGTGTTCATGACATAGACACTGGTGGAGAGTCCTGCTGTATCTACCTGAGCTGGCTCTCTCAGCTAGGAAGCTGTGAGGAGCTACCACGACTACCTGAAGGGAAGCTTCTTCAGGCTTCTGAAATTTCATTGCCAATTAAAGAGCTCTCAGTCACCTCAGTCCTACACTGACCACACATGGAGTCTATGGGAAAAAAACCTTCTCTTCAGGCACCAGAATTGTGCACAAGGTGGTACAAATACTCCCTTGCTTGGTATGTCTGTATGGGGCAAAGACAGGTATGATGCCAGCAGTGAACAAAGAGCACCTCTGATCTCTGCTGGCCCTGCGGTTTCTCAAAAGGAAAGCATTAAGTACATCCACCCTAACGTTAGAAGGGACACAGTGCTTCAGACCAAGAGGCCTTCTAGCCCGATATCTCATCTCCAACAGTAGCCATAAGCAGATGTCTACAGTAGGGTGAGAACAATGAAAGCACCTTTTTCCAGCCTCCAGCTGCTTTCACCTTAGGGGCTCTCCTGAGGCAGTTATTATTTCTGTGCATTCAGAACAAGGCAGCACTTCCATCAACGCACCCATTTTTCCCTTGAGCCCACCTATACTCTTAGCATCCACAACAGGCTTCAGAGAGACAATCTACAGGTTTGCTATAGAGAACTGGCATGAGGAATCAGCTCCTTTTGCTGACCGTGTACTTGGCTCCTAGAGCTTCCCCAGATGTTCCCTCGCTCCTGCAGCAGGAGCTGCAGCGAGGAGCTGACTGCCCTCTGTCCCTTCCAGGCTGCTTGTGGCTCTGCAGACTCCATCACGCTCCCCTTCAGTCACTTCTTTTCCAGTGTGAAGATTTAATCATTCCTCCTGTGATTTTCTGAAGGATATCTGCTTTGTTGCCTTTCTCTGAACCTTTTCCAGTTCCAATACATCCTGTTTTTGTAATGAAGGAGACTTTCCTAGACTTCTCACCACTCACAAAAGATGATCAAGGAAATGGGAAGTGTTCCTTATGTTTTCTTTCCTCCCACCTACACCGAACAGTCACAGCTTGTCCCTTATTGTTGAAAACATACCATCTGTACACTGTATTTAAATGTTGTATGTTAAAAACTCCAATGTAGGAAAAGATAATACTATTTGCAAAAGTGGGGCAGACAGAGAAGTAGAAATGTATGCCAGCCACCTTAACCTAAACTTCTATGTGTTCTTTTAGCATACCCTTACAAGCAAAGCTCACCTGAATGTTAACAGCACTTTCCCCACTCCCTGGCCAAATCTGGCTTTGGGCTGAAAAAACTTACCCTCTGTGAAGAGGCAGGCATTCGCTCAGAAATAACCCTACCACAGCTATTGGCAACAATCCCTCTGATCACTACAGAAATTGTATTTTTGTCCCCCAACATCGGTCACTGACCTGGGACACCAAGCCTTTGGGCTCTAGGCTGATGTCCTTGTGAGCACAGCAGAGGAACTCCAGAGACAGCTGTCCGCAGGCTCAGCACCCAGCCTACTGCTCGGGTTCCCAGCCTGTCACATCCCTCCTCCTCCCTCCGCAGTCTTCCCTCAAACAGAAGGGCACTAATTTTATTGCAGAAACATATGCTAACCCTCCCTGCCCTTTCTCTCCTTGAGAGCCTTTTGTTCAGTGCACAGAATGGATGGGTGTTAAGGGGTGAATCCGTACTGTGCAGTGAATCAGGCTCCTAGCTACAGACTATCCCGCTGACACGAGCACTGCTGCACAGGTCCTCACCACTGCCACCACCTACAGCAGCAGTTCCTACACAATGAGGAACACAAGCAGTAAAAGCTGAGACAGGAGGAAGGATCAGCATCCAATCTCTTGTCCTTCCTGAATGTTACCCTTAGTGAAAAACATACTGCAGGGTTCATAGGAAATGGTAAGGCAGAATTTGAGATGACTTATGCTTTCTTCTTTGTCTTCCCACCTGCCACTTCACTCTATCACACTGCTCCTACCCCTTCAACCTGCATTAATATAAATCTAAGCCCAGTAGTAAGGCCCTGTGATCAAAGAAGAGAAGATAACAGTGACAATGTATCCCCAAAACATTAATTAGGAACCACTTGATCAACGGCACATTCCTGCTTGCAACAAAGGAAGGCTGTCAGGACATTCGAAACTACCGCTGGGTATTGCTTCAGCCTCCAAAGAAATGCCTTGTCAAGACAGTTCCAAGAACACAGCCATCTAAGCCCCTTCCTTGCCTCAGACTAAAGTCTACTCTGCACATCCTAGCAAAGCTACAAGAGAATCACTCCTGCTGAGAAGGCACGTACAGGCTGATAAGTGCATCTCAAAGCACGAGGCCTGCATTTACAAGCCATGCTAAAAATAGGGATTTCATTTTCATACTCTTTCTATGTTTTTAAAGCATACTTTATTTACTGTAATAAACACTTCAAGCTACATGAATTCTTAGAGCTGAGCAGCTTTTCTTCAAAGCAAGTTTAACTGATACCTGGTTAAAACCATCATCATGATTGCCATTTCATCTAGTATTGCTTTTTAGGATGTATTCACTACAAGTTCAGATTTATCCATTGCCCACACTTACAATCACTATCAATCTTTCTATCACAGATAGTTTAGCTATCTTTCAAAAATAGCTCACCAACCCACATACTAAGTTGCTTTCTAGTGAACAAAACCTATGCTGCTATAACAGTGTCAAAAGGAAATTTGGAACATGAAAGATACTTACTTTCTCCTCCATCTTCTTTTTCTCCTCACTAGATTTGTTTGAAATTTGTTTTACAAATTCACTGAGTTGTAATTCCTTATTCTCAGCTGCTGCAATCTTTCGCTCAAGCTCCTCAAGGTGGGATGTTGATCTTTCTGAAACGTGAGGCTGCAGTGGTGTGCTCTCATACTGCAGTTGCTTACAAAAAGAAATAAAATAATCACACAAATGAATGCACACATACCATCATACACTTGAGCAGCACAGCAGAAAACAGTCCTGCATTTTTTTTCACTGTCAGGAAGGGTGTGGTTTGATTTTTCAAACATTAAAATATGTGTTTCAGGAATCTGGAGAAAAAAATGAAGATGATGCCACCTTTACATTCACAACACATGCAAATGAACACTGGGGGGCCACTTTCCCCCTCAGATTTATGGAGGAGGTGTGACTTTTCTTCCAAAAGAAACCCCTCAAAATCCAAACAAAAAGTGTTTTCAAAACAAATCACTGCCACTGCATTATCATACCACCCCCTAGGAAGAAAAACACTCTGTAAAATGGCTATGAATATATTAAAGTAAGAGATGTTCCAATCTCAAGATCCTTCTATAGCAGAACATTAGTACTAGTCAAACCTTAGAGCTATCACACCTGAGGTGCAGAATGGTGCAGCGAAAAGTCTGAGACTACAGCTACAATCAGAAGGCAGGCCTCCTACCTTCTGTCCTGTATACCAAAACCCTCCTCCCTTTCTATTTCATGCAGTTCAGTATTACTCTTCTACCTCCACTGCCCACAGACCGACAAGCACAAAATGGAAATCGGCTGCATGTGGGATGAAAAAGGAGATGCATCCCGTTAGGCTTTCAGTTTCAAGATTCTTTTAATAACATAAATTGGTATATTTAAAGAAATTATACAGACAGTATTTTTAACTAGTAACATTCCTTCAGCAATGCATTAAAAGAGATTAAAGCCTCCATTAAAGGAGATTTGCATTTGTAAGTTAATCTTATAGAAGGCATACAATCAAGCAGAAATTCTAATACATTATAAACTTTTTAAACTCTTTAATCTATGAAAGATGAATGCATCTGCTGCTTTATTTGAAGTGTATTATGGTATAGTAAGATATGTACACTAAAATTTCAGTTTCTGCAGGTGGGGTAGTTTTTTTTGGGTTTTGTTTCTTTTTTTTTGTTTGTTCGTTTGTGTTTCTGGGGTTTTTTTTGTTTGTTTGTTTGTTTTTTCTTTTTTAATCTTAATCTAGACAGAATTTTGAAGTATTTTGTAAAAGAACTTCTGGAAGCACCAAAAGCCATATTCCTAGATGTCTAAAAAAGTTTCTGAATACCTAACTTCACATCGAGGCTCCACCTGAATTCCTCTCCTGTCTCACTGTCCTGGTTTCGGCTGGGATAGGGTTAAATTTCTTCCTAGTGCTGTGTTTTGGATTTAGTATGAGGAGAATGTTGATAACACACTGATGTTTTCAGTTGTTGCTAAGTGCCCTCCTAGTCCAAGGACAGCTCCCGTGCCTACTGACTGAGCTAGGTACACGAGATGGGAGGGAACATAATCAGGACAGCCAGCCCAGCTGGCTAATGGGGTATTCCATACCATGTGACGTCATGCTCAGTATATGAACGGTAGGCGTGATCCAGGAAGTAGCGATCGCTACTTGGTTATCAGTCAGCGCGGGTGGTGAGCAATTGCATTGTGCATTTTGTATATTCTATCATTATTTATTATCATTATTTTCCCTTTTTTTTCTGTTCTATTAAACTGTCTTTATCTCAACCCACGAGTTTTTCTCACTCTTACCCTTCCAATTCTCTCCGCGTCCCACTGGGGGGCGGGGGGGAGTGAGCGAGCGGCTGCGTGATATTTAGCTGCCTGCCAGGTTAAACCACGACAGTCCTTTTTGGCGCCCAACGTGGGGCTCGAAGGGTTGAGGTAACGATAGATCTGACCAAAGTGTGTTAAGGAAAAATTGTTATAAGCATTCGTTATATTGATTGGTCACAATGTTGATGTATTGGCTGTCAAAGTTGTGGGGCTGGCTTTCAATGTTGGGTCATGTAATACCTTGCTTGCAGTATGTGTTCCCTTTTATGCTGTTTATCATCAGTCGGAACTGGGCCAAGATTATCATTTTGCTGCTGTTTTATGAGGTGATAAAATCATTGGTCGTAAGTCTAATCTGGTATCTGTACTCGGTACTGCCGTCATTTCTGTACATCAGGAACCACCTCTTAGAAATTATTAGTAATTGCACTTTTTTCTCCTCGGAGAATGAATTTAAGGGGGAGACAGGATGGGACACTTTCTCCCACTTGTTCATCTTCCCTTCCATATTGTCAGAAACTCCTTTTTCTTCTATCCTCTTCACAAAGATGTCCACAATATTCCCTGAGAATTTTGAATATCCTTGGGATGTTCAAACAAGCATGTTCATATTGCTATGTCTCCTGAATGTTTTTCAGGCCTTGTTTAGGGTTAAACAACTATTCAGGAATACTGTCCAGAGATCAACCCTCAGGAACAAGAAAAGAGGGAGGGCAAACGGCGTTGCCTCGTCGGGGCGGGTGGAGCGGCGAGTCTCAGAGGCAGTGAGCAGCGGGAGATCAACCCCGGCAACAGACACGGTAGCTACTCAAAACCCCACTACAGGTACTGCGGCTACTTCAAGCCCCACGACAACCCCTGTGGCTACTCAAACCCCAGCAACAGTCACTGTAGCTTCTCCAACCCCTGCAACAGGCACTGCAGCCACTCAAGCTCCAGCAACAGGCACTACAGTTACTTCAACCCCCATGACAAGCACTGCAGCTACCCAAACCCCAGCAACAGGCACTACAGCTGAACCAGAGGACCAACCCTTGCTGGTATCCGTTGCCCCTGTACAGAAGAGGAAATCTTGGAAGTGGAGATCAGGTCGTTTAGAAAGGGATGATGAAAGAGCAGGGCCATCACAAGGAGGGGAGGAGGAAGAGGAAGAACTCATAAACGAGACGGAAACCACCCGATCCCTATCCCTGAGTGAGCTGCGAGATATGTGGAAAGATTTCAGCCATCGTCCAGGCGAGCATATTGTTACCTGGCTGCTCCGATGCTGGGATAATGGGGCCAGTAGCCTGGAATTAGAGGGGAAGGAGGCCAAACAGCTGGGATCCCTTGCTAGGGAAGGAGGCATTGACAAAGCAATTGGAAAAGGGACACAGGTCCTCAGCCTCTGGAGGCAACTGCTGTCAGGCGTGAAGGAAAGGTATCCCTTCAAGGAAGATGTTATATATTGCCCAAGCAAATGGACCACTATGGAGAGAGGTATCCAGTACCTGAGAGAACTAGGCGTGCTGGAGGTGGTTTTATAGTGACCTGGACGACAACCAAATGCCCAAAGATCCAGATGATGTCCAGTGCACGCGACCCATGTGACGGAAGTTGGTACGGAGCACATCAGCATCGTATGCTAGTTCGTTGGCAGTATTGTCCTGGGCAGAGGAAGAAGCACCAACGGTGGATGTCTTAGTTAGCAGACTTCGGGATTTCGAAGAAACTATCTCCTCCTCCCTTGTCTCGGCTGTAGAGAAACTATCCCGAGAGGTCCAGCAACTCAAAGACGATAGGTCCTATTCTCCACCTGTACGGACCAGTATCTCAGCCATTAGGAGTCAGCGTTTTTTTCCTCAAGAGAGAGGATATCAAAAGTACACACTACGAGACACCCTGTGGTTTTATCTGCGTGACCACGGAGAGGACATGAGGCAGTGGGATGGAAAACCTACCTTGACCCTAGAGGCACGTGTACGTGAGTTGCAAGGAAAAACAATCACACAAGGGGGTTCTCTCAGGAAAAATGCTGCTCCAGTTTTCAGGAAAACCCTGTCTCACGACGGTCCAGTTTCCAGTGAACAGTTCCCCAGACAGAGTAGAAGGGCTGATCTTACTTTGGATTGTAATGAAGGAATTCTTGACACACGTTTGCAAGAAGTGAGAAGCGGATACTATGACCAGAACTAGAGGGGCCCTGCCTCCGGCCAGGTGGAGGAAAGGGACAACCGGGTTTACTGGACTGTGTGGATTCAATGGCCTGGCACATCAGATCCACAGGAGTATAAGGCTCTCGTAGACACCGGTGCACAGTGCACCCTAATGCCATCAGGCTATAAAGGGGCAGAACCCATTTGTATTTCTGGAGTGACAGGGGGATCCCAAGAGTTAACTGTATCGGAGGCCGAAGTGAGCCTAACCGGGAACGAGTGGCAGAAGCACCCCATTGTGACTGGCCCAGAGGCTCCGTGCATCCTTGGCATAGACTACCTCAGGAGAGGGTATTTTAAGGACCCAAAAGGGTATCGGTGGGCTTTTGGTATAGCTGCCGTGGAGACGGAGGAAATTAAACAGCTGTCCACCTTGCCCGGTCTCTCGGAGGACTCTTCTGTTGTAGCGTTGTTGAGGGTTGAAGAACAACAGGTACCAATCACTACCACAACAGTGCACTGGCAGCAATACCGCACCAACCGAGATTCCCTGATCCCTATCCATGAGCTGATTCGTCAACTGGAGAGCCAAGGAGTGATCAGCAAGACTCGCTCACCCTTTAACAGTCCCATATGGCCAGTGTGAAAGTCTAATGGAGAGTGGAGACTAACAGTAGACTACCGTGGCCTGAACGAAGTCACGCCGCCACTGAGTGCTGCTGTGCCGGACATGCTGGAACTTCAATACGAACTGGAGTCAAAGGCAGCCAAGTGGTACGCCACCATTGACATTGCTAATGCCTTCTTCTCCATCCCTTTGGCAGCAGAGTGCAGGCCACAGTTTGCTTTCACTTGGAGGGGCGTCCAGTACACCTGGAACTGACTGCCCCAGGGGTGGAAACACAGCCCTACCATTTGCCATGGACTGATCCACACTGCACTGGAACAGGGTGAGGCTCCAGAGCACCTGCAATACATTGATGACATCATCGTACGGGGCAACACAGCAGAAGAAGTTTTTGAGAAAGGGGAGAGAATAATTCAAATCCTTCTGAAGGCCGGTTTTGCCATAAAACAAAGTAAGGTCAAGGGACCTGCACAGGAGATCCAGTTTTTAGGAATAAAATGGCAAGATGGACGTCGTCAGATCCCAATGGATGTGATCAACAAAATAACAGCCATGTCCCCACCAACTAGCAAAAAGGAAACACAAGCTTTCTTAGGCGTTGTGGGCTTTTGGAGAATGCATATTCCAGATTACAGTCAGATCGTAAGCCCTCTCTATCACGTGACCAGGAAGAAGAATGACTTCAAATGGGGCCCTGAGCAACGACAAGCCTTTGAACAAATTAAACAGGAGATAGTTCATGCAGTAGCCCTTGGGCCAGTCCGGGCAGGACAAGATGTAAAGAATGTGCTCTACACCGCAGCCGGGGAGAATGGCCCTACCTGGAGCCTCTGGCAGAAAGCACCAGGGGAGACTTGAGGTCGACCCTTAGGGTTCTGGAGTCAGGGATACAGAGGATCGGAGGCCCGCTACACTCCAACTGAGAAGGAGATATTGGCAGCATATGAAGGGGTTCGAGCTGCTTCGGAAGTGGTTGGTACTGAAGCACAGCTCCTCCTGGCACCCCGACTGCCGGTGCTGGGCTGGATGTTCAAAGGGAGCGTCCCCTCTACACATCATGCAACTGATGCTACGTGGAGTAAGTGGGTCGCGCTGATCACACAACGGGCCCGAATAGGAAACCCCAGTCGCCCAGGAATCTTGGAGGTGATCACGAACTGGCCAGAAGGCAAAGATTTTGGCATATCCACAGAGGAGGAGGTGACACATGCTGAAGAAGCCCCACTGTATAATAAACTACCAGAAAGCGAGAAGCAATATGCCCTGTTCACTGATGGGTCCTGTCGCCTTGTGGGAAAGCATCAGAGGTGGAAAGCTGCGGTATGGAGTCCTATACGCCAAGTTGCAGAAACTGCTGAAGGAGAAGGTGAATCGAGCCAGTTTGCAGAGGTGAAAGCCATCCAGCTGGCCTTGGACATTGCTGAATGAGAAAAATGGCCAGTACTTTATCTCTATACTGACTCATGGATGGTGGCAAATGCCCTCTGGGGGTGGTTGCAGAACAACTGGCAGCGCAGAGGTAAACCCATCTGGGCTGCCGCATTGTGGCAAGATATTGCTGCCCAGGTAGAGAACCTGACTGTAAAAGTACGTCATGTAAATGCTCACGTACCCAAGAGTCGGGCCACTGAGGAACATCAAAACAACCAGCAGGTGGACCAGGCTGCTAAAATTGAAGTGGCTCAGGTGGATCTGGACTGGCAACATAAGGGTGAATTATTTATAGCTTGGTGGGCCCATGATGCCTCAGGCCATCAAGGAAGAGATGCAACATATAGATGGGCTCGTGATCGAGGGATGGACTTAACCATGGACGCTATTGCACAGGTTATCCATGAATGTGAAACATGCGCTGCAATCAAGCAAGCCAAGCAAGTAAAGCCTCTTTGGTATGGAGGACGATGGTTGAAATAGAAATATGGAGAGGCCTGGCAGATTCACTATATCACACTCCCACAAACCCGACACGGCAAGCGCTATGTGCTCACCATGGTGGAAGCAACCACCGGCTGGCTAGAAACATACCCTGTGCCCCATGCCACTGCCCGGAACACCATCCTGGGCCTTGAAAAGCAAGTCCTATAGCGACACGGCACCCCAGAAAGAATTGAGTCAGACAACGGGACTCATTTCCGAAACACCCTCATAGACACCTGGGCCAAAGAGCACGGCACTGAGTGGGTCTATCACATCCCCTACCATGCACCAGCCTCCAGGAAAATCGAACGATACAATGGACTGCTAAAGACAACCCTGAGGGCAATGGGTGGTGGGACATTCAAGCATTGGGACACACATTTAGCAAAAGCCACCTGGTTAGTCAACACCAGGGGATCTGTTAATCGAGCTGGCCCTGCCCAACCAAGACTTTTACGTACTGTAGATGGAGATAAAGTCCCTGTCGTGCACATAAGAAATATGCTGGGGAAGACAGTCTGGGTTACTCCTGCCTCTGGCAAGGGAAAACCCATCCATGGGATTGCTTTTGCTCAAGGACCTGGGTGCACTTGGTGGGTGATGCAAAAGGATGGGCAAGTCTGGTGTGTACCTCAAGGGGATTTGATTTTGGGTGAAAATAGCCAATGAACTGAATTTTATGATGTCAATTTTATATGATATTGTATATCATTATTTCTATGGTTGCTATCAATGGTATAGCAGTGAGAATCACACAGATTAATGAAGAATGAACTAACTCTGATGAAACTGAACAAAGTGCAACGATGATAGAACTGAACAAGTGCAGCAGTACCGAAATGAGAACTGGCTTCAGGATGCAACAGCCCAACACCACACACCATTTTTCTGGCCCTGAAAGACTGTTATGACAGATGGAGCCCAAAGTCGTGGACTAAATGAACTCAATGGACATTTGTATATATTTATGTATGTATATGTATTATATGTATATATGTATGTATATGTATTATATATGTGTATATATATAAAAGATAGTGGTGATTAATTGAAACGTATCGAAAAATGTGAGACCTAAGCATAACGTAAATGGTATGGAATAAGGGGTGGATACTGTCCCGGTTTCGGCTGGGATAGGGTTAAATTTCTTCCTAGTGCTGTGTTTTGGATTTAGTATGAGGAGAATGTTGATAACACACTGATGTTTTCAGTTGTTGCTAAGTGCCCTCCTAGTCCAAGGACAGCTCCCGTGCTTACTGACTGAGCTAGGTACACGAGATGGGAGGGAACATAATCAGGACAGCCAGCCCAGCTGGCTAATGAGGTATTCCATACCATGTGACGTCATGTTCAGTATATGAACAGTAGGTGTGATCCAGGAAGTGCTGATCGCTACGTGGTTATCGGTCAGCGCGGGTGGTGAGCAATTGCATTGTGCATCACTCATCTTGTATATTCTATCATTATTTATTATCATTATCTTCCCTTTTCTGTTCTATTAAACTGTCTTTATCTCAACCCACGAGTTTTTCTCACTCTTACCCTTCCGATTCTCTCCCCGTCCCACTGAGGGGGCGGGGGGAGTGAGCGAGCGGCTGCGTGATATTTGGCTGCCTGCCAGGTTAAACCACGACACTCACACAAACCAGATTCTCACCTGATGCACATCTGTGTTATTAATGTCATGTTTAAGTACACTAGCCGAGATCCTGGTGCAGTGTTTGTGACAGAAAAAGATAAGGTAATAAAAGGGAGACAGAAAAACTATTTCTCTGCATATCTGCCTTTAACATTCTCTTTCTGCATTGCCTTTTAGATATGCAGAGGTTGGAGATGGGTTTTGTGTGCAACAGGGTTAGCAGCCACAGTTCTCAAACTGACCTGCATTTCGTGGTTAGCCTATGCTACCCCATCCTTACACTTTCTGATATTTGCGCTAGTTAGATAAAAATTAGGACAGGTATGCCCAAAATACCATCACACATTCCCTTTCAGATTAAGTGTTCCTTAGGAGTACTAATCCATATCCTTTTCAGGTGTCTTGTGCAAAGGTATTCCACCAGTCTGCCTTCTCACATCTCTTCCATCTATTCTGTCGATAAAATCTAACCCACTCCTTTGGGTAGTGCCTCCTTCTCCTCTTCAGAAAGCCTTCCATCAATTGTTTTCAGATACTCTCTTATCAAACTACTTAATCTCCTAATATCTCATTTTGTCCTGCAGTAAATTGTGAACACACTTTCAGGTGTCAGTTACCGGACAATGGAAAGCTTTGCTGAAAGAAAAATATCCATCCTACCTGCAAATTAGTCATGTAAGGTTCTTCGCAGTTCACAAGATGGCTCAGTCTTGCGTGTTGAGCTCGTAATTCATTCTCCCTTATCTTCTGATGCAAATTGTTAATTTGCTGCTTTTGCCTGTAATACACAGATTTTATTTGAAAAGAAAAGGAATGGAAGAGAGATTAAAAAACCATAGATCTTAAGACTTATACTGAAGAATACTGTAACAATGCTATTCGACTATCCTGGATCTACGTTAGCTGTGGGCTTTTTCCCACCGCAGCCAGACTGCAACTAGTCTAGTTTTCTACTAGAACTGGAATCTTATCAGGATATGAGCTATTAAACTACAGTTGCCATGTAACTTTCACTTAAGCATACCCCAAGGGGTCTGCACTCAACTGGCAATAATAAGCAAATTTTGTAGAAATACGATTTGAAAACTATCAATTTTGTAGAGGTTGAAGGAGGTTTCTGTTGTCATTTGCTCCTAGGGCCAGAAGTATAAGGAGGAAAAAGTAAACAGAAAAGAGAACAAAACCAACAAAACCTTTATTTTACTTCTGCTTGGCCCCTCTCTCTTTGCCAGAGCTGACTTTTGACACAGGTTAAAAAGATTTCTAAATCAAGGGGAGCAGAAAGAACTTAAGAAGAAAAAGTCATAAGACAGTCAGCATGGCTTTCCTGCAAGGTCTTTCTTTTTGCTTTGCTTAAGACTTTCTCAGTCAACTGCTTTATGAAAGATGTTCCCTATCTCTAGGGTAAAATACCGCACTGCATACTAAAACAGAATTAACCTCTTACACCAATCGCTTGGCCAGTGCACAGCAGAAACAGTATCACTATTACATCACTATTTAATTATATCACAAATTATATCACTGTTTAAATGATATAATTGCATGACTGCAATTTGAACTAGCATGACTGCAGGGCAAATACAAGCCAGGTCTCAGCCCGAGCCCATGTTACAGCCCTGTGAGGTGTGCTGTACTCTCTATGGAGCGATGGGCACTTCAATAACTGACTCCAGAATGGAGCTGTCAGCACCCATCAGAAACACACATAGCTACCTTCTCAATAAACTTAAAACCAATTTTGTGCACTCCTTTAATTTCCCTTTTTCCTTCTTATTTTATACTAGGACATATTTGCATGCAAGCATGAAATTGTTTCTCAAAGCTTCACATCTAAGCATGCAACATGATTGGCTTTTCTGGAAACGATGACACTGAACCGAGATGACTAAACCAAATCTTAAGAGGAGATAAACAGCAAACACAGGTTAACTTCAAGGGAGAAGACCTGCCCGTGCACGCAGTGGAAAAACAAATCCTCTAAAAGCACAGAAAAAGACAAAAGTTGGTTTGCTTTTTTTAATTTTGGGAACAGTTGCGTTTAGGAAGAACATCTCGGAAATTTTATCGTGAGTATACAAAATATGTATTATACAATCTATAAACTAACACAAAGTTGTATTAGTTGAAAAGATGCCAACTGCAAATTTTAAGTGGAAAAATGAGATGCAAAAACCCAATTAAAAGGAATATTTTAGTCATATACATTCTCCTAGCTAGTCATCAGCCAACTGTATCCCAATTATTTGGTTTACAAGAGGAATTTAGTATTTCAAAAATAGTGAATATATTAGAAGTTCAACTTCTAAGCTATGCACGTTGCAGAAGACATGATGCATGCCTACAGAACATCTTTTTTTATGTTTCCCTACTTTTGTATCTATAAAGACTAGCAATGAATGGAAAACCAGTATAAACAAGTTGCAATTTGGTAGTACCTTAGAACAATTCATTCAATGCAATTCATAAAAACAGAACAACTGAGTGTATTTACGTGACTGCATAGCAAGTCTTAAAATATTCTGTATCATCACAGGTGATTTTGAGGCTCCCCTTTTCTATTCCATTATTTAGATGGAACAAGCTTGAACAAATATAAAAGGAGTATGTAACACGGGAAGACTTTGTATAGTTCTGGTTGGCATCTGTACAATGGCACTACAAACAAAAAGCTTCAAACTTATTTTGGAAGAAGCAGATTTGAAGATTACGTAGAAGAATATGCTCTTAACTTGTAACAGACCTTGTATGAGCCCAAGGGCTTGTATAAGCATATGAGAAAATATAAGGCCTTGATGACTTCTGTGCATGCTTGGTCACAAATACCAAAACCATTTAGTATGAGTTGTCTTAACCTATGAACGGAATTCATTTTTCATTTATCACCTTATTACTTACTAGACAGACCTATTAAAATATCTTTGCCCCACGTTTTAAAATTATTTATCCATTTGTCAGTTATCTCTTGAAAGCACTAAGTGATTTTCTGTTTGTGACTGATTGTATCTTAGCAGTGCCTTCCTTCACAAGCAGGATTTCATAGCCTGAACTAAACACTACATACAGCCTGGAGTAAATGTTTTAAAATATTTTTGAACTTCCAATGTAGTTTGAACTACATTACCATATTGCCTTTCATAATCCTTTCCCTACCCTACCAAATCCCTGCAGGAAAAAAGGTGAGACCAATTAATCCATGATGAAACAGAGCTGTGCTAGCACAGAGTGTAACTACCTTGCTTCTTTTCACTCCGCAAAGCATGAAACTCTCTGCCGTTATAAAATCTTGCCAATAAAACACACCACACAAATGTTTTAAGGCTGTGGAGATCCCGCACAACTTCTTTGCATAACTGCCTCTCTGAAAATATCATTAACCTCATGGCACCCAGAAACAAAAATTCTGAAATAACCCAGCAGTCACAAGTAGAATAGAAGACAAGCACCATAGAAACATATTTACTATTCACATACAATCCTATAAGTCTTTGTAGATGTCATACCAGATGCATTTTATCACTGATGTTCTCATATGCTAAGACAGTTTTAATCCTCTGTTAGCCCACAGCTGTTGCTATTAATCCACTGCATAACCAACCACAGGCTGTGAGCTTTATTTAAAGGGAGCATAGGAAAGTCCAAACACCCTCACAAACACAGCTCATTTATTGCAGTGGGAACACTGTCCCCAGAAGAAGCCTCCCTATTAACAATCAATCATCTCAGTGCTTTCAAAAAAAAAAAACACCACCCAACATAACACAACACCACCCCCAAAACCAAAACCAACCCCCCCCAAAACCAACCCCCCCCCCCCAAAACCAAACCAAAAAACCAACCAAACAAAAACCAAACCACCACAAAAAAACCCCAACCAACCTTCAGCATTTAGGTGCTCTCAAATTTCTGCTCAGATACATGGCAACTGCCAGTCTGGGTAGGCCCAAACCAGATATAAATAATCCTGAAACTGAGGGATTTTACCTTCTAGGCAGCAATGCTACTCTCGCCTTATATCAGTTACAATGTTTATAAACTCATGCATATCCTCCGTGTTCGCAGAGGGCCAGACTAGAGCAGACTGAAATTCTGTAACTGTTGTGACCAATGCTGGCAAACTCTCCTCCGCTCTTCCCCTTCTCTGATCAGCTGCTAACACCCTCAAATTTCCCCAAGGGTTCAAGATGTGTTAAAAAAAAGATTAAATTCACTTTTTAAATTTTTTTTGCCAGAGATGCTAGAGTTACACAGCTGCACTGCATCACTCTGACCTACTCCTTTTCCTGTAATTTTCAATACAGGAATTTCCAATCAGTCAGTCTTACACAGGACTGAAGTCTCCAGACATCAAGCTCCTCAACCTTTTGTGATTCCAGAAGCCATCTGCGTACAGCTGGGTGCAGGCTGTGGCCTGAGCTCAAGGCACAGGGGAACCTGACAGGAGCCCACCCTTGAGACTCAAGTTTACAGAAACCAGACTGCAGCTCACACAACCAGGTTCAATGAAAATACTGTACCTAGGTACCAATGAAACTACTCTCCTTCACAAATTCCCTTTTTTTTCACGAGTGAGTGTTACAGTTCTATGTTGACGGCAAAGAAAGAGTTTATTGGCATACTATGTGAATGTCACGGGACTTTTTACATGGTTTCATTCAGCTCCTTTGTCCAAAGAGAAAATACTCTGTTTTACTTCAAGTGTCTGTCTTGACACGTCCCTTCCCCTTACACTCAGACTTAAGGAGCAGAGAAAAGGCAGCAATACCCTGCTCTAAAGTCATCAACCAACCAAAATGACTCAGAGGGGAGAACAGTTTGTTCTAAAAAAAGAAAAAAAAAGGTCACAAAAGGCAGGAATGAAAAACATTCTTTTGGGAGGGACATTTAAAAGTGTTCTTTATTTAAATTGATGTTTCAGAAGAAAATGTCATTAAAAGATGTATAAAATTTAACTCTTCTATCCAACTGATTAATACAAACATGACACTAATACCATTGTTTTCACAAACACTTCTGGCACAAATCTTTCCAGCTATCCCTCAAGGTATAATACTGTCTTCAGGAATGGGGGGTGGCAGTGCACAAGCAAACAGACAAAAAAAGAACTGAAACTCCTTTTGAACTAGGAGAAGATTGTCTGGTACAGAAGACCATTGCGGTTAGCTGCAGAAGAGTTCTGCACCGAAAACATCGACTCGTATTTTTCTTCAGATACAATGATTGTAAGGCTTTTTTTCTCAGAAGAAACCTGTTTGTTATATTTTCATTATTATTATTATCATCATTATTATTTTTCTTCTAAAAATTTCACTGATACCTTGGACTATGCCTTTTCACCCCAATTTTTGAACGTCCAGACATAATTTATGAATATCCTGAGATCAAATCCTCCCTGTGCGTTCCTCCCAGGTACATTCTTTCTGAGGGAGCTCAGCTGAAGTGACAGGTTATCCAATATACATGACTCAAGTGGTGGTTGCGTGCTCTATGGTCCCTTGTAACCAGCTCTTTTGTCCCAATTCCCACATGTTAGTTATTTACATGCTAGCTAGATTATTTATGGAAAACCCTACTATTTTCACAAAGTTATTACTTTGGCTTACTTCCAGGTCTTGTAAAATGCATACATCTTTTGTTCCCTTTTCTTCTACTTCCTTGAGCATTCTTTATTTTTGTAAACAAAATTTGAAGGCTTCAGTCATGTGTTGCTACTGCACATCAATGATACTTTGTAAGGAAGGAAAAGTTAAAAACCTGTCATGGCAGATCATACCATTCTCTCACCTTTCCCAGAATTACCAACTACTACCCCCACATGAACCGCTGGCACTAGAGACTAGGCTACCTGACTAAGATGTTGATTCTGTGTAATTATTTTTATCGCATTTAAGGAGAGTAGTTCTCCTTATCTGATTTCCTGCCTGCCACAGACACTTCCATTCCCACACAGTAACCTCTGTGTTGAGCCCAACAATTTAAATCAAACCGAAGCACGTCAATCATCAGGAAGCTAAAAGCCCATGCTCAAAGTACTGAAACCGATGAAATGACATATGCCAGCATGGTTCTGACAGGTCTCTGCCAATGTCCTTTGCTGTAGAAGGAAACAAAAGCCCTTGATCCTGAATGCCACTCCCCATGTTTGGGGAGAAAGCAAATTCTGAGCATCAAGCATACGGGTAGGGTGGTTCACTAAATCCGGCTCAAACTTCTATCTTTCTGATGCTAAGGGGATGGGGGACAAAAGTAAATCCCAGAACACTTTCAACCAATTACACACCTAAGGAAAAAAATCACTCTTTTTAAGCCCTTGCAAACAGCAAAACAGCCCACCAACTATCTTCTTCTCTTGTAATGACCATTAGTCTGCCCCAACATCAAGTAACTGTTTCTAGCTTGCCTAAAGCCAGGTCTGTAAAGAAGCAGCTCACTTTCAGTTGGTATATGCAGATGACAAGAAGAAAATGCACTAACACTGTGCTGCCCCGTCTGTTTGGGGAGAGGCTGTTGGTGTCCTTCCTGTGCCCTAGATATCAGCTCCTCACTGGATCACGGCCCCCTGCCCACCCCCTCATGCTCCCCGGGAACCCCTGGTCCTCGTGAGGCTGGAAGGGAAAGAGCAGAGTGAGAAGTTAACGGGATTGAAGGAGCTGTGGGGTAAAAACCAGGGACAGTCTTGTGGTAATATGAACAACGCTGGCCTTGAGCAAACTGTGGGGCTGGTCCCTGAAGCTGAGGGGCTGGGATGACACTGAAGGCGAGGGACTGACTAGGGAGAGCGGGTGACGAGGAGAGGCAAGAGTCCAGGCAGCACTGCTGCAGCTCTCCTTCCCCTCCATGGCACACTGGGGGTACTGCCCAGCCAAGCCGCAACATCTGGAACAGGGACCTCTGCTGTGGCCCACCCCGGCATTGCTGTGAAGAGTTAGTGCTCTTCTGCACAGCAGTGAAGGGAGAAAGGCAGGCCAAATACTGGCCTCAGTGATAAGAGCATCACCTCACTAGGACATTTGCATTTAAAGGTCAGAAAACACTTAAAGGCGGGCTAGGGAACGACCAATAAAGGCTTCACATGTGTGTTTCAATTATGGGTCTGCTAAATTTGCAGTCTTTCTGCCCACGGACAGTAAGGGGCTGCTTCTGGTGGTACATATTCCCTGTGCCGCTATTCTCTGCGGACAAACACAGGGAAGACAACATGCTATGCCCCATGAAATGGCAGCCAAGCTCCCACCATCCTGGATGAGTAACTCTACTTAGAAGCTGGCTAGAGTTCAGATGAAAACCACTGGTGCCATTTGACACTGAATCCATTTAAATGAGCAAAAGGAAAGTTACAGCCATAAGAGTGAAGTATCAATTGGGGGGGGGGGGGGGGAGGGCAGGGAGTAGATATCGATTTTGATTCATTTGTAGTTCTGTCCTTTAGCTCATACAATCTCCTGTGAAAGCTCAAGTCAGCACAAAGGATGTGGGATAGCAGAGAACAGCACTCAGCTCAACATGCACAAGCCTGGACTGTTTTCAGAGACCAGCATTAATAATAAATAAACTGCTTAATATACAAATTGCTTCTCTGTATGTCTTAAAAACATGAGTACAACATAACTGACATTCACATCATTTTCTCATATTTACACAGGGCAAGCAAACCGTGGACACGTGCTTACACAGACAACTCATATATGCATTCATCGGGAAATAAAACAGATTTTCTTAAACCTGGGACCAACTCATCTGTTCTCTATAAAACCATCTTACCCCTCACTTACTCTAACATGAAAGAGCCTTTAGAAACCCACGTCTGCTAGAGAAGCACTTCCTCCCCTCAACTTTTAAGACACTTAAATTAGTGTAAATCTAAGTCCCACACTACAAGTCAAGATACAGGTCCAGTACCTTCAAACACTTCAGGGGACTTAGAACAGAGCTTCCTCCACCACAGAGGGGACACTAGTAACTTCATAATAAATCAAATGTCAATTGATGCTTACCTTCAGAAGTCATGAGTTAATGAGAAAGAGTTCCTTTAGGTGAAAATGCCTGAGCAGATTTCCTCAGAATCTGGATACAAAGTAAAATATAATATGGATCCTTCTGTATTACAAATATATTTATTCCACACCGCAGTTGGAGGTATGCTGCTTTGTTTTGTTGCTTAAGAAGCTGGATACTAATTTTTATATCCCTTTGTTTCAAAGGCGTGATCTCTTGGGACCACAAGTCCAAACGTGCAGAGTACTGATAGGGAAAGAAATCAGTAGTAAACAAAGTCCTAAAAACAATGCAAACACATTTTTCCGTGATTTGGAAGATAATGCCAAAGAACTCCAACATCAGCAAAGCCCATGAGAAAAGACGATCTCAAATTTCCTGTGCAATAAAGTCTCTTTTTTTAATGAAATTAAGAGCCTGCAGTTCAAAGTGAATACTACCTTTCCACCAGTCACAGGAGAACTTATCTTGAAGAGAAGATGGGAACACTACTTCTGGGGGTCATTGATCTCGTTCTGGATGGATTGTTATTTTTAAAATGACTTTTCTGAATTGCACAGAAGTTCGAAATGCTAGCCTGGCCCATGGGAGGTAAACTAGTGCTGCAGCAAGGCAGGCAAAAGCACAGTCAGCAAGTGTACTCTACCTTCTCAAATGCTCTGGGCTACTTAGTCAAGGGGTATGAGGCATGAGCGGGACACAGACATGACTGTCTGCACAGAGGACTGCACCCTCCCTCCCACGGTGGGAGGTTTTCGACTTCTGCAATCTCCTGACAGGACAAATGCAGAGCAAGCCTTGCACCTCCCCTGCTGTTCTCAGCTCTGCCAAACACCAGAACTTCCTAAAAATATTTAAATCTACAGAATAGAAAACAGCTCGGCACCAGTTCCACAGAAAATGATCTGGGATTGCAGCTGACCAGAACTACATCGTTGTACTGCAAAAAGCAAACACTACACAAGCACAGCCTATGAGAGAGACAAGCGCTCCGGTGGAGGAAGGCCTCAGCTGGCCAGTTTGGACACTTCAGGGAAGACTAATCAGCTGGAGAGATCTCAAGGAATAACGAAAGCTACCAGAGGTCTAGAAAACATGACCTAGGAGGAAAGACTAAGTCATATTAGGAAAAGTTTTCTAATGCTTCAGCTAATTAATCACTAAACTGTCCAACCCAGCAAGGTTGTAGCAGATAGCAATAGCATAGACATCTACCAGGAGTGACACCACTACAGCTTGTCCTCCCTAGGGCCCAGCAGATAGGTTAGATAGGTCCTTTATAGCCCTATATCCTCTCATTATTGCCAAGATTTAGGTTATTATGTGAAAACTAATTTTAACAAATTCCATTTCATTGATATTACTAGTATTCACCTTTGAAAAGGTGAACTTTTAAACCTGCTAAAATAATTACTCTGTAACAAAATCTTCCTGAGAGTTTAGCAGCCCAAGATACAAAAGCCTCAACCACAAGTTACCTGGGTGATTGGTGATATCAGAAAAAGATAAATGCATCTTTTTCAAGCTATTATTGCAAGCAAAGAATATTTTACACAGCAAGACACTCTGAGGAAGTTCCTCACAGCCCTACTCTCTGCATAGGACTCCCAGTTTTACATGCATGCACTCAGACCCTTAGTGGCATAAAGCTTCAAAGCTTCCTCAAAAATGAGGATATGCTAATGCTGCAGATCTTAACAGGCCACCCAAAATTAAGAGAATTACAGCTTTATACTAGCAGTTACATGAGCACTATCAGAGCACGTACAGTTTGATGTCAATTACTGAAGTCAGGACAATTTGACACAAGGCAAAGAAAATCTAATTCTATTGTCCCAATGAAAACATCTGAGCATAATTCAGCTATGGATGGAAAGCTAATATATAGCAACTGTTTTAAAAATGTAAATGTTATTATGCCCTGAGGAATGACAGCTATTAACTGAAATTATACTTCTATATCCACCTTTCCTTAAAAAGCTTTTCAAATATCCTTAAGCTGTCTGGAGGAGAACACTGCATGCACAGTGTTATTCTCAGCAGCTTATGTCATATGTTCAAATATTTGGCATTTATTCACGCACCCCCTACATGCTGTCCCTGCCAAACAAACAGTGCCAGGAGCACACTAGACACATCTACAGTGGCTGGCCAGTCTCAAGAGACATTCGCAATTGTACCAAACACTGTAATTTCAGTGTTGTGAATGTACTGAACAGAGGACAAAGAATTAAAATATGATGCTGTAATTTTCTAAACCAATACAAACACTATTGGCTCCCTCTGGTGCTAAATATAACGTAGTGTTACATACTAAACTGCCAGAGAAGTAAGCCAATGATATAATCCAATTATTTTGTACAGTAGGTGACAGACATGCTAGTAATAAGTGTTAGAGCAGCAGATTTCCTCTTAAGTCCTTATTCACAGCCTGTACCAACAGCTCTTACGTGGAGAAAACATGACACACACCTTTAAGAAGTGCCATTGTGATCCCATGCACACACACGCCATGCTCCCTTCCCCACACCACGTTTACGCTTCCTAAAAGTACAGTCTCCATCCCATTTTTTAAGAGCAGACTTAGAAGCCAATTTCAGGCTCCAACTCATTAAATTGGCAGTGATTCCTACAGTAGTTTTAAAAAGCAAACCAAAACCACTTTTAAATCCACCCATTTATGCTACTCTGTTCATTTATACTCAAAAATACGCATTTGTTACACCGAACAGACTATACAAATCAAATCAATTTTAACTAATCTATTACTAAATCTGCTGTTCAACACAGCGTATAGAATAAAAATCAAGCCACTTGTTCTTTTCACAGATGCAAGTGGCTATTTGGGTTTTTAAAAATTCTGTTCACAGATTTGAATTTCCAGTGACACATCAAAGCATCCAAGTATGATGATTTACATTGTAAGCATTATGCCTTGAATCATTTTTAATGACTATTTGAAACTAACTTGCAGCTATTCCAAACTGCTAGATTTCTGATGCAAAACAAGGAAGTTTAATAATCTAATCCGGAAGGGCTGGATTTTTGTTGCCTTTTTATCATTGTGTGCAAAGAAGGGAAGCAGGCAGCAGGTTTCTCTCCTCCTCCTCCCCCTCCTCCCTTTTTTAACAAGGTAAAGGTAGAACAGCATAAGGCCCTGTACAGAGCCTCCATTTCCTACTTATCAACAGATTTAAGCATCACCATGCAGAACAAGGTGTGTGGTGCGAAGTGATGTTAATCTCCTCCACCTCCTGGATTAGCAGAGCCCCAGCGCAATTCCCAATAGAAGAGGGTCTAACCTTAAAAAACCTGGGAATGACCCTGTGGTTGAAAGAAGGGAGGCTGGTGACAAGGGCAAGAGAAGGGTGTTCCCGGTGTGCTGCTTTTCATCCAGCTGTTCCTTGTACTTGTCAGCAGCAAACAGCTGGCCCTGGAGCACCACGCCGGCTGCTATCCTGCTCCTCTGGCTTCCAGGCAGCAGCAGGTTCCAGGCAGCTTGGTCTCTCCCAAGCTTCTGTCCCCCCAGAATTAAATAAGTCTTGCTGGCATCCTCCAGTTACAGGTTCGTAAATTCAGTATGAGACATGACTTAAGGAGACCACACCTTTCAAAACTCCATGAGAACCACAGGTAGGAAGGGCCTTCTCAGCAAACACCTACTACCAAACCTCAGTCAACAAAAGAATTCCTCCTCTACCTCCTGAAAGCATAAATTCTGTAATTTAACTACCACCATCTCGAATCCTAATTAACCACACTTTAGCAAACTTTGTATTTTTATTTTATGCCACTATTCCCAAATAAATTCAAATTCTAAAAAGAAGTTTAAAGTAAATTCAGGAAGACCAGGAGCTGGAAGACTTAGGTTTACTCCCAAACATCATCTTGACTCTCAGTGCAAGGCCTTGTGACCCCATGTGTTAAATATGGATAATACCAAATTTTTGCTTAGCGCCACTTAGTGCCTTGAAGAAAGGTATTATTCACACTTAAGTCTTATTAATACCCCATCTAATAAGAAATTACACTAGTGCTTTATAATGGAGTTCTATTTCTAGGATTTTGAACAGCAGCTATATACCATTTTCTCCATGAGTGAAACCAAAAATATTTTTATTTGTCATAGAAAACACTACCTCTTCTTAAAAAAAGGAAAAAAATCGGTTGTAAAATCTTTCTAAATATGCAACATCACTTTGTACTAATTTTAAATATTACAAACCACCTATTTTAAATAATTTTATTTCATTTTAAAATAGTAACTTTTTAAGGCAAATATTTTGCCCAAATGGAGGCTCAATATTAAAAAAAGAGCCTTTTCTGTTATGTATTATTATACTACATTATTATAATTTACAACATGCTTAACTGTAACACCAAGTGTCTACTTAAAGGGAATGACTCTAACATCACTAAGTGGTCTTTGTTTTGCTTCAGCAGCTTCTAGAGTGTATTTTGCCTTTTCAGCTTGATGAAAAGGAATCATCTCAACCAACTTCTGGTCAGAAATCCAGAAAGAACTGTATTCACTATCGTTAAGTCACACGAACTTATGACTTGTACAAAAAAAGAACCAGCACACTGCCGTTGGATATCAAGAAATAGCTTTTCTTCCTCTTCAAGTAACATTAGCAGGCAACTAGGTTACAAACTGTCACTTCAGAAACTTTACCCTTGACTGTAAACGCATTTCCAGTGTGAGAAGAATAACGTGAACTGCCTTTTCAGTTGCCATTGTATAACAAGCCTTCATGTAGAGTGCAGAGGATGGTAAGCTCAGCAGAGGCACCAAAGACCACTCCTAGCCATCACGGGCAACGTACTTACAAATGCTGCTGACAGCTTGGGTCCTGAGAGGTGGGCTGCAGGTTATACAGCATTACTACTGATATAGCAAGCCTGAAAAAAACACTGTAATTTAGACAGCCTTTAAGCAGTTGATCAAAAGGCTCTGACAGAGGAGATCGAAGCATCCGTTAAGGATGTTTCCATTTTAACTGCTTATTCCCTTGGGAGCTCACCACCTCTGCAGGAGAGCTGGCAGAGTGGGATGGTGTACCCGTGCCTCAGCTGCTGCAGTTCGTAACTTTGCGTCCCATCTTCCGCTGCAGAGGCAGGTAAACGCACACTAATGCTCCGCATCAAACTGGGGAAGCTGATGCTGACCTTCATGACAATGCCAGCAGAGGTACCAGCCAGATTGCTAGGGGACAGAAACACCTTAAACCACTGCAACTCCTTGCTCTGTTGCAATAGAGGAAGGAAGAGATCTTGCACAAGCATAATTCTCCTGGTCCCAAAGTAAATTATGCCCAAGTTGTCTATCTCCACCCATTAAAAGAGAGGAACTGCTAGATGAAATATAAAAACATTCATAATGGATGCCTGACATTCCTGTGATCAACACACACCTGCTTTAGACAGTTCTCCTCGTGCTGTGGAGGAAAGTATCAATATGAGGGCACAGCTATTTCAAGATCAGAACAACCACTCCTCTTTCAGCCAGGAGCCAAGAGTTTATTATTAAAACACAGACTAAGCCAAATGATAATTACGTCAAATATAAAAATGCCCTTCTTAAATGTCCTACATCCAAACTCTGCAGCTCCTGATGATATCTGCTAATTTAGTGTAAGTTTCATTAAGTTCAAGCCCTTTATTAAAAGCACATTTTCCTCGTTAAGGCTTAATTTTATCCAAACATCAAGAACTCCAGAAATTACTTCAGATATACTAGAAACTTAACAGCAGTGAGTTGCTGCCAAGGCCCATTTCAGATTGATAGCAATTTTAATAAGCCGCGATGTATTTACTGACATATAGATCCTGGATTTAATATTTTATTATCTGAATAATTTGTATAAGCATTTGAATAGGATTTTACCACTGAATGTTACTGCAAAGGTCGATTTCTCAAAGCTTTATCAACTTGGCTTCAAATATATTGCATTTCTGTACTTGTCATGGAAAAGAAAATCAGGGCAATGCAGTTTACCAGCTTCCATCTTGCAAGTCACTTTCAAGACCTGTACAAGCGGAAAGGTGTCTGATACAAACTCCCATACTGGTAAGAAGCTAAGCTGGGGAAGCTGGCAGCAGAACTGGCTGTTGGTCTCACTCACCCTTTTCCACTGCAGAGGCATTAAACCCCTAAGTAAATTTCCAACTCTGTAAAAGACTTTTAGCCAGCAGCCAGTCTTCTCTCCCAGCAAGGATTAGCTCCCACATATTTGTGCATAAATATTTGCTGGATTGGAACTTAACAACTTTACTGAGTAAGCAGCTCTCCCGAAAGTCAGTTTCTACATCATAGCTTTTACATCATGTAATCTAATCAATGCAGCAGGAGCAGGTTACTCACCGATCGATCACAATCTCTTTCTGTCTTAGCAGCCCCTCTTTGATTTTCATTAGAGATTCCCAGTTGCTGAAGTCCTGATAGCTGGTAGCTGGGTAACTTTGACGAGATGTTCCAGTCGGAACCTGCATAAAATAATTGTAGAATTGGCCTCCAAAACAGTAAAGATAAATAATATCCTAGATATTAGGATAAAAACAAAGCGGTTTGTTGTTTCAGAAACCTATCAGTTGTTTTTCAGTTTAATTCAGAATTGCTTTATATAAAATAATCAGATTTATAAACAAGTTTCTTGAAACAATCTTCAGTCCAGTATCAGTGATTTAAAACTTATTTTATCATTTCTCTACTAAAGAATTCATAGCTCTGAAAGCAGTTTGAGATGAAAAACTCATTTAGAATTTAAGTACATAATTAAGACAAACACCACAAAATGTTCATATCCTGCTGCAATTCTTGTACTACAAACGAGATAGCTTGATAGCTTTAGACCTGCTGATAACTGCAGATAATGGTTACCATTCCTTTCATTTGTTTGACTCCCACCTGTAACTTTAGCATATAGAGAAAAAGAAATTCCCCTGCATGTGTGTGCATTTAAAATATAGAACATGGGAATATAATTCTGGTTAAATTCTAACTGTTTCCAAGAACAAAAGTTTCACAAGTAACAGGTTTCAGGCTTTCCATTCATCTTCTCAAAAGCCAGGCTATGTGTCTCACCACAAACTGAGGATGACAGCTGAACTGGGTATGAACCAACAACATTATGGTTTGGAAGAAAACTAAACAACTAACTGGGATGTTTAATCAACTGAGAATATAAAAAGTATTACAAATATTTGTATCAGGAATTCACATAAGGGAAGATTTAAGGTAGAACTTCTGTGATCAGACTGAGGGATCCCAGCATCGTTTGCCATGAGGTATCATCTAATCTTCCACCAGTTTTTTAATCACTGAAAAAAAGATTTCTCTTATTATCTGGGAGGCATCCTGGACTATGTTGCCTTTTTATGGTTTTGGAAGAGAGCAGAAGGAAAAAAAGATGAAAATATGGCTAATTTTTTTTTTAAGTTTAAATAGATTTTAGGATATTTTTACTTGTATTGCTTTAAAATGTTTTAAATTTCATTTGAAATTACAATAAACTGTATTAAGACTAAGACATATCATCAACAATTAAAATTAGGTAAACAATTGTCAAGTAGTCCATGCTTCTGGTCAAAGCTTTACTGTGAACTATAACACTGAACGGAGAGAATTCATTGCTTAAACCCCCATACCATCATGTGCTGAAGTCAGAACCCAACTCCTGACAGGTGTGGTCTCTTCTGCAAGTTGAAAAAGTACTTTTTTCCCATTCATTCTAGTTCGGTTCCATCCCTAGCTTGCTCATTGATAAAATGGACAGAAAAACATTTTCCTTCTTTTAATTTATAACTTAAAACCAGACATAAGCTGACAAGACTTACTAGTTCTAAAATCTTTCAAGACTGTCAGACACACCACTCCACCCTCCCCAAGTCCAATTCATCTGCTTCAGGGAATATTTCCTTTGCTTAATAAACTGGATAGCTTCAATAGTAAAATTAGTTACGAATGATTTTTAAAAAATTCTACACATTAAACACTTCATGCCAATTTCTGGCCAAAGACACACTGAAAATGTTAACTGTGTATCCTTGACATTGATACAATATCAAGTGTTGTATCTTTATTGAAAAGGCCATATTGACTGCTTTTTAAGGAAAAGTAAAATGTGAAATAATATTAAAATCAAATTTTCTCTTGAAATGGTTCACTGATTTATGACTATGGTTAATATTTCTTATCCCATGCTCATTCGTGATTATGTCCCGCAAGCAATAAAAAACACAGAAAACATCTGAAAATCCTCTCAATTGTTGCACCTAAAATAAATGCCTCACACAACTGCTTACTGAAGCATATTCTAGGTTTGAAAGTTTTGTGGGGACAAAATTTGTCACATCTGCAATTTCTAGTAAGTCAGTCCACTAAACCTATGCTTGTTCAAGGAACTTACGTTAAAGATGGCACTGCGCTCTACTGGGAGGCAAGGAATGGCAAAGCTAAGCGCTGCTTGGATTAAGATCTACCACCCATTCGCTAACATTTGCCATCAATGTAACAGTTGTCTTGCTTCATTTTTCATGCACAATGATCAATATTAGCATTAAAAAATCCTAAATTGGTGATATCACCTTGGCTTTTTTTGGTTTGGGCAGCGGTCTAAAAAAACTTAGGAAAGATACCAAGTCATGATTCTTCCTGTAAGTAATGCAAGGATCAATGATTCTAAAATTAATTTTGCCTGGGTCGCTCAATCCAGACCAGATAACTTCATAGTCATCTTTGGTGCTTACAGAATACCTTAGGATTGCCACATATTGTTCTGTATTACAGTTATCCATGTGACTGGCTGTATTAACAGACATCAGCATAAAACTATTTCAGTGAAAGTCTCTCTGAGTCACACGTGCCATGTCATGGAGCGTCAAGTGGCAACATCAGGAACTATCACTGTACTTTGTGTCATGAATTTTTTTCCTGTGCTTCTCCCACTATAGTGCTGAAGAACGCTTTTCTATAGCCACCTCATACCATTACGCTACATTCTCTCAAAAAAAGAGAAAGAAATAGTCCTTAATGCAGCTAGGATTAGATCCTTACTTTTCAGAGCCAGAAATTCCATTCTCTACCCAAAAGAAACAACCCACCAGGGTTTAACATGATAAACAGGAAATATATGGCTTTATAAAGCCAAATCAACCCATTTATTGAACAAGGTAAATTTTGTCTTTAAGACTGAACTATAAAAATGAAGAGATTAAAGACCACTATTTAAATATGAACCCATCTTAACTGAAAACATTTTGGAAGCCAGCAGTGGTTTCTCTAGCAAAATTCTTCAAAGCAAGCCCATTACTTCAATCTAGCACCTTTGCAAACTTAATTGTTTGCACTAAAATTAGAAAGAAACCCTTCAACTTTGGTACCATAAGTGACTATACAAGAAGTTAATTAAATATTAAGGCTGCTGAAAAGCAAGGCAATGAGTTTTGCAAAGTTAATAATAGAGTAATATTTTGTCAATTAGATGCTAACGATAGTGTGCTTTTTTAAAAAAAATCTAATATATAAAGCCTCCTTAGCTGACTGACCAAGACGCTTTTGGCTTTGGAATATATCTAATTTTATGGACTATACATGCTGTATATACATACGCAACAACAAATAAAATATTATTTTGTATTATAACTGTGTGCTTCAATTTGTCACTCTGAACAGATGAAAAGAACAACAAAAAATATTTCTGTTTCTGGTATCATGTTTCAGCCAATTTAAAAAAAAAAAGAATATGCTAAAAATACTTCTTAGCACTTCCCAGAATAACAAGACATTTCACTCATTTATGAGCACATGGTGTTGACTACTCCACACAGCCTTCTAGCTGCTTTGAACGGTGTGGTAACACACAGGTGGTCTACTTACATTCAAATATTTTGTCTCCTAAGGACATCAAACCAAACAGTGAGAGCAAGATACACTTTAGGACTCATATACAGAAAGCCATCCACAACTCCAAGTTCTCAACTTGAATCCTCCACAACTACAAAATAAAATACCAGGTTAAAACACACAGCATTCTTTTCCATCTGCCCTAGAAAACACAACTATTTTTGTCGCCTGGCACCTCTTCCAAGGGTATCAGCCTTGGATTGAGAACATCTGTTCAGTTAAAACAGTATCCTTTGCACAGTGGCGTCCAAAGGTCCTTACTAGCTTGTTTTTTGACAAGGGCTTGGCCTTGACTTTCACGACCTGGCAAGCCTTCAAGTCACTGCTGAGACACAGCTAGCTGCTGGGAAAAAAAAAAAAATAAAAAAACCTTTGCTGTACTAGCCTATATGCAAATATTTATTGCTAGAACACACATTGCTGACTGATTCCATCATGTTTCTTAACAGTGGGAAAATAATTTTTCTCTGGACTAGAGGGTAACAACATTTGGATAACTTAGGCCAATAATGGCTGGGTTTTTTAACTGTGCTAATTAAAATTATCTTCTCCAAACATGCTCGTGGTTCCTGCCTGAAGCAGTTCAGTGTCTCAGCACACAGAGTAGCACAGCATTCCACCTAACATGCTGTATCACAAAGTAAAGGTGGAGTCCAAAAATGTCAAAATGACAGCCAATCTCAAAAGAGGCAATGGATTTTAAAGTTGTTTTTTTTTTCCTGAAAGTTGCAGTTTAAATAGTTTAGCATTGTCTATACTACAACTGTAAAATTTTCACAGCCCACTACTAACATCTAGCAGAGCGCCAAAAGTTATGCTACGTGAATAATCCCTTTTGGCCAACTGCTTGCACTGCCCTACGCTATCATAAAACCCCCTCTCTTGCTGCATTTACAGGCGTTCATTATTCAGGAGAATTGAATTCCTTGCATCCACAGCTAATCCAAGGCAAAGAATCAGCGCAACGAATGTCAGCAGAACACAAATGGTTCCTTTTGTTCAACTGACAGTGGAGGAAACTTGTGAGTGTCCCCACGGGCTGTGCTTCAGGGACACAGTACTTGCCCTACCACCTCACTGGGCGATGAGGGAGAAAGAAGAGGTGGATGTGACAGTAGCAAGGCCAAATGCACTACTATCACAGAGATGCCTCTTGCTCTTTGCTCCCCTGTGATGGGAAAAGGATTAGACCTGTGAAGGCAGAGCAGCAGTCACTGATGAGCTCTGCAACTGCTCCCTGCCCTGGGTAAGGAAAGAAGGATTTACCCATCCCTTCCTCCCCACCCAGATTTCTTCCTAACATCAGGCAGAGTGTTCCAGCTCACAACAGCTCCCTTAATTCCGACAATCACAGAGGATCATCCATCTTCTTGCCAGCAAAACACGACAGGGCTAGTGGCTCTCATGCAGGAAAAGCGAGAGGAGGCTGCAAGCATGGAATCAGGCCCTATTTTAAATCACTTTAAAAGCAAGGCAAGGAATCACTTCTATAGAAAGATGCTGTGCCTTGCTGAAACACACTAGAAAGAACAGCCACAAAGAAGCATTATAACAGATTCCCGGATGGGTAAAAACAAGGCTATGGACTGATTCAAGAAATCCTGACTTGTGGTGTCTGTATTTCGCCACCACCTACTTACCACTCCACTCTGCTCCATCTTTGCCATTTAGGGAAGACAGTGTTTCTGCTTAGCAGGATATAATCACTACAATTCTTGGCAGCAACACCTAGGCCGTATCACATTTTGCTATACTTTCACAAATCTCCAGCAGTTATGGGGGAGAGAACATCTAATCATGCCCTTGCACCCTGATTCCTGCCATGGTACATGTGGCGTTCTTTGAGGAATTTTTAATGAGGAGGACGACATAATTAAAATCAAAATTGAAACATCGTCAAATTGAGAGGTACTGAGAAATACAGACGTATCGTAGAGAGGCATTGCCAACAGCAAGTGGTGAAATCCAGCAGGGGGGGGGGGGGTGTGTGTGTCAAAAAAATCAGGAAGGCTTGGAAAAAATTCCCAAACACATACTTTATATAGACATGCAACCTGCAAAGTAATTCATATGAGAGGGACCACATCTAACACGGAGAATAAACTTGACAGGAGTTCACAATTTAACCTGCCTGAAAATCAGCTAACTGCAAGGCTGAATTGCCTATGTATGATATGCCAGGTCACAGAGAAAGGTGAGGGAAGGAATAAGACAGTGACTTTAAATAGCCCTGGCATAAACCCAGCTGGAAGAACACGTTCGGTTCTGGGCATCGTACTACCAGAAAGTCACTGAAATAGTAGAACATGTTCAAAGAAGAGCAACTCTAATGATTAAAAAGCTTAGAAAAAGCGATTTATGAGTACAGAGCTAAATACCACTAAGGCTGAAGAGACATGAAATCAGCCAGCAAATACTTTGTTTCATAGGCTAAGAGCCCATATAAACTAAGGTTGATGGAATGAAAATTGATATATGACAATTTGAGGTAAGAGTATCAGGAGAAAAAAACAAAACAGAACACAAACAAACTAAAAAGAAGAAGAAAAGTAGAAGAAGCATCTCACGAACAATTGAAAGAAGATTCAGATTTTAAGATTTTAGGATCTGAACTGAATAAAGTTGAGGAACTAAAGGGCAAGCCAGCCTTTACTTGAAGACATACCAGGACTTCTTCTCAGTATTAGGGTTAAATTATGCTGGGACCAAGTACGTGTGACTAAGGACAGAACTGACTACACTATGCCCAGAGGAGAATCACAGTTAGGCTCCAAATTCACAGACTGAAAAACAAGATCAAAACTAATTTAAGAAAGGGCTCTCCTTAAAAATACATAGCCACAGTTGAACTACATGGATGCCACACAAAGGATTTCTACAGAATAAGCAGCCAGCGTGACAGATGCACTAATTGTTATCCCAGTTTGCAGTAGTCTAAATTAGAGTTTGTAATTTGGAGTCTCAAAATTGGCTAAACAATAAACAAAAAAAGGACAACCCCCCCGCCACTTTCATGTGGGTTTTTTGCCGTTATAGAATCAGACCCATTCAGTTTGGCATTGCAATTTCATACAGGGCTTTACAAAGCAAGCACAAAGTCTTTTGCTAGTGCACTAACGCGCTGCTTCTCCTCTTTGCAGCAAGTGTTTAAAACTGCGATAATTAGTTGTTCTGTTCTGCAAGGGAGGGCCAATGTGCCTCTCTTCGGTTAGATGGAACTGCATTAATGCATCTGTTGTATGACTTTTTAAAGCTTTTCCAACAAAAAATTAAAATGCTAATGCTGACTATTTACAGACAACACCACTATCATCGTATCTTCTAGAAAGTAGAAAGCTTTCAGAAAGGAAAAGAATAAAGAATAACAGCATTAAAATGCCTCCTAACGGCAGCACTCCCTCTAGCCATTAAATCTTTTTCAAGAATGTTTTTCGAAGCCTCCTTCACAAATGCAATCCCCATTGCACACAAGGCATTACATGCTTTATTAGAGACCTCATGGACTTGACCCACGTAAGCCAGGGAGGAATTTGACTGTCCTACGAGTTACTGTTATTTGTACATTTACTTCTTCCCCCGCGTTGTTTATACTGCAGCTGAGGCTTCTGAACTTTATCAAGGTCGGGTTTGATAACCACAGCAAGAGAGGAAGACATGATCCCTTACCACAATAGCTTACAAATGAATTAAGAGCAAAGCATAGCAAGGACATGGTTGCTGGGATACTAAGAGAGATGGAAGAAAACAAATGCTAAGGTCAGGTATGCTATCCACCATGGAGGAAAATAATAATAATTAAAAAAAAAGCAGAGTTTTGCTACTGATGGCATAGTTACAGGGTTTTGAATGCAACTGCATGGTCACTTAAATGTGGCATAAATTTACAGTGCTATCAAAGGGAGTGGGGCCTGTGTTCTCCTGTCCCTTCTCAACACTTCAAACATTCATACCTTTCAGCTCCCTTCTGACAGCCCTAGTCCTACACTCTCCCTCCATCCCATACACATGAAGGTTATTTGTATCTAGGTCAGGCGCCTATCAAATTCATTGTACAAGGCCATGTGAAATCTAGCGCTGGCACACACTGTTAAGTGGAAAAGCAGCGTACGAGACAACACGTTTTGCAGTGGCACAGCTTTGTGCTGGATTAGTATGAACACACAACCACAAGTTGAATTATCTCAACTCCAGACAGTGCCAAACCCTCCAAAAGTATCAGTTTGTGGACTGAATATTTTCTAAGTTTCTGGAAAAAATACTATTATGCAGTTGATGTGACACTGTCAAGTTACCGGCCAAGACCTGGTGTTTAGATATGCAATCAGTTTGAGAAAACAAACTTCTATGTGGAAGTGGCATAAGAGAATAAAAACAAAAGTCTCCTGCACTTTCATATCTTTCAAAATAGTCCTGTGCTGGTTATCTGAATTATGAGAGCACACACAGGACCAGCAGCACAGTCCTAGCCTACAGTCAGAGACTGTACGTGTGACAGATCTGTATGTGTTCAGAATCTGCACCCAGCAGGCGTTACTGAATAAAACAGGAATATAACAGGGGATTAGTAAGGGAAGTGAACCGGAATGCTGGCCACCGCTTAACTGGCAAGGTTTCGTTCCCTCTAGCTTCCTTGATGGTATTGTGCAAAAGTCTCAAACAACAAACTAAGTCGTCTCTGAAAAGACTTTGCAAGAACCATACAGATGCATGTTGTTACTGTGCGAGGCAAGGACAATCTCATTACAAGAGGTTGCCGCCACTCAGCAGTCCTCCGTGACTTTCTCATCTCTGCCACCTTAAGTTACTACACTCTTAAAGGGTGAAACCAGCACACCCAGAGCCCCAGGCTAGATTATACACCCTCTTCCGCTTATCTTCCTATGAACAATTACACTTCTCTTGCTTTTATGTGTTGTTATAACATTCCTTTATGCTCCATGCAACACCAATATTATTTTTGTCAGAAATCCTTTCCATTTATATTCTGGCAAATGTTACAAACACAAAACACTTCTAGGTGCCACTTAATATGACGTTAAAAGCAACAGTGCCTGGAATTTTCCACTGATAACAATTGGGTCTTTCCTAAGTATAGAAGCACTTGTTTTATTAAGTGTTCATTTTATCTTCCCATTACATTTAAATTCAAATGTTCTTTACTAAAAAAAAATTAAAATCTGTAGATGAAAGGGAGCTTCCACAAGGAGAACAACTTTAAACCTTTTTTTTTTTTTTGGAAGCATTTAGTGAGAACTTCACTGTTAAATTGATTTTTTTTTTGTTTCCTATTCTGGCCTGGAAAGCAGCATGACCAAAAAGTGACTACAGTTATTCAAAGTCCACGAAAAGACCATTGTTTTAAATGCTGAACAAATGTAGGACATACGTTACTCACTACAAAATTTTATGAACTGTACAAGACAGACAGAAAGAGATTAGAAAAAAGGAATAGTTGGGAAGACAAGATAAGGTGCAAATCAATCATGAATGGAAGCACCCCTAAAATATCTTGGTCATTTGCACTCAGGCATCCTCAGCCAAGTTCTGATCGTTTATAAAAAGCTTTATGTTAAATGCACATAGCTAATATCTACAAATACCAGTTTACTAAGGGCCATGACTGCTCGTTCATTACTTATTAATCCTGCTCACGGCCAAAAAAGAGTAGATGCAAAAGTGACCTAGAAAGCAAACAAAAAGGCATCTATTTTTTGCCAGCCTGCACCAACTCTGCAAGGATGAGCAGCACTGGCCATCAGTCTTGCACAGAAACCGACAGGAGCCCTTCTGTAACAAAAGGATAATGAAAAGAGAGTGTAACTTGGGTGAGTGTTAGAAAGGGAAAAAAAAAAGAATACTTACTTGTTGTGCAGTAATTGGAAAAGAAAATTTAAAAGAACCTAATAAGCACAGAGCACCAGATTCTCTTAACAAAACATGCAAACATATTGAAAAAGAGGTAAGTCACTCTGAATTTAATTTGAAGCAGGAGTATACATTTGGGGAAAACTGATGCTCTGCAAATTGTTTATCAAGGGTGCCGATTTTTCAAATGGAAGATCTTTAGATTCTGCAAAGGGTCTCTCTTCTGCATTCTGTTTGTTTTAGCTTTTCATGACTTTAAGAGAAACATGAGCCATGAGTGTAATACTTGCCAGATTTAACTGAAGTTGAAAACAAACAAAAAACCTCCCACAAAAATAAAGCAGAAATGTTAAAAATATTTATATGACAACAAACCCAAGTATTCACATAAACTCACAAAAGCACACTTTATTTAAAAATGACAATCCAGAACTGGTCTCTATGGGCACTTGCAGAAAGAATGGAATCTAGCCAAATTACTTGAACCTGTGCATTTCAAGTTTTGCAGATGCAACTTCTGTACATGTTATAACTGGTAGCATATGGGGAAGCAATGATAAGGTAATACACTGTTTTCCACTCCCTTTTAGGCTGATAAACCAAAATAGGAAGCAGAAACAAAGACACTCCCCCCAACACCCCCCCCCCCCCAGCTTTGTTCTTCTCCAGCTCTCATTACCATGAGCACAGATTAAAAAAAGACAAGGAAAAGAGACAAGGATATTCTATAAACAGCAACAAGTGGGGGATTTAGTAAAGCCACCTTACTGGGGATTGGAAGACAAAAACAAGTTCTCTACAAAAACAGCATCATGCAGAGTTTATAAGGTCTATGGACGTCAGAGCTCTGCACAACATGAGTACAGTAATCATTTACATTTGTTGGTGACTACCTCGAAAAACTTCAGTAGATGCAAAAACTAGAGGCATACTCATGTTTTCTGCCCCCACTGCAGGAATTCTCCCTTGGAGGAACTAGCTGTGCTTCACGCAGCAAACCAAGCAGGACAGCACATGGACCTACTGTGAAGAGATTTCCGTTGCTTCGGGCAGGGATTCTACCACTATCCCTGTACAGCACCACATACATCACATATCATCATGTAAACAACAATTATTCAGTCACTTGCCCCAGAACTTTGAAAAAAATTTAATTTTTTTTTTTTTTTAAACTCACATGGAAACACCATGTACCTGCATGACTTTCTCAATTTCAGAGGGAATTACAGAGGCTTTGCGCCTCTGACAAATCAGGTCCTGGTATCTCAAAAGTCAGACATTTGAAAATCCTGGCCTGAAACTTCTGCATCACTGACAAACAGAAGAAATGCAGCCAGTTTAACACTGGACTGCCTATGGAACTGGGAACCACACAAGCATGGAAGGTAGTCATACAATTTGTGTGTGGAATAAGTGACAGATATTTAAACTGTTTGGCTTCAATCCAGATTATGAACCTTTCCCACTTGAGTTTATGAGGGGTACTTGAAATGCACTTGTCTCTAACAAAAGTAGCAGTATGATGTAAGGGTGCATTTGAACATCCGTGTCAGTGTGTGAAGGTGTTTTCCTTCCCTAGGAGATAAACTGGGGGGGAGCCCTAGCACCTGCTTAATATAAGCAGAAAGAGTAGAAAAAAAAATCACACTAAAAAATAAATATCACTTCCACCACTAGCAATCAGCACTTGTCACTTGTAGGTCTCAAAATATCTTAAAAAGAAACTAGCCTTGTAATTCTCATTCTACAGAAAGGAAACTGAGACAAGAGCAAAGACAATTTGTCCAAGGCTCTCCAAAGAGCACCAAAACACAGCAGATTCTCTAGTGTGGGAACCATTTTGTTTTAACAGATACAAATAAGACTATCCCTGCCTGAAGAAAAATAAACATGTGTTGAATGAAGTTTTTAATTGAATTAAAAAGAAAACCAAAGTCTTATCCAACCAGAACATCCTTGGAGGCAAAATGGAGATGAAGCTCCATCTTCTGTTCGAGAAGATCTGAATCTATTTTTCATCATGCTGGAAAATGTAATACACACAGGCAGGTCTCCTGATGCTCCAGCTGGAGACTCCCTTTTGTGTCCAATACTGAGAGAATGAGAGGGAAAAATGATTCCCAGTGCAGTGATGAGCCACTCTGCTAGAAGTGGGGCATCTGCAGCAAACCCCAAATTCCTAGTATATTGTCTAATAGCGCACCAATAATACCAAACATTTGGAAAGACCTAAAGGCTGCTTCAATAACAACTAGTTCAGAGCTGTATGTACACCTTTTTACCTAGTTTCTCTGTGATTGAAGCTCAAAATAGCTTTCTTACAGTCTTTGAAAAGAATCAAAAGAAACATGCGCATATCTGGTAACGCGGATGAGATTCAAAATCATCATTTTCCAAATTCCAGTCCACTGCAACTTCCATTAAGCTATACTCTATCCACTAGTCAAATTCAAAAGGCTTGCTCATTCTCAATTCACCTTTCTGCACTGTCATTACTAAGGTATTTTAGATGAACAGAAATCTGCAAAATCCTCCATAGGTGGCAAGAAGCACCAGGAAGCTCAGATGGTCTGTAGGGAACTTAGGAGATCCTCTATATTTTTGCCTTTGTAGTCCTACATGCTGAAAAAAATCATACTGAATATTCAAGCAGGTGTGTTTTTCAGCTATATAACCCTATAAGCATATTTGAAGACCCTTTTTACACTGAAATGTCCCCTTTTTTCCTTTCCCTTCCCCTCATCAAGTATGCTCATACTCCGTTCACAGTGGTAGCTAACATATTAAACTAATCAAGTAAAACGGTATATCCGTAATCTGTATACTTCTTGATCTACACAGGAGTTACTGCACTCTGAAGAGTTTCAAATTTAATGCAAATGCTGCAATTTATTGCAAGAACAGAAACAAACTATAAATATACATTTAGTCTCCTCTTAAAACTAGTACTAGGGTAATCCAATATAAAATGAATTATGTTAAAATACATTTTAACACAGAAGAATGAGGCTCATCTAGAAGGTGGCAAAGTTCATGTTTCAAAATGAACTGCCTTTGTTTTAATTTTCTAATTCACAGAGACATCAATACTATTTTTATATCAAATGCTCATATAACCAACTGAAACAAAGGACTGTATTTCAAAACTACAAGACCCATTAATTTTCAATAGAGGCCACAAAAAGAGGAAAGCAAATAGTTTCTTCTGTAAGAAGAAAGTCCTAAGAAGAGGAAGAAAAGCTCTCCTTCTCATCGTCTCGGTGGCCAGGCAGCTACAGCCAAAAGGACCTGTGAGACTATACATGACAAAGTTTCCACGCTCCAGTGAGTGACAAGAGAACTTCCACGAGGAAGCAGCTGCCTGTAACAAAATCCATAGTCAGAAAATATTTGCAAGACTGAGAAATCTGTTCTTGCTACTCAGAGACTGTCTGAACCAGAGGAGTAGAGCAAAATTTTTATTTTGGCACATTCCACAATAGAATAAAGAAAAAAACCAAAGTTTTGTATCTCAAATTCTCAAGTAACAGAGTTTGGGATCTTAATTTTCTGGGGTGCTAAGAGCGAAACAAACCTTTATTTTAAAAATAAAGGACTTTTTTCTTGCATATGTAATTGTGAAACAGCACTTCATTTCTGAAGAAGGAAAAGACATTCTGCTATTTAAATAAATTTCTGTGATTTCTGATGAAGTAAAAAAAAAATTACCTTAGTGTTTTAGCTATGAATTGAATGTAACAAAGAAAGGAAGTGATAGATAGCTGATGTTCACCATGGGAATTGTGCTAGTCTTATTTATAGCCACTCCACAGAAGGGGGGGGGGAAGGCAGAGCAATGGGCAGAAGAAATACGTGAAGAAAAGAAAGACACCATCCTGTAACACCCACCAAGAGAAAGAAAGGTGTTTCTGGTTCAAATTTCCCATATGCACATCTCAAAGTAGGACCACCTAAAAATTAGCCTGAAAACCCTTTAAATGTCTGATCTATGCAACCTCCATGTTGATCTGAATGAAGATCCCAGTGAGGCAAGATGTTGAGGCCACTGGTCTACAAGCTCCCCCTCTACTACATGAGGGTGGTCACTGCAGTACTCTGCACGAGAGAATCCTTCAGCTTCTAAACGCTGCTAACACGTTCATCATTTGGACAATGTTTATGCTCTGTCAGGACAACCTTCAGCTGAAGATAGGTAGCAGCTAAATCTAAACCCCAATCATTTCCCCTCCATTCTGCAGTTACTGTTTAAGTGGAGATAATCCAGCACCACTACTTGGCAACTGGAACATGGTCTTCCAACTTTATCTCTCCTTCATATGCCTTTGTCCCGCCGTTCGTCCATCACTCATAACATGTCAAATAACACAACTAATCTCTGTGCTTCCTAGAACAGTTTATCTCAAAGACACTCAACACAGTTTCTTAGGTATAAGGATCTCAGCACACCACCTAAAGCACATTTTTCAGCTTAACCAATTGAGGACACCAGTAAACACCAAAATACAGTTCTCCCAGGCATTTCATAGAAATAAAAGACCTTCCACTGTAATGAAGATCACCGAACTTCCTATTCTGTACCATGTTGCTATTTTGAAGACACATTGCACCACTGCAATTAACTGCTATTCAATTATTTGACCTTCATTAATCTAGTAAAAAAGTACACTTCATTGATATGGAAGCAACCAGGTATTTGAAAGAGTATGGCTTTTTGTGCTGTCAATATTATGTTGCAAAATAAAAAAGCTACATGGATCAAGTCTGTGCTAACTCTGTTGCCTCCAAGGGAAATAAGTGCTCCCTATGGGGGCACGGGAAAAGGAAGGCCACGGTGCATTTTCAGAGCAAGAGTCAGGCAAAATTTCTCATTCCCCTACTTCTCTCCTAACATTGGGTTCAAAGCACCAAAGACAATAAACAGGTGTTACACACTTCTGAGCCCTGTGATCTACTTTAACAGTTAAAATTTCATGCCAGTAACAGCAACTGAAATGAAAACATTCAAGCTGACCTTTCCAAAAATGTCTTTGGTTAGTAACAAATAGGATGACTAGTCCTTCCAGAGCCTTTAGCATTCCCAAAATGAGAAATATTTCAGCCCAAGTTCTATAGTTTTCTATTAATTTATTTTGTACAGTTTTTTTTAATCACTTTGCAATGGTATGCTTCACAAGTTGCAGCGTCAAAAAAGTAAGTTCACCTTGTTTCTAATGAAGAACAAAATGTGAAGATCAAACTAATCTAATGACTGTCCAATGCTTAGGAAAAGTAAACACTTCTTGTCCTAGAGGAGAATAACACGATGCAAAGCCTAGATTTCTCAGCAGAGCTGTTTCCTATAATGCTAGAGACTGTAAGTCTCACTATAGAAGTAGGAAAATCTGCAGCCTCAGAAAGGCAACTTCGTCCACATACATCCAAAAACCATTGAGATTCCAGATGTGAGTGAGACTCACTGAAGTCAGTTAAGCATTAAAGCAGGCATCAGGTAAAACATACAAATGTATGGGTCATAAATCTATCAAATTCAAGCAAGAAAACTCAAAGGCATAAAAAAATGTTACTATCTCCAAATTGATTAGACTATCTCCTTACCTGGTGTAAATCTGGAATGCTGTTCACACCAGCTGAAAATACTGCTTTTCCTTTGTTTTTAGAAGGAAGAAAAAAGTCCCATCTCCCTTTAGGTTGTATTAGACCCCAGTACAAATGTAACTGAAGGATACATTAGCTGGGTTCCTTTCTGTTAGCAGAGATCAGCAAAAAGCGTCTCGTAAGCCGCATTTGCTGATACCTGGAAGGCTACAAGCAATTACACATACTGCAGGAAGCATCTCAGAATCAGGCTAGAAAAACATTGGTTACTAAAAGCAAAAATCTCATTCTGGTGTTCAGCTTCCAATACCAAAATCTGCTATTCTGTCCCTCCTACACACACAAACTAGTGCACATCCATGGGAGCATCTGCTTCCCCCTTCTCTTCATTTTTAGTTACTTTTAAACCAAACACATGCAACACAATAACCTTAGCAGTGTGATATCGTAAAGGTACACTTGCAGTATGAGAGAAAACTGGAGCAGCACCATGAAATAACGCACTAACCTGAGTACTCCGACTTACTGCTGAATTTCTTTACTTGTGTATTATAAATAATTGGGCTTGGGCTATGGTTCATTTCTATGCAGAGTCACGGATCATCAACGGACCAGATGCTGACATCTCAAACTCTTTACACAGGTTATACAGGTGGCCAGTGTCTACAGCTGGAATTCTAAAAACTAGCACACAGAAGGCAAAAATAGTCCAGGAAATTATCGCCAATGTGAATAGAAATCTTACTATTATTTAAATAAAGGAGCTGGTATGCTGAAGTATAACACGTCTCTTTTTGGACATTATCCCAAACATCAACCGGATCTCTAAATAAATTTATGAGAAGAAACATGCTCTGGTGGCAGATTTCTAATCCCACTGGAGAAAGCCCAGATCATCTCCATTTAAGGTCAAGCAAGAAACAGCTGCACATTTTTGTTCCCCAGAACAAAATAAAGCAAACCAGAACCTCCAACACAGATTCCTTTTTTAAAGCTTTTCCTTTCTGATACCCATGGGTGTGTGGACCCGTTCACCAGGGATGAATCAAACAGTACAACGATGTGCTCATTTATATTGTCTATATCTGTCAGACTGACATGTCCCATGAGCAGCACTTTGGCATCTGCCTCAGAACCCCACCAAAATCCCCATGAGTTACACGAGGGAGTGAAACTGAACTAGAAAAATGCTCTCAAGAGAGGGTACCCAAACAAGCTTGTTGTCAGAGAAACAACATCAATACAAGATCTACAACATCCATGTGGTGTGAATTTGTGCATGTTATTGTTATTTACTGAATATATTTCCAATCTTAAAATTTCTTATCCAAGTTAGACATTTACAGAAGACATGCATTATACTTCTCATGAGATACTACTATTTTTATTAATGCCTTACCTTGCACATTTAAGTATCATTCTTTAAAAAGAAGACTAAGCTATGACTGTGTCAGCAGCTCACAAACAAAATCAGTGTTCCTTTAAGGCATCTCATTTCTAAGAAGCTCCAAAGTGATCATTAGGTCCAGTTCACTAACAAAAAAAGCTGAGAATTTGGGGTAGAGTAACTAAATAACATGACCATTTTACAGTGACTTGGTAAAAGGGAGGAACTGGCATCGCAGCTACTGCAGTGCTGGGTGTTGGACTTTAATAACAAAGTACCGAGGTGAATTTCAAAAGTACAAGCTTCATATTACATCTTACAGAAAGCAAACAGTGCAATGATAGTAGTACTTTTGCTGGATGACAGCACCCAATAAAAACATGGATCTTCCCTCATAAAAAGGCCAAATACAGTTTGCTTGACTGTGGGAGATTTATAATGTTAATAATGCTATATAAGTAAATTATTAAACCCTTTGCAGTGATAAAGAATTGTCACTCCTCACTGTGGAGATAATTCAATTAACTTTCAACTGAAATATGTGACCCTAAATTTCCTGGGTTTGATATTAAAGCATAACAGAAAGCAGGCAGATATATTATATTAAAACTGGGTTTCTAACTTCAACTGTGTTATAAACAATTTTGCAGAAGAACTAAACCTTATTTACAAAAATAAAAATAAAGCTCTATTTGAAACAAGGTGATACATCACCTCCAAGGTCCTTTTTGTCTCTGGTTTACAGCACGCATCACAGCAGGGCTTATAGGGAATGAAAAAAAACCAAACCAAACAAAAAAAAAACCCACACCAAGTCTGGTTTCCTACACAAAGACAAGGACTAATCTATGCTAAACAATTATTGTCAAAACCAGATCTGTAAGTGTTCAGAGTTAGGCTGAGCTTCTGTATTTTTGCCTGCAATTTCCAAATCAGGAAAAGGCAGATGCTGTCAGCTGCATCCTCATACGAAGCCTGATGCTGGATGCTCGCACACACAACAGTTCAGTCCTTTCACATCCAGTAAATCCTCCACTTTGTGGATGCATGAAACCTACTCCGTATATGTTCTGTGGTCTCATTTATCATTTCCCAACACAGGATGATATACATAAGATAATCTGCAAAGTAACATCCAGCTGCTACTCCTTTCCAAACAAACAGAACATTCTCAAAAATTTCTTGGACAGTGTCCGACCACAAAAAGAGGGAGGGAGAGCAAAAGGGTATGTGTGTGTTTAAGGAAAAGGTAAATACTTCAAATTGTATAGGAATTATACATTTCAGAGATGAACTTATATATGCCGGATTTTATTTGGAAGAAAAAAAATCCTCTAACCCACAAATAAACTTGAAAGGTTGGAAGAGGCTTGAAATACAGAGAAATTACTTCAGTTCAAGCATTGTCAGAAGAAAGATGATATTGGAAAACACACATCATACACTGGAAACTGAATACCAGCTGTGTAACCGAATTATCAAAACTATATATATTGAAAGAGTAGTTTAAGAGACCTCTTGTACAAAAGAAATTCCAAGTCTAAAGCCCATATGAAATGTGATAACCCACACTAGAGATTTAGGTTTTTTTATGATGAAGAAACATTGCAAAAGTAACACATCCAAAACAGCTCCCTGACCAAATTCCCATTTAAGTTCTTAAGTTCTTTAAGAAAAGGCAGGGTGTAAGCAAGCAGCTCCCTCCGCTATCCCACTGAAGCGTGCCGCTTCCCAGATTCCTTCATCCTGCGGCTGCCGCAGGTGGTCTCCCTGGCACACAGCTCCCTTCACGAGACGAAAGTTGTTGCCCATGTTTAATATATTACTGCTGTGAACAAGTTTAGAGGAGCGACTGCCTGTGTCAGAAGGCAGAAATGGGACCAATCACAACTTGTGAGCTGCTGAATGACACCGGGAGTCCTGCCTCTGAAACTTTTGTTATTTTTTCCCCTCAACCTACTTCAATTGTTCCCACAACTTAGTCACAGACTCGGACAAGTTGCCAGAGATCTACAGACACTTCCCACAGCCCTGAGCAGGCTCCTCTGTGCTTCACTAACAGTCACACCAGAGGTAAGGAACCTCTCTTCTTTTATGCTTTTAATTCTTACAGCAAGGCACTGTAGCTGTAGTTTTCTACATAAACTCCTCTACTCAAATCAGCAGCTGATTATAAATGTTTATCAAAAACAGGGAAATTTTGCCATTACAGCTCTGAGTCAAAAATATAATGCTGTGGGGGACATGTTTTAGGGACAACAAAGACAACTGAGATTTTTCTACATGGTGGTGGGACATTAGCTGTCCTTGGGTAAGTGATTTATACCGGTAGCATCACACCAGAAGGTGAGAAGCTCTCATCATTTTCCTCAGACCTTTGTCCCTCCTTTTAAATTTAATTTGGGGGGAGGGTAAGTGGTGAAGGGGTAGGGGGGTGGGTTGGGTTTGCTGTTTTGGGTTGGTTTTTTTTTTGGGGGGGGGGAGGGTGCTTTTTAATATAAAATCCACAAAGAGAGTAATTGAGGTTTTGTAGAGACATTTTTGTTACAGACCTTAATTTTGTGAGGCATTTTTCCCTGTTACTGAACAGACACGCCTAATTGCTTTTCCTATTACTGACTGGTAGGCATCAGGCAAAAATATATGCAGGTGCTTGGTTTTGTGCTCAGCAGCCTTGTGCCAGTTTTGAATAGACAAGTACTGGAAGTGTCCGGACGTCCTGTTACTCATTAGGCAAACAATCTGTTATGAAGTTCTCTAGAAGCTGTTTCCAGTAGGCAGAAGCAGCACTTCAGACCTCCCAGTGCCTTCAAACCAATGCCTATAACGAGCAAGAAGATTCTGAGAGACAGATTTTTTTCAAGGCTAAAGTTACATAAAATGTATTTTCAAGTGAAGAGCGGAGTTTGGGTTTATTCTACCATGCAGAGAATCCTTCTCTCCTAACATACACACTGCATACATGCACCTTTAAAAATACAGAGTTTATGCATACACACACAGATTGAACATACACATAGAAACTTAACTGCTGTAGGCAGCTCTTTACTGGAATGCATCCATAACTACAGCAGGTTAGACACCCGTTCATCTGAATTCTATCCTGTCACAGAGTTAGGTAATTTAAAGTAGATGACAGTGTGGCTCAGCTGTTAAGTTAAATCTAAAAATTTCACACCGATAACATCCCATGTCACAGACATCCAAACCCTGAGTAACAACAGCCAACAGTCATGACAGAAGCATGTGCTACATAGCAGGTGATAAACGTTACAAATCAGATGTGAAATACTGCATTTAATTTACAGCAAATAATGATTTTCTGCCTTTTTTTGCCACTCATTTGTCAAGACAACTATGTTATTTGCATTTAAAGAGATTCAGATTTACATATATACCACATTTTTATTTTCAAAAGTTGCATTTATTTCTCATCCTCTGAAAAGCTTAAGAATATAGTGTCTTCATTGTACAATATGAAACTCACTAAAATCAGTTTGTAATCAGATAGCATAAAGGTGACTTTCACTGATTTTTCCAGACCATCGGCAAACAAAAATGTACGGGATACACCTACACAGCTAGAAGAGCAGCTTTTTGTCGCCTTTAAGAATAATTTGATTTAGGAACAGAGAAGTACCCCAACTGGAGAAACAAAAAATCCCACAGGAAAGTAATGTTATTTCCCTAAACTACGAGACACTTTAGAGCTGGAAGATTGCTTTTGCCTTCCAGAGATTAATACATGGCTTAAGAGGACTTTTCTGGCATCAAGTTACTTCTCAGAAGCTGAATTTACCTACTATATTCTTCTTTCAATCAATGTCATATCATTGTCCCCTGAGCTGCTAAAAAGGTTAAAAACACAACTTACAACATCCCCTTCCACTTCTACCTTTTATACATGCTAGATGTATTTCAATTTTTACTTCCATTCAAATTGCACTTACCCCGTTTCCTATTAATAAGTAGTGTCATAAGAACCACCAAAAGCTAAAACCCAGGTGTTAGGTACTCAGTGCGTGCAGTGGAGGAAGGAGTTAATTTCCTAAAAGAAAGTTACTATGTAAAAGGCAAATCATATCAACAGAGGGGAAAAAGTATACAATGATAATACGTCTTATTTTGATTAGGGCAACAGGTGAGTATGGAGGCTGAAGCACCTGCAGGACCAAGTATGGTCCTGCAGCAGTTGCAGGGAATTTAACCCAGAGTTAAAAACTAACCCAAAGCATTAGTTCCTAGGCTACTCTAAGGACGAGCACACAGATAAAAGTCCTAGGTATCCACAAGGTATGTGGATAACTTCCAAAAACCAAATGCCAAACCTGGCGCGTTCAACTACTCATCAGTGTAATTTCTTCGTATCTACATATTCTGCATTCTCACGGACTTGAAATACAGGTGACCTTGCTTCTAGAACACTGAGAACAAAGCTAGTCAAAAGGAAGATTGTAAGAGGAATAAATTAACAAGAGGGGGAGAAAAAAAAAAGAATCTAAATTAAAATGTGAGCTTTCCCCTATCCTCTCCCAAACACATGAAATATATTGACACTTCAGTACAAAATAGACTTTAAAACAAAAGATAAGAAGGATAAAATGAGTTTGCTTTTCCTGTTACCAGCACTTCCCAAACTCTATGAGCTGAATTGTTGCTTCTTCCCCCATTCCAAGGAAATGTTTTCTGCACATGATTGAAAAAATGACATTATATGCCACAAGTCAGTCTCTAGCTCTCTTTGATGACTTAATGTACTCCAGCTGCAGCTCTCTCTTTCTGCTTGCACAATTCCTTGCCCTTTTTCCACATTCCCACTCTCTTCCTCTGCTCATTTTCTTGTTCTACTTTCCTCCCTTAATCTGGCCTCTCCTGCCCTATTGTCTGCATTCTTGCCTTCACCCATCCCAGTCTTTGTTTTCGACTTCCAGCCCTTTCTTTCCCCTTTTATGCTTTCTTCTTAAAAAAAAAAAAAAAATTAAAAAAAATCAACTTCCCTTTTTCTGCAGTCAAGCTGTTGAATTGGCTAATTAATTGGCTTAATACCCTTCTTCACTGACACAACTGCCTAGTGCAACTCTCAGCCTAAAATCAGAATAAGCAACAGAATTCTGCATCCTTAGCCTAGGTAAATACAAAATCCAGCTGCTCAGGTAAATCCTAGCAACTCACCTCCATACTATTTATTTTTCTAAAATGAACAAAAATTTAAAATTATGACATACTTTTATAAATCACTTCTGTACTTGAAAACCTGTAAGCAACTTCTGTTTTATCATTGGAAACTTTTACTTATGAACTGACAGTAGTGAGACTCTCTAGAGGTCTCTAGAGGTAATTCAGACTGCTTCCTTCTTCACTCCCTCCTCACCCCCCACCCTTCTCACACAAAAAATGAGATTTTTCAGCCTTGGAGGTCTCAACTGCAGCGACTCCACTGCCAGTGAGGAGGTATTTTACAGTAGAGTTCAAAACAAAGCACTGCAACTTGGAATAAGATATATACATTAACACAGGACAGCCAGCGAAGATGACAAGCACGCCTGTACACAGGCAGAGATTTAAAATGTCTTCTCCTCTGGGGGCCAACAATCCACAGACAATGGTCACAAAGGGCTCCAGGTTCAATTCAACTCACAGCATTTAGTCCTTCATGCAGGGTTCTTCTTTGCTCTGGCACTACACATACAAATCTTTAAACTTACCTGCTCTGAACATGCAGAGAATGCTTCTTCCTGCCTAGGAGCATCACGCTGCTCACACAAACAACTACAGGAATTTCTTAGGCCAGGTAATTTTTCGTAACAGTTCTAAACACGTACTAAACCAAGGATCACATAACTTGATGGTACTTTTTGCATCCCCATGTTTATCGTTATTACGGCATTTACTTTTAATGGATGAAACTGAATTACTGGGTTTTGGGGACATCTCATTGTAAAAATCTATGCAATAGACTGTTACGCAATATTACTTTTTAACAATGCCTTTTCAGGGCTTCACTCGGTCATATGGGACAGCAAAAAATCAAATGTGTCAAACCTCTTCTATTCCAGTGATATCACTGCTGCATTTAGTAAACATATGACAGGAAACAGGCTGTGTCTAAAATTGCTGTGCCATTTCCAAAGGAGCCAAATTTATCCCATGTGACTGCAATGGAGTCAATGCAGTTGCACCAGGAACAAGCATGGCCCACAGTTTTCACCTTGGTCACATACCTCCTCTCATTGTGAAGGACACCCAGGAACACAGATAAAAATAACCTAATACAGAACAGGGAAACAGTCACATGTCAATGAAGAAGGAAGCAATAATTGTGATCGGTGACTCATTCTAGGGCACCAGCTGTAGGGGATCCCCTACATAGCCACATATGGGGGCAGCCTCTCCCTGCAGAATCGCGCTGTGCATAAGATGAGCCTTTTGCGTCCATTAACAACACTGGATTAAATACACAACTGCATACAATGCAGCCAACAGTTTCTCTTGTGCATGTTTGACTTTAAAAAAGTCAAATACAGTTTGCCCTTTTCCTGCACTTTCAAGAAGTGGTGTGTGCATGCATAATACTTCTTAATATTGACCTAAAACACAGGGGACTAAACAGCACAGAACAGCTCCTATTTGTGGCAATGATCAGCCTTCATTTCAGTGTAATTATTTTTCAGGCTGTCCATTTTGACCTTGATAGTCACCCATATGCAGCTGTGTTACTGAATCTGTTTCTCTTTATGCACACTTTAGGTGGGTGACAGCACCATGGAGGATTAACAAGCAAGGTATGTGTTTATTAGTTGAAGCCATGCACTTGTAAAGACAAACTGTTTGAAATACAGGGACAGAAATTGCTTCCTTTGCTTATAAGAAAACTTCTCTCCACAGACAGTAGGTAAAACAAAACGTAGATGTTTTAAAAATTTCCAATTCCATGTGAGCTTTTAAATCAAGAAAACCAAGTTACTCTATTTTGACCTTTCCTCATCCCTTCTCTACAGCATTTTCTAGCTGGTATAGGTATACATTTTAACTTACACTACCTTCCTTTTTTTAAGATCCTTTCTTACCACCTATCTGGTAATATACGTCCAAACAGCTAATGTCAGTGTGACAGCTCGACGGAACCTTCTGACCTATTGCCTGCTCCCTCAGCACCATCCCTCACTCATTCCAAAGGGAAGAATATTTGTTTTTTCCTCTCCCCAAGAGGTCTCACTGTCTCTCCTCACCTGTGGTGGCCTTGCATCTGTGATGCCCAACCAGCTAATATTGCCTTTTACGGAAGCACTTCAAAGCCCCAGGCCCTTGCCCCCTGAGTCATGCAAGTCAAACATATGCAGCAACACAGCAGTGCAGGTGCTAGCATGTGCACAGTAAATCTAATGCTGTACACAGAAATGGACTTCTTGTGCATATATGCAGGTAAAAACTCATGCTGTTCTAGTCCTTCTGTGGGCCCCAAGAAACACAGCAGCCTGGAAAAAGCTGGATATGTTGCTGCAGCATGTAACTCACAACCCAAAGACCACAGGTTGCACACCCCCTGCGTTAATAAATGACATAACAAGTTGTGATGAAGTCATCTGCAGGAAATACTGTTCTCTGTGCAGTGTCCATCACACAAGCTAGTTACACAAACGTTTCTGTACCAGCGTAAATCCGTTAGTTGTTCATTTACCGTGCCTTGTCTAGAAGAGGATAAAACAGCCTAACGCACTCCAGCCCATACTGGGAGAACCAATGTGTCTTTGGCCAAGTCACTTGAGAATTTCTGTGCATGTCTTGTTTTTACTGCACTTAGGGCAGACAGTGACCAGCAAAGGGCTAAGCAGAATATACTTGGCAGGCATTTTAACTGCTTAAATAGATGAAAACAGGTACAGCATAAAGTCAAACAAAGCTGAAAAATTACAGTCATGAAAGTAAGTTCCTGGTGCGTGTTTCATTCGCAATAAAGTTAAGATCAACTATAGCTCAAAACACCATAACAAAATCTGAAGTTCAACTTTAGGAAGAGATGTCATCACATGGAATCCTCTAAAGGTATTAAAATATCCATGTGTAATCTGGTTTCTTTTAAAAGTCTTTTTTTAAATACCAACGCTGCCAGTGGCACTGAAAGCATATGTATTCTGCTCATACAGCACCATATGACTCTGCAGAGTCTGAAAGACACTTCTGTTTCATTTTAAGGTTTTTCCATTTTAGCCACATCTAAAGACAAATTCATGGACAACGAAGTATCTCTGATTCAGTCAGGATCATCATGCAATTTGGGCAGCAGATATCTAAGCAATGGTTTTCCTTTATGTGGCATATGTGAGTAGATAGAATTTCATTTTATTGCGCCCCCCCCCCCAAAAAAAAAAAAAAGAGATGATAAGGAGAGGCCTTCTGTCAAAAATATGATCATGATATAAATTCATAAAACATTTAGGGGCAAGTGCAGCTTTAGGAGCAAAGTTGGAGAGATGTATATATCATCATCAACTTGAAAACCAATTTTTCACATTGCGATAGCACCTACAGAATCTACCTTGCTAAGAGCTAAGCAAGCATATATCAAAGCCAGCCTCTTGCCATGGAAGGTCCGTACAGGAGGGTTTTACACTGCAACTACTTATTGGGAGTTTTAAGACAACTGACACCCTGTGCTTCCATCTGCCATTAAAAAGGGGGAAAATATACTTGAAATAAAACACTCACTTAAGAGACAAAGTTATATACATGCTTTATTTTGTTCCTCATAGCAGTCCTCGTGCCTTTGCACCTAAACTTTGTAACACATAGTCCTACATGTATTAAAAAAAAAAATTAGTCCTTACTCTGTTTTGTCTGTTGAGAAATGTACTACTAAAATTCCCTAGAGTAGTGATGCATTAGCTTTTAATTACGCACCATACAGAATTTTTACTTGGAATGGTAATCCTTTAACCAGATTTCTTTTCCTCCCTTCCAAAATAAGGTTCTGGTAAGTCAGATTATCTACCCGGGTCAGTAACAGCCAGCAGCAATATCCAGACCTCCTGGCTGAAAGGTCTGTGACTCTAGTCACATCACCAGGCTTTCACGTGTGCTTGAACAAATAAAGTGTGGGGGTGTGGGGGTGAGAGGAAAATCAGCCATGGCCTTTTCACAGACTGTGAAGGATGGAGAGATTAGGATCTAAAGCAATGATGTGAGTAAATCCAACAAATCCATCGTTTCCATTTTACAATTCCTCACCAGTGCTAAGAAGCAGGTGCTCGGTAGCCTTCAGGAGGAGAAGCATAATAAAGCACAAACCTAAACTTGAAAAACAAAAATTTAAAAATCCTGTTTTAAAGTAAAAACAGTGTAAAGGCAATCTATTTACTGCAGGCTTTTTAGAACTTCAAAACAAACTCCATTTGCACTCAACAAAACACTTTACTTCTGCATTTCTAACTCTTCACTTTCCTGCTTTCCCAGCTCCACAAAGGCTGTCTAAAACAAAAAGAGAAGATAATAGGCACTTTGCACTGTTCCTGACAACTTCTCTTCTTTCCTGCACTCCTAAAACCTCTGATTTGTGCCCTCTGCTTTCTTGTTGCCATGGAGAAGGTCCAATATATAACCCGCTCTGCTCTGAGGAGAGCCTCAACTATTGAGGTCAACCCACAAGCACGCCAAAGGCTCCAAGAGCTCTTTGTGAATTTCTGCCTGATTTTAATTTGCCTCTTGCTGATCTGTATCATTGTGATGCTCCTCTGAAGTTCCAGCACTTCTCTGCACTGTCCTCTAGGAGAGTCACCCCAGAGGGAAGAGAGACCTACACCCGCAACTCCCAATGCAAGGATCCTCTTGTGAGAGGGGCTAGCACTTGGACTAGAGCTGTATGCCAACCATCGCACTATTCTCTTACTACCTGCTACATGTATTAAAAACACACTTCTGTGCAGAACAGTGTTTAGAGCCTGTTGTTACAAAGCTGTGCATGACTTAATTTGTCTGTCTCAATCAAGAGATGTCTTTTCTGAATGGGGTAACGTACTGGCTCTTCATGGAGTTGGTAAGTTCCTCCGTGTTTTAGCTAGATCACACAAACAGCAACTTTACTTTTTTGGGGCCTGATTGTTTTTAGGTTTCTCTGAAAATCCTTAAGCCCTTGGAGGGATTACAAATTTGGCCCGCATCTGCCCAAAGAAGAGCTACAGGCACATAGCCCTCAACGCATCCTAGGAAAATTTCTGCTCCGCTTACTTCAAGGTGCTGCATCTCTGCATTATCAACTGAAGGCATTCAAATTATTTTAGTGTTTTTAAGGGAATATGAGAATAAATCAAAAATGTCTTCTAACTCAGAAATAAAAACTATTTCATATGCTTTTATCCCTGTTTAAGGGATCTTATATATACATATGCATGTGTGTGTGTATATATATACACATACAACTTGGATCTGAAAAAAACCAACTTCATTTACACTTACATATTTTTCACTCGATACATCCTTACAGAACTAAGTACATCTGGAAAGTTTTTTCACTATGTTTTGCAGAAAAATTAACACACTGATATTAATTTTTAAGATTTAATTTTCTATAGTCATTTAACTGGCATGACAATTGGCACAACTCAAAAATCAAAAATAGTTCTCAGAGTCTTAGTATTTGGCTTCAGACAACTTTATTATGGCCTGCTGTAATTTATGCAATAATCTCCTTAGTTTAAAACTATAGAAAACTTGGTATTTGCTAATGTCACTCAAGGTGGCTTATATCCGATGTGGTAAGGAGAAAGGTTTAGGTCACCCTTACTGCTGTGATTTAAGTGAACCACACAAATACAAGTAACACCACCACCGCCTATTAGAGAACAAGCAAGTATTTTCCTAAAATAAATGATAGATAAAAAAATAAAATAAGTGATAAACGATTATGCACAGGAGGGAAAGCATTGCAGAAATATCTTTACAACATGTAAACCACGGTCTATACACATAGAAGATGAAGTTTCTACTCCAGCAGTTGTCAGTAACAAGACTGAGCAGTAGACTTCCAACCCTCCTATGTGTTGCTGGTATTAAGCTAATCTCCTAGAAACTTTAAACAGATTTCAAATTTAAAGCAAGCTCAAGAATCAACAGCTGGAGGTCAAACAGACATCTATTTTTTAAACAGGCATCCTTCTATACCACCCTATGTAAGCAGTCCTACTGATGAATACAGAAAATCAAAACAAGTTTATCTGAATCTTTTATTCTGCCTTTAAGACTTAATATTCCATGAGTAGAGGTTGACAATGAACAGCTGAGCAGGAAGGGAAGAAATCTTTGAAAAAACTATGTACTCAACGGAATGCAAGCAAGCCCAGTAGCGATGCACTTCCTAACTGGCAAAGAGATCTGCTGAGACCAGACCTCTGAAATAAGGTTAATCACTAGAGGAAATTAGTCAGTTACTGCATGAGGATTAGGGCAAGCACTGATGAGATCGGCAACACACACTCCCACTTGCAAGTTAATATATAAATATTACTTATTTGAACTGTCAATGGAAATCTCATTTTCCATTTCATGCATTCTGACCACTCTCACAAATGCAGGAGATTTTAGTAAGCACACTTTCCCTATTAATCCTTCTTCTTAAGAAAAGCCACAAACACAGTGTGCTTCGGGGGGGGGGGCGGGGGGGAGGAGAACAGAAAAAAAACTTCCTGAAGAAAAAAAGGTGTTAAGCGTAAAATATCAGCACATACATTCTGAGAACATGTTGGGATTATAAATTTCACAAGCCAGTAATATATAGAAGCCAAAGTAAAGCATTGCCAAAAAAAATTAACACCCCCCCCCCAAAAAAAACGAAACCCGCCACTTTCCTCTCTTATGTACCTGAAAAGCCATTATTTATTTAAAAACAATATTATTTAAAAACAATAAATAAATAAGAACAAGGTATAAATAAACTGGAAGCCCTACTGTTATTTTACAGCAATGCAGATAAATTGCATGTACTGTACGGTACATTTGTGTCTTAGGGTTCTGCTGATCTGAAAAACTGCTACCTTACTCTATATCACTAAATGTCAACTGAACCCAGAGATTAAAAAAAATAAAACCTTCTGTACATAGTACAATCTTCTTTGTATACATATATGGGCTTTAAAACTAACACCTACTGTATTTTTATTTATTAAAATGACTGAAAAGATATTAATGCGTAAAATAAGCCACTTAAATACAATTCTGTTTAGAAAGATGCATCCATTCTATCACCTACTTATTAAAGTTATGTGAAAAAGAGCTAGTCATCACACAGCTTTCTAATTCTTTATGCCTCTGTTTATTCTGTTTTGGTTCTCAACAGTAATCTTGCCTATTTTGCAATGTCCAGTTCACTAACACATCCTTAATTGACACTCACCAACTAGTGCACATAAGCAATCCTAATGAATTTTATGAAAATGTAATCAAAAAGTTCACTACTTTTATGAACCATAATAAAAATTCCAAACACAGCATGTAGCTTGGATTAAGTTTTCATTTCTCTGTTCCGCTCCACCCAAGGCTACGTCTTTTTGCTAAGTTCATCTTACACACGCTGACAGTGAATAAAGAAAGCTAAACAGGCAACAATCTGGTATTACTCTTCCTCCAAAAAAACAAATTACAAACTTCCGTGGCAATTCTACACTGGGAAAGAGCTGAATCAGGAACAAGAATATGTTGGTTTTAAAGATGTGTCTCCTCAGCCAGCTCTTCAGCAAAAACTGATTTATCTACCCGTTTTTCTCTAGGTGAAGACATGACCCATTTCAGAATTGAAATTTTGTTCTGATGAAGACTAGTCAGTGAGGCACTTTAGAGGGCAGCAGGTACTTGCACTTCTTTATTAACTTTTCTGCATCAATTTAGCAACAACTGCCCTTACTAGAAGAACTGAACCACTCAGTGGAAAGACAAGCTTAAACAAGACAGGCTTAAACAAAATTTTTCACCAAACATGCACAAAATGTTTGCCCCCCCCCCAGCATAAAGAACTTTTATGTAAGCTTTGCTACAACTACACACAGAACAATAATGTCAGACATACACACTCATGCCGAGATGTACTTCACCTATATACTCTCTGCCAAAATCAGAGCAGAGTAATGAACACATTCATTTGGAGAGTATTCTTGTTCATATCTGGAAGCGTACTAGTATACTATAGATTACAAACCAGATACCTGTATTTGTATGGCTATTAATAAATAGTGTCTGACAAAATACAATTCGAAAATATTTGTGAAGTCCTACAAGATCGATAGATATCTTTTATTTAACAACAAATATAGTCCTTTTGGCTTTGACCTAGATATTAAAAACCGAAAAAACAAAAATCTGTTTTGGTTATGGAAGGAGATGAGTGAACACCTCTTGTTCACTGCAAGGATGAAAACCAGAATAACATACTTATAAGGACTCCTTTAAAAAGTGATGCTCATCTCAGTAAGAACTCCGGTAATTTAAATTATTTAAAACAGGCCCTAGACTTATTGTAATATCTGACAGCTAGTTTAGTCAAACGGATTGCTTTATAAGCCCGTTACTTTTTTTTTTTTTAAGATAGAAGAATGCCGAAAGTTCCATTTTTGTATAAAATATGAAACTATAAAACACTGCCCTCTTCTGATCTTCCCTAAAAACTTAGCTGGTTATTAAAAGGAAGTTTTGGCATCATTTCACTGTTAGGGCTGAGTGGTCCTATTTGTTTCTTTCATTTATGTACGTATATTTCTATATATAAAGCACAATTGCTAAGTTATTAATACTATCTTAAAATATGCTATTGTGTATGTGCTATTAAAAGCACTAAGGATGCATCCTCTGCCAGCCCAATCTAGATTCTTAATAAGGCATTCACAAAGCTGCAATGAATTCTACACAGCACACTGCTGGCAAAATGCTACCTACCGCGCTACACGATGCCAAACCCTAGAAGGGGAGTACATTTTGCCCAGATTTCGAGAAAGTTTCCTTTTTTTTTTTTGTACCTACAGAGATCTTTCAAAAGTAAATTTTCAACAATCTGTTGCTGAAACAGAGCAAGTCCTGAGAATAGCCATTCTTTTGAAAATCAAATGGGCCTGAAGAGTACCACACACATTAAAAAAAGTAAATAAATAAAGAGCCAACCTGCATAAAATTCAAGTCCTTTCTCCATTCAGTTGCTCTTCAGTAGTGAAACAAAAGCTATCATTAACTTTATTTTTTATTATTATTATTTTTAAGGTATTTGGAAAAAAAGGCTTGTAGGAGCATCCAGATTCCTTCTTTTGGGGGGAGAAAAAAAATCTAGTTTTTGTAAATAAACATTTTTTTCTTAAGTGGCAGAAACTAAAAACAGGTAAACAGCTGAGGACACAATGAAATTCATGTGAATCTACATTGCTTACTACTGAAGGAGCAACCCAAAGCTACAATCAAGAGTCTGCTGGAAGCACAAGAGGGCAGACGGATGCACATCATGGATCTTGCCAACAACAGAGGCCTCAACTTGCTACTCAATTTTCTGCTTATTGTCTTGGTTCTGCTGCTCGCATTTATCCTTGTGAAGCTGATGTGAATCTCTCTGAGGCTCCGTTTCCTTCTCAAATCTTGTTTTGAGGGTTTTGCAATGATAACATAGACACTTCAAATGATCTGAATAAAAATATGCAAAGACTGCATAGACTGAAATATCTGCCAATTAGAGAAAGTGTTCACATACCTATTTTATCAGAAAGCGATCCTAAAAGCTGCGCACAATCATCTACCTGTCATTGAGTAAAGAAAGCATCTAGAACCTTGCTGAGTACATGAGGAAATCCAAGTATGCGTCAGCAGTTACTGTAGTTTGCTCACTGCTACAGCTGACTTGTATTTAAAGACCTACAAAAGATCTGCAGCCTTCAAGGAGTATCATTTCTGCAAAGGGGACAGCAGAAATCAAATTTTTAAAATGGGATTTCCGTAGAACATTTACTTCATGGGAAATGACACAGCTACAGCAGGAAGACAGAACAAAACACCTACATTGGGTTGACAGCACGCATCAAATTACCCGTGGAGAGCAAGAGCAGAGATGCTGTAGATGGAAACAAGGATATCCATGAAAAGCAGCTTGCAGCAGCTGAGATGGGGGTAAGTTTAAACATGAAAGCATAACTATTAGTTACACCTTTTTTGACATCTACGGTTCACAACAACACCTTAAAAACCAGAAGCCGTTAGAGTTATCCGGCAGTATCAAAAGAAGACGACATCAAAACAACTGAAAAATGAACGACCATTATCAAGGGTTATCAGAACTCTGCCTACGAAGCCCTTAATACTGCTACATACACGAGCAGTAGGTGCATCTGCACAAACGCAAGAAGTGTGCTACAGCCTCAATAAGCCGGATTAACCACTTACGCACAGGTCAGGTGTGCAGCATGGGAGCCCTTGAGCTGTATTTGACACACCACTTGTTACCTGCCAGTGCAATCACCCAGTCCATAGCTTCTCCTCACATTAAGCATGCAACACAAGCTTCTTACAGGACCTTCTTCTATGGCCCTTTACAGGATGATGTACGTTCACCACAGGTCCCTGGGAAGGACAGTGACCAAGAAGAGCTCGCTTCTGCTGGAGTTATTTGCCCAGAAGGTAGCTCTACACACCTGAGATATGCTGGGAAAGAAGGTGGCCAGATTGGGGCCAAACAGCTTACTCTTAGCATCTCTCTCTCGCAAGTACAACGTGGGAACAAAGCACACCAACACGTATGCACTGTACAGCAAGCTTAATGCCATACAGATGCACACTGGTAGTCTTTTGCACTCATGCAAAAGAGGCAGATGTTGCTCATGGGTGGGGGAAGCCCCAGCTTCCAGCTTTCTGTTGCCAACAGCACATCCCTGATTCAGCACGTACACCGTTGATCTAGCACTTATGACAAGTGCTGAATATATTACAGAGCTGACCTACTCATGTTCACACTCAGGATTTCCAGATGATTACTGTTGCTGTGGGGTGGTTCAGTTATCTGGAAGAGACCCATCTAAATTGGATCTACAAGACGACTTTTCACAGGAAAAAGCCAGTATGTCTAGGGAAACAAAGTTTATGTAAGTTCTACAATTAACAGGCATTCACGTTCCACTCTATGCTACCTGCTCCAAAGCTTAGGCAACACTAGCTGGGGCAGCACAGATAGTCAAAATGAAAGCTTTTTTCTCATCTGCTCTGAAATATGTGCAATAAACATTTAAAATAGCTTCTGCAAACTACACATCTATAGCTTTTTGATGTTGATATAGTAATATCAATTCCTGTCTGCTTGCATTTCAAGCAGAAAACTTTGCACAGCTACATCACCGTAAGCATTTTGTCACTTATTTTGATAATCTTGAAATATTCTGCTTTAAAAAAAAACCTGTGAATTTATATACAAGGGATATATGTTGTAACAGTTACATAGTTATGCATTATTTAGGAGAATTTCTGCTGGTGCTTGGCATAGATGCCACAACACAGAAACTGCTATGAAGCCCACTCTAGTCTATAGAATAAAAATGGTTTTCCCAACAAAATGGCAATTCACTGATACACTGTTCAGGCTTGTACAAAGCTTATTGTCTGTATGCTCTTCTGTATATTCAAAAGTTTTCCTATCTTAAGGAAACCACTGTGACAGTTTAATAGCTAAAATTAGACAAATGAGTTAGCCCTGACAAAAAATAAAAATCACATATTCCTTTTTAATAAAGGAGAAAGATGAATCTACTGCCACCAACAATCACGTACTTCCAAATCCAAAATTACATACAAGGTCTATAAGAAACTCTGCCATTAGCATGTAGAAACAACCCCAAAAAACAACCCCAGCAGTCTCCTCTCAGCCAGCAATGAAAATTACAGAATCTTCAACGAATGTTGAAATACACTGCTGAAACTGAAACATGCATTCTCCTGAGATGACATATAAAATTGGCAAGTTATCAGTTAACCAATGCCAAGTCTCTTTTTGCAATCAAGCATGGTCCAAGTTTGGTTTCCCATCGTCTGCTAGTGCTTACTCCAGACTGAGCTCACATATGCACTATATTGAATGCAATCCCAGTTGTTGGACTACCAACTTCACAGCAAAAGGAACGGAACACAAAAGCTTAATTGTGGCTCACAGTGAAGGAGCTCAGTCTGCTAACTAAAGGTGATAATTCTTCACGTTAAAAAGTTTTATCTTGCTGAGAAGTATGGTTTCATCAAAATGTGACATGGGAAAAATGTTGATATTAATTGGTTTTAGTTTTCTGATCTGCTAGGATCATCAGAAAAACTAGTTTTGAGTTGACACTTAAGAATAAAGTTTTCTGTGGTAACAATATTATTTGAGGAATGTTATAACTTTCCTTTAGTTAAAGTTTTACAACTTTTGTTCACCAATGTTTAGGTATGCATGCAGTTTACTTTCTTCCTTCTCTGTTTGGAAATGAAGATTGTTGTAGCATCTCTAAATTTCTCAATGCATTGAAATTTAGTTTCCAGTAACTTTCATACACATGGTATGAACAAGGCAGTGTTTTCCTCATTAAAGAAAAAACAGTAAACAAAAAAACAAAAAAGAAAAAAAAACATTATAAGAAAAAGATGCACTTAAGCAATTTCCATCTATTATTTCTGCTATATTCTGACACAAGTTAGCACACCATGAAGAAATCATACAAATGTCCCATACACTGGAAAAAATGGAGATTCATCATGTGATGCCTACAACATTGTACAGAGCAAGTAAGTAGATACGCAACCTTCTGAAATCTTCCTTCTTATTGTATTATCTCCCACAATTTTAAAGGCATGCTTTCATTTTAAACCTCGTTTCTGAACTAACATACAGTATGTACCTAGGTACATTTAGATAATAGAATAGATAATAGGATCAGGCTTTAAGAAATGCCTTTACCTGAAAACATACAGCCTTTTTATCCAGATTTGTATGGCCTCCCAGTTCAGTAAATGGGAACCCCTGTCACATATTACAAGCATTTTTTCCCTTAATACAGGTCTAATCATACATTTTGTTACTTTGGAGGTTAAAAAAAAGAAAAAAGGTATTACAATGGCCATGTCTGCTGAAAGATCAGCTGTACACTGAAAAATTAAGTGTATGGTGAAATATAAATTCTGCATGGAAATTGTTTTCATTGAAGTACTGTTAAAATCTGTTCCTTGGAAATGCGTAGGAGAATGTTTATCTTCAAAAAGTATACATTAAATAGTACACGTTAGCTAGAGAAAAGAATTTTCCTATACAACTCCATGACGTTACACAATAACCATGGACCAAATCCTCCTTGGAGATTTATTTCCGAAACGTACAAATGTCACACCCGCAGCTGAGCGATGCACTTTCTCTGAAGGGGCGTTCTGTTGATCCACAGCATCTTTTCTGCAGTTGCAAACCTGACCATGTCCTGAAAGAGAATCTCAACGAAGCTGTAGGTTCTCTACCCAACACTCTGAGCTTCCCTTACAATTCACAGTAAATATTTTATTTTAAAAATCATGGAATGGAAAAGCCACATTATAGGCTTTTTGATTTGGGGAGCAAAGTGTAACAAAAAACAACAGGTAGATGCTGAGTTCAGTTAAATGCAGACTTCTAAGGAAGCAGAGAATCTTAATTTTGAGTGTAATTAACCTTGGAACAGCTTTTTAGGGCTGTAATACCTTTACAGTAAACAAATTCAAAGCTTGTCTGATTTTATAAAAATAAACCCTAATTCAGAGTTTTATGGGGTAAACTATCTATACTAGTCTGTAAAGGCATAAAAATTTATTTGTAGACTGTATTATTAAGTCTAATAGCTGTTCCTGAACCATCAGTCCACAAAACCAACTCAGAAAATTGTTACGGTCTATTCTTGCTTCATTAGTGATAGCTGCCCCCTGTAGTCTCTCCCTCTACCAGCCTACCTTAAAGATACACAAAGCTGCTCTAGATTCTCAGTTAAAAGCAAATTCATTTTGTTTTCTGTTCACGGTAATGGTTGTTTTAAAGTAAAAGGATGACAAACTAATTTTTCAGTCCTGTAAAAACCACTGCATTTCCATCAGCACACATATTTATTAAAAGCAAAACAGCAAAAATAATCCCCACTAAGAGGAAAAGAAAAATAAAAAAGTTCCTATAGAGGTGGGATTTTTTTCCCCTTTCACCAGCTTCCTCTAGCAAAATCTTATGCTTTCTCCTCTCTCTCTCTTTCGGATTGTAGTTTTCTTAGTTTCTCAGAAATAATAGCGTATCGGTTCCCAGATGCACATACGGTGATCTTTGAAAAAAGATCATAGCACAATTATAGAATCATAGAATATCTCAAGTTGGAAGGGACCTATAAGGATCATCAAGTCTAACTCCCTGTTCCTCACAGGACTATGTAAAAGTAAACTATATGACTAAGAGCGTTGTCCGGGCTCTCCTTGAACTCTGACAGGCTTGCTGCCATGACCACTTTCCTGGGGAGCCTGTTCCAGTGACCGACCATCCTCTCAGTGAAGAACCTTTTCCTTATGTCCACTCTGAACTTCCCCTGACGCAGCTTCATTCCATTTCCTCACGTCCTGCTGCCAGTCACCAGAGAGAGGAGATCAGCACCTCCCTCCCCCTCTGCTGCCCCCTGTGAGGAAGTTGTAGACTGCGATGAGGTCACCCCTCAGCCTTCTCTTCTCCAAGCTGAACAAACCAAGTGTCCTCAATCGCTCTTCATAAATCTTGCCCTCAAGATCTCTTACCATCTTGGTCGCTCTCCTCTGGACACACTCCGATAGTTTGATAACCTTCTTATACTGAGGTGCCCAACACTGCAGTGTAGAGTGGGACGATCACCAACCTCAACCAGCTAGCTATGCTGTGCTTGATACACCCCAGGACATGGTTGGCCCTTTTGGCTGCCAGGGCACACTGTTGACTCGCATTCAATTTGCCATCAACCCAAACCCCCAGATCTATTTCCACAGGTTGCTCTCCAGCCTCTCATCCCACAATTTGTTTGTATAACCAGGATTACCCTGTCCTTATGCTGAGGTTTCTTTAAAAAAAAAAAAAAGAGGTGTCAAGACAGGAAGAACCATTCTCCTTTCTTCATCTCTTCTGGCATCCCTCCTCCTTACAGCTGTGCTCTCTGGGCAGAAAGACAGGGCAGGCAGGGCGGTCCAGCAGAGGGTGCCTGTAAGAGCCCAAAGGGTCATCGCTCTTGCACACGCCTTAACTTTCTGTTTCTCTGGGTCCTATTTCACAACCACATCTTCTCACTTGAGAAAATGTAACAGATCGCATTTCAAGGCCCGTCATTGCAACTCCAAATCATACCAATGAAAGTGCTTGCTAAGGCCACCAGGAACCTCCTCCGCACCCCTTGTGCCCTTAATTCCAGTCAGATTCCCTGCAGCCCCCCCTCAGAATCGAGCGAGAAGTCAGGGGAAGCAAAGCAAAGGCCAAAGCTTCAAGGACTTCCCCTATTTTCCAGAACTGATCAGACAGCTGATAGGATCATTGCTTCCTAAGCTAGGGGCTAGCTGGATCCTGTAAGATATGTATCAATACTGATTCAGATATAAAAATAACAGGACCAAGAAAAAACAGTTTTAGGCAAAACTTCATCCTATAATCTTACAATCTCAAAAACCTGAAAAGGTACAGCACCACTTTATGAATTCAGCCAAAAAGATAAATAATGCTTGTGCTCCCCCTGTTGGCTCTGTCCTCAAAACACAAGTCGGTATCAATGCGTGCATGAATGGAAGTTTTTGAATAACCGTAATAATACATAGAATCATAGAATCATTTAGATTGGAAAAGACCTTGAAGATCAACAAGTCCAACCATTAACCTAGCACTGTCAAGTCCACCACTGAACCATGTCCCTAAGCACCACATCTACACATCTTTTAAATATCTCCAGGGATGGTGACTCAACCACTTCCCTGGGCAGCCTGTTCCAATGCTTGACAACCCTTTCGGTGAAGAAATTTTTCCTAATATCCAATCTAAACCTCCCCCGGCACAACTTGAGGACATTTCCTCTACCTATAGGGTTCATCTGTTTCAAACATGAAACTTTGCCTTCATACAAAAAGGAGACACTATTTAATCACAGAGCGAGAAAGCACTTGCGAGACATAAAAAAAAAGAAAGCTGGACATTGTTTTGACCTAAACAAAATTAAGGGTTTCTGAAACACCCATCCTGTTGAAAGGGTGTTTGTGAAAGGTACATAAAAGATGATGAAAAGACATATACCTAAATGAAGTAAATGAAGTTTACTCTGAATATATATTTAAATCCAAAAGGAAAACCACCAGGCACCAGTAATCTGCATGCAAACCTCACAGACAGCACTGCTGATGGCTGCAGCCAGCTACATGTCTCACAGGTGTTCTGGAAGACTTGAATGAATGGATGGACTTAGCTCCTCCACAGTACCCTGCTCTCGCTCCCCGAACCCTTCGTGTGCTCCTCAACACCACCAGTAGCTGCCAGCTGCCAAGAGCCCGGCTGGCAGTGCCCCCGACCCAGCCCCAGTAGTGAGCCAGTTTCTGTCACTTTGACTCTGAGAGGACCCCTCAGCCTCTGCTTTCTAACTGGGTAATTCTCAACATTGAAATCTTCAAAAATCTTAGAGGAAGACGAAGGTTTCTGTAGCAATAAGGGTAATGTAAAAGGGTGGCTACCTGGAACGATGTCAGGTTTTTAGAGAGACCCTTAAGGATTAATATTAGTTTGGCTATATTAATTGGATTCAAGTTTTTTAAGGTAAAAATAAAATTTAAAAAAAATCCAGATCACTATTAAGAGCAAAATTGGATCTTGAGAACCTCTGAACTTGTCAGTCTTTCCTTCAATACACAATGGAAGAAACAACAAAATTTGAGCACAACTCTTTGTAAATTACTTAATACATTTTCAGGCTGGAGAAAACAGGTATTTGAACATACAGCTAAATTATCTCTGCTCAGGTTAATATCAGGTAGTCTAACCTTTAAACTGCCTTTCAGGAAAATCTATGTATTGTAATCCATTTGGGATTATTTTGGCAAGTCAAGTTTACCTACATAGGTAAACAAGAACATTTAGATTTTAAATACTTCCTTCCTTCACAAGCTATCTTTTTCCATTTAGGGTAAGAGCTGAAAACAAAGATTGTGAATTGTCGTGTTAGAAAGGGTTGTGTCTCTTAAAACCATGTTTGATGTTTTCTATATGAAAATACTTCAAGTATGACACATAAAAACTACATATTATTTTATTTCAATAAACCAGATTGGTTTACTACTATTAGTCGATTATAATTAGTTAAAAAATAAGCAGTAATATCAAAGTGAATTCAGTTTTTAGGTCTTAGTCATAGTGATACTGAATATTAATCTTTGCAGTATGCAGGAGTCATTCCTCTTTCAGTGAATGCATAAATGCAGCCTCTTTTGTAAATCCATTCAGATCAAAATACATTCACATTCCCCCACCACACTGTAACCAAAGACTCTGAAAGAGCTAGTGAAAATGTTATTTGATGAACCTCTTACTGTGTCCAGCTTCAGAAAAAGAGATGCTAGTCTCATGAATCAGAGTAAACTGTAAGCAGTAATGTCAGAAGAAAACTATTGGCACTCAGGTAATATTGAGAAACAAGCAGCAGCATCCCCAATCAAAAGTTTAAAAACACCATCACCTGGTTAAGATGATCTGTTCCCTTTCCTATTTTATTAAAAACTGCCTGATGTTATTCCTCAGGTATAACACATGATGCCACATGATGGCAGCAAACACCAAGCTTTAGCCTTACCTGCACAGGCTGTTCACCTCCTGTTCTAAAATCTTCAAGCTGCTGCACATGCCATGCAGCTACGCCGTAGGGCTCCTCAGCGGTCCTGCAGTCCAGAGGATTTGCACGTAACTGTTCTTTAAGCCACATTTGAGTCCTCACTGCTGGCTGTATGGGAGCTCCACTCACAGCCTGTTGTCCCAGAGTTGCGTATCTCTGTCCGAAAGCTTCACAACTGGCTGCTGTAGGTTTGCTTTCAGGTAAGGCACTGTAGGTCAAGTCTAAGGCATGTCTCCTACTTGAGGAATCTGAAACAAAATCATCTTTGCTGCACGTTTCAAATTTGTATTTGCAGTCCAGTAGAGAAGATCGTTTTTTCCCCATTTCTTTGTCCTCGATTTTAAGCAACTCCATACTATCATGCAGACAACTTGGCCCATTTGTCCTTAGTTGTGGTGACACAGCTTTGTCTGTACTAGCCCTGGAGTCCACTGAATGACTACTACCATCTTGGCTGAAGGTATTTGATGAGCTGAGTTTAGACAAGGAGGACCATTTTCTTACAGGTCTTGCATCTTTCATGTCAAGAGAATTGTCCAGGGCACCCTGATTTCTGCCTCCTCCTGACCGTACAAAGCTTGTACTCCATTTTGAGCCATCAGACTTGAAAGCTTCCCTATGTTTGGAAAGTGAAGAGCTGGCATTAGACGGCATCACATGGGCAGTGGGAATAGAAATCAGTGATCGGCTGGGCTTAAACGAGGATGTGCCACTTGAAGTTGAATGATCTGGGAAGAGAGATTTATCATCATGTAAATAAGTACAATACAGAACTCACATTAACATCAGTGCCCAGAGGACAAAACATCAAATTCTAGGTGAAATTCAAAAATAGAAGGAAACAGTTTTCTTGACAAAATAAGGTCTTCTGAACCATTCAAGATTGTGAGAATGGAAACCTATTACAGTGGGAGATTTTCAAATTTATTTTGCTCAGGTGCCATCATTACAAGAAGAGAACTGTACTAAGCGGTGGCAATAGCAGCTCCAGACACAATTCTCAGGCTGTGGGCAGAAGGCAGCGTTCATTCCCCAGCTTCAAGGTGGCAGGCTGGATTTCTCCCCCACGCCACACAATTTTAAGTAGCTTCTATATCACAAATGGTAGAGGTATCACAATTCAGGAGCTCCAGGACTGGTTCCTCTTCCATCACCCCTCATATTTTAAAGGCAAAACAATTCACTAAATGCACTTTGTAAAATGGCAGTGCTGGAGACAAGCCAGTTTAGTGATGGCCTTTTGGACAGAACTACTCATCCCTTTTGGATCTCACTGATTTCAAACTACGCTTCTTCAGGTGATTTGCTAAAAAACAAGATTCTGAAAAATTTCATGTTCCATTTAGGTTTTGCATTATTCACAGACCCAAATACAATACCACACAGAAACTGTGTGTAGCATAATTTATGAAACCTATCCCCAGCTGAAATATCAAGAACAGAGAAATCAGTGAGATGACATTCAGGAGGGGACAGAGGAGCAAAGATGAGAGAGGTAAAGGAGAGGTTACTGGGGACTGCCTGAGACGCCTCACATGCCCAGTGATATGTGCTTAGCATCACAGGCAGTAGACAACCAGAAATAAACACCTAATCCTCTCATTAGAGGATCAGCTCCCACCAAGTCACATGGGTGCAGCTTAGCAAGCTCATATTGCTCGTTAGGTTCATGGCAGACAGACAGAATGAAATTGCTCTAATTAAAAGATTCTTTTGGGGTCCTTTTTGCCAAAAGCAAGACAGATACACTCTTCTTATTTCTCTCATCCTAGCCCAGAGAGAACTTGTTTCTTTGGGATTTGTCAGCTGGTACAAGAGTTCATAGTGAGACAAGAAAGAAGGGGGGAGGAAAAAAAAAATATCAATTGCTCTAGAAGTACAACTGACATTCCCAGTTTGACGGCCTCACTAGGTTAATGTGATTTGGTGAATGCCAGAACACTTTCAAAAGATATATTTGACTCAATATACCATGCCACAGATAGGAAAAAGAAAAGACTTCCAATGGTGCAACAACTTTTAAAAATGGCAGCACTTCTTTTTCTACATATCCAAATAAAGATAACCTTACGCCCAACTTGCATATTCCTCCTTATTTGGGACCAGACTTCCTCACTCCTTGCACTTGCAGCACAACACAAAATAATATAGCCCTAAAGCACACTCCTCATGACAAAAATGCATTATAGCCCAGAAAATAATAAACAGTTCTTTGATTGACACCTGTTTAACATACTTGTTTTCTAGCTCCTAAAGGAGCCAGGGCTCCTTAGAAGGTAGAAATTCTTGCTGAAGCCTTCCTGCCTCCTAACGGGTCACTGCCCCATCAGGTACTCTCCTGTTCCGAAGTGTAAGCTCACACATTGCCTCTTGCCTCTACCCAGCCACCTACTTTCACAGTCGTTACAGAACACAGCTATCTTTAAAACTTGACAAAACCGTCAGAGCTGGTTGAAATGGACCCACAGTTTAAGAGTTATTCATAGGATGCTGATGATTGCCATAAAATACACACAGGATGCTCACATTAGAGAAAGTGAAATGGAGAGAAGAATATAGCAGCCTGTAACCTGATGGATCGTGTTGCTAATAAGTGTGAGGTACCATTTTTTACATGCAAGATGAAAGACCTTCCCTCCTCCCTACACTTCTTCCTTAAAAATTCTATACTGCAGAGAGAAACATTTTCCTTGGCTGTTTTCTCTGTATTGATATTGCTGAAGAGGTGGGACACGTTAAAGAGGAAGACAGAAGGCCACACAACCCATTTCAAGTGGAAGGAATCACAGTCTTCTCACCAAACACATTTGTGCCCACAACTATTGCAGCAGTGGAGACCGTGATATGCAACACTACAAGTTCCCAAAATTGTGATATGCCCACCGCATGTATCCAATCTGCCTGTGCCAGGTGCAGCCTCAGCTCCTCTCGGCATTGCCTTCCTGCCTTCTCTCACAGTAGACACTTATAGATAGCCACTACAAATCAGGTACATCTTGCTACTCTGTGTAGCAAGGGCTGCCAGCTTCCAGCCCTGCTCTGCAACAGAAATAAAGGTACTCAGTCATCTCTGGCTGAGGACATCAAAGCAGTGACAAGAAGGTGAAAAAGGTATATGACATGATGGAGCTGGAGCCTCAAACATTATATATTATGAGATGGAAAGCACAGGGTTAAGAGTCCTGCCTTCTGGGAGCATTCAGCAGAAGAGCAAGGAGAGACTCCTGCTCTCCTCAGGAGAGTAGGGAGGAAAACACACAGTAGAAAGAAACACACCTCTTCTTGTACAGGTACTCCTTAGCCAAAGGCTGCTGCTTTTGTAACACTCAAGCAAACTAACTTTTGTACTGTACCTTACCCAGAAGCTGAATCTGACAGAGCATAAAGTCAGTCCTGTGAAAGAAGCAGCCACAGGCTTTTTTATATCCAAAGAAAATAGAGTATATTAGGATTCAAAAAGAACTGACTGTGGAAACCTACGTTTTAGGCTATGCAGATTTCTGTAAGTAGAAATGTCACAACTGCAAGAGAAAGGTAAGAGAAGAAACCCTATCTGTATGCATATATCTAAAAAAGTTAAATACAGTTTCATACCAAATAAATTATAGTTGTATTTAATATAGCATTTTCAGTCTGAAATACTGCCTTAATGTCACCTACACATGGTCTTCAAACTAGAATTAAAAACAACAATAGTTAGAAGTATATGATCTCCTTTACCTGTTTTTATTAGATTACAGAGTTATTCATATGTGGTAGATTTTTATTTTTCCTTGTTCTACTATAAATTTAAGCCCCGAGTTAGATCTAAACTTCTTTTCCTCACTTCTGATTCTAAACTCTTCAAGCAGATTTAAACTTGGAATGTCATGTACATCCAACTACAGCTGATGGATGTCTCTGCTAATTTGTCCCGAAGTGAAACACAGCAATTTTGGCTTCAAGTTGTCCTAATTAGTCTTCCCATTAACACTCACTGAAACATATGAGAAAATTCACACCACTTCTTAGAGCATATTGCTTCAGTCTGCCTTGACTACAGGCTCAGCTGGAAAGAGAGCCAGTCTGCGTTCTGAAACATCTCCTCACAACACAAAAAGCAAGAAATTCAGAAATTTCATTGAAAATAGGAAAGAATCCAGAAAGCACAATGGAACTTGAGACCATTACTACTTCTGTAGTCACAGAAATAAGCTCCATCTGGCCAAATCCTGCCAAAGACCACTTTATCCAAGCAGCAGATTTTTCCCTTCCATACAGTCGGGGGTAAGCAAATGCCTAGTTCAGAACTAAAAGTGCTCTCTCTCAGCATTATTCACATTTTCACTTCATTGAGCTAGTATTTATTTGGAGACTACAAACACTCTTAAACATGGCTTGTGTCTCTCCAGAGTCTTTCAATGCTTAAGACTGCTCTCATTAATGAAAACTTAAAGAGATACGAGAAAAAAAAATATAGCTAGTTGCTACTGGTTTTCCTTTGAACAGCATCAAGATCATATGTCAAATTTTGCTTTTCAGTTATCCTAATAACTTTTTTTTTATGCCCATCACAAAGCTCCTTAGAGGACTTACCTAATAGGCATAACATTTTAATACCTGATCCAATACTTCCCAAACCACATAAATAAGAGAATTGGAAAAATTATATTTTAAAAACACACTACAAGATTTCTACCACATAATAGTAACAGATGGAATAGAAAATGAAGAGCATTTCATATGGCTTTCTTACTATCTTGTGTTACACTTCTGAACTATTTCATTACTGTGTATCTGGCACAGAAAATAATATAACAGAAGCAATTTTGGTCTTACTAAAAACCTAATCACAGAAGTTTTGTTTAAACGGGAGACAGCGCAGCAGAGACTTTCTTCTTAAGAAGGGGGAGAAGAAAGAAATCCTCCAACTTAAAGTTAATGAACCCCTCCTACTCATTTACGTTATCCTGTGCTATGTTTTTTAAACCACTAGTGCCAACTATATTCATCATAACTAGAAGAAAATCTCTGAAGCCATTTCGCAGGCCAGATACACAACACAATCATTCAGCTACTTAAAATCCTTATCTGTTGTTCAACAGTCAATCATAATGTACAAGAGGCAGAGAAGGTTCACTGTAACCCTGAACAACTTCTTTAGCCACAAAGTGAAATTAGTGCTTTAAGAACCCCCATCTACAAGATATACTTCTGTATATGACAATTTCTTCACTGCTCCCAATAAGATATTATCAAACAACAGCAGTTACCCAATACTAATAAAAACCAAAATGCATATGATGCATATGTTTATGGGATGGATGCGTATCTAATGCCACTGAAAACAGAGAACCTTCCTTGTGTGAAGGACTTTGAAATTTTATCTTTTATCCAGGCTATAATTAGAAAGCCCTGACCATGGAGTACACCAGTATTAAAAACAGCTGACCTTCTCCTCCTGCCCTTCCCTCCCACCCCCCAAAACACTGACACAGATTACCCCAGTCCAAGAAAATAAACCAAATTATTCATATTAACTGAGTAGAAGATAAACGGGGCAAATCAAGCCTCTACTATACAAACTGAAGGTCTTGAATCTGGCTGTGGTTTAGTGTACAAAGGCTCTTACATTCATTATAGGATGTCGGTTCTTCTGAATGCTTCTCTGAACTGTTCTGCAACTCTTAATTGCATGGAATCCAGTAACAAGCCACAAGCAATTCCAGTGTCCAATGTATGATTTACTGAAAGGGCCATGAGTCTTCATTTTACCATGCAAGCATGCGGCTGCCTCCCAGAAATCTTCTCCAAAACAGCTGCTTTCAACAATAGAAGTGTCTAACTCTCCTGGGAGTTGGTCAAAAAACAAAGATCATGCAATGATGTGCCATGACAGCTGTATTTATGCCACACGTGTGTTCCCCCCTACCTACCTACTTACAAACTGGACTAGCCTTAATGCAGCATAGATAATCAGATGAGCCAACTGAGAAATTTCATAATGGACAGGCAGGAGGCCAGCCCTAGCAAAAAGCCCTGAAGAGACCGACTCATCAACCTCTGCAAGCAAAAGCATGCCTTTTCAGGGTGCAGTAGCAGGCACAGGAAGGCTTTGGGTTTGGTTAGTTTGTTTTGGTTGGGTTTTTTTTTTTTTTACTGTTGAGAAATCTTCACCATTCTCTTTACAAGCCCTGTTGATATTATTTCAAGTTTACTATGTCAAAATATGAAAAGTGAATGAATGGAGGAAATCTCTGCAAATAAACCTCTTCCAAGCATGGAAGAGATTTCTATGATGCAAGCATGCATCATAGAAAGCTGTATCAGAAACAGAAGCACTGCAGACACAGGAGAGAACTGTTCAGACATTCAGTTCTGTATGAGAAAGTGGGCCCAAAATCCTCATAGAATTCCTAAACATTATTTGTTTATAAAGTGCTGTGTTTGTACAGCAAGAAACTAAAACAAAAGAATAACTAACAAAAAACTTACTAGAGGCAAAATATCATTTAATACTAATTAATATTGATTTAAAATAAGACAATGTTAAATACTAAAATACTTACTGCCAGTAACCTGAGTTGCCAGTGTCACATCTATGCCTTCAAAGCAAAAACAGTCACCTGGTGTTCAGAAGCAAGTTCAATTATTGTTATTTGGAAAAAAGAAGCAAGTTCACTAGCTTCCAGCATCACCAGTTATCATATTGGCAGTGTTGATCAGAACTGTTTTACATAAGAAGTGGATAGCAAACTCTGAGTCAGTTCTATTTTATTTCAAACTAATTCCTGTACACTTCTCTAATCTACTGCGTTGCATACCAAAAGAACGTTTGTACCTACAAACTTGCTAGTTTTAGAAGTTTAAGTCATTTGAGTTCTACATAATACACAAAAAGTACAAACAGTACAACCCTGAATAATGCAAATGCAAACTTAAGAGGTTGCAGCTGAGACAGAATTTTCAAAAACTGAAGCAATTTTGTTGCTCTTATTATTTCCCTTCAAACAGCATCATCTCAGATAAAGATGTGTAATGAAATACTGGTAAAGCTACTACCCCTGAGCAATGTTATTGTAGAGAGATGGAAGAAGGAATAAATGGTAGGTCAGCCTCACAGGCTTCCTACAACCTACAGAAATAAAAAAATACTACAAGAGGAGTTTAAAAGATTTTTAGTAAACGGAGCAGAAAGCAGTGTTGGCAAGAATAAAAGCTGTACACAGAAGCACCAGGGTAGCACACACACTTATCCAAGGAAGGAAATGCAGAGGTAACACTGAGTTCCGGCAAACGATAAACAGCTTCTCGGACATCCTTACAAAAAAAAAGGAATACTAAGTACGTATGAAAATACTTTAACAGAAACTTGCCTAACATATCCCATCTAACTTCTTATCAACTGGCCATTTGGTATAATTTTCATTATCCTCCTCTACAGTTAATGACTTTTCTTTTTTCCATTTGCGACATCTCACTCATTTCCACAACCCTTCCGGCAAACTCACCTTCTTCCTTGTTTGCCAGAGAGGTGATAAAGTAGCAACAATCCCACTTAGTGTAAGAAGTGAGGATAACATTCTCAAAAAAGGAGGAGTGAGAAATCAGTATGTTCTAAAGTTTCGTTAATGAAACTTAACACCGAAACTGATTGTCACTGAAGAAGAGAAAATTGTACTTTGTCATTGAGCAAAAGAAAATTATTTACTCATAATTAAAGTTATTTACTCATATTTCCCTATTTTCATACTATTTAAGTCCTGTTTTCAGCTTACCACGTAAAAAGTTGCCTTGCTTCACCCAGATTTATCCATTTCCCCAGAACGCAGCATTAACAAGGAACATGCCCTATAAAAGTTACTACTTCGACTGTATTCAGTCATAGTAATTAGGGTACTGAAATACTCTTACAGAAGTCTGCTCTTTGACCAACTCTCATTAGGACTCAGCAGACACTCTCCAGCTTTGATTTATTTAAAAAGTGCTGTCCCATACTTGAGACGTCATCACTGTACACCGACGTCAAGTTTCCACCACACTTTCTGAGATGGTAGACTTGGCAAAAACCTCATGAGTGAAGTGGTTAGATTCCAGCAACAAGGACAAGCAATTAAATGATACAGTGGACCACACGGAAGGACAGCATCTTCATGTGACATCACCTTAGCACTACAAATCAATCTCTGCATTCCAGTGGCCATTTCAAGAGCCAACATTCCTAATTCCATCACTTAAGTTAGATGACAAGAGGCAATCTGAGTATCTTCCCACAAAATTGACATGGATGATCAAACCAGAATCAGTGCCAAAACAAAGCACACAATGGAGATCATACATTTTCAGTTTAAAAACCACTACACAGGAAAGAAACAAGCTCAGTAGAAAGTGTTAGTTTTCTCCTATGTTCCACTGCAGTCAGGTCTGAGGTTAAAGTTCCCAATATTAACCGAAGTTAAAAGACATTTGGTAGAATGACCTGTCACCCAAACCACCCTTCATTAAAAATTATTACACATTCCCTTGAAACATATAGCTGATTTTTTTTGTGCAAGAAGATATCAGGTAAAAAGATCCACATTCTGCTTAAAAAAAATGTTCCTTTAAACTAGCTGCAATATCAATTATCACAAGTTTCAAATAATAAATACTTTACAGCGTATTTCAGTTAACTAAAGCTTAACAAAAACTTCTAACAACATCTTGTGTTTGCAACAGTTGACTTCAGGGAGACCGTACCAAGCCACTGCAACAGTTTTTGATAGCGGAAAACAAATACAAACTCTAAAAACAAACAAAAAAAGGCAAACACATACGAGTGGTACAGTAAAACTCCTGGGATTTGCTGTGATAAAACTGAGGTTTTAACAGGCACTAAGTATATACATGCACAGAGAAAAAAGAAGAGAAGAAAACCCCCGAGCCCCCAACATATCACATACACCCCAAGTACAGCCATCCTGCTTAAGGGATCTTAACATAACCAATATTTTAAGATTTAATACAAAATAGTACTGCCTACTAATACTGCTGTGAAGTGACAATTTGCCTAGCAATATCTAGGCTAATCATACTCAAATGGGGAATCCACAACTCCAGAAGAGAAACATCCTCAAACAAATTTAATAACTTACTACTCCTTAGCCAGATCTGGGTCAAATTAGCTTGCTCACATGAAGCCCATATTCAGAAGACGATTTAACAGGGGACTATAAAGAAGAGTAGCACTGTATAGAGATGGGATGCTGCCACTCCAAAATGAAGTCAGGTTATCAGTCTTGTGCAACAAGGACAGCTTTAACCAAGAGGCACACAGTTCAAAAAGCAGCAGGTGAAATATGTTTTACAGGAGAATATTATTCAGCAAAGTGAAATAATTACAGCAGAGTCAACTACTGCAAGATTTTATTCTGTCTTCCTTACTGTATTGAATTATTTCAGATGCCAATGTTAGAGAAATGTTAGATTCATTAAAAGTACATGAGGCAAATACAATACTATGGGGTATTTAACTGAAGCAGAAAAGATTTCACAGACTGTATCTGATCAGAGTCTAAAGTAAACAGCAGGTAAGCCCAAGAGCAAATTTTTACTCTTTATCAGTCACTGGAAACAAGTTTTTTTATAACTATTATTGGTCCAAGCTTGCAATGGCCATCCAAAATGAAAACTGGGTTTCTGAATCAGATTTGTCTGTCACATTCATCTACAAAGACAAAGGCTAACCTAACTTACATAAAATCTCTTTAGATGAGAAAACTGAGCATGTTAAGATAGAAGTATGTTTTAAAAGAATGAACTAGTTTTACCAGAATACAACAAACCTTTTGATTTATGCGTTTTGCCTCCTTATCCCAAGGATATCGCAGCCCCACAGTCAAATGTAATTGTGATTTCTAGAAACACAACGTAATAAAGGATGCTCTGAACAATCATTTTCAAAGTTAAACTTTCACAGCAGTAACTGACACACACACACAGAGATACCCCATCCTCAACGCTTCCTCTTTGTATACCTCTCTGCCTACCAGTTCTTCAGCATTCAGCTTTGGTGCTATTATTACTGCTGTAAATACAGTATCTGAGAGAAATCTGTGCTACAGGATGTTCATAAACTGCTGTTTCGAGTACATGGGAGTAACATGCAACTGGCCACCACAAAACAGTAAAAAGTATTATGTATAAAATATGGATGCTCTATGTAAAAGAGCAGAAACTGAACAAAAGAAATTTTGTACCCTGTAGTATCTATCTTTTCCAGCAATCTGGAGCTATTTTTAAGAAATAGTTATATAACTAAGTAGAACGATTTTTAGATTAACAGGTTCTATTTTTTCCCCCCAGATAAGAGGATAAAGCAATATTCCAGAACAGCAGTCACGTAATCAGGCAACTTCATTTTGCCGAAATAAAAGTATGAGTGAAAATTTATACCGCCACAGGGATTTTTTTTTTCTTTGTGGTTGGTTGTTTCTTTTTTTAAAAGTCTAGATCTTAACTTCCATTTGCCTTTTTATGAAGGCCATCTACAGCTTCCAATTCCATTTTCCAACAACAAGCACTTAACAGTGAAGACATGCAGAAATCAAATATTCCCCTAGGACCTTCATTAAAAGTAACAGCTAAAGAAAAAAAAATTACTACGGCTGTCACAATATATCTGTCCTCCTTCCTTTCTGAATCTGCAAGATACCCATGCCACAAATACCATCTACTTCAACAGCCACCAGGTACTTCCTCTTGCTGGCATCACTTCTTCATCCCCAGCAAGGGATGACTGCAAAAAATTTGGAATAACTTGGCCCATCAGAACAGAAATCCACCCCTGCCCTCCAGAAGGGGAAAATCCTACGTATTTTTGTTCTCTCTAAGGGAACACCCAGTGGCAGGAACACACCTACCCCTCCACTTCCCTATACCAAGACAGAGTTGTACTTTCTCAGGCTCCAAAGGAAACTTATTTGTATTATCCCAACTCTTTAACTTACTCCAGGTGCCATCTCCAACAACAGCATTCCCAGATTAGCTAGGTTGATACCTTTCAGCAGCAAAACCACCTCACCTAAGACATGAAGGGAAAACAGCATGCATGTGAGGAGAGTTAAGAGGAGAGACTCCCTCTAATCCAAGGTACCAGAGCAGAACCTGAGGGTTCCCACAGAGCACTATCATTTCGTGCAGTTAAAACTTTGTTGTTGACCAAGGTGTATATCAATCCCTTACATTTTATTTGTAAGTACAGGCAGAAACAGAGCCTACAATTTAATGTCAAGTAACTTTAGAAGGTTAAATCCCACTTTCAACTTCCAAGGAGACTGGAGTTCCTGGCTACGTTTTTGAGATCATTATCCATTAATGAAAGTTTTGGTACTCGTTCTGCTCACCACTAAGCAGTGCATCTCTTATCTCGGTTCACAGCCTACCAAGAATAGCTCTTTCTAACAGGAGCAGAAGCTTTCAGCTTTACACCAGGCTATGCAAGCATGGGAGAGAGGACATACCTTCATCTTCATTTTCTCTCCCAACCTCATACTCCAACCCCATTTCTTCTACTGATTTCCCCCAGTTGAGCCTAACACACAGTCATCCTCCTAGTTTACCTCTCCATTTTCACTTTGGGAGCCCTGGCCCAAACTCGTAATCATAGAATAGAATCATTTAGGTTGGAAAAGACCTTTAAGATCATCGAATCCAACCTAGCACTGCGAATTCCACCACTAAACCATGTCCCTAAGCACCACATCTACACATCTTTTAAATGCCTCCAGGGATGGTGACTCAACCACTTCCCTGGGCAGCCTGTTCCAATGTTTGACAACCTTTTAATGAGTGACCCTTCCAAGTATCACACAGGCTTTTGTACAATAATGTACATCTTATCCTGATGGAAAAAGAAATCCTTTCATAGGCAGAAGCAGGTGCTGTAAGCAGCCACAGCGGTGAGGCTGCCATGGGTCCAGTGAGGCAGGAGGATACTGCTTGATAGCTTTCACACTGCTTCATAGCAAGACTGTCTCTGTCTATCTCCTTCCTCCTTCCTTATGCTGCAGACAAAGGTCAGGCCAGGTCGCCAAACACAGCCAGCTTGCCACAGCACTGCCACTGCTACGTACCACTTGGAAGCGGTTCATGTACCGCAAGCAATTTACTTAATACACTTTGGGAATGCCTGCATCAAGCAGTAATCCCTTCCAAGGACCAGAAATCATCCCCAGGAATCCCAAAAATTCAACTGTTGCCTAAAGAATAATTTAGCTCACTGGGGAAGTCTCTCTCCTTCAGATGCGGATCCCCAAACAGTAACAGAATAATATATTAACAGTAGCTTATATTCAACTGGAATAGGTCTGCTGAGGACCTAGCAGTCTTGGTCTACATAATTACTTACCAAGACTTGGGAAAAAGCAAGATATTTAAAAAAACAAACAAACAAACAAAACCAAAAAAACCCCACAAAACAAACATAAAAACCCCATAAAATAAATACACAAAAGAGCAAAACACAATATTGCAAAAGTAGATCTAGCTTTCTGTTTTCTAACTTTTACATTCTTAGCTTTGTTACTCTACCCTTCATTTACTATACAAGACCCTCTCCTTCCATTAAAGTTTCTTGGACACTTTAAGTCTTTGATAACAAATCAAAAGCCCAGTCCACATGTAGGTCACCATCTGGAACCCAGCTCAGGTCACAGCAGATTAACCTTAAATTGGATTTGAGCATAGCTCTATATCCTATAGAAAAAGTCACTTTGTATACTTTAAAAATTAAGCATCATTATCCTTATTTCCCAAATGAAGACCAGGAGGCAAAGTGTTAAAATTAGCCTGATGTCACTTAGTAAACCTTACCTGCTTCCTCCCACTGCTCTCTACGCTGAGCAATACTGGCTACCCTGGTATAATGTATGTATTTTAAACTTTGCAAATTCAAGCAGAACAAAAAGAAAGAATAAATAGAGGGGAAAGGAGGGTAAGACCCACCTGGAATTCTCAGCATTTTCTTATAGCAACCAAAAACTTGATACTCGCCAAAGGAATCTGACATTTCTGAAACATTTCTGAAAGCAACAGTGGCAAGAAGAAGATATGGAAAAGTTTCTGAATTCCATCCTACAAAACTGATTACAATATAATAAACAAATGTGGAAAAACCTCAGTTTTCCTGCACCTTTTTGCCTGCATCATCTGGCTTTCACCATTTTTACCCTAGCTTCTAATACTTTCTTTTTTCAGATGCACCTGTGAAGCCATGATACTAAGACTGATAATAACTGAATGTTGTTCCGTTTCTAATACATAATTTCTCTACAGCATAAAACAAAGGAGAGGAATTCACATTTCTGTAATGCCCATAAACAAGCTTCCCTCCAAGACCTCCACCTTCCCCACACACACTCTGAGGACTTATTTTTTTCTTTTTTGGAAGACAGTTGATAGTTTGAGCAAATGTGAATAATACACTGGTAAAATTAGCAGTGTTAATTCAGAGGCTATATTTAGAACTAAATCTCACACTCTTAGGAGGATTTCTGTACTGTAAAAAACAAGCCTCCCCTCCAGAAGGGAACTATACTTCCTTATATGTCCATCATCAAAGAAGCCACAAAAGATAATTTTAAAGGCTGAAAAAAACCCTCCTGCACGGTACCATCTGAATAATATTACTCTGAAGTTTTCCTGGAATATATATGTATGCAGATCTTAACGCTTACCAGCATTTCTTCACCTGTTATCTGTAAAGTAATGATAGTTATATACTGTTCATCTGAACCTGTATGTCACTTTTTTAAGAAATATTCTGAAAATTGAAGGCCATAAGATCTGATTTTAACTATAACCCATGCTTAAACAAGCAGATACCAAATTAGGAAAGAAATGCGTAACACCCAGTACAGTCTTTTATCCCAGCTTTTCCTAAGGAAAATATTTAGCTTTGCAAATAATCTCTTAAAAAAAAACCAAACTAAACCATTAACAGCAATTTATTACTTCTCCATTCTTTCACTGGCAATTAATTTCTAAAAAAGTTATTGTTTCTCCCTCCACTGCCTATCCCAGAGAAGATAAGAGTTTAGTGCGCTGACGTTACCATGATTTAGAAAATTTTATGAATTAGCACATTAATTAAATAATTAAGTGAAAGTGACAAATCCAACTAAATCATAAGAGCAAGAAAATGTAACTCATTAATTATGATAAATGTTTCAAAAGAATGTTTCTCATCATGAAAGACAAAAAGTTCCTTTGCCAACTTATATATTTGGAACCATTTGGTCCACCAAATCCATCCTTCCCTGGTATGAAACACAACACTTGCTACAAATGATATAAACAGTCTTAGATTAAAAGACTTGATCCACTGTAGAGAACAGAACTGTAACCAAACTCCAACTCACGTATTTGAGATAATTTCTGTAGTCATTCAAGATAAAACATGCAAAAGCATTCAAAACAAAAAGAAGACAACACACACACAAAATCCTTCCTTGGTAAAGTTTTGGGGTTTGATCACCGTAATTCTAAAAATCAGTTTAGCATCTCAATTCCCAACAACGTGGTTTACCTAGCAGCTAAGTGGGATGCTGGTTCAATGCCAACACACCTCCCCGAGTACCCACTGAATGTCCACCATTTCTGAGCACAGCCTTCATGTTTAAACAAAGCATATCATATGACATCAGAATTGCAGAGTTATTTTAAGGGCTGCTACCTGTAATGCTACCCAGTCTTCTGAGCACTGATTCCTAGACAATATTAAAACAGAAGAAGGGTTCACTGTTTACAAACAGCTAACAAGCTTGAACACAATCAGAATTACATTTTTCTTCCAAGAGTCTGGTGATCACTTCTCTCTGCACTCCAAGAAAATTAGAAGACAGAGTTTGTATGTCCATTTTGTTTTCTGATATGCACAGCTATGAGTACAGAGCCAGAGGTGGGAGAGCAGAGAATGTTTCAATTGCTGCCTTTGATAATGGAAAGAATTTAGTGTTTATAAATTTATTTCCAGTTGTTGGCTCATATATTTGGATATTTATAGTACTCATCACTACAGTATCCAAGCATATTAGCAGTGCTTTGACCCACGCAAAACAATACAAAACTGTTTCTTCTCCAACCTATTAAGAAACACCTCAGTTGTGGTATTACTAGCACAGCACGTTCCAGAAATTAAAAATAGAACTCTTAAAAAGCTAGACTCCATTTCAGATCTTACTTTTTGATGAAAACAAGCAGGGAACAAAGTATATCATAAAAGCTGGGGCGGGAGAGAACAGCTTACCAGGACCTGCTCTCTAGCTCTGAAATGAAGTCAGCTCCATAACTACTAGCTCGGAGAGTCTGAATTGTCTACTTACAGCAAGTATTTAAATTAAAAAAAAAAAAATCAGATTTGTCTAATGATGTTAATAATTGAAGTCATCTTTCACCCCAGAGAAACACAAGAGAGCCATTTTGCGCAATGCAGTATCTAATGTGTTCTCCGGTGTTACCTAATAGTACCAGTAAATCCCTAACAGAGCAAATTGTAATGGCATTCAGCCCACATCCAAGCTACTAGGATGAAATCTGAAACTCTGCAAAGGGTAGCAATTTTAGAAGCTACATACAGATCTTCCCATCACCACTCAAGTGGTAGAAGGCTATTAATGCACTTCAGCTTTAGAAGAGAGGTTGACACAAATGATTTTTGATAAATCAAAACTAACATGCTTCACATTGCATAAAATATTTTTAGAATCAACCACTGCTAAATTCCCTTTTGCATCTTGGACTAGCATTTGTAGGCAGATTAGGCACAATTACAATATTGAAATGATGGAGCAGTGGAAACAGAACTGTATCAATACCAAACACTGAATGCAAGAACAGTTTCTTAACAGAAAGCCCAAGTATTTTTTATCCTGTCTTTCTGTACTGCACTTTATTTTTAGATTTTAATTTATATTCTCACTTATTACAAGACAAAAAGATTAATGATGTTAGAAAAACCAAGCACGGTAACTGTGTTGTACATACATACACACATACAAACTCTCATACAATGCATAGTAATGAAACTACCTATATAAGCACACATAAAAGATAAATTAAGTGATTTAACCAGCCTCACAAATCAGTAAGTTTCAGAGGAAAAAAAAAAATTCATGCTTCTCTAAGTCTGATGTATGACTTCTGAAACATAGAACTCCACCACACGTGTCATCCTCTCATGAAGTCCCACACCTACCTCCCAACAGCTGGAATAATACCCACTCATATAAGCAGTCTAATTAATGTCCTTCAACTTTTACAGTAAATTAAGGATATACTACTCCCATGGGAGTATAGTAATCCCAGAGTCATATAAACAAGAACTCTTGGCAGTAAGTCACGTTTTATTAATTCTACTAGACTATGCTGATCTGCCAGCACTAACTAAAGTAAATATTCACATATATTCGTAATATTCCTACCTACTCTCAAATTCGCGTTTCATTCCAAAACTTCAGAAGTACTTATTTAAGAGCTTCTGAATTTTTCACATTCCTCATCTCCTTCCAAAATATTTCATCCCAATTTCCATTAAGGATTAAATAAATCTTAATTTCCATTAAAAGATTAAATTAAACTCATGTATCAACACAAAACCTGCAATTTTTGGTATTCACTCATTATGTCTACATATATACTGCATCTTCGTATCCTGCAAGAGTTTGATTATATCACTTACTGATATTAGTCTTAACATGTAGAAAAACAATGCAACCCTCCCAGACCTCATTTTACAAAGGAAAACAAGAAAAAAAAAAATCAGCAAGAAAAGAAGGACAAAAGTATTACCGCACCATCTCATAAAGATATTCTAAAAGCAGAAATCCCACCAGTATAAATCAACGTCTGTTTCTTCTCTTATTTATAACACATATTATTCTTTTTAAGCCAAAAGATGATTCTCAAGACCCAAGTTTTACAAGAGTTGAGCCATTAGTAACATCAGAAGTTACAACAAAGACCATAAAACAGGAAGTCTGGCCAGAACCAACCTTTCACCACTTTCCTTTTTTTTAAGGAACTGACACTGAAGGAATAGAAAAGTAACAAACTGGAGCACTTGTATATGTAAAGCTAATCCAGCTGCGCATCCTGTAAAGAAGTCCTCTACCATAGTCCCCTCAGCATCAAGGAGTAAGATCATTTGAATACCTGGCGGAGTGAGAGAGATTTCATGGAAAGGTCTGAATGTGGAAAGCATACCTATCCTGTGGACTACTTCAAGTCAGATTTGTTTTCCCCCCCTTCTCCCTCAACCCCTTTAGGAGAGAGAAGATGGGGTAGTAATGAGACCTAATCAGGAATACTGAAGCTGGTGACACTGATGGGAGTTGAAAGGAGAGAGAAAGTAACATAAGATCAAATTCAGACCATGTGTCACAGGGACAGCACGTTTCCAGTTCTCAGAAACCATGAATCACTTCACTCAGGATTTTTTAGAAGCTATATTAGATGACGGATATCCAAGCAACCTCCACAAAAAGTGCTATTGTTTTCTTCGCAAGGGATTTTTTTTTTTTTCATCATGAGTATTTTTTCTCCTAGTCTAGATAGGGCAAAAGAGTTCTTCCACAAGCAGTGTCACCCAACCGAACAAACTTTTCCAGTGTAATTTACAAACTTACAGAGAAGCCATGATTTCCAAGACCATCAAATCTGCAAATAGCCTGGCCTTCCAGGTCCAGTTCAGTTCCAATCCAGAATGATCTTTCATGGATCTATGACATCAGATTCACATAAGCATGAAAATAACCACATTTTGGAGGCGGATCTTTATACTCTGAAGATAACAACTTTTTTTTTTCCAGTTCTCCTCCCAGATGGAAAATAGCTACACTCTATACCAACATGACTTGCATATACATAAAAGTAGAAAGTCATATTGAGTTTAAACATCCTAATTCACAGCTTAGTACCTATCCAAGTTAATTTTCGGTCATGAAACTTAGATAAGCTACACAAACCACTAGTGTGCATTACACACACATTTGGCACAGTAATAAATAAAGGCTGATTTTAAAATTATTGCTTTTAAGAATCCCATTAAAACACAAATTTAAATAAAAAGACCATTATACTATACTAGACAATCTTTTATCTGTATGTTCCCTTTACTAAATATCTGCACCATGAACTTGCCAGTTCTTAGTTTACTACTGCCAAAAGTAAAAAAAAAAAACACACCACACCATACCACAACTCAGCATATCTCATTTGAATTCTTAACAGTCTCTAAAATTTTTTCAATTAGACTTCTTTTGGCTATTAAGATTTCTCTAACACGTGAGGAGAACCACAACGGATGATTATGGGTGCCCCCCATGGTGGGGGTGAACTATGGCTGAATCTAACTCCCTTTCTATGCACTCTGAACGTATTTTTAACTCACTTTTCAAGCTGAGCTAGTTAGAATTAAAACCTTGCCATCACCCTCAACAGCAAAGTATGAGTGCATACAGATGGCTGACGCAGTGAGGAAGAAAAGAGCACTTCTAACCAAATAACTTCTTAAAGGAAAAGCTTACTCCAAAAATGTCTCTCACCTAGTTAAAAAGTGTCTGTTTATTTAGAATTTGTATATAAGATAGAACAAAAAACTATAATCCTGTCCAGAATCTCTAGGTGCTCCTACCGTAGAACTTATAAATGGGAAAACTGAAAATCTCCTGCCACTTCATAGAAAAAATGCCATTGTTTAAATCAGCCTAGAAAAATTGTTCTGTTTTTGAAAATACAAGATATTTTTAGCCTTTGACAGTGATAGGCTAACCCCTGATGGAAAAAGATGTGCCACTAAGAGTTTATCATAGTTCATACAATTTAAGAAACATGCACAGGATGTTCAGTCTTCTGATTCACAGAGCAACATCAACAATAAAATAATCCTGTATACTTAAGAATAGCAGCCCAAGCACAGGGAGGCATGCATTGTTACAAGCAAGATACATAAATAAAAATATGTAAATATTTAAACTCTGTTTTATAATATCTAGACTGGCTAAAAACTACAGGAGGTAATGCTGAGCCAATACAGAGTTTTGGCCAGGAAAAAAAAAAAAAAACAAACATAAGCCACAACCCACCCCCCAAAAAAAACCATGAATACATAAATGGCAAATAGTTTAATTTATTGGCCACACTTTTCCTGGTAGTAGCAGACAAAATAAGGGTCAACAACCAAAAACTGTGGCTTGGTAGGTTCAGGCTGGACATTAGGGAAAAATCCTTCACCAGGACATCCTATAGCACTGGAACATGTTACCCAAAGAGGCTGAGGAACCTTCAAGGTTTTCAAGAATCAGCCAGACAAAGTCATGGCTGACCTGGTCTGTGTGGGTGATGGTCCTGCTCTGAGCACAGGGCTGGAAACGGTGATCTCCAGCAGTCTTTTTCAAACCACATTTCTATGATTCTACAGCATGAAAATATCCAGTGCAAATTCTTTTTCAAGAAGACTAAAATCCTTATTAATTTTCCATTTTAAAAAAAAAAGTCTGAATTGAAATTGCTTCCTGTTTTCAGATGAGCCGGACTGTGGCATTTAAATTATTAAGCATCAGGTGACTTGCAAGGAGCCAAACTACACCCAGGTAGAATTTGTCACAGGCATTCATGCCAGGTGTGCCATACGTTTAAGAGGTGATCGTCATGTCACAGCTACATTATTATCTGGCAAGATGAGAGCAAAATTTTTTCCACTTCCAGCCCTTTTTCAGAGCCATACTGTCAAGGAGCATATGTTGTGATCTCAAAACAGGAATGTGATTTCTTCCGGGACAGTAAGCTCAATGGGGAAAGAAAAGGCCTTCTGCAATCCACTGAATTTGTTAGCAACATCTTTACAAACTTCCTGTTCAATGCCACAAGACTGAAAAAAATAAAATAAATATCCATCCAGTCATCTCGAGGAACAGGAAATATATTGTAATGTAAGGATAATTAACAAGGAGGGAGATGCTAATTTATGCTTATGTAATCCATAAATGTAACAAATTATTAACACCTGCCAAGTATATTTTATTGTTACCACTTTTTCTATGCCAAGGAGTAACAGTGTGGAGGAACAGCAGCACAGAAAACAATGCACAAAAGAAGATGCAAGTCCTGAACACCACAGGAATACCAGACACACGCTAAACAAGAAGAAATTGACCTCAAATTAGAAAAGTTACTCCTGTATCTTTTACAAGAACCCTCGGGTTCCTACTAATCCCACAGAATCAGACCACTAACACAGTCTTTGGTCTAGTCCTCCACCACCATAAAACACTGTCATCCCCGTTTACGAAACCAAAGTAATTTCTCTTAGAACTATATTGATCCTGCATGAGATTTAAAAAAAAAAGAAACACAAACCCAATCTACAATTCTCTTTGCCAAGCCACGTACTAAAATACCATCTCTATGAAAAACATCGTTCTGGTTTTCATTGTTATTAGAAGAAACTTAGAAAAGGCTGCACAGAGAACTGCTGTCTGAAAGTTTTTGCATTAGAGGGAGTAAAATAGATTGTATTTTTTCTTGCCAATCATCTTTCTCCCTCTAAGAACACATCATTTTATTCTTACATAGACACTTAAATTGCCTTTTGATTTTTTTTTTTGATCTTGCTGGTTAATAGACATTTTTAAAACAATACACACACATACACAGGAGACACTCTTTAGATCTATGCAACTAACATTTCCTACCAGGGTTGCCTCAAAGCGTTTTTCTGTAGAAAAAGTTTGAATATTCACTAAAAAGCTATTTATTGCATAAGTTGTATTTGTTTTCATAAGCAGAACGAGGCATAAACTTTTCAACCAATTACACAGGATAACTACAAAACAAGAACATAAAATTGCAGTGGAAAAATCATCTTTAATGGAAGCTTTTTTCCCCTCCAACAATTTCAAAATAGTCAAGAGGCAAGAACATACTTTAAGAAGTTTATTATCAATAGAGGGTATGAATAGAATAAATCAGCAAATCTTCACAAAGCCTCCATGTGGTCACTTCATGAGAGGATTTGCTATCACTGTGGGGGTGGAGAACATGGGAGGATTTCACAGTGAAGAGAAGAGCTATGGGTTTTGCTTGGGGGTTGTATTAAAAAAAAAAAAAACACCACACAAAATACAACACACCACTAACACAGGAAAAAAAAAAAAGCTAAGCCAAATCAGGACACACGTTTCCTCTCACGGGGGCCAATATTCTGCCATCCACAGGATGAGGCTCAACTTCTGCCTTCTAAGTAAATATCATTCTGGACAAAAGCAAGTTCAGGATCTATATCCGGACAAAACAGATCTAACTTTAAGCCAAACTTTAGGTGAAATAAAAAGAGCATCACAGGCGGAAAACTGAGGAGTTCAAAGAGCAGCAAACAAGACTTATTACACAAATAAAAATATATTAAAAAATCCGCACATTTTAAAACCTACTCTTTTGAAGTTTAAACATTCTTTTTTCCCCAGTATCACTGACAAGTCATCATGACACAAAGCAAAAAAAGGTACTTTTTAAATTGAGACATATCCTAAGGTTTTCCTAGCAACTGGCTTAAAACTGCAGCATATTCGGATGTCCTATCTGTAGCATGATGCTTTTGCTCTTTTAATGTTAAGTTACAGAGGTGAAAAGAGTTTCTCTCAAATGAAACAGGGAGAAACGGACAAGGGTCCCAACTCTCACCCTGCAATCAAAAAGCTATTTACTGCTACATTTCAATGACCATCCTGCAGCCGGAAGGGAACACAGGGCCTCCACTTTTTAGGCTTTTTTTTTTTCCTGGCAGTACCAACACTATTGATACTGTCTAGATCTTAACAACAGAGCCACAAGAAAACAAATCTTAAGCAACAAGTTCAATTCAGCCCAGTTCCAAATTCAGTGCAGATCTCAACCCAAATACCAACTGCTAATCCTCACAAAGGTTACCTGGTGCTACCTGGCACATCCAAATGAACACAGTAAATGGCTCATATCGGTTGGACAAGAAAGACTTGACTCTGTGTTTTGTATAACCAAGACTATTCTTCAGACTATGTACAGACTTCTTCCAGGTTATCTTAAAATAGCATCTACAATATTATCTTTCGTACACAGCTGTAAAGCTAAATTTCAAATGGAAGAACATCTACTCGGGAGATGTTCTCACCTCCACTCTCCTGATATATTTCATACCAATTCCTCTTAAACACAGTAGATTTTGAATTAAGAATCACCTTCTTTCACCACATCCCTAAAACCTCGCTACTGGTAAGAACAAAGAACAGTAAAATTATGAGCTATCAAAGAAATTGAATTTGCTTACACACCTCTGCATTGGAGAGTCTTTTTTTCTTCCATGAAGACCCAACATTAATGATTAGTTCACTTTAGCACCCAGTCATTGCTCAATTTTCTTCAATCTCAAATACTTGTACTTACAATGAATTAATGACATGCTACTTTTACACTTGTATTTTTAGCTGAAAATACAGAGAACTGTAAACCTGGGTAAATCAGCTATTACAAATACATAAGTGTACCTAAAGTAAGACACAGATCCTCAAGTCTCCAGAACTTCACGAAAATTACATTGTAGCACTCAGGCTGTGAAAAAGGGTCACAGATTCTAGGTACTGTGAAGATAAACCAGAAGCGACCTTTGCAAGCAACATGAGAATGTGATGGTGTGAGAATATGACCATCAGCTCCAGGAGCTTTAAAAGTGTCTAAGGACAACAAAAACATAGAGCAGAGGAAGTATTTAATACCACAGCACACAGGTGCCTGGGGTTTCATCTGCAATTTCTTCTTCAGCACAGCAGGAAGATGAGATTATGTTTACTGCACACTTTCTAAGGACTACAATACTCACAAAAACTAACATCTACATTTAAAGAAAAAAAAATTTAGGAGAACTTCTAATTACTATAATATTACCTAAAACTGGAATAACTTACTACAAAGAATAAACCAAGATTATTCTTATAGATTAACAAATCCTTTTAAGCTAGACAGTCCTTGTTTTTCTAGGTTTATTCCAACCTCTGCTCATCTCAAATTACATATCCTAGTTACCTCTTCAATCTGAATGAATGAAAAATACATGTGTATAACTTTTTAACACAATTCCTAAAAAAGACAAAGGACCTGTAAGAAAGCAAAAAACCTCTGTAATTAATTGAAAGACTGCTGATAGCTGTTGATAGCTCAATGTAACATAAAAAATACAGATCAACTCCATCATCATCTCAATTCATAGTTTTCATACGTTCAAATTTGTCAAGTGCACATTTAAAAGACACTTTCTAGAATGAGGGGTTGTTCCCTTTCAGTGGCAAAGAAGTGACCTCTGAGTAGCTGACTATACTTCCACACTGCAGACTTCCATGGCTGCAGCTGACACAAATGCAATCATTGGCATAGCAAAATCTTATCTGTCAGCCCTTTAAAAGGAAGCAAAAAAAAAACCCCAGAAGATTTCTTTTACCATGTTTGCATTGGGAAAAACCCGCACCAATTTTTCTTCTAAATTTGACTGGGTAAGAAGCATTTAAGATGGTGAAAAGAAAAAAAGCACAGTGACAATAATAATTGCTTTAAAAACAAAACAGTCACAGTTCTCCAAGGAATTTAACCTATCAAAAGCAACGAACTTGCACCTATTCTACCTGAAAATTAATAGGCCAGCTGTTACCAACCATCACTCAGGTGAGGTTACTGCAAATAAACCCCCCAGGAGCAGACAGGCAAGCATTCTTGCAGGCTTTTTTTTTTTTCCCCCTTTGAGGTTACTGCAAACAAACCCCCATGAGCAGACAGGCAAGCATTCTTGCAGGTTTTTTTTTTTTTTCCCCTTACCAGTCCCCACAATTCAAACTGTTTCATTCCACCCAAAACCTGGGCTAGCTAGTCAGTCTTGTCATTTGCTGCATATTTCTCCCTTTCTCATACAGACACATAATTCCCCTAACCTGGAGAAAGTCAGTGGTGAAGGAAGTGAGATCGAGTAACTACGCTTCACGTAAGAGTGGTCTCTGCACATTGTTCTTTCTCACTTTCTATACTGCCAAAACTGATGTAAAAAGTCCATCTGACTTATCACAGAAGCCCACAGAAACACAAGTGAGGTCCTGAAAAAGGTTCTGTTTAACAGGGAGCTTTTACATGCTACTTCAGAGGTTTTTTCCAAAAATTCCTTATCACCAGTACACTGAAATCACAGCTAAAATAAAGGATGACATTAAACACACTAACTGGACTTTACACTGGGGGGGAAGGGGGGAGGTTTTATCTAAGGTAGAAACAGGTCTGTTGAATAAAGACTAAGAGCAAAGCATAAGCCCTCCAGAAATAGGTAGTGTTGTAAAACCGTTAAAAAACAGGGATTTACAAACCTTTCTGTGGGCAGCAGCAGCAACAGGTCTTTTCTTGCTCAGCAGCAGGCTATAAGTAACTCACTGCCTACATCCCAAATGACTACAGTCTATCACTAAGTGCACTACTTTGTCTGTAGTGGAAAGGCTTAAAAAGGAGTCCTGTGATTTTTTTCAGATAAGGCTGCAAATGCTACTTGAATATGTACATGAATACTGAGTAGCTACAGAATGTTTCCAGTGTTCATACAAAGGTAGTTTAAGGCTCGAAATGTTCCTCTCTTTTGCTGTTCTGAAACTGATCTCATTCTTGTTTGCTTCATGAGATCCTAAGTTACAGAGCTGCTGAATGCAGGCCAAAGAGTTTTCTTTGACATTAACAGTAGCAAGGAAAAGTGCAAAGTCCTCCATGAAATCCCTCAGCAAAGATGTATGATGCTTGGCATGCCCAGGTCTCATGATACTAAACTAAATATAGACAAGATCAGTGTATCATGCTCCCTGTTTTCCCATCAGAACGCCAGATATCCACCACACTCCAAAAACACAGATTAGAGGACATACTAGAAACAACTCCCCGAGATTTCACCTGAGCATGATGCAAATTATATGGAATAAGGGGCAGAGATTGTATTGGGTTTGGCTAGGACAGAGTTAATTTTCTTCATAGCAGCCCCTATGGTGCTGTGTTTCACACCGGTGACCAAAACGTGTGTCGGTAACATACCAGCGCCTTAGCTATTGCTGAAGAGTACTTACACAGCATCAAGGTCTCTGCCACCCCAGCGAGGGGGTACAGAAGAGGTTGGGAGAGGACACAACTGGGACAGCTGACCTGAAATACCGAAGAGATTCCATTCTATATAATGTCACGCTCAGCAATAAAACTGGGGGGCAGTTTTTTTCCCGAAGTATTTGTTGCTCAGAGGCTGGCTGGGCATCAGTTTGCTGGTGGTGCTTTTGTATCACCTGATTTTTATGTTTTTTCTTTCACTTACTAAACTGTCTTTATCTCAACCCACAAGTTTGGGGTCTTTTCCTTGCTTTTGCTCTTCTGATCCTCTCCCCCATCCCACTAGGGGAGAGTGAGTGAGAGACTGCATGGGGGCTTTTACCTGCCAGCAGGGGACAACCTCCCACACCACCTCAAACATGTTCATTCTGATATAACTCAAACAGTGACATAGCTTCCAAAATAGCTAGAAATAACTTTTTGCACAGTACCAAAGTGAATGCTGCCAAATCCTAAGTAAGCACAATTTATTTTCACTGAGTAATTTCTGATTAGAACAAACAGAAGTCATCTTTCTAAAAACCAAGTACTGATTTTAGCTGAAGGCAAAATTCACCAAGTTCATTGGGCAGAACACTCCCACTAGCTGGAGAAAAATCCTACTAGTATTTTTTATGTGAGGCAAACTGAGCATGTGCATACCGTGAGCTTGTTTTTATGGAGAAACTATCATAAAAGAAGGCAAAGTATGAAGTTAAAAGCAGCATCTATGTTTCTCTCTGCAGAACATTCACATGTAGAACTAGTGAGTGCCTTTAGTTTAGTTCAAGCCAATTTCAAATTCAGAGTACACAGGTTCACACAGGGAGTATGCTACTGTCATTTGAAGCAACTTTCCCATGTCTTATTTTAGTGGAAACTTACTAGCATCATTTTTTCCTATCCATTAAATCCTGGAAATAGGTTACTAGAATTCTGAAATAATCCGTGTTTAGATTTTGTTCAAATCCTACCAAAAAAACCCTCAGAAAATAAACAGCCAAGCTCTGATCATTAATATTTATATTCCCCTCAGAAATATAGACACTTCCTTCTAGCAAGGGATGACAGTACCTCTTTTACAAGGAACAGAGTCTAGTACAGGCCTAAGTGAAATGCACATTTCTGATTGTCAGGATAGATAATATCCAAGTAACATAATAAGGCTGACTCACAGAGGGCAGGACACTGCTTCACAATGTGAGACTTGGCAAACAGGGAGGAAGGAGACCAAGGAAGAATGCCTCAAACATCATTATTTTCTAACCTCCAAATAATCGAGCTACTTCACCAAACTTATGCCACTACTTGCCAGGATCCAAAGGCATAAAGATTAACCTCAATTCAAGTAAGTTCAGGGACTTCTCTGAAAATGCATCAACTTCCAAAATTACTGAGCACAGTAGACAATGAGCACAAAGTGTATCGCCAGCCCTCAAGATCTAGGATCCTTGTGCTATTGTACCTTCCTGACATCAAAACTGACAGCGCAAGCTAGTATTTGACCTGTACACATTCCCAATCCTATTATCTTTAGCAGCATGCTAAACAAAAGAACCCCCCCAAGATACTCATAATTAGATTTTGTCTCCTGAAATCCAATTTCACTATATTCAATAGCTATATTTATTAACTTTTTTTCCTTCAGCAAAAAGCCGGGGGCGGGGGGGAAGGAGTATTAGAATACCATGCTCGGGACCTGCTGGAAGAAGAGTGCTTGAAAAAGCAAAAATCAAGTAACTTTGGAGCTGGCTGTACCATGTTTCCTGGTGTACCAAGAAACGCTACAATTAAATTGAACTAATGAGATTTTTTTAATCAGTTAGAAAGGTAACATATTCCGTTCAAAATAAGAGACAAGAGACTCCCCTGGACCTCATAACATTAAAACAAGTTCCTATTCTATCAGTTAAGCGTTCCAGAGAAATCATATCTATACAAAATGCAGTGACAATATATCAAGCATGCTGCATCTAGTCCACAATACTCTCTGAACCACTACTTGTGATACTCCTCTCCCAACGGCAACCTCTATATATAGCTATGGAACAGAGTTTTAAAATGTGAACAGACCACACCTATTCAGATTTCTATATGAAAAGAGACACAATTACTGATCCATCTTAAATCAACATTTCTACCGGGGGGGTGGGGAAGTAAGTTTTTTTAAAAAAAGTTAAACTAGCAGAACATCAACTCCCCAATAAAAAAGAAGTAACTCTGATCCTCTGCATCCAATCTCTCTCTTCCAGGAAAGCAACATTCTACGAATTTTCATGCCTATTAATTTGCAACCAGAAATGGTAAATCAAGAATCCTATTTAATAATAAGAGAGAAAGATCGGCTTTATAAGGAACTTTCCACTGCACCGCAAGCTTATCTGATGGAGGAATATGTTTTCACCTGCAAGAGCCATGGGCCCTGTATCTTGTCACATCAATATCTAGTTCTTATCCCTCCTGTCCAAAAGGCAAAACTCAGAATGTGGACAGGGAAAGAGCTCTGCTGAGGTTTACAGCCCATTTAACTTCTGATAAGACATGGATGCTCTAATTAAGTAACACAAACAAAAACAAACAGTCTCAAAAATGCTTAAAATGTAGACTTCATGCTTCTTATGTAAATGGTACTGAAAGAATGGTTATGCAGAGACTGATGGATGACTAGCATAGATGTCACAATGATTATTTAAAGCTGTAAGTATAAATGCTATTATTGCTGATGAAGAATAGGAAACATTGTGCTTCGTGAATGCGTTGCACATTTCCATGCAGTATCTCTCGCCTTTTTCCCAATAGACATTCTAAATTGTAAAAGAAGCACTTTAATCTAGACCATGCTTTTTACATAGACAGAGGATTACAGAAGTCAGACCTCAGACATTTACCATCATGTTTTCTACATCAAAAGAATTCTAAATATTCATTTTACAACTCCTTCTGAATCTGCTTCCATTTGAAAGACTTCCGAGTTGCACAAAGGTAAAACACAAGATCCTGTAACTGAAAGTTTTCAGAACTTTATACCTGCACTTTTTCATTACAAGAGAGGCTTTCTTCTGCCACCCACCTCCCCTTAACCTTGTTTCCTCTTTTAGCTTCAGTTCTGAAATAGTATCAACAATCTTTTAGTCAAAGTCTGAAGTTTAAGAGGCAACCTCTATGTAAAGACATACACATAGCTGTTAACTGTGTGATGTTGGCAGCTATCTTTTGTGCCTATAAGCATAAGCCACAAACGTTACATCTACCAATTTTACAGTTGCCAGTGAGAAGGAAAACAAGAACAAGAAGGTTCAGATAGTCTTCACTGATAGTTGATCAAACCTTTTCTTCCGCACAATTCATCCTGAACACAACCTCCTACCCTATCAGAAATGCAGGAACTTTTCAACAGTTTCATAGGGCTCCACATTTCACTTCCACCATATTTCTTAACAGAGAACATGAGATTTTTTTTCTGAAGACGAGCTGCAAGAAATGCCCAAGAGTAAAGTATTCAGTCAGACTTGTACAGGGTAAGTTGAAAACAGTAATAATAGAGTTGACTTACAGTAGAGGTAAGTTTAAAAAGAAACGAACCCGGAAAAGACCATATCAAAATCTTTTCCTCCTGCTCCATACAGAATACAGTAATTATTTTTACCTCGCTCAAAAGCTGATCTGAATCCAGAACCACTTACTGACAGGAAACAAACAAACCAACCAATCAACCCAACCACATTTTAGTGGTTTACTCAGATAAAAATGCTTTTTTACATGACTCCTTAAATTAAGAGCACTCTGAATTAGAAATTGAAGATCTATTCTACCCAGACTAACATCCCCACATCTACAATTTCTAAATTTCCCTCCTCAGCTATAAATTTCTCTCCTCAGCTTCTCCCAGTGCAGATGAACATTGCTCAACTTCAATAATGAAACTCAACTAGTCATTTCATTTCCTAATTTTCCTACCTTTGCACAACACAATAGGGAGACAACAAACTGAATACATTTTAACATAAAAGATTTCTCTTCCTCTTGCCATTGTCAAAACCCATCTCCCCTCCAAACCCTATAGGTCTGAGCCAAACACAAGAGCCACTTGGCACTATTCTTTAAAACCCGCACTTTCAAAGAGAGCGAATGCTCCTGAAATGAAGGATAAGAAGATGAATTTAGAGGAACATTTAAGATGCAAGGAAAAACAGAAAAAACACTTTTAAAATGCATCTGAACTCCACTCCCTGCACCAGCGTATTTACTAGTAACTATGTATCCGCACAAATGAATTCACCTGCGACTTCCAGAATTAAAGCAGATGTTAATTCTGAAATTAAGTTTTTGATTTTTAGTAGGCATAATAGAAAGGAAATAGTAAAGCCACATTTCATTCTCTGAGCATTGTTAAAAATTGTAATGATCTGCTGACTTGTGAAAAAAATTCCCCTCTGAAAAATCCCCAAGGGCTTCTTCCCAAGCACCACATTGAGAGCAGATGGCCAGCATCAAGTCTGCAATTACCAGTCTGGCCTGGCAGTCCCATAGACCACAATGATACCCTTTTCTTTTTGCGGATGCGGGGAGGGGGCAGCTTGAGAGATGCAGACAACTAGGTATGGCAGGCAACAGCACTTTCCACTAAAAACATATGTATACATTCAATTTCCAAACCTTTCATATGCTCCTTCCATTAACTTTCATTTTACATTTACGTTTCCCTCCATTTTCTCTTCTGCTACTGAAAAGTTTTTCGAACAAGGTGGCAGGAAATCAGGTACATTAAGGATACAGTACAACTGACCATTGTCAAGCACTGCCAGAGGCACAAACTTCATGAACTATCTGTTGTTGCAATTCTTCCCTCTTTAATTTACTTGGAGAAACCCCAAAAAGCAGCTTGTAACAATGCTCTATTAAAAGCATGCAAATGGACAGAGTTATTAGTTAACTGGTAACAAATGCCTATCAAACTTGTGATTTTATCAGTGTGCCATCCTTTCCCCCCTGCGCCCACGAGCAGTTGTTCTGTTCTCCTCTTTAGCCAGGGTGACATCTGATGAGGAGGTGCTGTTTCATTTCCTCTCCTTCCTCCCACCCCTCAAATGGGGAAGCCCTCAAAGGGGGGGAGGGGAAAGCATGTTTTTAATTCAAATGCTGCATGTTAAAATACTGTGCAACACTTGGGTGAGTCTGATTGTAAATCTATATATATACACACCATGAGAGAGCTTTATTCCCCCTACATCTCTTAAAAAAAAAATTAAAAAGAAAAAGCAGTAAGGCTTCTGCATTAATAACCATTTACTATTTCAGTTTTACACCCAAGAATTTGAGTATTTGACTAAAATCTTTATTTTGCCAAAGCCAGTAAAGGTTTAGAAATAAAAGAAAGCAGAAAGCTAGCTATGAGAACTCTCCTATGGAGTTCCTTTCCAACCGACAGATGCAACAGGAAGAGGGTGGAAAGGATTTTCTCATGTGCAAAGAGGCCTGACAGACTCAACTCAGGCATTCAGACCTCTCCCCAGGAATGCTCAGCCCCCCTATAGAGACTTCTGTCTCTCACATCGATTCAGCATTCCTTACTCCATTTCTACTAACTCCTCCTGTTTTTCCTCATTTCAGCTACCCCTTTTGAAAAATTTACCAGGCATAGAAATGCACTGGAGAAAAGTACATCACAGTCCCACTGTCCTTACCTTAGTCTTGAAACTTGTACTGGGAAATAAGGCTGTGCAAGAAGAAAACCTCAAGCCTTACTACCGCCTAGTCTCTCTCTCATTCAGGCTTAATTCCAGTGACACATTCCATAGAGAAGGTGCCAGTGTTATGCACATGCTACCTTAGAGGCTGAACCCCTCACTGAAAAGATCAACTTTGAGCAATCATGATGTAGTCCAAGCTAAGTTTTGACAACCTTTAGATACTGTTAATTTTCCTTAAAGATCTTTGACTATGTGTCAAATGCCATGCAATAAAACATAAATATATTTCCCACCAGAAGAAAGAAATGAGAAGACAACATGCCCCATTTTCCTCCCAGCCCCAATGAGTACGCTTTCTTTGCTGACACACACCATAAATACCAGAAAGCATTGTCCTTTCATCAACTCCCTCAAAAGTTCTTCTGCTTTTACCATTTGTTTATTAAGTGCTGTAGTACGGGATATTACTTCTCTGTATAAATCTGGCACTTCTTGTAACTGCAATTATCAAAAGATCTAACACAAGTACCGGCTTTGTGGCAGAGAGATGCAAGTTAATGCACACAACTCATGCAGAAGTAAATTAATTAAACCTCACCAAAACAATTACTTGGTCCAGCCAGGAAAACAAAGAACTCCATGTGCTCAACAGCTTTGGAAAAGTACCATTATTCTGGGAAACATACCTTTAAAACATTTTGGATCGTTTCCCTCTCAGAAACATCCAAAACTTAATAACGTCAACTCACCTTCCACACTATCAGAACAGGAGGTACCAATCCCAGTGTCCCCGCTGTCGGAAGCTATACTGTGTCTTCTGACAGGATTGCTTTGACTGCTTGATGAAATGGTTGTGGACTGCCACAGGGATTCAGTACCAGGTAACCATCCCACTGAGGAATAATCTGAGCCTATAAAGAAGGAAGCCAGAAGTCTGTCATTACAGATACAGTACAGAAGTCAACAACAAAATACCAGTCAAGATGCAAACTGAATCGCATGTTTCATAGTTCAGGTTTGGGCCAGACTCTGCAACAATGTTTTGGGGGTATTTTTTTAATGAAAAATTTGCTAGCATCCAAAAAAAAATCCAGTAAATACATTTTTACTATTTAAAAACGTAACCCTTAAACCATTCTTGCACTAACTTTCACAAGATACTTATCATACAATTCCTATCCTAGAATTGATTCTCAACTCACTGCAGAATTTTGCATTGCAAGCGTTTAACTACAATCAGATAGATGAACAAATTTTAGGACAGAAACCAGCTGAAGATTTGGCCAGTGAAATAGTCATTTCCAACTGTGCATAAACCACATGGCCTAGGTGATAAAATAAAGCCAGCAATGAAGTCGTTATATATCTAAAGTAATTCATTACGTTTCACTATTATCAGTGGTTTTCAGTTATCAAAAGACAGACTACCAACTCAAGCAGGCACATAGTAGCTGCACACAAGCTACGACTGCAAAACATCTATCCATCCAGTGGTTTGTTTCATTTCGGTTATTTTTTTTATTTCAATAATTGTTAAAATATTGTATTTTAAAGCACAATTCAGAGCAGCAAATAGTTCCTCTGTTCAAGGAATTTTTGAGAATGCATGGCCTACTTTATAGTCTCAAAGGCAAATACACCACAGAGTACAACCCCAGAGGACCATCACAATTTCCAATAGCCAATATCTAAATCTGAGCATTGTTTATCGGTAGAATACTGATCATCATGTTCGCACTCCAAACCAGCAGAGCCACATAAAGAGCCTTGGAAAAAAGCACAGTCTGCTCTTGATTTTATATATAATCACATACATACACCCCCTCTAGCAGTTAGCTTTGCATAACACTTTCAGCAGGAAATGACTCATGAAGAAGTATCAGTTCACATACAATGTCTCTTATGCTACATGTGGTTATTTTTAGGTTATTTAAACATTTTCAGCGGTGTCCATCCAAAGTCGTAACAGCAATTTGCCTCTGCAATGACATCTGCAGACCATTGCTATTTCCAGCTGTACTTGTTTCCCAGTAAATTAAATAGTTTAGAAAAGGATGTAAAAATGAATACATATGTGTGTGTGTATATATATCCCCCACATATATATGAATATATACATAGTCCCCATATAGCAGCCAAATCACTGGACCTACTAGCCAGAGTGATAACAGCTGCTTGCCAAGCCACTTGTAAATTGAGGAATACAGTACACGTTCCTTACTGTATGCACTATTTGACTGTAACATGACTTTCTGTAAGTAGGTTCTTGGGGGTCTTAGATATGCCTGTCCATCTCATTTGTCTCAGCTTCATTCTCCTTTGAGGTTATGGCCTCTTCTTCCCTTTAACACACTTTCCTATCTTTTCTCATTGTCTTCAGAATCACTCAATTCTCCTTCCCTTTCTCCTTCCTTCTACTTTAGCCATACCTTGTGCAATGTATTCCCTTCTCTTCCTTAAACTTTTTGCTTTTCCTCCCCAAAGTCTCTTAACTCTTAATTATTCCATTGAATAGCTTTCAAGTCCAAGGGTGAGGCAGCAGAACAGAAGACCAGAGGAGCCAGACATGAATGCGACTGCCCTTGGCTCACCAGTCACACCCTGTAAGGAGGTCCCAGCCAAGATCCTAAGCGAATACCACTCCAGGTGTCATTCTTTACACCACCCTCCCTGTGTCGTCATCTAACGTACTGAAATGTGATAGTTTCACATATAGCTAGTGGGAAACCGGGACATTTCTTCCTCTCCAACCACCAGCACATTTTTGCGCTGGCTGCTTTGGGAACAATAATTTTTCCGTCCCACCATCTAAATAGGTCTATTTTCCACAAGAGTTCCACTTCATACTTCTTAAGCTGTATCTAGCTGTTCCAGCAAGAGTGAAGTCGACTTATGGGAGCCCAAGCTAATTAAGTCAGAGACAGTTCTGATTTAGGAGACATTTAAAATACATTTATAGAAGAGAAATTTAGTTCCATTTACCCTTTATTATGCTGTTCTCCACAATACAACTCTTTGGTGACATTTCAGCTTTTATGGCATTAAACAAGTGTTAAAAGAAATGCAGCAGATAATGCTACCACTACCTCACATTAAATCAACACAGCATTAAGTGTCAAACTTCAGATCTCTTGGTTAGAAGAAGGTTCAGTATGTGAACCTATAACCATCCATATGCAGCCTCCCCCACACACAAAAGGGAGAAATACTTTTCACTTTGGTGGAACTTTGAGGAATAAAAGCTAAAAATACCACAGAACAATAGAGTAACTTAGATAGGAAAGGTCATCTACTCTAACCCCCATCTCAAAGCAAGGCTAATTAGATCAGACTGCCCAGGGCCCACACCTCCAGGAACACAGATTCCACAACCTCTCTGGGCAGCCTGTTCCAGCATTTAACCACCCTCTGTGCAATGATGAGACGTTAGGAGAATCTTCTGAGCCTCTTGCGTTCCAAACATATTGTTGCAATATATCCCAAAAGATGCAACAACACAGTGCAACTAGACTCGACAAAAAGGGTTAACATACTAAAGGGGGCAGACAGTCATCCCCATCGGGATCTCTACAGGTACTGTAAGTTGAGGAAATAAAAAGCATCACAAAACACCCTCCTATAATCTATTCTCAATTTTACACCTACACGCAGACAGGTTGGGGACACACCAAGCCCCAAGTGTGGTGCTGAAGCACAGGAGGACTTGCTGGCACAACACAGAATTAATGCAACACTTTCTGGAGCACCTTTGCATCCAGGGGCAGTTCAGCATTTCTAAGTCAACTCATGAAGCCTGATTCTTGAGCTGGTAGGGCTGAGGAGGTAAGTGCTTAAGAGGTGGTAAGTACACATCCATACCTACACACAGATCAGCATGAGGCCAACAAGAGTTTATTAGCTTTGGCTCAGCACAGGCCTGCCAGATCCCATCTGGCTCTCCAAGGAAATACTGAAGTCTCTCTGCATGGTGCTCTGGGCTCCAGAAGGGTCTCTTCATGCAGGCGCTCCCTCTCACTGCCTCTCGTAACGCACAGCTGGCTGTGCACAGCAGGAGTGCGCCCACAGTGCCGTCACTAGGATCATGCCTTTCCCTTACCGCCATCCTGTACACAGAAGCACGGACAGGGACTGGGATGGGGTGGAACGGTCTTACTTTCTCTCTGACTGGGCTTCTACTGTTCAGGAGTAGCCTCTGCATTTAAAAGGGATATGTCCCAAGAAGCAGAATTGCTTTAGAATTTGAATAGGTAAACAGTATGAGCTTTTTAACCTATTTTAGACATGCCAACAGAACATGGTGGCACATGATCACTTCAAGAAATGCTTTCACTTTGCCTCCCACAGAAGTCTTGACATTAAAGGTGCTGCATTTTTTTTTTAAAAAGATAGCTAATGACATATTCCAGGAGACTACACTTTTTAACGTTTCATGGCGCATCCGCATCATTTTTTTGCCTTGCTGACCTAATGGTGATTCTCCACAATAGAAGGCCATTACAAAAATAAACTGTCTACATGAAAAAGAGCTTTTCAAAGCTAATTGAACCCACTCCCATAAATGGCCAAATAAAAGCAAACAAGATAGTAGAAACAGATTCAATAATTAAGTCCCAACAGTAAGTCATGTGTATCCAATTCAAAGTATCAGAGAGCAGACCCCCTCCCCATCGCTGAAGGAAGGTAATTACACAAGTTGCAATAAGGGAATGTAACGCATAAAATAAGACCTTATAGACCTCATAGTCCAAGTCATTATATAAAAATTTGTTTATTATTTTCATTATCTGAAACTGACCTTCTGAGCCAAGTCCTGAAGAATTACCAATCGCTATGCACCCTGTTATATGCTTCCTATCTCCTTTTCAACAGCTCTCTGTAAATATGTAATGTTTATGCAGCGAACAGCCTACACTAAAAGAACCAAGCATAAGAGGGGGAGAAGATACACAGGAGTCCCTACACTGCTCAGCTAGCACACCTGCTTTACCCTGCTGCTCTAATCTCAAACCTGCCAATCAACAGCTAGTGTCCATCTGCCCAAAATACAGAGTGGGGCAAGAAAAACAAGCAAAAATTTCTGATACATATTTGTGCTGCTAAATTGTATATTACCATCTGACTATGATCACTCGTACCTTCCTGGGTCAGGAAAATCTACCTTTCATAGGATTTAATAGAAGAGAAAGAAAAGTAGTGTCATCCTACCTGGCTGTAATTTCCAACAACAAACATGACAAAATACATCCAAGAACCCAAACAAATCTCAGATGGAGCCTTGTTTATACAAACAGCTGACTGTGTCCTTGCATTCAGTCAGTTAAATATACTGACATAGTGCTGTGTTTCCAGCCTAGGCATTTAAAACAGATCAGTTAACAACTATATATATAAAGTGAAAGAAGTAGATTATTTATTAAAAGAGAACAGTTGTTGAAATTTCACTCCACAAAAACATGTATCTTTTTCTGTGTATTACAGAACACTGTTAGCTACTGCTGGCAGGAAGGCACCTAGTTAATTCTGGATCATTACCACTCCTAATTTCAGTGGCATGCACAGATCCCACATGATCTACATATACAAAATAGTAACACCACCGTCTTTATATTTGGTTCCTAAAATACCTCTAACATGCTTGAATGTAAAAAGTATTATTTTAAGTGACAGCTATGATACTGTTATTTTACCTAGATGTTGAATGGAAAGCAACAGCAAAAGACTTAATTGGGTTTCACAGCAGATACATCCTTACCTAAGGATACTGATTTTTTGATTCCACACGATGACTTGACACAGATTAGGACCAGAAGTGAATCACCCGTGACAGCCAGTGTAAATTTATACAGCCAAAGGATTCTGAAGGGAGCATGTCACTACAGTACTATCAAAACTGACAACTACACAAAGCTCATCCTAGTCATCACGGATGTGACCAGGCTGTACAATGATATTTCACGCCACAATGGCACTGAAGCCTGCCTGAAGCTCTTTCAGCCCAAACATACTGCCAAAGTTATTCGGTTCACCCTCACCAACTTTACCCAAAACCCTACTAATTACGCTAGAAGATCATACAATAGCATTTTGAAAGAAGTCAACCCACTTTCAACCCAGTTCCCCTACACCTACTCGTACAATCCCCTGACATTGCTAACTTACCCGGTTGCAACCTCTCCTCCCCACTCCTGCCCCATTCTTAACAAATCCTTCAAGGTTTTGCAGCCTCTTTTGCACTCTCTCCCTGTCCCATACGGCTAAGTAACCACACATCTCTTCAAAAAGAAAAGTCTACAAACAAACCCAGAAATAGTCTTCCAGTGACCTGTTTGCTGTACTGTAGGAATAAACTTACTTCAGGTGGAAAATGTTTATGTTTACTCATCATACCTGCAAGACCATTACTGCTGAAAGATTAAAGAAAACCTGACTTTGGTGCGTGTTCCGGGCACAGCAATTCTTTGCCAATAAATATTCTATTTTTCTTCAACTGCTGGAAAGACAACACAAATAGTGAGAAAAGGAAATGGAGGCAGGGGAACTTAAAATGAAAAAAAAAAACACCTTTCCAAAAAGCAGACACAAGAGCAGTTAACGTATTTATATAGTTCTTTTTGAAAAAGCTGACAGAGAGCTGATAGAATGGTGCAACAGCAGCCTCCTTCAATCAAAGGTGAAGCAAAAGATAAGCTGGATTCATTCAATGTGATATCCTGACACAATAAAAAGAACCAGGCACGTAAGTGTTCCTTGCAGTCACAGGCAAAAAGAAAACTTATATGGACAAATAAATACTTTTGAAAATAATGTTAACTGGCATCCCAACCCTGACACCTGGACAAATATTCGCTAGGTGCGCTTCATCTCTATGATCATTCTGCAAAACAAATTGCAGCTTTTATTAATATAAATGTCCAAAACAAGTTCCAGGTCTACAGTGCAACCTCTTCTGAGATGAGCAGTACACTGGTGAGAGAAAGTTTCTAATGCTTTCAGAGAAGATGGCCAGATGACAGTTCCAGGACCCTTTTCACAAACACTCTGGAGGTGGTGGAAGCTCACAGCTCTACCAGCTGGCCATGAATGGAGGTACCAGAAGGTCCTAGTCCCTCCTCTCACATGAATGCAGCTGAGAATAGGTGGGTGATACAGCTTAATCTAAGTGCAAAAAGGGGCAGGGCAAAGTGGGATGGAATGACAGCCATAAGTACTGAATTTTTACATTTCAGTTTCTCAAAAGCACTTTACAACATCAGATAGCTAAAGTATTATTCATCCTGAGGACTCATATCCTTTATTAGTGTGCTTTCTTGACAGAGCCTGCAAGCTATTTAACTAAGTTCTCCTGGTTTTTCAGTTGGAAACTGATTAGAGCAATCTTAAGTATGAAGAAAGATAAAAATGTACAGATATAGAGGGAAGCAGGGAAAGAAAAACAGAAATGCAAGAGTTTAAGCAGAAGAATATTGAGAGAGACACCTTTTTACAGGCATTTTCACTTGTACAGCCTGATAACATACTGCCTGCATACAAAGGCCCATGCCTGTTCTCTGTACTATTCACATGCAAAAGAATTCACTTACTAAGGAGAGAGAAAAACATCATAAAATAGTAGAGGAGAAAAATGAAAGTAGAAGAGATAAACCCAAAGAAGAAAATCCTCAAAATACAATCCTCAAAGTAAACATACGCCTGATTGGCAGTGTCAGTTAGAAGAACCTGACTAGGGTCATATTTTAAGGAATATAAACTTGTGCTACAATTTCTTAAGAGAGCTAAATTTTAAGTAGATTGTGTGACCAAACCTCCGGAATTTGCCTCTGGAATTCCTTAATAAAAGTTAAACCGGGTTTTTCCTGCCCACCCCTACAGAAAGTCGCTAAGGTACGATCTCTGATCATAGATAATCATAGCTATAAGACCTTGGTCTTCTATACAAAACAGTATTTGAGTGTGAACTTTCTATGGATCCTGGTGTGGGGGGTTGATAGAGAGTGAGCTTCTCTAAACAGAGAAGATAGAGAGTGAGATTCTCTAAAGCTCCTCTGTCGAATTGGTGTATTCATTCTTCTTAGTTCCCATTCTTTCTTCTAGATTGCATAGTTCCCTGCACGAGAAACCTTGTAACTTGTTGTTGTACAGTGCCATACACATTTGTAGAGTCATGCTTCCCCAGCATCAGCCCTGCCACTCCAGACCCCACAGAAAGTGGTTGAGGAACAAACTGTCCCCTACTACAAAAAAGGTTATCTGCTAATTTGATTTCCTAAGCTGGCTCAGCAAGGGGTCAGACTAGAAGCAGTGTCAAGGAGGGAGTGGGAACGTACAGGCATACTTCTGATGCCTAGCAGCAACTAGCTAGCAACTAGGCTTACCCCTACTGCCAAATTGCACATTAAGGCAGATTCTAAACTGGAGCGAGATCGGCATAAATCTCTGCTGGCTTCACTGTGGAGAACAAAATCTGTTGAACTAACAGAAAGTTGTGTTCAACACAGCATTCTGCTTGCTAAAAAGGTAGCAAAATCCTCAGACTGACACAGTATGTAATAATGACTCTGCCTCCCTGATTCCTATTCTAGAAAGTATGTAAAACAAGAACTCAAATTCGTAACACACTTTATAATTTTTATACAGACAGCACTTAGCTGTAGTTATTTAATATCAACCCAACGATGAAATTCCCACCCTTGTCAAGAAAAGAAAGAGGTTTGCTTTCATTTCATCACTGACAGGAGCAAGACCAGGAATTCAGTCCAATTGTTGATGGCACTCCTGTGAGTTTTCTGCTTCCAGATAGAGCATTTGCATAAAACAGAACTTCAAAATACAAACTGCAGATGTTTCTTATTTCACGTTTGGCACACAGACTACATATATTACCTCATGCCTTGCTATGCTGGCTTGCCTCTTTGTCTTTAGACTCAATGCACTATTCACCCCATAGGAACACAACATGATATTCTTAGTTTGCATTCACTTCCATATAGTAACTGCAGAGAACACTACCTTTTAAACTTCGAAAGTTTATCACTTACAGTAAGAAGAGAGGAATGTCTAGGAAAATAAACACATTAAGTTATGCTTAAAGTTAATATAAACTTCGAACAGCAAGCCCTCAGGACATGCAGTCAGTTCCTAGAGTCTGTTAAAAAGCTGTGCACTTGTGGGTGACCAGGTGAATTCTTCTCCTATCAAAAAAAAAAGCTAATGCTCACAGATTATCATCTATGTTTCAGCCCTTGCAGCTCAGCTTTATTGATGTTCAAAACCAATGATCAGGTAAGTTTTTCTCCAAATTGTTTGTCATTCCAACATTTTTCTTAAAGAATTGCCTTTGCCCTCCCTCTTTCTGTTTAAAGAGTTAATTCAATCTCCTCTATGCATGGGGAAAAGTGAAGTAATCACAGCTGCTAGAATGAGTCAAAAAATACTAAATGGTTTTAAGCAGCTCCCACACTTACCAGAGTGGATCAAATAAAAGAGTCTAGCAGTCTTACTTCTTTCAAAAAAGAGCCTAATTTCTCTCCTCCTTGTAATCAGATATCAGGTCTAAAGATATCCTTGATGCTAAAACAAATGGTGAAGACAGAGACCAAAAAAAAAAAATTTCACTGAAACATTTTGTCTAAGTATAACAATGCTAGAATTTTTTCCACCATTTTTCAAAGAGGTGTAATGTGCATTATACACACAATAGGATCTACTTTAATATGGACGTACCAGAGACTGAGCCTCCAGACTATAGTTTTAGTGCATGCTAACCAAAGTATGCACATCATGTAAGGGAGTTCCCACATTGTTACATTTGGATTAAAAGGATGAAATTCTGGCTTAAGTCATTAGGAGATTTTCCTTACAAACTTCCAACACTCATGTCACAAGGCACAACTTTTCCTCTAGCTCAGCTTCTCAGCTTCCACTCACACCTATTCAATATAAGCAAGGACAATACTCTGGAATTTAAAAAGAAATAACAGTAGTTAAAAAAAAAAATCCTTCACACTGTACACATCAACCCTACCTATACTTCCAGTCAAAATCAGTACTTCCTGTGTTTCCATCTTCACAACTACAATCACTTTTGATGTAGAACTTTACATTACAATAATTCTACCAACCATATAAAAGCCCTTGTTCAATCAGTTTGGTATTTCGGATGATGAAGTGAACAGAAAGAGATTAAGATTGTTTTTTTTCCATGAAGTCTCTAGCAAAAGTGACAAATTTTTACGTAATGGTATTTTCAATGCCTTTTAGTGCTTCTAGCTGGATCCCTATACTCCCACTTTGTTTTCTTACTACCCACAGAACCATCGGGCCTTTGATCAGTGCTAGTCACTGAACTTTTATACAAAGCATTAATTCTCAACTATAAGATCGTCTCCAAAGGTTCAGAATTGCCAAAAGGTATAAATAGCCTTGCTGCAGAGGTGGCATTCAGGACAGAAGATACCATCTTTAAAAGAAATACAGACTTAAAAAAGGTCTTATTTATTCTGAAACATTTGAAAAAGTTGCAGCTTTCCACACCATCTGGAAACTATGCTACAGAAGGAGCAAAGCAGACATCAAAAACATAAGGATCCCTTATAAGGAATCTCAGATCTGACTCCAGGAAGATTCAAGAATGTTTCTTGTCTGAATACTACAGCACCGGTCTCCTAACATATTGGGAAGTTGAAAGTTTGGAAAGTATCATTTGCTATTCTACTTGCATTTGCTAAGTCTACTTCAGGTATTTTAATGAATAAAGAGGCAGCATGACTTTTCCTTGACACTACTGGCACTGCCCTTCCTCAGCAAGACTGAGATAGTCTCCTACTACCTCTCCAGTCGTTATCCATTATTCTGGACCCATTTCAAACCATATGCGAGTCCAGTAATTGGTGGAAGCTACACTGCCCAGTGGAATTAATGTCACTTTTTCCTGATCCTCTCTTATCTTCCTTGGCCTTCATGGTAAGTCTGAGGATTAACTTCCTGATGTCATCAGCAGTGGCAAAACAAGATTGTGCTAGGAGATTTTTCCACTATCCATTAGCTGACTGAAGAGCTAGCCCATTTGACTCCAGGTATTCCGCACCCGCCTGACACCACCATAGATGCTTCCTGCAGTGATGTCTCACACTGGGGTCAGGCAACTGTAAATCCCCCTTTCAGTATTTATTTAACTGCAGTATTCTCCTGGTCCAGCTTAACATGCCATAAAGTTGAACAAGTGCTAGAGTGCGCACATGGGAAGCAGTAAGGATACAGGAACGGAGGTACCCAGAAGGGTGGGAGCAACTACCCACTAGATTATTTTAGTTGTAAAATGAAATCATGCCCTGCAATCCACCCACATACACCCCTTCAGGCAAAAGGAAGAGTTTACCTGTCACATCTTCCCACATTTCAGGGACTATCATACCTTGAAAGAAGAAAGAAAAAAAAATCCTCAACGCTTGCCCTTCTTTTATTTGTGTTAATGCCTCCTTTTACAGAGGGGCCATTCGATTCTCAAAAAACAGCAAGAGATCCCTGGGGAATGAGGACAGAAAGATACAGTGCCACTTACAGCATGGCTGGCTGCGGAGAAATAGGTCACTTGAGCGTAGCTGTGCAATTAGTAGGTTGTTCAAGCACAGGCAACCAAGCCAGATGCTGCGGAGAACAGTGCCCAGGGAAAGCTAGCATCCTCAGGGGTGACTCCATGGGGGTCAGCAGTTTCAGGGCACGTGAGGGGTGATGGATCAGGATTAACACAAACCTAAGCACACTTATGAATGTATTTACACAAGTTACTCTCTGCTGCATGTTCTCCTCTCTTCTCCAGCCATCCACCTCTGGGCCTCTGCAGCCGATCTGCAGTATCCCATGTGCCACATTTACAACCCCCTGAACTTGCCCTAGACAACAAGAAACTCCCTAAGTTTCCTAACTCCCTAAGAGAGAAACCAGAACCTCATTATACTTCAGCACACCTTCCCACACCTTCCCCCAGTGTTGGCAGGAATAAACTTCAGGACTATATACAGCATTATTCCAGGTCTACCAAAAGAAATACTCAAAACATAATGGCTTCCTTCTTGAGAAGTTGTACCAGGTGCAGGGACCCAGGTGCTGGCGGGGGGCTGCAGGGCAGCCTCTGTGAGGGCAGGCTGGGGCAGCCCCGTGCCGGACACAGCCGGTTCCAACGGACCCACCGCAGGGCACGGCTGAGCCCCGCAGCCAAGATGGTGGTGCCTCAGGGAGAGCGTGTGTAAGGAAGGGCAAAACACTGCCCGTGAGCAATGAGTGAGGGGGGGAAAAAAGTGTGAGAAACAGCCCTGTGAGCCCAGAGGTGAGAACAGGAAGGGAAGAGGAGGGGGAGCAGGAGCTCTGGGCACCTGAGCAGAGATTCCCTGTCAGCCCCTAGAGACGCCAGGCTGCAGCAGGGGAACAGCAGGAGGAAGAAGGAGTATGGAGAGGAGATGCCACGGACTGACCCCATGGTCAAGTCTCCTTTGCCCATGTCAGTTAAGTGGTAAGCAATCCTCCCGTCTTCAACTCACAAGCTTTTCCATCCTATTTTCTCTCCCGTCTCCCTGAGGAGGGGAAGCAAGCGAGCGGCTGCGTGGGAACCTGGCAGCCAGCCAAGGTTAACCCACCACAGGAGTCAGTAAGAAAGCCACTTTTTGAATCACGTAGCAAATATATGGAACATGTTTTAAAACAAATCACAAGAAGACAGTTTTATTGTCAGCGTACAATTTCAAGACTCATTTGGGCATCTGAGAGACTAATGACAACTACAACCAAGTCAGCACTTTTTCAGCCAAAAAACAACCAGCACGGGAATTGACAATTAGTTTAACTCTCCAACTATTAAACCACAGGCATCCAAAAAGTACAGAAGGCACAGCAGCTGATATTGAACAAGTGTACTACTATCCCTCTTTTCCTTAACTAACCTGTCTACAACAAACAGGCTTTGCTTCCAACAATGGCAGATGATCACCTCTGGCTACAACCTCAAGTCATGCAACAACTATTTGATTTAGGAGGCTTTCAGTTATTCTCACCACCATGCATTGTTACTGTACTTGGCAACTTCTCCATATTTTGAAACGCCTGCGTTCTTTAACAGGTATTAAATGCCTGGCTAAAAACTTAGCCTAAATAATTGCAACTGTAACAAGCAGTATTTGGTGGACATAAATCCTAGGCATTCTTCGGAGAAATTACAGGTGCTCTTATCCTAACTAGCACTTCCTTCACCACCATCCCCTAGTGCAGACATCATGCCTCAGGCTTCTTTTTACTATATACTTATTCTGTACAACCGTTTAAAACTAATGCATTCTTCTCAAAATCATTAAACTAATTACTACTTCCTTTATTTAAGTTTTAAAAGCACAGAATTACTGAAACCACAGGTCTATATTCGGTCAATAAATATTTAACATACAGATAACATACAAGAGATTAGAACAATTGCTAACCCTGAAGACCAACGATATAATACACCCTTACATCTATCACTCTTCTTGCTAAGCAGTTAAGACATTCATGTTTTGTACACATTAAAAGAGTGAATACTATAGAAGTGACTTGCCTGGAGGGAGGAAGAAAAAAAAAGGCATTGTTTTTGAAAGGAAGCAAGTAACTCATGTTCGCCACCAAACACAGAATGTCATTTCACATATTATGGTCTGTGAAAGATAGCAAAGGCCATTCTAGCAGCCAGTCTTGCAGCTGGAATATTACATTTTTAACCTCAGGTAATCAATCTTTACATACACATATGTGTATATATACACTTATAACAGGTAAGCAATTTGAAGTCTACCCTTGGTAACACTAACTCACCATTTATTGCCTTGCCTAGCCTCTTCAAGATGTCCCAAGAGCTGTCGCATCCCCAGGTGCAGACCTCCAATAGCAGACCAATAAAACTTGTTACAGAAACAAAACCATTGGATTTCTGTCCCCCCTCCACCCCAAAGGATGAAAAAGAGTGTCGTCAGCCCCGCCCCCCCCAACCCTGGCTGTGTTGTGAAGCTGCCTATGAGCTCCATGGGCACCCCTCAGAGGCAGCACCCCGTGGGCCTTACAATGTGTTGTGACCTTATTGCTGCTCACACTGATTGTGACATCATTAAATAATCTTGCAGACCCACGCGTCTCACACTCGTTGCCGACAAGGGTTTCGCTGCCGACAAGAGTTAAGTACGACAACGGGGGGGACTTCTGGGATTTGCCTTACAAACAAATCACATTGCCAGGGCCCTAGGAGCAGAGGGATGCAGACTACTATTTTTAGGCAGTGTCAATCACATCCTTTTGAGCACCTTAATTCTAGTTTTCACCACTTCTTGCTTTTGTCACCTCAACAGCTATTATCAGCCCAATTCCAGTAGTGGTCAACTATTGGTAATATTGGACAGTGGAGAGAAGCTTGACTAGAGGTGGTACAGTTTACTGAAAGTAATAAATACTTGTTATTTCATTTTGAACTGTGTTTGTTTCACTTTCCACAGGCATCTGTTGGACACACATAGCCTAACTGAATGACTGCATGCCCCAGAGGAACAACACATCTAGATGAACACTTCCATAGTCTTAAAAGTTATTAACCAACTGTGCATTTCAAAGGATGGTCTAGATGAATAAGCAAAGGGGTTGAAACACTGTATGTCCTTCACTGCAGTTGTTTAAATTCCTGCAGCATAGTGGGTAACTGCTGTCTTTATAGAGGTATAAACTATGCTGCAAGGTTTTCATAAGCAGTTAAATGTGTACAAGACAATTGAAAGACTGTAAGTCAATAAATCATACACATTCCAAAAATAGGAATTTGGTTTTTCAGGACAGGTACTGAGACTGTGAGAAGCTGAATTTATTTTGCATGGGCAGCAAACTTTGTCATTAAATCCACTGGTTAAACAAGAAGCACCTATCTAAAAAAGAAAAATCTCAGCGGCATGCAAACAAGACAGCACCTTTTTTTCAGAGAATGCACTCCTATTGAACTGAAAAGCAAGAACAATTTGGAAATTACAAGGGGAATACTGAAGGCCACAAATTAAATACTCCCCAAGAAGTGTCCTTGCCCATTACATTTTAAGAAAATCAGAATTAATTTGCATTTATTACTGAAAATCTGGTAATTCCTCTGTGTAAATAGTTACAGAATTCTTCAGCAGGCACCTAGATTTGTAAGGGAATTGTAAGATTTTCAATAAAAATAGGACTTCTAAATACCCATATCCATAGGTAACTAAAATATAACGAGCAAAATAGAATGCTTTTCAGTAATAAACACAGCTTAACAAGAATTAACAAGTCATTAACTGTTATGCTCCCACACCAATATTTAAAAGACAATCAGAATCCATAGCAAGTAGTTGCTGTTAAAGAATTAAACGTATTTTGGCAAAAGAAAATTCCTTCAGCTTGAAAAATAAATGCTTAAACTTCTGCATTCTAGTAAGATGCTACTGTTCTGCAACAAAATACTTTTCCCATGGACAGCTTCCTTCCCAAAAAAAAAAAAAAAAAAATCTAACCTGGCAATAATGTAATAGCACAGGATCTTAGTAGCCATCATCCCTTCATTAAAATACCTGCGTGGATCTAATTAACTTCCTCTTCTTCAGAGGGATTATGAACCTCGCGAAACAGCTTCTTGACTCTTTCAAAGTAAGGCTGATGAAGGAAGGGACTACTAAATTGGAAATTATAATGCACAGATCACATCTCAAGGTTAAACCTTTATCTACTTGCTTTCTAATTAACCACCACCTTCTGTTAGTCTATTACCTCAAATTAGAGATTTTCCTACAAATGTTGCTACCTTACACTTCTACCGCTTATAGATAAACGTACATTTTGAACTTCATATTAACCCTGGGTATTAAAAGGAGGGGATGGGGGAGAAAAGAAAAGCAATGCACAAAATTAGTTCTCAAATCTTAAAGCCAATACTGACAAACAAGCAAAAGTAAAACGTTCATCCAATAATTGACTGATCAGAATTGCTGACAAATTCAACACAGTACTAAAAGGCACTATTTGAACCCAACAAAAGGGAAGACGCTGTAATGAATGGCACAACCCAAAGTTTCCTGAAACAAATGAAAAATGAACACCAACAATCTTTGTGATGGTCTGAAGTTAGTGCCAGTGCACGTTTGTGATATAACCACCTAATATTCCTGCCCCAAACACAAATAATCAAGAGTTGAAACACCCTACATTCCTGAAGTTTCCACCAAATTAACAGAAATCTCTACACCTAGTGTTCAGAATAGCCAGTATCTTCGCAAGCTGTAGCACAAAGATAATGTAACTCCACTCTTTTGCGGGAAGCATTAAAAAAAAAAAAACAAACAAAAAACAACCAACACCCAACACCACAACACTTCAGTAATGCAAACGTGTTATACATAGAAATAAATAACAATAATAGTACAGAAAAAGGAACAGTATCTTCTTTCACATTATAGGGACTGAACATTAGCCTACTTGTAGAGATTCAGGCAGCTGCTGAGAACATCTTAGCAGCTCTTGTATTTGCAAGAAAAACCCTGCAAAACAATCCTGCCATTTAAATATGTCAACTAACTGTATACACATTATGCAGTCATATCTTGCAATCCCAAAATTAAAACATGAAACCAAATTTCTGAAGGAAAAAAAATTATTCCAACAGTTAAAAAATTATTCCAACACTTGTAACGGCAGAGTCAAACCACAGACCTTCACAGTGATAGATTACTTCAGTAAGTCAAAATATCACAAAATATTTGCAGGAACTCTGCCAGAGTAAAGCAGGTGATATAGTTGGTAATATTTTCAAATCCCGAAAAGGGCACCCGGAAGAGTCGGTACCTAGCCTTACCTGCCCAAAAGTAATGTCCGTACGGCTCTACAATCAATTCACCTATTTTCCTCTGCCAGTTTTGACAGCCTTTACGGTGGAAAGTTAGCCCATCGCTTACAGATAGGATGTCTCCCCAGTAACAACCGCACTCTAAGCGTAAAATTTCAACGTATCCCTGCCAACCTGCAGGAACGAGGCTCTAATTAATCCAGAAACAGAAAAGTGGTGCAAAAAAAAAAAAAAAAAAATAGGACTCGACCGATTTGTTGCAGTCTAAATTTAAAGCGAAAAGCATAAAGGGAAGCACACTTCCAGCCTATGCCTGAGGGTATACTAACAAAACGCGGGGGGGGGGAAGCCCAAAACAAGGAAACGGATTATGTAGGTTAAGCTCAGCTTTTATCATCCGCTGCAGGGTCCAGCTAAGTAAACACCGAGCCCACCGGACGGACGGCCCGACGCCGCCGCCTCGGCCCCTCGGTAGGGGCCGAGGCGGCGGCGGCGGCGTCGGGCCGGCCCCCGCGCCCTCTCCGGGAGGCCCCGCCGCCACGTCCCCCCTCACAGAGCCGGGTGAGGGGGGGCGGTAACGCTTCCCGCCCGCGGTGGGGAGGAAGCTGCTTCCTCAGACGTTTCTGTGGGGACCCGACAGGCAGCCGGGCCGGGGGAAGGGAAGCGGAGCGGCGCGGCCCGCCCGCCCCATCGCAGCTGCCCCACCGCGGCGGGGCCTTGTGGCCCCCCCCCAACTCCATCCCTTCCCGCCCCGCCGGGACGCGCAGGCGGCGGCGGGGCCGCGGGGCTCCTTACCCGCCTTGTAGCCGCGCAAGCCGAGCTGGGGGTGCAGCCCGCCCCACATGGTGCCGGGCCGGGCCGGGGGGGGCCGCCGCTCTCCGGCAGCGGCGGCGCGGAGCTACGCGCTCCCCGGCGGCCCCAGCGGGCGGCCGCGGCCCGGATGGCCGGCGGAGGCGGCCGCTCCCGCTGCCGAGGGAGGTTAGCGGGGGGTTGCCGCCGCGGCGGGGGCTGCTGCCTGCCCCAGGGGCGCCGCAGCCATGGTGCCGAGCCGCGAGCGCGGGGGGCGGTGGGACCTCCTCGCAGGAGACAAAACTTGCTTTATTGCGCTGCCGCCGCCTGCCTCTCCGGCGCCGGGAGCGGGGCGGAGACAGGGGCGGGAGCCCCGCAGATGCTGCCGCTGCTGGGGGACGAGCCGCTTACATAACCCGGCCCACGGGGAGGGGGCGCGGGGCGAGCGGCCGCGGGGGACGAGGCAGCGCCGGCCCCAGAGGGGAGTCCGCACAGCTCCGCCCGGCCCGGCCCGGCCCGGCCCATAGGCCGCGGCCCCGCCGCCCCCGCAGTGCCCGGCGAGGCGGCCCCCACGCCCCGCTCAGGCCCCGCCGGGGCCACGGAGGTAGTTTGGGCGCTGCCGTTGGCCTCGGGTTTGTTAACTTCCTGGTCCGGCTGCCCCCGAGGCTGCCCGGGCGGGGTGAGCCCCCGGCGGGGCCCGGGCCCCGCGCTTCCTGCCCGCTTAACCGGGGGCCAGGGAATGGGCCAGTTAGCGACGGCGTGTCACTGTCATCAGGGAAAGCACTTAATTGAAAGCACTTAATTGGGTATAAAGATAATTGGTAAAGAAGAGTGAAAGAGTCCAGAATTACGGCATTTGAAATACCCAGGGCCGGTACATGCAGACTTTAGAGTTTATAATAAAATCACAATTTTCCTGTACTTTCTTGTTTTAGTAAGAAAACGAAGTGCAAAGAAAGAACAATTGTAACATTCGTTTGAACGATCAGTTCCACCAAGAGATCCTCAGTATCATCACAAAGTTTAAGCCACAGGACTGGAAACAAAATGCTCCTGTCGGCAATAATTCAAACCCAGTAAAAGGCTTCCCCTCCCAGCTGCTTTGAGTCTGCTCCAAGTACTTCGAGAGAGAATTCTGCAATAGCAGCCTTCGTGTTACTGTTGTTTGCAACTGCGGCCCAGTGGTCTCCATTGTAAACTACCTTCTGAACAAGGTACCCTGTACCCTGACTGTACCCGATCCACATTGTCAGACAAAAACATAAAGAGAAGGAGAAAATACGTGGACAGCTTCTAACTTCAGTGTAACCATCCCAAAATTACAAAACCCATCACCACCAAGACAAGGAAAGCAAGGCTTTAGACAGCATTGCAGAGTATGATGGACGTAACAGCTTAGGGAGGTGAGGTGAAACAGGAGCAGTTCTGTATTCATGTGGAAACATTCACAATCAATAAATAAAATCTGTGTTCAAACACTTCCTGCTGACCCGATGCATTTTTAATTAGCTGATGATCACAAAATAGCTTTTATCTCTTTGGAAAGTTGTATGTTATATTTCAGCACAAGTCATATTTTATTTATGCCTAGCTAGGTATTCATAACGTACTCAGTAAAAGAGAGGCCTCGGAAGTACTGGAATAAGCATGCAGAAATGCTGCATATTGTTATTTCATCCTCTTTCTTATCCATATAAAGCCCTTATGTACTCACTGAAGACCTGACACAACATGCATTCCTCACCAGCTTGTTTTAACTACAGAGCGTAACTCTCACTAGGTCTTCTGTAGGTAGAGTTGTAGAAGCACAGGCTTTAAAACGTTAGTAAATACTGAATAAAAAAACCCAAATACTAAAACTCCAGGAGATCCCATCAAAACCTTCAGCCTGTTGCTAGAGGTCCTCTGAATGATAAAAGGGTGGAAGCATTTTCAACCACAAATACTGGCTTGCAGTAGAAGACCAATGTAGGAAACTAAATTATCATTGATAAGACCTCAATGAAATTGTCCAGCCTTTCAACCCTGAAGCCAACTTCAATACTGAAGAATGTTAGTGAGAGCATGGTAGGTAAACATGAATATAAGAAAGAAGAAAAGCTAAAGTATCTTGCAAAACACTCAAGACCAAGAAACATGTAAACAGCTTAGTTCAAGACCTCTTTAAAGGACTTGTCTGCCTGTAACATTTGTTGCGTGCTATTTTGTTGAGTTTGCTAAACTTTGGATAAGCATGTATACTTGGCATATTCACAGTGAGCTGTGAGGAAGCTGAATATCAAGAAGGGGAAGGCATCCAGCAGCAGGCGAGGAGTACAATTACCTCATCACTGCTGAGCTCTGGAGTTTGTGATGCTGTCCTGTAATGCAGCTGCAAGAATCCAGAGGCATATCACGACCCCAGAAAGCTGCATGCCTGGAAAAGGTGTGATAACAGTTCGTCCATCTTCTAATAAATGTCACTGCAGTGTTTTTATGTACCTTGGTATTGCCGTTCATGGAAGCTTTACAGTTTCCTATGTATCTCCTGTCTACTCGTGAACAATACCGCGGAGGAAAAAAGCAGATAAAAAGGCCAGGATGCGGGTGGCAGAACACAGCCAGGTAGTCTGGCTGAATCACCACCGATAACGCTGCTTGCGGGGGAGGTTGACTCAGCAACGCCGTGTCTTCAAGGTGTCCCCGCTGGGCATCTGTGCTTTGACAGTGCTACTGCTCAAGGCAGAAAGGAAGAAAACATGCTTAAATTTAAGCAGTCAGATAACAGAACCTGAGACACGTTCATCCGTGGCTGGATTTTAAGTTGGTTGTATAGAAAATGAATGTAATTAGTAAAGCTTCTTTGCTACAAATAACCTCTGTGTATCTGTCTGGAAACCGGGCCAAACTGAAGCCAGTAGTTTTACTCTATAAATAAATTTAGCTTGTTAATGCTTTATTCACTTTCCAACAGTGTTTCACATCTGCAATCTGCTTATGTACACAGTTCTAGACCGGGAGCGGTATTTGGTTTGGATTTTCAAAAACCTCTTGAAGAAGTGTGCTAACTGGCTTGCATCTCCTGCAGAGATGAGTTTGTGCTATTTAATGTTGCTGAAGCAAGCCCCTACTTTCACGTGGATCTCAACTTGGCAATGCAGCGAGCCCTGAGGCCATCCCAAGCCCCTCTTCGTAACAAATCTATGTTGTCCCATCTACGAGGCCCAACCTGCAGAGCTGGTGGGTAGTACTGGCGCCGGACAATTCTACGTGCATTTGTCCCTCTGCACCTAATGGAGCCTATCTACGCTAAGACAACTTGCATTACCTTATCACCTCTTACATTTCTGGGGTTGATAAGAATTAGGAGCATGGCAATCTGTGTTCCAATACTGCCCAGTCAAGAGGGGTATAAAGGTCTCAACACTCATAGAAAACGGCAGCATGGTACAAGGGAAAGCTCGTGTAACCTTACACGTGAATCAACGGTAACTGGAAACAGCCTGCATCCCCGGATAATTATTGTGAAATGTGATGCTACAGACAATGAATGGACTCAAGTTCTTATTGTCTTAAAAGCCTTCTCCCCACCTCTTTCCTCATGATCTTCTGACACAAACTCTACCCTCTTGGCAGAATCAACAAAGAAAAATGACAATAGAAAGTAACAGCTTAAGCACTGGTATTGGGCAGATGCCGTCTCATTAATGTCAGTTGCAGCACATCTTACCCAAGGGTTTGTGATCTATTTCCAGGTTGAGAAATCGCACCTCTTTTTTTTTTTTTCCTGAGTAAAAACATAATGCTCTAAATGGAATTAAGCTGAAGCATAACCTCTGAAAGCAGCTTTTTTCTTTGATTAAAGCCAGAAATGTGTTCAATAGTTATTCTACACACTTGCTTTTACATTTAATAGAATTAAAAGATTATTAAAAAAACCTGAATGCTAAATAGCTAAACATTGTTCTAAGAGAATGCAGACTATTTCCCCTATCTAATTAAGACATCAAGCATGTATGCATTCTATCAAAAAGCAAAGCAGCATTTCTGCAAGCACATCTATATTGTAAATGACTTTGAAATTAAAATCACAAATTTTCAGTTATTGAGTTGCTTCACTAAGTAGAGAAATCTTTTTCCTCCACCCACAGCTTTTTCAGTTGAACACTGTGTCCTAGCAAAGTCTAAGCAGCCTTTAAGAAGCCTTAGAACAATTCCTCTTGTTTTGCAAAAAATAACTATGTATGTTACAAAGCGAGATGTTCAACTGTATTGGGTGGCACTATAATTAAGAACAGATTAGTTTACCTAATAAACTACACTCCTGCTGGTAGGGCAGGCTGCCCCACAAAAGACTGAAATGTTCCACTGAAAGTACACTGCATGCACTGCACAGCATTAACAATAAACCGTGTTACCTAATATCTGCAAAGCAGGAATCATGAAATAACACGGTGTATACAATGTTTTTATTTTTGCCTTTTCTACAAGGAAATGAGAGTGCACGTCTTTCACAAAGGAACACAAATTAATACCGATTTGAATCTGCTTTGCCCTGTGCTTTCAGTAACATCTTATACCAGGAGAGAGAATAAAACCAAGCAGCTTGTTGTTGCCATAGCTATGGTTTATTACCAGCCTCCTGAAATTTCAGACTTTTCTTAATGTTCCACATTTCAGAATCAGATTTTCAC